>NC_087556.1:22611955-23234455 GCF_036250125.1 Pseudopipra pipra
ACTCTCAGGCCACTCTGTTAGGGTGGGACTTTGCTCAGCTGTGTCCCCAGGGTGAGGGAAGGGAGAGGCTTTGCAGTGCCAAGATGTCCAAAGGGCAGCAGGGGAGCCAGGAGGGGCCAGGGAGTGGGGTGGGACGCAGTCCAGAAAGCCTTAGGAGGCTGGAGCAGTGCTGGCCTGTCCAGCTTCTGCTAGAGTTGAAGGGACTCAGCAATGCTGAGTGAAAGTCTTCCCTTTTGAGGGTTGTTGAATTTTTCCCCACTGTAGTTGTCTCGGGGGCTGTGAGAGGCGCAGGGCAGGATGCCCTTGCCATCAGCGCCAGTATCCCACAGCAGGGAAGGAGGGAAAGGGCTCTAGGTATTTGAAATACTCTTATGTTCATCCTGTGGCCTGTTTCTGGCTGCAGTTGTCTGTTACATTTGTCCTCCTGCCCTGCTAGGGCACAGTGCTGGACCAGCAACAGCCCTTCTTGGCATGTAATGCTTTGTTGATGCAGCTGCCTCAATGTAAGACCCCACCAGCACCCGGGAGCCTCCCCAAAAGACCTCCCATTGTGCTTGGCAGCAGACAGCCTCCTGCCCACCTGGCAGGAAAAAGTCAGCTCTGGTTTTCCCTCTGTCTGTGCTGCAGGCACCTTTTCTAATGCTGTCCACTTCTCTCACAGGTTCCCCCTCCATCCACAGTTAACAGAATTTAGGACTTGAAAGCCCCAGTGAGAGATCATAGAATCATAGAGTAGCTTGGGTTGGAATGGACCTTAAAGATCATCTAGTTCCAACGCCCCTGCCATGGGCAGAGATGCCACCCACTAGATCATGTTGCCCAACTCCCCATCCAGCCTGGCCTTGAACACTTCCAGACCAGTAGGGATGATCTTTTCTGCAAGTGGGATTATCACACTTCTTACAGATTTCTCTATGGTGTAACCTGGTGACAGCTACTTGGTTAGAGCACCTGTTCTGGGATGAGACTCAGATGTGTCTGCCTGACACATCAACAGAAGGAGAACCCTGTCATAGTTTTGCTGCTTAGTCACCATCACTCTTAAAGGTTTTACATGCTAATGTGTTGCATTTCAGCTCTGAACTCCAACCTTTTTCTACTAAATTAGAGCTTTTTAGTTGAGGGATATTCTTCTGAGGCAGGTACTGTAATTAAGTAATTTTTTAGTCTTCAGTTCTTTGCAGTGAATAGAGTCTTAAAATACTCATGTCAAAGACTCACAGGAAGACCTCTCAGTGTTTATTCTTCCTGATGCTCACTGATTTGTCAGTTCAGACTCTTTAAAAACAGTGAACTTCACATTCTGGGTGGGTGTCAGCACTTGCTTGCACCATTTACCTTGCTGTGCTCCTGTGCAGCACTTGGAAAACTCCTGATGAGTTTTGGCTGGCCAAGCAAAAGAATTACTCCCCAGAATACAGTCCTGTGTGTGGCTGTGTTTCTTGTCCCCATTAATACATTAATGCATTTGTCTGCATTAAACCTCCTTGGTTTGAACAATTCCATCTTATTCAGGGTACCTTGGATCACTCAGTGACTCATATGCCTCATCTTTATTTGTGATCCTGTTGAATTGATGCTCAGTTCTCTACATGACAGCAGTGATTTTCCATTTACTTTAAATCTTTTGTAGGATTAACTAAATACAGTCTCTGGAGAACCTGATTAGAAATGCCCTCTTTTCTGGATAGTCTCTACTGGCAGTGAGTTTTCAAGGTACCAGTTAGCAAGGTCTTCTTTTTGTTTTATAGAAAGAAATAAACAGAATATTTATTGCATAATTCTACTTTTTTGCTAGGCTTACAAAAATTTTATCATATCTGCTTACTTGTGGGATTGTGTCATTGTAAGGGTTTTTTTTTTTTGTCCTGGATGGAAATAAGTCTATTATAAAGTAGCATTTTATTTCCTCATTTAAAAAAACAAAACTGAATTCTTAATTCTATCATCCATGGATTTTTCTTTATATCTTTCTTTTAGAATTTTTCTGTACTTCAGAGTTCCTGGTGTGTCTAGTGTCTATTATGTGGTATTCTATGTTCATTAATTTATATTTGCTGCCTTTATTGAAGCATGAATGCAGGACAAATTTTTCATCAATACTGTTCTCTTGATGTTTTTTGGATTATGTATTTAAAACATCCTTTTAAAGAACTTTCAGCTTTCATTCTTTTTTCCATCAGTGTTTTTGCTCACACTTTCATTGATGCCCTGCCTCAGTTTTAGGTTAGCTCTTTGTACACCATCATACTACTACACTGTTTTCTGTGTCATGGGTTGGGATCATCCCCTGTTCACACTGAATGCCGTGGGACTGTCTGGGCAACCACAGGCTGTTTGGGGTGATGGCTGTGATCTTACCTGACGTAGAAACATCCCCACCAAGCAGGCTGTAAGTCTGGCATCAAGCCATTCCAGTGGCCCTGGGAAAGCATCCCCATTCTGTTCCTGTTCAGCTCGCTGGCATATTACCAGTGTCCAGAGTAAGAGTTTCCACCCCAGCCAGATCCTGCTCCTGGCAGCGAGTTTAGCCTTTTGCTCAGATTAATTATTCCCTGCCCTAGTTTCATCGCCTCCCCTCTCATGATCGGCAGCGGCTCCTCCCCTCCTGGCCTCCACATACTTCAAATATTTGCAGCTGGTTTGTTTTGTCCTGACTCACTGCTTGACTCTGCTGAGCTGTGAACCTGGGGCTGGGCTTGCCTCGGGGCTGGGTGCATCTCCTACGGAGGTTCCTGCTCGCCGACCCGGTGCGGATGGGCGGCGCGTCCCTCCGCAGACTGTGCGGATCGCCTTAGCAGCGTGTGCGCCCTGCGAGGCTGCGCCGAGCCACGGGGGATGCTGGCAGGTGAGCCCTGACGAGGAAGGAGCAGCTGGGGGGCGATGCAGACCTTCGGGGGAGCCCTGTGATTGTGATAGAAAATCACAGCTTCCACGGGAAGGGCAGAAGTGGGAATGTGCTCCAGCTTGACACTTCATTTCCAGGGTGAGCTAGTGTTGAATCTCTCAAGGCTCTGCAGGCGTACTAGGAAAGCTCAAAAGCAGGTGCTCCTGGGAGGCTGTCGCAGACCATCAAACCATTCTGGAGAGCCAAGGACGTGCCGCAAATTTGCCAAAGGGGATAGAGAAAATGATGTTGTTAGGAGGTTTGAATTTAGAGAGGCAAATTACAGAGCAAAACCTACAAGAGAACAAAATCTGAGCCTCTGAAAATCATGATTGAGAACATTGTTTTTGGAAATGTATTTCTAAATGTCCATTTGGCAACTGTGTCATGGGTAAACTTGAATTTGTCACTGGATCGGAATTCGGTGGCTTCATTAGAAATACCAGTCGCATTCCTGCAGACTAATAGAGTCTGTTCTAGCTGTGGTCTTAATGCCTTCAAAATTGATGGGCATGATGACTCAAATTGAAAGGTAACATTTAAATAGAAAATCTGTGAAGTAAAATGGAGCTGTGTTCAAAATACATTTACTAGATTTACTAGATGACCAAAACCAATTTCACATCTGTGAAATTGGTGGGTTTAGATAAATTCTTAATAAGCCTCATTTAGGGAAAACTACTATTAGACATACAAGAGTGTGTGACAAACAGGAAAAAATAAATTGATGACAAGCAACAGAGGTGGTATGAAATACAAGAAGTGAGAGTTTTTAAACGCATCAGAAACAAATACGAAGTTATACATGTTGGTCAGATAGAAGAGCCAAATGTTAAAAATAAATTCTGTATTTGAAAATTTTGAACTACGAGTGTTTGGAAAGAAGCAGGACTTTTGAGTTCATTGCTGAAGGAGGATGCTAGACTAGTGATAAACTGCAAAAGTCCTAAGATACTTGACTGCAATGTAGCCTTGGTTTTGAATGAATTTTGAAATATTCAGAAAGACCAGGAAGACCAGAGGAGAATTAATTAGTATGAGTTTTCAAAATAATGCAAATACTGATACAGTGTGAGTAGAACTAGTACCCAGCATTATGCCAGGTCAGCCAAGCTGAGCTGATGACTACTGTGAGCTTAAAATCTGTGCAGGGAAGGCTTTAATTTCCCTCCCATAGGCAGGGACTTGAGACTTGCCGAAGAAGGGTGTCATGGAGCTGGCAATCTCACGAGTGTTGTCTGAATCCTTGCCGCTGGGCACTTTCTGTAAGGGCCTGATCTAGATTTACTCGCCTGGGGTTCGCCTGGTGGAGCGTGGGGAGCTGCTGTGTTTGCCAGCAGTGCTGGACATCCCCAGCTCTGTTTTGGTGAGCTGGAGCCAGACACATGGTGTGACTGCAATTCAGCTATAGCTAAGGCTGGGAGTACAGCAGGGTTGTTTGGTGGTACAGTAAGCTCCTGAGGTGTCCTGTAAAAAGCTTCATCTGGTGGCATTTTGCCTGCATATAAATACGAAGTCCTATTCTTTGACCAAGGCAAATATAATCCTTTCCATTTATCTTCCCAAATGCTGTGACACTTTATTTGTTTTCTTGGGGCATGAAATGGCAGGACACAGAAAATATAATTGAAAGGGTTTTACAATCATGTCCATCATAGCATATGGCAAGATGCATGGGTCATTTCCAGCTGTTATTCTGGCTGGTTTTCATTTTCAAGATTCTTCCCAGCCCACCCCATGCAGTAGTATCATCTCGCCCTCCCACCTCCTCTGGGTTTCACACACCTGTTTGCATTGCAAATTAACACCTTCCTGTTTCTTCCAGGTTGCTTTCCCACTTGAGCTTGCTCTCCCTGAAAACAAATGCCGTTCCTTAAAAAATATATATATTTCTTTAAAATAACTCATTTGTTGTTATTTCCTTAACTCTCTGAGCCACTGAGACCTGCTGACTGTTATTATCTTGATGTTTTGTTGTCCCTCCTGTAGGTTTTTCTGCCTGTTCAGGCTCCAAGTGCTGTGTCTCCGGCAGGATATCCCTGTGAGTGTTTGTAGAGGACCTTGCACAGCAGGGCCTGGTCTGCCACTGAGGCTTTGCAGATGCTGTGGAAATGCAAACAGCAAATGTTAAACCCAGCGGCTGCTCCCAGACCCTCCTTGGAGGGATTCCTGCTGCTTTTGAGTTGATAAAGTTTATCATCAGGGACTGGTGGAAACAAGCCAAGACAGCTATTGACTTAGCTGAAATCAGCCTTTTCCCTTATGCAGTTTGGCTCTGATGGGGGTACTCTTAAGGATACTTGCCAGTAGGAATCAGTGAGGCTTTCTCTTCCCAATGATTGCCTTCTAAATGTAGTGCTGGCTGTGTCACTAAATCCTCCTCTGTTGAGCTAGCCGTTTTGCCTCTCCCCAGGCTAGATTTCACGGCAGGGCAGCAGAGGCGCAGCTTACAGAGACAGGTATCTTACCTCCTACATCGAGGGCATCTTCTGAGTCTTTCAGCTGGGTTTCTCATTTGCTGTGGCTGGAAATGGGAACGATTTTGATGTTGTTCTTTCTGCAGAGCGGCACATCAGTTTGTCCTCAGCCCAGGTAGCTGTGACAACTTGATATTTGATGCTGATGCTCGTGGTTTCTGCTTGTCGATGCTGCTCTGCAATGGGAAGGGCTGAAAGGGCTGGCGATGGTTTCAGATAATTATGGGTTGAGTCAGTGTCTCATCTCAGCTTGGGTCTCTTCTTTCCCAGATCGTTTCAGTGTGAAAAGGCCAGCCTGGCTGAGCAGTGGGCAGGGTGCTTGGGCTGAGGCAGCAATTTCCCATGCTGGTTACTGCCATCACCCCGCAGGGCAAGGCTGGGGTCTGCCTGCAGCCTGCCCAGCACCTGGGCAGAAGTGGCTGGGAGCATGGGGGTCTCTTGGGGCTGTTCACCGTGGGTGCTTTGGTACCAGGATAAAGTCTCAAGCCCTGGTGGGTGTCCCTGGGAGTCTCCCAGGCTGAGCCCCCGTTGCCTGAGGCTGTCACCAGAGAGGTCAGGGAGAGGGAGATCTGAAAGTGCCAGTCCTGCAAAAACATTCTTAGAAATGTCTGAGTTGGGGCATGTCTGCAACTGTAATAAAATCCCATTGAGAGCGAGCAGCTGGGGATCCGTGGGAGACGGCTGGAGTGGACAGGCACTTGTCAAATCAGCAATTGATACTAAATGGGGTACCTGAGGCAGGCTGGGCTGCTGCGAGTGGCTCGGGGGCCTCCGTGCTCTAAAGCAGCCGTGAAATGGGGGAGACCTGAGTGTTCCTGGGCCAGACCCTGCCCCGGAGGGATGTCCCAGGGAGGTGAGGGAGAGGGGCTCCCCCGGGCTGGGGAGGTGGCGGTGGGAACGCTGTGGCTGTGGTTTCGGCCAGAGGGCACATGCTTTCAAAAGCAGGCAGGTGGGGCAGGGGGCGGCTGGGGCCCAGGAATCTGCGGGGGGATAAAATGTCTCAATGAAAACCGAGGGGGCTGGGCCGGCCTGGAGCCGCAGGTGGGACAGAAAACCAGGAGGAGAGGCGGCTGCGGGTGTGTGGACGGGGCCGAGGAGGGCGGCCCAGCTCCGGGCCCTGCAGGCACCCAGGGCCGGGGGCGGCCCGGCCCCGCGCCCTGGCCGCGCTCCAGCTCCGGGCTTTGCCGGCGACAGCACCATTGTGGGTGCCCGGGGCCCCGTGCGGCCATTCCCATGGAAATGCCTGGGGGCTGCGGAATGGAGACCCTGTTCCAGGCCTGAGAGAGGGGGGCGGCCGCCATTGTCCACCTGGGAACCGGGGGCTCCCCTCCGTGTCTGCTCAGCCCCGCGGAGCTTCCTGAAGCCGCAGAGTGAGAGAGCGAGGGTGGGAGAGGAGTCTGGGCCCGGCCGGCATCGGGGGACCGTCTGGAGCAGGTTTGTTGCCTGCGGCCGTCAAAGCCGGGGCATTGCAGTGTTCCTTGTGCTGCGAGGGTGGGCTGTGGAGCAGGCCGGAGCTCCCTGCTGCCCCGTGGGTGGCAGCTCTGGAAAGGCCCGTGGATGGACATTCTTGGTCTCTCGGCACTGATGTTTGTCAGTCGCATAGGTTACTTGTGTTCACAGTTCAGATGCTGTTTGTCTCCTGTCCTTGCATCTTTGTTGGAGCATGCTGATCTTGCTCGTCTGTCTTGCAGAGATGACTCTCCTGTCCTCCCAGACACCATCCCTGGAGACATCCTGGGCTGCCACTGAGAGTGCAGAGCAAAGGATGCTGGAGAAGAGGTCCAAGGTTATCGAGGAACTGCTCCAGACAGAGCGGGACTATATCAGAGACCTGGAGATGTGTGTGGAGAGAATCATGGTGCCCCTGCAGCAGGCACAGGTAGGAGCTGGGAGGGAGGGCAAGCTGTGGTGCAGCACTGGAGGATTGGGGTGAGGATATTGAGTCCATTTTGTTCTCAGAGGCAAGCAAGCAGCATGGAAACCTATAAAGGAAATTCAAGCTATGCCATGGGGAACAGGATGGTTCTTGCAGCTCCTTGCATTTGTAGCAATAGCCTGTCTGTTTTGAGATCCTGCTGAGCTTTCAGGCTTGCTGAGAGCAAGAGACCTGGGAGCAAGTATCACAGATTCATTGTCTGGGGCAGGAAATGTTCCTCTTCATTTGATTTGTAGGTTAAATTCATTGTCAGGAGAATTAAAATATGGGGTCTTGGCATGGGAACAGAATTATTGGGAGGAGAGCAAGAAAAACAAAGTGAACAAAGGTGGGGATGGAATTGCTGGGAAAGAAGAGAACACTGTGGTAGGACACGTTAGGAGTGAGAGTTTCAGTGCACTGGGGGACAAGGGAGTGTGTGCAGAAGTCACTGTGATGGAAGGAGGTGGCAGCAGGTGTCTGCTGTGAAGCTGAGGACTGATGAGTTGGAGGAGGGCAAGAGGGGGCTGTTGGGTCTGAGTTGGACTTGTTCCCCCATCCAGGACATCTCTTTTCCCGTTCACTAGATGCAGAACATAGACTTTGAGGCCCTTTTTGGAAACATCCACATGGTGATTAGCTTCTCCAAGCAGCTGCTGTCCACCTTGGAGGCTTCAGATGCCATTGGTATGGATTCTGCTGTTAACTTTTGTCAGAAGGCTGGGATGAGCTTTGCTAGTGGCTGGGCATAACAGTTTAAATGGTGGGAGAAGATCACTGGGACTTGGCTTTCTCCCTGCTGGTCTCTGTTGCCTCTCATCAGTCCAACAGCGAAGCCAGGGAGATCTGTGTTGCCCCATGGGTCACTGCTGAGAAACATGGTGCCTGTAGCCCTCCGTGGCCCCTTACCCCAAAGCAAGCCCCACTCCTCACTCCTGCACTGCCCCTTCAGACCTTGGACTGCTGATGCCTTTGCTCTTTGGCTCCAGCAACCAGTGTGTCCACTTCTCACCTCCGGGAGACCTGGATTGATTGAGCTCTACATGCTAGTGGGTGAGGAGGAGGTGTCCTGCATGCTCTAGTAGCACTGTCTTCTTGACCTGTTTGTGTGGAATGGGAACGCTGGACATCTCACCATGAGGGACACCAACGTTTTTGAAGGCACCTGGGGACCAGGTGACACTGAAATCCTGCTTTATTGCTGTCTGCAGGGCCAGTGTTCCTGGCACAGCGTGCAGAGCTGGAGAGTGTCTACAGGGTATATTGCCAGAACCATGATGAGGCCATCGCACTGCTGGAAACCTATGAGAAGGATGAGAAGATGCAGAAACTACTCCTGGACCTATTGGATAGCCTCAGGTTGGAGCCTCTGTCTGGCAGCCACCAGGCTGGGGTAGGGGGAATCAGTCTCCAGCATCCCTGCCTCTCTGTCAGCAGTGTTTGAACAGGTCTACTGTGTCACTGCATTGCTGATCAGGCACTGGATTCAAATGGCCCCCTGCCCCAATGCACAGGTGGTGGAAAACCTGCAGACCCCCTTAAATCTGCATAGAAGCCACCAAGGTGCAGAGGAGGTGGCACATACTGTGTTGAGGGCTCCTGTTTCCCTAACTCTGACCCACCATGGCTGGTGAGGAAGGAGCCGCTTTGCCTGGCTCAGTGACTGCCATGGCTCCAGCTTGTGCAGGTTAATGCCCCAGGAGCTGGCAACTGCTCTGAGGGGACAGGGCTGCACACCTGCCACCACATTAACCCATTGCTTTTCTTTGCTTTTTGGCACTCTGTGGGCCGGCAGGAGCCTGTACAGTGAGTGGTAAGTGCATCCTTCCACTTAGTCCTTGCTTGTCTGTCTGTCTTGGCTTTGCTTTCTTTTGTAACTAATCTGCTGCCACTGGCTGGGTGCATGCTGGGGGGGCCTAACAGTGCCTTGGGGCACATCTGTGAGGAGAGGGGGGTGTGTGGTATGACTGCAGCAGAGCCAGTGGATGGGCAACACAGGTAGGAGTACAGGGGATGAGGCATGGGGAGGTTTTGATCAGGAAACAGGTTTTGAGAGCCCTCAGCAATGACTGAGGACAGTTGGGTGGTGGGACAGAGTCTGAGACAGGTGGTGCTCTGGCAAGTGTGAGGCTGTGCCTATGTAGAATTTCATGGTGGGTCTGGTGATGGAGGGGATCCTGGCTGGGAAAAATCACCTGGTATGAGTGAGAACTGAAAACCTGGAGTTGATCTGACAGCACCAGGAGTTCAGGAGTGCAGTGAGTTTGGACATGAGGGTGGCATGACTTAGGGAGTACAGTGGATTTAGAGGCGGTGTTCTGAGTCTGGTTGGCTTGGATTGAGGAGGCAGAATTTGTATGACAGAGCTGGACTGACACTTGGTACATCTCCTGTGTCCTGACTTCCCAGGGGCTGCACAAACTACATTAACCTGGGCTCCTTCCTCATCAAGCCAGTGCAAAGGGTGATGCGGTACCCACTGCTGCTGATGGAGCTGCTGAGTGCCACTCCCGAGGCTCATCCTGATAAGGCACCACTCACAGCTGCTGTCCTTGCAGTCAAAGAAATCAATGTCAACATCAATGAATACAAGCGCCGGAAGGACCTGGGTGAGAAGCTGGGCAGCGCTGGGCAGAGAGAGACAGGAGTGGGTGTGTTGAGATTGGTGTCTGCTCACCCCTGAACCTTAGCTGACACACACAGTCATGGACCTTTAAGGTCCCTTCCAATCCAGACCATTCTATAGTGATACGAGGGATACTTGGGACTACAGAGGCTTGAGGAGGGGGAGAGCCAGCAAGGTGATTGTTAATGAGGCACTGTAAGACATGAGTGTTGTGCTTACAAGGGTTTTAATTTCTATATCAATCTCTTTAGTGCTAAAGTACAGGAAGGGGGATGAGGATAGCCTCATGGAGAAGATCTCCAAGCTCAACTTCCACTCTATCATCAAGAAATCCAACCGTGTGAGCAGCCACCTCAAGCATCTCACAGGCTTTGCACCCCAGGTAATGTGCATCATACACTTACACCCTGCAGTGCTTCTCCAGTGGTATCTGCTGTTCCTCCACCCCTCTTCCCCAAAGTGTAGCTCTGATCAAGAGCAGCAAGGCAGTGTGAGCGTAGGGTCTGAACCACCCATCTCTGCTGTTCAGCCTGTGGGCAAAAGGCCCCACATCTTGCACTCTGGAAGGTGCTGGAGTCATGCATTGCCTTCCTTGAAACACTTTCTCTCATAGCTGAAGGATGAAGCCTTTGAAGAAATGGAGAAAAATTTCCGGATGCAGGAGCGGCTGATCAAGTCCTTCATCCGGGACCTTTCCCTGTACCTGCAGCATGTTCGGGTGAGTCAGTCTGGGTGTGATGCCAAACCTGTGGAACTCGCCGTGCACTGCCCCTCCTGTCTGCATGGTGTGTACCTGCAGTGCCTCTGGCCAGGGCTTTTGGCCTCAGCCCTGCTGGGAGGGTGGTTTCTGAGGGTCTGGGCTGCCCTGGGAGGCCTGTTCTGGGCAGCAGGTGTGGTTGAGCTGACTCTGTCTCCCTGGTGCAGGAGTCTGCTTGTATGAAGGCACTGGCAGCAGGGAGCATGTGGGACTTGTGCACAGAGAAGGCGAGTGGGGACTTGGACCAGTTCCAGAAAGTGAATCGTCTCATCAGTGACCAACTCTTCTCCAACTTTGTGAGTGAGGCTGTGCTCCCATGTGCTGGAGGTAGCCCTCAGGGGCCTTCCCTGGGGGCTTGCTGCAAAAGGGCAGCCCCTGGGAGGCTGCAGGGAGGGTAACTTGGGAGAGTTGTGAGCACTCCTGCTTAGTTCTTCCTTCCTGAGAGCTTTGATGCCTGGGAATTTACGGATGTGCCTGTTAGAAACACATTTTTTCAGCCCTACCTGAAAATGCTACAACTCTTTATGTGAGTGTTTTGGGTACTTTCCATGGTGTTACCTGTGCTGGCACAGTTATATAAGATTACATAATTCCTCTTGGAAGGGAGCTCTGGAGCTTTTGTGGGTGCCACCAGGAAGACAGTCCCTATACTGTCCTAGGGAGGACATTTTCCTGTGTGCTGAAAAATGAGCTGTTAGTGTTCACTGCACAATGGGAGAGAGCACCTTGTCTCACCTTCTCTCTGCATCTCTGCCCACCAGAAAGAGCGGACGGAGCGGCTGGTGAGCTCACCCCTGAACCAGCTGCTGAGCATGTTTGCAGGGCCCCACAAGCTGGTGCAGAAACGGTTCGACAAGCTCCTTGACTTCCACAACTGCACGGAGAGAGCGGAGAAGCTGAAGGACAAGCGAACCCTGGAGGAGCTGCAGTCAGCCCGCAACAACTACGAGGCCCTCAATGCCCAGCTGCTGGATGAGCTGCCCAAGTTCCTGCGCTTTGCCAAGGAGCTGTTTGCCAGCTGCGTGCGGGGCTACGCCGAGGCACACTGCGACTTCGTGCGCCTGGCCCTGGAAGAGCTGAGACCACTGCTGTCGGTGGGTTCACGGAGTGCAGACAGTGCTCTGGGCTCGGTGCAGCACTAAACTCTGTGCAGAGCTTGTCCCTGTTTAAGGCCACAAGTGACTTGTGGAGGGCTCCTGTGGGATGCTGTCAGGGCAGGGACTGTGGGGTCATGATGCAATTGTGGCAGAAGAGCATTTGCCTGGGAGAATCTCAGGTCATGAGTTTGAGGACCACTCAGAGCTGAGTCCAGGCAGGACTGCAAATCTGGGTCTGATGCAAGTCACAGGCAGGATGCAGAACCCCTGTCATGGTCTTTGCTGTAGCTCTTAGCCACTTTTCCCAGCAACTGTCACCTAACAGGATGTCCAACTCTGCTCTGGTTCTAGTTGCTAAAGGTGTCTGGCAGGGAGGGGAACCTCATTGCCGTCTTCCAGGATGAGCACAGTCGAGTCCTCCAGCAGCTCCAGGCCTTCACCTTCTTCCCAGAGTCCCAGGCAGCTCCCAAGAAGACTTTTGAAAGGAAGAGCATGGAGCGGCAGTCTGCCCGGCGGCAGCCCCTTGGCAGCTTGGTGAGTTCCTTCTGCCTGGTGTCAGGGTTTGCAGAGCCCAGGACAGCCACTCACACCTGCCTTGTTCCTCTGCAGCCGACCTACTTCCTGCAGTCGGATGACGTCCGAGCTGCCCTCCTGGCCCGCTATCCCCCAGAGAGTCTCTTCCAGGCAGAGCGCAATTTCAATGCTGCCCAGGACCTGGATGTCTCACTGCTGGAAGGAGACATTGTGGGTGTCATCAAGAAGAAGGACCCCATGGGCAGCCAGAATCGCTGGCTCATAGATAATGGAGGTGAGTGGCTCCTCCCTGCCCTTGCTGCCTGTGGGGAGTCCCTTCCTCTGGTTGTCCTGTGCCCCAGTCTGACTTCTCTTCTTTGCCTCTCTGCAGTGACAAAAGGGTTTGTGTACAGCTCCTTTCTGAAGCCCTACAACCCACGCCGCAGTCAGTCGGACGTCTCTGTCGGCAGCCACTCTTCCAATGAGTCGGAGCACAGCAACTCCTCTCCCCACAGCAACACCACACTGACCTTCAGCTCCAGCGGGGTGGCCGTCACCTTCACTCAGAAACCCCTGCAGGACTCTGCCTCCCCAGCAGACACATACCAGTCTGGGCAGCCCCCCTTGGAGATGGACTCCCCCTCTCTGCCCCAGCTTGGGTGTGGTGACAGGACAGCCCCACTGGAGGCTGGTACGGTGATGTCTCAGTGCCGCTACAGCCGCCCCGAGCTGGGCTGCAGCCCCAGCTCTCGCAACGGGCACCTCACCAAAGCACATCTCAGGCCCACGCCCTCAGTGGAGGATAGAGACTCTGGATTGGAGAGCAGCGAGTCAGAGGGCAACCAGGTGAGTTCTTAGCCACCCCTGGGAGGCTGGGGATCCTGAGGGCTGATCCCCTTGCTTGACTGGGGACTGAGTCATCCTCCTCCCTGGGAGTGACCAGGGAGAGGTGAAACGTGAAGTATGAGATCTTTTCTTCCAGCAGCAGAGGTGCAGAGGCAGAGAACCAGGCTGCAAATGGGGGTGGGCAGGTGGATGCAGCTCTGGCAGAGGCCAGGACAGGGCTAGGGCTGGCACTGTGTGGTGAAAAGGACAAAAGCCCACGCATCCTATGCATTGCAACAGCAAGGCTGTGTGGTCTGACCATCCAAGTGATACTCTCCCTCTGTCTGGCAGGTCTATTACGCTCTCTACACCTTCAAAGGCCGAAACACTAATGAGCTGAGTGTGTCAGCTAACCAGAGACTCAAGATCCTGCAGTTTGAGGACATCACAGGCAATCAGGAGTGGTGGCTGGCCGAGGCACACGGGAAGCAGGGCTATGTGCCCTCGAGTTACATCCGGAAGACAGAGTACACGTGAGGCAGCAGGCAGGAGCCTGCACCCCATGCCTTGTTCCTGCCAGGACTGCTGGGGGTCTTGGGGAGGCTAGCCAGCCCTGCAGCCCCCACTGCTTGCCCCAAGACTGTCCCTCTCACAGCTGTGCAGTGCTATTGGGCCCCAACACACTGGCTGCCACCTCCCCATCAAGGGAGGAAGAATGGTGAGCTGGCCAGGTAGGCAGGACAGGTAGCTTATGTGAGGGCAGGGGTGAGTTCACCTGTGCTCTTTGAGCCTCCTGTGTGCAGCCAGGGGCAGGGGAGCAAGGCTTGGGGCTGTGGTCTGCCCAGGAGGGTAAGGCTTGACTAAAGCTGAGGAGCTGCTGTGGGTTTAAATTGTGGAAGACTAATGCCAAGTTTCTGGAGACTGTGTTTAGTCAAGTAGTATTAAAAGCAGCCCAGACTTCGCCAACGTGCTCTCTGTGCCTTCTCAGCAGCAGCAGGAGCTGGGTTTTGTCTGTCTGTGCAGGACTCAGGGTGGGACATCTACACCTGCCTGGGGAAGCAGCTCTGAGGTTTGCTGGGAGTAGCTGAGCTCCAGGGCTGGGATGGGCCTGGCCTCTGAAATTCCCCCAACAAAGCCCTCAGCAGGTGCCTTACCCCTGTGCCTGGCCTTCCAGGGGCTCAGCCTCTCCAAGCTCTGCTGCTACCAGCAGCCATCAGGTTCTCATCTCAGGTGAGCCAGAAGTCCAGAACACCATCTTGCCTTGTCAGTGCATTTCCCATGCCCAAGACCCATCTTTGCTCTGACAAGCCCACCTGGCAGCTCTGGGCTGGGGCAGGGCAGAAGGCAAAGCACAAATTGTCCTCCAGTTTGATTTTTTGGGGGCTCTGACCAGAATTGTCTCACCTGTGCCTTCTTTCAGGGCACTGGAAACAGTGCTGATGTTCTGGAAGGGCAGGACCATCCCTGGGAGGGATGTGTTGCCTTTTGGTGGGTTGGTGTGTGATACCTGCTGCTGCCATGCCCAGAAGGGAAGAAGCTCTCTTCATGGGGCAATGTTTGTATCCCCTGTACTGCTGCTCTGTAAATAAAGATTTGCCCTTGTGTATAGAAGGTGCCTGTGCAAATGTTGGGAGAGCTGGGAGGAGTGCTTGGCCAGTGCTGCAGTGGGGGCAAAGCCCACACACTTCATGCAGATCCTGCAAGGCCAGGAAAATTTCCTTTCGCTGGGGTCCAGCATGCTTCTGCCATGGTGTTTGTGCCAGCTCCAGCTCACACACTAGGAAACCCTCACAGGAACGTTCTTCATTAAGATTAAGTGATAGCACTGCCCTCTTCCCCTGCAGGGTGGGGGTGTTTGTGTTTGCACCTGCTCCCTCCATGCCAGCACTGAGGTCAGCACTACAGCTCCTGACTTTGGTGTCCAGGAACAAAGAGGAGTCAAGAGTTTGTCAAGAGTAACCACCATATTTTGTGTGTGCATGGCTGTAGCACAGACACGTGCCTGCACCTCTTCAGCTTGTCTCCACCACAGTCGGGTTTGCAGTCTGGAGCCACAGCCCAAAATGTGCCCCACTGCTGGTTACAAATAGCCTCAGGGAGGGGCTCATTTATTTGCACTACCATCGACGGGATCATAGCCACAGGGAAGGCCGGCAGACCCTGTTTTTGCCACATAGTGTTCATGCCCGGGTATAGCTGTGCCACTCAGTTTGGACTGCCCACCCCTCTGTGTAACCTCTGTGGGCAGCTTCCCCCAAGCACTAGCTGGGTTTAAGGCTAAACCAAGGCTTACTTGATGTCAGCCTTTAAGTTGAAAGACCAGAAACAGTTACAAAAAGTAAATAAATTATAGCATCCACTCTTAGATAAACAGTAATTTAATTCCACAGTGCTAAAGCATCTCTAAGGTAGGTTCACCTGGCATGGTGAAGTACAAAAAGTAAGACCACTCCCAACAGGGGTCATGATCTCCCTGCATCGCAGATAGCTTTTCCCCTCTGTAGAATAAGTTAAGCAGCTCCAGACCCCTGTGTGCACAGCAGGCAGGGCATGGTAGCAATGTTAACAGCTCACTCGAGTCCAGATGCTCTGTCTCTGGACAACCAGAGAAGCCACCCTCTCTGCTTCCCAGCTGCAGAAAGGCAAATTCCTGGGCAGCTTGGCTGCGGGGAGACGCTGACGCCAGCTCGGTGAGCGCCAGCAGGAGGGAGCTGCCCGCACACACCTGGACGCTGCAGCGCTCCCCCTACAGGGCAGTACTTTCGGTACTGGTGATGCCAGCGTCCTTCGCCATCATGGAGAAGATGCCCTGCTTCTGGAGCAGCTCCTCGGGGCTGTCAAATTCCACAATCTGCCCAGCCTGCAGCACCATCACCCTGGCAGAGGGGAACAAGAAGGCCTGAGCTCCCAGGGTCCGAGTTGATAGCACTGATGGCACCAGTGCTGCACCCCCACTGAGTCTCACTCCTCCTGTGGCCACATTATGTGGTTCACCTCTCAGCAGTGGTGAGGGCACAGCCCTCCTCCCTGTGCTGGCAGGGTGACTCACGTAAGGTGCCAACAGTAAGTGCCTATATGGTCTGTTGCTGTAAAGAACAGACCATATTTGTGCTGTTTCTCCCACAAAGGCATAACTACTGCATGGCCAACCTTCCTACCCCTCTCTTCTCTTCTGGAACCACTGTGTATTACTGCCCCAGGCACTACATCCACCCCTGCCCTTCTGGCTGTATCCTTGCTTCTGCTGCTGGCCACCTCTTGCCCCATCCTAGGGGTCCAGATTCCCATTCCTCTTGCCCCATGGTACTGTCCCATGGTACCTGTTGCTGTCCATGATGGTGTGGAGGCGGTGAGCGATAGTAAGGACAGTGCAGTCAGAAAACTCGCTCCGGATTGTTGTCTGGATTAAATGATCAGTTTCCAGATCTACAGCTGCTGTTGCTTCATCCAGGATGAGAATCTTGGCTTTGCGGAGAAGGGCCCGGGCCAGGCACACCAGCTGCCTCTGCCCAACACTGGGATGAGACGGAAAACATGAGTTACTAAACAGACACTATCAGAGCTTCTGCAAGCCTACTGGCACACACTGCCCTGACCCAACACTGTGCCTGGCCTTCCCCCTGCATCTGCCACCCTGAGCACCCCATCTCTCAGCATCTTTCTGGGCCCTCATAGAAGGGCTGGCTCACGCTGGCATCCTGAGAGCCCTGGCTCCTGTACCCTTTTCTCCCACCTTCTTTTCCCAGAAGCTTCTGTGCCCTCATTTCTGGACAGCCATTCTGCTGGAGGCTGCTGTTCCAGGCTGGTCCCTTGGAGCAAGAGAAGGGAGGGGAGCTGGGCCTGCTCACCTCAGGTTCTCCCCTCCCTCGCTCACAAGATGCAGCAGTCCCTCAGGATGGTCTTGCACATATGTCTTCAGGTGAGCCAGCTCAAGGGCCTTCCAGACCTCCTCATCTGAGTACTGGTCAAAGGGGTCCAGGTTCATCCGCAGGGTTCCAGTAAAGAGCACAGGGTCCTGCCAGGGACAGCACCGTGTTCAGCCATACCACAGCCATTCAGCAGGGCAATGGCTTCAGGCCCCCAAGTGTGCCCACATCCTGCCCATGCTGCTGCCTGCAGCTGGGCAGGGGAGGTGGTGACAGCATGCTCACAGCTTTTGGTGTCTCCACAGCACCCAGGGATGCACTGAGGGCAATGCATAACCCAGGAAACAGCCTGCAGGAGCCACACAGCAGTGGGATATGGAAACGTGGTGATCAGCTCACCTGGGGTATGATGGTGAGGTTCTTGCGCAGGTCATGGAGGCCAATCGTTGCTATGTCCACCTCATCGATGAGGATCTTCCCTCCAGCAGCCTCCAGCACTCGGAAGAGGCAGTTGGTGAGGGAGGATTTTCCAGCCCCGGTCCGGCCCACAACCCCAACCTGTGGAAGCAGCTTTTTAGACCAGGGCTGAAGAAAAGAGGGCAGATGCTTTTCACCTTGTTCTGGTGGGCCTTCCCACCCTCACCATCTCCCAGACTGTCCCATTCCTGCAGCTTGAGTCCCCAGGAGCCACATCCCATCACCATCCCTCCCCAGCGCACAGACTGAAGCCAAGAGGAACAAACAGCTTTAACACAGTGTAACTCTGTAAAGAGTGTAGTGAGGGCAGAGGCACCTTCTCAGTGCTCCCAATATTGCAGGTGATCCCCTGAAGAACCAGGTCCAGTTCAGGTCTGTAACGAACTTTGTAGTCAATGAACTGGATCTCGCCTTTGCTGGGCCAGCCACGTGGTGGACGCTTTCCTGTCACCCATGGAGCCTGGGGGAGGGCACAGGAGCATTAGGTGGGGACTTGCACTCCAAGAGGCTGGAGAGCACCACGCTGTACAGCAGGTGCTTGCCTGAACCCTGTTTTCCTCACCTCATTCTCCACCTTCATGTACTCATGTACCCTCTCCACAGCCACGATGTTTGTCTCCAACTCCGAAGATGTCCTCACCAGCCAATTCAGTGTCTGGGTCACCTGCATGGCAGAATCAGAGGATGCAGAGCTCAGTCGGACCCAGGAACAACTACCTCCCACCTCAGCTCAGGGACTCAGCCTGAACATGACTGTCCCTGGTCTGGGATCTCCAGTCCCCAGCCACAGCCCACCCTCTCTAGCTCTTCAGAAACTTTGCTGCCGCATCTCTGATCCATAGCAGGACTATACTCCTCCTCATGGAAGCCAGTATCCATTCACACTGGGATGTGTGCTTCCTTGGCTCTGTAGCCACTCCCCAGGTGATGTGACACCCCAGATAATCCCCTCTTCATGGATCAGAGATGGAGACAGGGCAGCCTCCTGCAGCCAGCCCAGAGCTCCCAGGACAGGGCTGTCCCTGGGATAAGAAAACACTTTCATTGACTCACGCTGAGAGCAGAGGAGACAGAAAGACCCACGATGCCGCCCGCCAAAGTGCTCTTTGAAATCACTGCTAGAAGCGCAGAGAAGAAGACCACCAGGCTCCCAACGAACTCCAGACGGATGGCCAGCCACCTGTTCCAGGAGAGGACAGCTGAAGGGCAGTGGGAGAGGCAGAGAGGTATCTGCCGGTGCCCAACACAGAGCCCACCAGTAAGAGCAGCACCCTACCAGCACCCCTCACACCCAGCCCTGAGCCCAGTGCTGTACACATGGTACACATTGCAGATCATTTGTGGCCTGCAAGCAGGTTCATTTTATGTCTGTCCATGTCTCACACATAACCTCCTCTGCTGGTAATGCCATATATCAGAGGAGCCCCAACTGTACAACCCTCACATGCCCAGAGCATCTACCAGTAAGACATCAACACCAAAGAGTGCCCACATCGTGCTCCTACCTGGCCTGAAACATCAGCCTCTTCCCAGAACCTACCAAGAGCATCTCAGTCGCTGACTGCACAGCTCACCCTACCCAGGCTCTGGACACTTTGTAGGGTCCACATTCTGTCTTTCAAAATCACCCTAACGTGTGTCGTTCCCAGAGATGGCACCTCTATTGTAACTCCCCCAGTTCCTATACAACCCTCAATGCTGAGATCAAGAGGGAGAACTGCAGCATCTCAAGGACCTCTCTCAGGACCCAGAAGCCCCTGGGGAGAGGTGCTACAGGCTGTTCTGTGGCATAAGGGGTAAAACTCACCTATTTGAGATTATCCAGGAATAAACACTTTTCTGATTTATGTCCATGATGGTCTCATTATGCTGCATGAACCGTTCTTGGTGTTCATAGGCCCGGATCACAGAAAGGCCTGACACTGTCTCACCAAAGTGGGAGTAAATGGGAGACCTGGTGACAGAGTCCAGACGCCTTAGCTGGCGTGACGTGGAGATATAGAAGCGCTGAAATGAGGAACACAGCTTTGTTACCGACACAAAGACCAGCAGCCACAAAGATACTGCTCTCAGCAGGGCAGAAGCTTCACTAAGCCACAGTTACTCACCAGCACAAAATAGTAGAAGATGCTCAAGGGAATAATAATGAGAGCGAAGAATGGAGTGGCCAGGCAGATCGTGATCAATGTGCTAATGATGCCCATGAAACAGGAGAGCCAGGTGCGGAAGGACGTGGGAATGGTCTCGTCTACTGTGAAGATGTCCTGGAGCATATGAAGAAGCAGTCAGTGACCCCAGAGAGAGGGAGAATCCCAAAGACACCATACATACAGGGGTCCTACCCACTCATATGGTAACACAGTGCCAGACACTTGTAAAAATATTGGATGACCCTCAATTGGTATTATGGTTACAATCTCATTTAGGGCCACAGCTCTTAGCTTGGGAACAGCTGATTTAACAGAAAAACTTCTTATAATATTCCCCTGTTGCACAGACCAGCTTTAGGAATTGCATCTTCGTCTGGACCCAGGATGCAGGAACAGGAATTGAGACAGAAACAGGGACAGGACTAACTACAGGTCCATGTAGACAGGAGCACACAGGTCTCCAGTTGGCCTTCATCCATCTCCTAGCTTGGCATCACATACTCTCTCATTTCAGAGTAAACCCAGAAGGCCTGAGGCTTCATTTCAAGAGAAATTTTATTCCCAAAAACCAAGAGATGGCACCAAAGGAAGAAGTAGAGCAGCAGCACACGTGAAATTACCTGTCTTTATTTTCCTCCTTTTCGCTTTCTCTTTGTTTTATGAGCTTCACTTACATAGAAAAGACTGTATATTTTTCTGAAAGTCCATAACCAGAAGGACATCTCACTGTGGGACATGAGCTCTAGGCTCCTACCTCTCTTGGTGATCTACTATGGACCCTCTTCAGTTTCTCCACATCCTTCTTGACCAGGTGACCCCAAACCAGGACACAGTATCCAAGTGTGACCTCCTTAGCACTGAGCAGAGGAGATAACAACTTCCTGTGATTTGCTGGACACTGTCTTTGTAGTATAGCCCAGGATTGGCTTGCCTTGCAGTCAGCCTTGTATCCACCACGCCCTTCTGGTCCCTTTCTGGCCCTTATCTGGGCTCAGTTGAGCCGTGCTCAACAGCAGCAGTGTTATGTTATTACCCAACGCTCTCCAGACCTGCTGGAAAAAACACCTTCTCCATGCTGGGGCTGTTCTCTTACCTTGGCAAACCTATTCACAATGCGGCCAATTGGGGTCGTGTCAAAGAAGCTCATGGGCACGTGCAGGATGTTGCTGAGCAGCTGCCGATGCAGAACCCGTGAGGCTCGTGTGGCACCCCGAGCAGACAGCATGGTGGCAAAGAGCAGGAAGACAGCTGCAAGGACAGCACGGGGGGGGGGGAGGGGGTGACAGCAGTTCACCAGGTACCCTTTGGCTCAACAGAGTCACAAAGCAGCTCCAAGCCAGCAGCTCTGCAGTGAGCCACTGGGATAGTCCTGCATCCCACCTTCCTGGGACGCCCCAGTAACTGCATCCCACCCCACCCAGGAGGAACACTAACCCTTTTGGAAAACCTTGAGCCCTAGCACTATGTCCAAATTGATTAAGGACAGTAATCTTCAACCTAAGGAGGCAATACAGACTTCCTGGGGCAGTTTATGCTGGCTTCGGACTGGTATCTGTCCCCAGTTCAGCCAGGAGCTGGAAGGAAGGCAGCAGCAGGCAAATGAAGACAATGCTGGGTCCCCTGCTGCTTCCTGCACTTCTGCCTGCAGGCCTCACAAGTCATATATCCCTTCTGGACCACACAGCTGAGGTGAGCGGGTCCCCTGTCCTCCTACACCCACCTTGTGACACCCCAAGTACCCCAAAGACACCGATCCGCAGGTCTCGCAGCTCCGTGGGATAGGTCTGGTTCAGGTAGTGCTGCGCATCGTCTGTCCAGGCACTGAGCCACAGGTTGGTCCCCACATAGGCGGCGTACTCTGCAACGTAGCCCATGGCAATCCAGAAGGAATAGCACAAGCCAACAGCACGCAGGTACCGCATGTACATGGAGAACTTTACCTGTGGACCAATTTAACTCATTACCACTGCCCAGCAAACCTCAGCAAAATAGTAGCCAGCACAGACTTGGGACTCCTGCTTTGCTGCCCAAGTGCTCCCTCCACCACCTTGCCCGCCAGTCCCAGGCAGCTCTGTCCCCTTCGTGTCTCTTGGCTGCAGTGGGGCCACACCAGCCCACACTTCTCTGAGCCACAGTCAGGGTCTGGTAGCACTGGCAGCACAGTGCTTCATCCTCCATCCTCCTCACCCTGCCGGTTTCCACAGCTTCTTTCTCGATCAGTTGCTGTCCCTTCACTTTCTTTGGGGGCTCCTCCTGGGCCTTCTTCTGGGAACTGGTGCTCCTTTTACTAAGGCTGCAGGGAGGTGATAGACATCATTAATCACAGGATGCTGGATTGGTCCTAATCTCCTGAGTGTCCATCCCTATGCTGCATTGGATCTCCAGTGCTAGAGCCCACTGGAAAATAATGTCCCAACTGGGGCAGCTTTGAATTAGCCTTGTGGAAGCATTAGGCATTTACGGCCATGAAATTGTAGCCCTCATCTCCAAAAGCAGAACCAGCCAGCAGTGCGAGTTTCAGGGAAGACCACAGAGAGTAAGGAGTAAGGCTGTGACACATTACTGTGAGTAATGTGAGTAAATGCCCCTGACCCAGATCAGCTTGTAGGAGCAGGTAGGGAGGCTCCCAGCAGGAAATTCCCGGGAAGCCCCCAGACTCATGTCTCTGAGGGAGCAGTGCATGGGGCAGGGAAGAGAGCCAAGAACTCAGGGCACATCCTACCTGCGACTCAATTGTCTCCGATGGATGCTGGCCTCTCGCTTCAGGGTCATAGTCACCACATCTTCAGGGCCCTCCTCCACGCAAGGCTCAAGGTCTTCATCACTCTGCTCTTCATCCCCAGCTAAACCAACAGCTAAAAGCACAGGGATGAGGGAAGGTAGGATCAGGCACTGAGGAGAGAGCAGATCCCATGCACCTCTGCTGCACACAGTTTCACCCCACACCCCAGGCCCGGGCTATGTCCTACCATCACTTATCACACCTTCTCCAACCCTGCTGCAAGCCCAGTACAGCAGGAGGAGGAAGAAATCCACGGTGCTGGAGGGAGAAGTGACAGGGGACATAGGGCTAAAGACCTGCGTGAAGGCAGTCTCTGCTGCTCACTGCCACTGGTGTGACCTCAAGCAGAGGTTTGTGCTAGTTTAGTAGGTTCAAGATGTAGTAGATCGTATCAGTCCAGTTCAGGAGTACCCCCTTGAGGAGGTGGAGATGGGTCCTGTCAGGGTGGTCTGGGAATAGCCAGGCTGCAGCTGGACAACTGTGCTGAGCCCAGGCAGGGTGGGCATCCACCTGACCTGATATTACTCCTCCCCATGGCACTGGGGGACATGATAAAGATGAATGTTATCCAGTGGCATGTTTAGAATAAACCAAAGGATCTCTCTCATCTCAGCATCACTAAAATATGGAGTCTGTTGCCACGTAAGATTTTGGGACACATATACATAAATGAACTAAAAAGAGAGTAAAAAAATCAGATCCTTTGCTGGCTGCTCAACATAATGCCTGGGTGCAAATCTGAGGCAGGAAGTCCTTGTGCTGCTGATTACCAGAAGCTGGGAAGGATTCACAGCAGCCACCACTGGTGCCTGGGCTGGATAGAGCCAGGTCAGACTGAAAGATCGGATCTTCATATCCGCAAGATCCATGCACAGCCCCTCTAACTGCCACAGTCCCATTGTGTTCCCAGTACCTGTGTTATTTTTCTCTGAAACATCCTCCTCCTGCCTGCCATACAAGTTCAGGAACTGGGCAAAGGCCCCCTTGTTTGCCAGCAGGTTGCTGTAGGAGCCATGCTCAGTCACTGCTCCTGCTGCCAGCACCACGATGTTGTCGACCTGGGGCAGGAAGCTGATACTGTGTGTCACCAAGATCCGTGTCTGCAACAAAGTGGTTGCAGGGTAGTGGACCATCAGAACACTCCTTGTCCCCCAGCCATGGGCCTGTAGGCTCTCCATCCCCTAGCTGGGGACCTCTCTGCTTATCAATGCAGACACAGGGCACCCATGAGGCCTCTCCTGCCTGCTGCAGCTCCATGTGAAAGCCACAGGATCCTTCCCTGTCCCAGGCAGGCAGCCTGTCTTCCCTGGATCATCAACACTGTGCCAGTGCCACTCCTGCCTGGCTATGTAGGGGGTAGGAGGGCATGGGTGCTCACCTTCTTTTGCAGCAGCCCTTTTGGGCCCAGCACGTGCTTGAAGAGGTACTTGCCAACGTGAGCATCCACGGCAGACAGCGGGTCATCCAGCACGTAGATGTCTGCGTTGCTGTACACTGCCCGGGCCAGGCTCACTCGCTGCTTCTGGCCCCCACTCAGGTTGATACCCTGGAAAGGAAGGACCTCTCTGGGCATGGGGCTGGCACAGGGGTACAGCTCTGTTCTCTGCTGCAGGTGCTATGGAATATCCATAGCCCCCAGGGCTGCTACCTTCTCTCCAATCTCTGTCTGGTCGCCCGCAGGCAGCAATTTCAGGTCTGGAAGGAGGGCACAGGCCTTAAGGACCTGCTGATACCGGGCTTCATCCAGTTCTGACCCAAAAAGGATGTTGTCTTTCAGGGTGGCATTCTGGATCCAGGCCTGCTGGGGGACATAGGCCAGGGAGCCCTGGAAGGAGACACACAAGAATAGCTACCTTGTCAGAGCATCAGCCTGAGCACTGCCACCTCCTGCAGCCTCTCCTTGCCCTGAGCCACCATGCTGAGACAGTCCTGCCCTGCTGCTTCCCCAGTGAGCTCAGAGGCAGCCCCAAAGCCCCCTGCGCCAGCCGGCTCCTCTCACCTGGATGTTGATGTGTCCCTTGATATTCTCCATCTCCCCAAGCATAGCTGACACCAGTGAAGATTTGCCTGAGCCCACAGCCCCCACCACGGCCACCAGGCTCCCAGGTGCAATGTCCAGGGTGACACTGCAAAGATACGAGGGCTTAGGAAGCAGCATTGCCAGGTCACCCACGGCTCCTGAGTGGGACCAGCACAGAGCAATGTCTCTAGGACACCTGTGTCTAGCAGCACTGTGAGAAGTGATTGCCTTCCCCAATTAAAAACACAGAAAGCCTCCTGCTCTCCAGCCATCTGCCCCCAATATGGTGCAGAGCACTTACTCTCTTATCGCAGCACTGCCGTCCTGCTCCCAGGAAAAGGTGGCCTCCGAGAAACGCACAGCGTTGCCTGTCAGCAGAGAGAGGGCCCTCAGGACGGGGAAAGCCCAGGGCTGGGGACAGCCTGTGACCCACAGGGAGTAATCTGGAGGTTCACTTGCCTGGAATGGGATTGTGCTGGATAGCTGAGGTGTCCAGGTTTTCTCCGCTCAGGTAGCGTTCCAGCCTCGCAGTCGACACATTGGTCTGCCATGGTAGAAAGAGGATGAGGATGGCACATGGGCATGGGGTGCAGCTGGGTGGGCTGGCAGGAGCCCCATAAGCAGAGCACCACATCACACAGTCCCCATCCAACCTCTGAGCCCCAAACCTGTGTTATATATGTAAGTCCTGTCCCACCCCCCTGCACTGACTCCTGGGTGTCCATCACACACCTGAGTCCCATGTTCTGGTTTGGGTAGAGGTATCATAGGATCCCCCTGCACCCCCTGCCCTATGGGAGGGCTGACCTGCACTAGTGAAGAGAGGACCATGGGCAGCATGGCCATGGGGAAACGCAGGACGTTGAAAAGGGAAATAGCAGTAAAGGCCTTCTGTGCATCCAGGATGTTGTTCTCATCCACCATCACATAGACGGCAAAACTGGCCAAGGAGACCTAGGAGAGACAGCAGGAAAAAGCACCATCAATGTGGCTGTGTGTCCAGACCCCCATTGTTGCCCTTAGGCCTCAGCAGTGCTTTTCTGCTGGGGACCTATTCCCCTCCTCCTTCCCCCTTCTTCTTTGGGCCCCATCTCACCACCCTGATGGGACCCCCTTCCACCACAGCTCTCCTGCCAGCAGCCAGGACTATACTCTGTATCCCAGGCAGAGGAAGGGATATCAACCCCTTCATCACTGCAGGAGCACTCCATATGAGATTCCCCATATTTCCCATCCCCTTGGACACAGCCCAGCCTCCACTCAGAGGAAGGTGCAACCCTCCCCGGGGCTGTTGTCACTCACCAGGAAGGGGGCACACGTGAACACAAAGACAGAGATCGACTGCAGGTAACTGAATTTCAGCAAGTCCTTGAGCTCATGTGCCCGTATGTCGTTAACTCGCTTCTCAAATGAGGGCTCCCAGGCAAAAAGCTTCAGGATCTGCGGGATGAGCAGGGTGAGCAATGCTGGCTTCACAGGAAAGCCCACCCGCACACTCAGCTTGCTAGTGGCCAGCACCTCCATCACCAGCTCCTGGCTTGCTCAGAAGCCTGCTTGGCCATTGCATCTTCCCTCTCCTGTCCTAACCCACGGCTTATAGCACTCCCCCACTTCCACACTGACACTCCCTCATTTTCAGCTTACAGGTCACTGCCATAGTGCCAGCCCCTCTGCCACTATGGCAGTGGGCTCACTATCAAGAAACACCCTCTCTTGGCTCCCAAGTCTTGGTCCAGGAACCCAGAGCTCCTCCCCACCCAATTTTTCAAAAGGTGAGGAAGCCAAGGGAATTGCAAAGACTGAGGCTTGGACACCACAGACACAGGGGCCCCAAGCTAGACTATAAGACTGGTGCTGTAGGGTTATACAGGTAGGCTCTCTCCAGGTACAGTGCACCAAGAGGGGTGCAGCAGCTGCCTGGGGAGTCTCCAGTCCACTGCTCACCTTGATTCCATTGAGGATTTCAGTCATTATTTTCATCCGTTCATCCTTGTTCTTCATGTTCCTCACCTACAAACAGAAGAACCAGATGTCACCAAAACCAGACAGCAGTTCACCCTTGGAAACACATCTGGGCTGCCACAGGGAAGGGAAGGATGGGCTCCTGAACCCAGAAAAGTCATCCCACCAAGCTGGACCTTGGCTCCCCTGGGGCTCTGGACAGTCTGGGGAAAAACAACACCCTGCTGTGAGGTAGAAGCTAAAGCTTTATCTTATGATTGGTAATATCTCATTTCAGTCCTCAAGGCTGCCTCTAATCTTGTTCAAGTTCAGCTGTGATGGTAGAACAGACCTGTCTCCTGCTCATAGCAGCAGATCACCCCTGGCTCAGGCTACCCCCAGCCCAAGTGAGATCAACTTCCTAGGCTAGGAAAGATCTATAATAAAACAGAAGAGGGTAGGGGAGTGTGGAAAACGAGGGAAGAGAGCAACAGTGGGCCTCAGGAGTGCGAGACCAGGAAGGATCTTGCACCCACCACTGACCTGAATGGTTTTGGCCTTGGCAACCAGGAATGCATTTATGGGGATGAGCAGTACCATGACTGCAAGGCCAGCCAAGACAGAGGCGCCCAGCTCTGCCCAGAGGAAGACAATGGACAGGATAATTTGCAGGGGAGATGACCACAGCTGGTGAACAAAGTTGGCCATGTCCATGAACCTCTGGGCATCAGCTGACATCAGATTCACAGTCTCTCCCACTGTGGACTCCTTGCGGGTGGCATTGGACATGGTGAGTGACTAGAAAGAGAAAACATTGTTACCACAAGCCAGTCTGGGAGCAGCCTGGCTCCCAGCAGCATGGCACAGAGCAGGCAATTAGCAGGCCAGCCTGAAACTGCTCCTGGGTTTGCTCCTGGTGCCTCCCTGCTGGCCACAGGCAGTCTCCTCACTGCCCACGCACCAGGAGCCACTGGATGCTGGGTGAAACGAAACACATCCTTGTGCAGGAATCCTAGTGGCAATTGCCCTAGGTGTGACATTGCTCTGAAGAGAAACCTGCCTCAGCCCCTGGTAGCTGTCAAACACATGGTTGCAGCACCCAGGTCCCAAGCAGAACTAGGATCCACAGTGTCCCCAGAGCTGGGTGGACATCCCACAAGCCAAGCTTTTCCTGTGCCTTCCTAAGAAGTAAAGTGCATACACCCCAGTCACCCCAGGTTGATGGGTCAGGCAATGAATGATTATATCCACAGCCCAGCTCGGAGAAAGCCAACAGGGATGATGACAGGACCATACAAACCTTCTTGTAAATGGCAGCGATGAGGCTGGCACGCACATTTATGCCAAGCTGAAAGCACAAGCTGAAGTGCTGCTGCAGGCAGATGGACTGGACCACCGCTGTCAGGAAGAGCAGGATGGCATATAAATAGCCTTGCCAGGCAAAAGCCTCCTCATCCGACACAAAGGCAATCAGCAGCCTGGAGGATAAAGAAGCCCATGAGACACTCACTCTACTGAGACAGACCCAAGCAGGATGCTGCAAATGAACGCAGGGAGAGCATCCTCACAAGAGTGGTGACTGAGACCCTGCCCTAGAGAGCTGGCTCAGTGCTCAGCAAGCTGGAGACCCTTGACCTGCTGGGCGTCCCTGTTCTGCCAAGGACACTGCATTTCACACACAGCAGTGGGTCAGTAATGTCAGATCATCCACAGAGACTGTGCTGCTCTGCAAAATGAATTGGGGAGGCCCTGTTGGGCTGAGCCCGACTGACTCATGAAGGGCCCCAGAGAAGAGCCAGGACTGTCTCCAGCGAGGGAGTAGGGCTGCGTAACAGAGGATGCAAGGAGCGAGGAGCAAGCTATTACCCATAAAAGCTGGCAGCCAGCTCAAATCAATTCTTCATTAAACTGTAACCCAGCATATTCCCCCACCTTTAGTGAGAGCACAAAATGTCCTGAGGGTCTGGGGTTGGGAGAGGTAGACATATGGAGATGGTGGGCCTGGATATAGTGCACAAAGGGAGGTGGTGGGGTTGGGTGAAAAGTCAGGACAGAACATGGATAGGGACAGAGAGAAAAGACTCACTTCAGCAGCTGGGGGCTGACAAACACAAGTGCATCATGCACCAGCTTGAATGCCACTGCTAGCATGAGGTTCTGCCGGAAGGTCTTGCCCAGTGTTTTCATCAACCAACCCCTGGCGTAATCCTCAGGAGGGCCAGAGTCTCCTTTGTCTCCCTTCTTCTTCTTCTTCTTCGGCTGCTTCTCCTCCTGGAGGGAAGCCCACACAAAAGTGAAGGATTTGGTTGTGCAGGCTTCCTGCACCTGGAAAGATGCTTCCAGGGCAGCATCACAGACACAGACCCTAGCTCAGGTATCCTGAATAAAGCCTTTGCTTTACCTCCTGTCATGTTCCCTCTCACTGATCTCTGCTCATGTCATACACACCCAGGACTAACACATCTCTCATGTGCCAAAGACAATTGTTGCAAAACCTAAACCACCTTGAACCTCTCAGGCCAAAAATCAGGCACCCCAGGAAGAACCTGAGGCCAGGGATGATTACGGAGTGATGTTCAGTCTGACTTCTTTGCTGGGAGGTATTTGGGGTAGGGAAAGACAGAGATAAGGGAGCTGCTTGTACTGTAGACTTGAGGGTGGTTCCTGTCCTTCTGTAGGGCAGAAGGATGTAGACTTTCTTGGTCTCTCAAAACATGGGGATCTGCCAAGGACAGGGAACACCCTGTCATGGGTTCCCCCATCCTTGTCCATGGCCCTGCAGAATCAAATAGGGGCTGCAGGGACATTGGGTGACCCTGTTCCCTGAGGCTGGACCTGGATGTGTCAGTCCCATACAAGGCCGAGTAGGAATGGACTTACCAGCACTAGGATGTCTTGGCTCTGGGCCTTGGTCATATTGTTTCCATGGTCTGGGTCACCTTTCTGATGTCTTTTCTTGCGTTTCCGTTTTTCCAGTTCAGCTTGGGCCTTCCGTATGGCAGTCTTCATGTTCTTCTCAAAAGCAGTGCAAAGTGCCTGTGTCCTGTCTTTATCTTTCAATTCCCAGACATCCTCTATCTCCAAAGGCTTGCGATAGCCCTTGAAAACAACGCTGTGGGGCAGAGAAACCTCTCAGCAAGTTTCCTGCATGACACTTGTTGGAGAGTCCTTGCTGAAAATGCAAGGACTTCACATCCAGCCTGGCACTGGGCTCAGGTTGCACAGACTGAACCCAGTGTGGTGCCTCTCATTACTAACTCCAAGCAGCCTGTGCTGCAGGCTCCCCCAAACAGGGCTGGGCCAGCCCTGAAGCACTCTTGCATTTTTCCAGCCCCACCTCCCATGGAGCCCTGCTCACCTGCTGTACCATTCAAAGGTGATGGAGCTCAGGAAGGAGGCTGTCACCTCTGGGTTCTATGGTACAAAGCAAAGTAGGTACCAAGAGATCATTGATGTTGAGAGGTGGTGTTGACTAGAGTTGATTCAGCACCTCCAGCCATTAAGGAGCCCCAGAAGTTTACAACTGTGCTAGATCCCACCCCAAGAACCCCATCTCATAGCCAGCAGCAGCCCCCCGTCCCTGGCTGCAGGCTGCAGCTCTTGCTGTGCCATGTGCTGAAGCCCTCAGGTCTTCCCTCCCCAAGAGGCCTGGAGCATGGAGCTCCAGGTTCCATAGCCTACACGGAGTTCACCCTGCCCAACACAATGCATGGGATGTGGTGCCCCAAGCCCACTCCCACATGGTCCTCTCACCTTCTTCCTGATTTCCTTTGTTTCTGGGGCAACATCTGAGAAGCCCGAGACAAGGAAGATGAGCAGCTGGAGCCCATAGGAGATGAAGAAGAGGATAAACCGTGGCAGGTCGGAGATTGGTTCCTGCAGGAATGGAAAGCCCAGGGTTATTGTTGGGGGTTGTCTCAAGGCCACCTGGTGTCACTCAGTGACAAGATCCATCCCCAGGACAGTGAACATGGCTGAGCACAATGCAGCAGTGCAAAACTCGCTGTGCAGCCTGGATCAGCTTCCTTTTGCCACTTCTTCCTGACCTCCTCCCATAAGTCTGTAAGCAGAGAAATTGGTCCTGGAGACCTTATACCTCCCCAAAGAGATAGGATGAATTAAAAGAGCAATTCCTTCTCAGGTATTTTCTCATTCCCCAAGGTTGCCAGGGCAGCTGGGATCTGTGTGATACCACAGAGAGCTTGCCAAGAGACAAGTATGAAAGACTTTCCTTGGGGACAGAACACGACCTTAGGGAAGCACAGAGCTTCCTGTCAAATCCAACCTGCAGGGCTCTCCGGACAAGTGACTGGAACGGCAATATCCCACAGAGCAGGGACAGTATCCAGAAGCAGAAAAGTACCCCCGAGTCTCTGCGCAAGCAGAAGCGTCGTGCCTCGTGGACCAGCAGGACCAGGAGCTGCAGGAAGAAAGACCAGTCAGAGGTTCAGGTAGGGCTGCAGGACTAGGTCTGGACTCTAAAAGTGTCTTTGAAGCATGTGTCCTGGGGTGCCAGCATTCATGAAATGCTGGGATTCACTGCCTTGAATACACTGAGCTCCCAGTGCCTGAGCTCACTGCCAACTCTACATAAGCTTCAGAGTTAACTGCATATGGCAAAGGTTTATTTCAGGAAGACATAAGATCAGGTCTGAAGGTACCCTGACATTACAGCAGGGCACTATTTCTCTTTTTAGCTGTTCTCACTCCAGATTCTCAGACATGTCATACACATTGTCAGACATGCCCAGCCATCAGGAGTCACACCCTCTCTCCTGCATATTGCCTCCAGAACTGTAACTAAACCCATGTCATGTCCCAGCAGTGCAGAGTCCTCTCTATGGGCAGTCCCCTTGTCTTATCATGCCACATGGACTCTGCACATGAAATTAAATGACATGACAAAATACGAAGGATAGCAAATGGGGATGTTACTTTTGGTTTTAAGTGCAAAAGTAACATTTCTTGAGCATTTTGGCTTTAAGACTGTTAGAATATGCCATGTCTCACACAGGATATCTGTAACTTCCATATTCCACAAGCTAATAGCCCCTATGTCCTCAGCTTTCTCCTCTGCCTGGCCATCCTGTGGTACTTCTCCTGACTCTCTGTAGAAAAGTGAGCAGCAACTCATGGGAAGCTGTGAGACATCAGAGCAGCACGCCATGGTTTGATGTCCACGATATGCAATCAATCCTGTGAAACCCATACTGCTGCTAGCAAGGCTTCTAGCAGAGACAGCTCAGCTACATACACAGGCATAGAACCTATCCCAGTTTTAAGGATAAAAGCAGGGAACACTGTACAACCAGACGCCTGTGCTCAATGAATTGCCCTTATGCCCCACTCACACATGTTGAGGGCTAGTCCCTGTCCAAATTGCAGGCTACACTTCCCCCGTGGACACAGCTTCCCACTGATCTCTGAGAACAGGCAGGGAAGTTTTCTGCTGCTTGGCCCGTGGTCTCACACTGTGTCTCTTTGGTGACACACAACACATTTACCAGCTGATCCCTTACCCAGGTGGCGATGTACAGGCTGGGGTTCGTGTATCTGACAGCTGGCACGGTGTCCTGCTCTGTGTCCTCTACAAATGCCAGGGCCAACTCTGCCACTGCCGTCACCACCAGCAAAGCAGCCAGCATCTGTGAGGAGAGAGGGGCAGCCTTGAGGGGAGACCCAGACCACTGAGGAGAACTGGGAACCACTGGAAGACAACACAGTTTGGCATAGAAGCACTGTGTTCCATGCACTGTTACACCCTTTTCAACCCAAACTTGGCCTGTGAGAGCTTTCATCACTGTGAAGCTGCAACAGTTCCACAGGAGCACTGCCATCATTTTAAGTTTGGAGGATAACAGACCACAAGAGAGGCCCCAGTATATACTCTGCCCTCCCTCCCAGTGTATTCCACCCCTATTGTCCCCTCTGTCCCAGATATATGCATCATCTTAGACTCCCGTTTACATTTCTGTCCCAGATGGTGCCCTATCCCACTGCTCCCTCTCTCCTACATTTCTCATCTCTCCATCCCATACCTGACTCCAGCACAGAGGCCTTCTACTTACACCACCTCCATTCCAGGCTGCCCCAGCCTGTCATCCATGCCCCCTCAGCCCCACGCTACCTGCTTGATGATGTAGAGTTTGGTCACAGATGATTTCTTGGCTTTGGATTTGCACATGGGCAAGAGCTGCCATGGAGCCAAAATCCAGAAGAAGCCAAGGGGGACCCAGACCAGCACAGTCTGCTGGAAGCACACAGGCAGGTCGGCATCTGGACGAGCAAGGTAAGAATCATTCTGGGGGCAGCAAGGACAGAAAACAAAGTCAGTTGGGATGGATTGACTCTCACCTGGTTCACAGCACAAGAGCCAGCACTCCTATAGGTGCCCGCCCCCACTGTACCCCTCCTGACACCCACCCTCCTGGCTGAGCATTTCAGCACTCAGCCAAAGTTTGACATAATACCTCTCTCCCCATCTATCTGCCTGAGCCTGGGATGGGCTCCCTTGCTGGAGCCAAGCCAGCTGAAGCAGATGGACCCAAATCATTCCCCAAGAGGTCTATGCAAGGTGTACTGTTTCCAGCTGGGCCAAAACAGGCCAAGGCTCACTTAGGGAGCTGTCATTGCCTCAGTGTCCTGTGAATACCACGCAGCCATTGCACAGCTCTCAGTGCTGTGGCAGTCCTGGATAAATATCAGAACCTCTGCCGACTGCTGGCCGTTGGGTTCCACTGGTAGGACAAGCTGTGAGCCTTGGGATCTACTGCTCTCCCCATCCACTGAGTGTCCTGCCCCGAGAACAGGCAATAGGGATGATGTTGCCACTCACCCAGAAGACGGAGCCGCAGAACTCCTCCAGGGCTGCTGACATGGCTCAGGGGAGAAGAGACGGCAGCTCCTTCCCCGCGCTCTGCCCGAGTCCTGAGTGGATGCTTGGGATAAAAGTCCCCCCACGCCCTCAAGTAGTGTTGGGACAAAATCCCTGATGACACACAGTTATTTATTAACTTGGTGCTATTGCACAACACCACAAACCAAAGCTGTAACCAAAAGGGCTTGGGAAACCACATGGGATCAGGGGAAGGGAGGAGAGGAAGACTCAAAAAAGAGATCAAAGGGGAGATACAGGGAAGCCAGAGTCACTGCAGGACACCACAGCCACTGTTCAGAAACCACTAGCCTTCATCAGTGCACACCAACAGAGACAAGCTCATACGGACCCACTGAAGACACTGGTTTCTTGCAACGATCTCTCCTGCCAAAACAAGCCTGCTAAATGGTGACAAAAAGTCCAGCAAGAGCTGGTCCCACAGAAGCCAAAGGAGACAGTGCCCTTTTTTCATATGCCAACCAGCAAGGAGGCCCATGACATCAGCAGTGTCCCAGGGTTGAGAATTTGCAGTGTCTGGCAGCTGAGCTGACCACATGCTGCACTGGTCTTTCTGAATACCCAGGATCTGGGCTCCTTTTACCAACTTCTTGCCTGCAGAGCCAGGAGGCTTTTTGAACTATTACTTTTGCTTCTCCCTTTCCCACATTTCCATGTTGTCTGCATGTTATGGCAGCTGCGTGGCCACAAAACCCCAAAGAGACTTTGAATCTTCATTCTAAGGCAACCCCCATCACTGGAGACAGAGGAACACTCCTGAGGACAGTGACTGCCATTAAATCATCACCCTGCTGCTTAGAAAGGTGGAAGTATGATAGGGACACATGGGGATGGTGTCTCTAAGGCTGGAACTGGATTTGCTTAATCATTTGTGCTCTTGAGGAACAGTAGAAAGGTAGGGTGACTGCAAGGATCACGTTGTCTCATTGTTCACTGAGTTAGTAGATAACTCAGAAGTCAAGGGTGACCCAATGAGTAATTGCTCAGGAACCATCAATACCAGAGAAAGGCTCAATGTCCAACTCCTTGGTTAATTATTACTGGTTTCTCTGATTAAATCCACGTTTTTGTAAATAAAACTATCCCTAGTGCTAGGTCCTCCAGGCCAGAACCAGTACACTGCTGATGAGAGCTGCAATCTGATAAAATGGGTAAGAAATAAATGAATGAAGCAGTCGCTTCCTCAGCCCTTCTCCATCCAGACTGCTGCTATGATTCTTTTCTGCCCATTGACACAGGTATCCTGTGGCCTTGCTCAAACCCACCTGAAGCATTGATGCCAAGGGGACCACTTGCTGGTGAGACCTTCCTCTGTAATGTCCTGTCCATTGCTTGTCTCGGTTTTCAGTACAGGTCACAGCCCATCCCCGCCCCATCTTTGCTCTCATTCAGAGCTGGAGTGTTTCCCTCAGCACAGGATGCCAGCTCTCTTTAATGTTCAAAGCAAGTACACCCTCACTTTCTCTACCCTCATACCTGGGACATGCTTCTCCCAAAACCACACAAAGCCACCTCACTGTCCTTCAGCTCCTTCCATAAAGCTTCCTTCACTAAAATACCCAAAAAATCTTCACTGGGACCAAGATAATCAAAGCAGTAGCACCTCTCTGGCTGACAATATCACAGTTTCCCTGTATTCCTCTGCCTTTATCCATCTGTTGTCCAGCATGGTATAACTTTTCGAAAAATAGGCATTGCTTCATGCCAATCCAGGACAGAGGTTTCTGCCAAGCAATCTACAAATCAGTCCAGCCCTCACTACTCATCTTTTCTCTGAAGGATTTATTTCTCTGTTTTTCTGCTTTGTCACACTGTAATGCCATTCGAGTTCAAAAGCCTTTTTATTTTCGAACTTTAAACACAGAGGAAAGAGCCAAACTCTGTGTCAGCAGAATATTCATCTTAATTGAGCTACTAGTATCTTAATCATGACCATGACTCATGAAATCTCACATAAGCCATGAACTCTTAAATCAGATATTCTGAAAAACAAATTTAATCATTTCTTCTTCCAAATTTGGATCCTTCCTACTGCCTGCACATGTCAGTGCTGACAACAGCTCTGACACCAGGATTAGGCAGTCATTCCCTTCTCATATCCTCTGTTAAGAACTACCACTTATGTTCCCAAGGTGTGTTTTGGGAGAGTGATACTCCTGTTGGATTCACGTGAACAGGTGGATGTACTCTTTGAGCTGAAAATACAATGATTATAGGCTTTCAATGACCTGATTCTGTTTAAGGGGACAAAAGTGCTGCCACCTTGTCAAATACCACATTTTTGCCGTATATCCTCACAGGCTGCAAACTATTGCCAAGATGGACAGAGAAATCTGAATCCTGCTTTTGCTTCCTAAGAAGGTCCACTATCTCTGCTGTCAGAGAGATTCTCTTCAGCTTTTACAGAAGAGGAGGCAGCAAGGTTAAAGTTGCTTTATCTCTGGGTCTCTACTCTTTTAATGGACCACTCTGATGCCATTCAGATCTTTTATTGGGTATTTTGCAGGGTGACTGATACGAGTCTGGGGCTTCAATCATGACTAGGCAGCAATGACCCAAATGGCACATTCCCCAAACACTGTCTGGTGAACAAACAGCTTATGCTTCACATTTGGAAAAGGACATGAAAACTCCCTTAGAAAAAGCACTTGGTCCTCCCAAGAAATCTCATCACATGCCCCCCCCACCTCAAGCTCTGAGGGCCCACAGCCCAGGATGTCTCACAGTCCCCTCACCTCATGAGTCAGGTAGTGAGAAACTCCCTGCCATTACAAATTAATGTCTTCATCACTCATACATATCAATGTGCTTCTCTCTACCCAGCAGCTGCTGCACTGCTAATCCTACTGGCTGACTACAGCAGGCCTTGTTTTCCAGCTGTTGCTATCATGTTTCCCTCCCTGGCATTCTGGATATGATTGTATTCTCCTCTGGTGCAGCAGGGGTCTGATCTTTCAGGCTGTGCAACATGGATCACAGTCTTACCTAAAAACATAAATAAATTTTAGAAAACCACAGCAAGAGGGGGGCAGCTGCAGTGTTTATTTGACAATCACATGCAGTGCTACACAATTCAGTCCCCCTACTTGCTCAGCTCCCTTCCTCCCAAATACTGCCCAACAGCTTGTTGCTGCAACATCTGGGAATGAGTCCTTTTATTTAAAACAGCCAACAGCAGTTTCCAGGCCAGGGACTGGTGTTTCAGGGGAAGCCAAGGGAAGAGGTGTCAGGCTTCATCACCTAGTGCATGTCCTCTGCAGCCTGAGGATGGAAGCAGTATCCATCTGTCCACGTGGCAGGGAAGACCCTGGAGTCTCAGCGTCCTTGTCCCAGCACGGTGCCTTCCACTACAGAATGTTCTTTGCAATTGCGTTCAGGGTCCTCACTTTGGCCACATCTGCCACCTTTATGGAGTACTCAGGGGCAGAGAAGGACGCTCCCATGGCAACGTTTGGATTTCTGTCAGGAAAACCAATGGTTACTATCTGCTGGTGATACAGATGGGTGAGACAGAACACAAGAAAAAAACCCATCTCCCCTCATCTCAGCAGTGGCCAAAGAACCTGCTGGTGCCACCCAAACTGAAGATGGAACAGTAACAGAAAAAATAATAATCCAAAGGCAAAAAACAACAGCATCAGCAGAAACCCAGTGCAGATCTGTGGACAAATATAACCCATTCCTTGCTCATTCCTCTGAGGCACATCCCACTGGCTTCCCAAATTCTGCATGCTGATGTTAAAAGGCAACTACATCCCAGACCCTGCCTTCCCAAGTGCCACACAAGTGCACTCACAACTCCCAGGCTGGCAGCAGGAGAAATGCTCCAAGGATCTGGTTCTGCATGAAGCTCGTGTCCAGATGAGGAGCACTGTTGGATTCATACACTGCAGAATACTGTGTCAGGCACCTCTCACAATTTCAAGCACAGGAGTGCAACAGCACCCAGGAAGTTGTTTGAAATTTATGCCTGTTCTACAAACTCATGTTCACACTCATCTAGCCTTTCCCTTGTACAGTTCTGCTAAAATATAACCATAAATAATCAGTTACCTGAACTTCATCCCTGAGTCCCGGGCTGAGCGAGCAGAGCAGTGAAACTCAGAGGCAGTGGAGCCTTCCAGAATCCTCTGCAGGTTGCGCTCCGTGATGCCACCTCCTGGTGGGAACAAACCCGATGTCAAACACCAAGCAGATGACGCTGTCCCAGACCAGACATCACGCTGGGACCTACCCATAAGGGACAAGCACCATATACCCTGAAGGGAAAACACAGCCCTTGGGACAATGGAGACCCAGGCACATGAAAAGAAACAGGAGAAGCCTTGACTCATGTTATCCTACAGAACTAGAGCTGTCCCCAGTTCCTGCAGTGAGCAGCAGCTGCAGGGCTCTAGGTGGCCTTTACTCACACCAGGGCAGGAGCTGCTCCTCCTGGGCACCCGGCTCAGAAAGCCAGATCAGACAGTGGATCCCAAGCAGGAGGCTAGGAAGGAAGGGCTAGGGATTGAGGACCTGGTAAAAGATGACAAAAAAACATTACCTGGCACCACCACAATTCTGCCCTTTGCCTGAAAGAAGAATAACATGTTAGTGATATTGCTCAGCACTACATCCACATGTGCATTTGTGGTGTGGCAAAGAAACCTCACATGCAGCACTTTCCACAAACTCATGGATGTCACCGTGGCCTACAATTCATTCACTCTCACCCATCTTTTTTGTTCTGTTCGTGTTTTACAAGGAAATGTGGAAAAGAATTTGCTGTTACAGCTAAAACAACCTGTCCCCATTCCGTTCTACCTTCTGCATCCCACCTGGCTACCTGTTGCATTTCCCTAATAAGAACTGTGAAACACCCAGCAGGGACCTCACTTTGCTGTTTGTGTGGGCTCATCACACCAGCTGTTGAAACCAACTCCCACCACCCTCCCCACTGTCTGTGAGCAAGAATGACTCAACCAGTCTTTGCTGTGGGAGACTTCAGGGCCCAACCCATATGGAACTGGGAAAACAGATTAAAGCCAGGCAAGGGAGGGAAGGCAAGTGCTCCCTGACAGAAGTGCCCTTATAGAAATGAGGGCTACCATAAATGTAGCAGGCAACACCCAGAGGTAGCAGCCACAGGAGAACACAGTGAGCACTTACTTGTTCCGCAAGCCTCTTAATCAAGGACAATCCTTCCAGTGCTGAGCTGTCACAGCCACTCGTCAACACCCGCTCAAATCCCAGGGAAATCAGGGTCTCCAGTGCCACCACAGGGTCATGCACCATGTCGAAGGCTGAGAGACCAGAACAACAGCTCAGAGATCACTCGGTTCATTGTGCTCAAGCCCTGTCCCCCAGCCAGCTCAGGCCCTTGCAGCAGTGCCAGGGCCACCATCCTCAACTCCTCAGACACAGTGCAGTAACACAACTCCCCAAGCCTGAACCCCCTGGACCTTCCCTCTCCTGCACAACCTGCAGAGCTTTCCCCCTGCAGAGAACGACCCAAGGACACCAAGCTGAGCTCCCTCCCAGCCCCACCTGGCGCTGGCAGTGGGGCACAGGGTGGTCCCTGCTCGGGGCACTGTCCCCAGCAACTCACCGCGGTGAAAGGTGACTGGCAGGGGACGGCACACGGCTGCAACAAGAAGACATATGGTCAGTCAGGGCTGGAACAGAGAGCTCCTTGTACTAGAACAAGAAAAGTACATGACAGGAAAGAGGGCAAAGGCTCCTCAAGCCATTTTTAGGCAGTTCAGAACAGTCCCAGTACTTGCTGGGAACATTGCAGCAGCTGTTGTTTGGCCAAGCTCTTTGGTGGAGAAGAGTTATTCTGCCCTTCGAGAAAGCAACAAACCCTTTGTTTATCCATAAAGAGTAAGACCAAAACCTCTTCTCTTGTCTAGAACATGCAGAACCTTCATTTCCACCATAGATGTCTTCCTTTGTAGGAAGGAAGCAAGGAAGTTGTATCATATACCTAGGGAAAGGACAGGACCATTGCTCTTTGAAAGCAGGAGAGCTGATTCTTGTGATTTCTTTCACTACCTATGATTTCTGGTCTCAGACCACAACAAACTTCACCAGTGGTGCTCTATTTACTATGCAAAGTTTATTTCTACAAAAAGAAATCCACCTGCCCTAGAAACACTGGTTCCAGCAGAGCACCTCACTGGCCTAGTGGAGCCAAGTCCTAGCAAGACCCTTGTCTTTTGCTGCATTCCTTACAGCACATTCACCTTTGTACAAGACCCTCAGCAGCACACCACAAGGGAAAGGCTCAGCTCTCTTTAGCTTTGCCTGTAGCTCACAGAAAAGATTCAGAGAGAAAGGGAATTTGTTTCCACATATTTATGGTCTGGACTAATGAATTCCCACTGCAGCTTCAGTAGCTTTTTATATGTTTCCATCTCTCTCTTGTCATCTTTTCTCACTGAGTGTGTTAAGAGAAAAAAATGAAGATGAATTGCCAGCTTCCCACAAGGCCAAGGTCCAGGAGACACATATCCTAGATATGTGCAGTAGGGAGATAAAGAAAAAAGGGCAAAGAAATAAAGGGACAAAACCCAACAGTTTAATGCTCTAAAAGCAGCTCATCTAAGCCTTCTCAGACCTTGCTATTACGGCCCAGGTGGCCTCAAACTCTGTGTGAACAGTTTGGGGCTGTGGGCCCCGGGCTGCAAAGTTTCTTAACTACTTAATGTCTCACGAGTGTGGCAGCACATGAAACTGGAGAAGGTGGAAAAAGACGGCAAGACCATAGACGGGCCATGCAGACCAAAGCACTCCGTACAGCTCTTTCTGGGCCCCTGTCCCAGCACAGAGCTGTGCCCGCGGACACCTCACCCAGCAGCGCCGTGCACAGCTCCGTGTCGATGCGCCCGTCCTCGGTGAGGGCCCCGAACACGAGCCCGTCGGCGCCGTGCAGCTTGGCCAGGCGGATGTCGGCCTTCATCACCTCCACCTCGCGGTCCGAGTACAGGAAATCGCCGCCGCGGGGCCGGATCATCACGAACACCGGCACCCGCACGCACTGCTTCACCACCTGCAGCAGCCCTGCGGGCGGCACGGGGGGCTCAGCGCCCCGACACGGCACCTCCGGCCCTGGGCGGGCGGGACGGGAGAGGGGAGGGAGGGGAGAGGAGCGGGGATGGAGGGATGGCTGGGCAGGGGGCCCAGGGGCAGGGGCGGCTCACCCATGCTCGGAGTGGTCCCTCCTTCCACGAGGCCCGCGCACAGCTCGATCCGCCCGGCACCTGCGGAGAGGTGTGTCAGAACCGGACCCGCCACGCCGCCGGCCCCTCCCGCGGGGCCCCCCGGGCCTTACCTCCGCGCTCCGCGTTGACGGCGGACTCCACCGAGTCCACGCACACCTCCATGAGGAACCCATCGTCCATGCCTGTGGAGCGGGAGCGGCGCGGTCACACCGAGCCGGTCCATGGCTCCCGCCCGGGTCGCACCACCCGGCCCGGCCCCGCCCCGCTTCCGCCGCAGGCCCCGCCCCCGGCTCCGCTTCCGGCCCCGCCCCCTCGCGGCCGGGCCCGCGCCGCCCGGTGGCGCGAGGGCGGGCGCGCGGGCGGGCGGAGGCGCGAGGCGGGCGCACCCCGTCGGCGCGCGGAGCGCGCAAGCCCCGCCCCCGGCCCTTCGGCCCCGCCCCCGCCGCCGCGGGGGCCCCGCCCCCGCCCCGCGCGCGCCCTGCTCACCTGCGCTAGCGCCGCGCGGGGGTCGCTGCTCGCGCTGCCGGTCACGCGCCGCGCGATCGTCATGGCGACGCCCGGGCGTGCCCGGAAGGGCTCGCTCCGCGCTTCCGGCCGCCGCACTTCCGGCGTGGCTCGGGATGCTGCGGGCGGCGCGCGGCGGGGCGCGGGGGCTGTTGCAGGTGCGGACACCGGCACCGTCGGCCCGCGGCCGCCTCCCCCCGCAGCGCTGGCTTCAGCTCCGGCTGCTGCACCAGGAGCCCCTACCCGCCGCGCCGCCGCCCGCCGTGGGGCGATGGCTTCTGGCCTGCAGCGGCGCCGTGGCCGGTGCCGTGGTGCTGGGCGGCGTCACAAGGTGAGCGCGGCACCACCAGCCTCGTTGGGGCGCTCAGAGGGGGCCCTTAGGGACAGCGGTCCCGGCTGCCCTCTGGTCCGCGCCGCCGATGACCCCGCAGCAGGGACCCACCCCGAGCGTGCCTGTAAGAGTCCTGTCATGTCTTTCCGCCCTGGTTGCAAGGGACATGGTGAGGTAGGGCTGGAAGTACCAGAGAGACTTTCACAGTGTGTTGATGCCACTTCGGGATGACTCTCTTACACGTTTGTCGTAATTTTAGGTCTGATCACTTACAGACTGTCTGATTTCCATCCTCTTTCTATCTCTGAGTTTAATGGTTGTCTGAGCAAATGTTTTAAGAGTTATCATAAAACCACAGAATATCCTGGGATGGAAGGGACTATCCAAGTCCAGCTCCTGGGTTGCTGTGCAGGCAGCAGCTCTCACTTCAGCTCAGTGGATTTGCCTCCTGTCAGGGAGTGAGTTGTGCCTGCTCTGTCTCTGCCCCCAGGCTGACAGAATCAGGCCTCTCCATGGTTGACTGGCACCTGGTGAAGGAGATGAAACCCCCACAGACACAGCAGGAGTGGGAAGCTGAGTTCCAGAAGTACCAGCAGTTCCCGGAGTTTAAAATGTGAGTGTGCAAAATTGGAAGGAGAGTGGGCTGAGGCCATCCCTTCTGCGACTGAGCCATTCAGGGAACTCTTGTAAGAAGGAAAATGTTTTCTGAAGTCACTAGAAAGGCACACAAAGCCTGCCTGGTGGTGGCTCCTTCCTTTTTCTGAGGAAGGTGACCCTGTGTCGTGCAAAGTTCAGTGTAAGGCTGTTGCATCACATGGAAAGGTTCTTTGTTTTACTGTTTTTAACAGCCTGAACCATGACATGACCCTGGCAGAGTTCAAGTTCATTTGGTACATGGAGTACTCGCACCGCATGTGGGGCCGTGTCGTGGGCCTGGTCTACATCCTGCCTGCAGCCTATTTCTGGCACAGGGGCTGGCTCAGCCGCCCCTTGAAGGGCCGTGTGCTCGCCCTCTGTGGGCTGGTCTGCTTCCAGGTGAGAGAGCTCTGCAGCCACGGGGATGATCATAGAATCATAGAATGACCTTAAAGATTACCCAGCTCCAACCCCCCTTGCCATGGGTGAGGACATCTCTCACTGGAACAGGTTGCTCAGAGCCCCATCCAGCCTGGCCTTGAATGCTTCCAGAGATGGGACATCCACAGCTTCTCTAGGCAAACTGTTCTAGTGCCTCACCCACCCCCACAGTAAAGAATTTTTTCCTAATATCTGATCTAAACCCACTCTCTTTCAATTTGGTATCTTCTGATTGAGCATAACTGATTCAGTGGGATTCGTGACAGCTTGAGGGGTGTCAGTGCTGGTAGCTGGTTGAAGGCAGAGGAAACAAATTGCTTTGCCCCTAAAGTTTATCTGGTCTTAGTAGTTGCTGCTGCCCTGTCTGGCTGTAACCCCTCTCCTGTTCTGTTAGGGGCTGCTGGGGTGGTACATGGTGAAGAGTGGGCTGGAGGAGAAGCCAGACTCGTACGACATCCCTCGGGTCAGTCAGTACCGCCTCGCAGCACACCTTGGCTCCGCACTGGTCCTGTACGCTGCGAGCCTGTGGACAGGGCTGACTCTGCTGCTTCCACAACACAAGGTATGGAGTGCTGTGTCAGGAGTCAAAAACTCAGGGTAGTGTCAATTCAGTGGTCTGGGGTGTGATGTGAAGGGTAGGGAAAGGATGTAAAGGCTGATGGTGCTCTGTTTTAGTGTCGGTTCCCGACTCTGACCTAATACTTAGAGAATACTTACAGTTTACAAAATACCATTCTGTAAACCTCATGATTATGGGACACTTCCTTTGTCTTATGATGTTTGGCTCAAAAGGGATTAGACTCAGAATTTGTGGCAGTTCAGGCAAGGGTGTGCCTGGCTGGGCTAAATGGTTTGTGCCAGTAACTGTCCAGTGGCCACTTCGATTTCTCACAGGGTTGGACTTGATTAGCTGTGGTTTTGAGGAACCACTGACGTGTGACTGCTGTGTGGTGGTCTATAGATTCCTCCTGTAAAATAAAGGCAAACCCATTGTCCTGTACATGCAGTGAAGGCTTTTCTTAGCTGCTGCCAACAGTACTGGAAATGCTTTGCCTTGATTTTTTTCTGCTTTTCTTTGGTTTTTATTTTACAGTTGCCTGAAACACATCAGCTCCTTCGCTTGAAACAATATGTTCATGGCACTACAGCTCTCATTTTTCTTACTGCCCTTTCAGGTAAGGCTCTTTCTTTCTACTGTCCCATTTGCCACTCATTCCTCTCTGCTGTTTGTTTTTTTTCTGCTGATCTGGTGGGGACTGTAAGCAACCCCATCCATTCTCTGGGAAACGTGCTGCTGTCACGGAGCTTACAGTCAAGAATGTACTTACTGGTCTTTCCAGGTGGAGATGTGCCTTCCAGCCTGCCTGTGCTGTGTGATCTCTGTGTATGTTTCTAAAAGAAATTCAGGATCAAGCTGAGCTCTTGAATCAGAGCTGTGCAACCTGGAGTGACACCTTTGCCTACTCTGGTAGTCTTTATTTTTTGCTCTGGAATTGCAGGTGCCTTTGTGGCAGGACTAGATGCTGGCCTTGTGTACAATTCCTTCCCCAAAATGGGGGAGCACTGGATCCCAGATGATCTCCTTGCCTTCTCTCCTGTGCTGAGAAATATCTTTGAGAATCCTACAACTGTACAGTTTGATCACAGGATCTTGGTAAGTGCTGTCTTCCTTATGTGTCTGGGCTGCTTCTGTCCTCTTTGGGCTGTGGTTCTTTCTGTCAACTTGAGTGATTTCCAGGGTGTCCAAAGGGCCTGAGAGCATCTTACCAATTTGCTTCTGCAGGAAGAGGAAGTTTAGCATTCTTATTTTCAATGTGGCCTTCTTCCTTAAGGAGGTTTTCCTCCTGCGCAAGTAAAAGACTTTGTTTCTTTGTGTCTCCTTTTCCATAACGTGAGCTACAGTGGGAGGTAGCCCTTGCTATTGAGATGTCTGGGAAAGCTGTGTGAAATAAAACTTGGAAATCTTGATAGTGAATGCTTCCTTCAGCATTTCTGAACCTGCTTTACACAGTAGCACCCTTTGAAAATATCTCAGCTAGTTAGAGCAATCCGATTATTAAATACCACTGGCAGCACTGCTGTGAACTAAGCCGTGGCTAAGACTAAAAAGGAAGATTAAGAGGAATCACCTGGTCTGACCTGCACAGCAAGATTATGCTGGTGCACTACAGCCGAGTGGTGGAATGGAGATCAGTTTTCCAGATGACAGCTTCCACCTTCAGTTGTCAAGGTGAGAGCTGGGAGGAGGGCAGACATAATCCCTAATGAATAAAAGAGGAAAAGCTGTTGGAAAATAAAGCATTAATTTGGAGCAAAAATGAAACTCTCTGTAACTTCAGTTAAAGTTCAGGGTTGTTAACCTCATGGCGTGGGAGCTCTGGGATTTGGTCATGGTCGATAATGTGTTTCTGTGGTTAAATATTGCTCACAGAATTTCTTCTACTGCATGGAAGGTGCAGCCAAAGGCCACTGCACCCATTTCCTTTGAACTTTTGTGGAAGGGTGGTTGTTTCCCTTCCTTTCTGTAGGGAATTGCCTCCGTCACAGCTGTCACAGCACTGTACCTCTTCTCGCGGAAGATCCCACTCCCTCGCAGGACCAGGATGGCTGTGACTTCCTTACTGGCTGTGGCTTGCATGCAGGTACTGCCTTTTTTGTTGTTTTTGCCTCAGCTTGGATCTGGGCCCAAGAGCTTGGAGCTGAGAGGTGGAGCTGCCTAGACCCTACACCTCACCATACTGCATGCACACTCTGAATTTGGGGGTGGGAAGTCCTGCTGTGGCTTGTGAGCCTTTCTACACCACGCTTTGTGCTGGGGATGGTATCAGTGGTGCATCCATAGCTGCTCTTAACCTCTTCTCCCCTTCTTGGCAGGTGGGCCTGGGCATCAGCACACTGCTGCTCTATGTCCCCACACCTCTGGCTGCTACCCACCAGTCAGGCTCCCTGGCACTGCTCAGCATGGCACTGTGGCTCATGAGCGAGCTCCGGAGAGTCCCCAAGTAACCCACCCGCAGGAGAGCCCTGCCGGAGGGAGCTGCAGCGCCGAACTCAGGGGCGGCCCAGACCCTTCACCCCGGGTGCACGGGCGGATGTGCGCCCGGACGGGTTGGCGCAGGGAGGCGGCGGGTGTGAGTGTAAACTTTGTAACATAAAAGAGTTTCTGCGGAGCAGTTCGTGTGTGGCTGAGCCTCCTTTCGGGAGCGAGGCGCGGGGGCAGGCCGGCGGCCGCCGGGCCGCGCTGGGCCGAGCGGATCCGAACGGAGCCGAGCCGAGCCGAGCGCAGCCTGGCGTCTCCGCCAATGGGAGGCGGCGCTGACGGCGGCGCGGCACGTTCGGCCCGCGGATTGGCCGCGTGCCGCGGCAGTGGGCGGGGCGGAGCCCGCGGAGCGGACGGAGCGGAGCGGCCATGACGGCGCACAGCTTTGCGCTGCCGCTCGTCCTCTTCTCCGCCTTCTGGGGCCTCGTGGGCATCGCCGCCCCCTGGTTCGTGCCCAAGGGGCCGAACCGCGGGTGAGTGGGGGCTCGGGGGTACCGCGGGCGGGGGGTTCCGGGGCGGGGCCTCCCCGTGGTAACGCCGATGTCTCCGCAGGGTGATCATCACGATGCTGGTCACCACGGCCGTGTGCTGTTACCTCTTGTGAGTACCTTCCCCCGCCCCCTGGGTGCTCTGGCCCTGCCTCCATGCCACCGGGGCTGATGGCACATTGGGTCCCTTTGCAGCTGGCTCATCGCCATCCTGGCGCAGGCCAACCCCCTGTTCGGGCCGCAGCTGAAGAACGAGACCATCTGGTACGTGCGCTTCCTCTGGGAGTGAGCAGTTCCCAGGAGCCGACGCCTGAACCGAGACCCCCCTGCCAAATCCGTCACCGTGAGTGGGCAGAGGGCTGGGGTGGCAGAGATGTCCTCGCTTGCTTGCCTCTTTCAGGCAGGGGAGGGAGCTGCAGCCTGGTCCTTGTCAGGCTTGGGGAGATGCTTTGGCTTCTGTGCATTGTGGCTGTGGTGAGCTGGTCTCCATATGGGGCTGCTGCCTCTACGCTGGGCCTGAGCAAACCAAGCACCGTGGTTCTCTAGATTTGTGGGAGCTTCCTCATGGGTGTTAACTTCTCCTCCTTTCTCCCTCCCCCAGCTCTTGCAGCTGTTCCAGCCTCTACCCTCCTGTACCAGGCAGCCCCCAGAGGTGCTGGGACAGAGGCTGGACCCGCTGCCCCAGCGCACCTGGAGCACTGCAACCTGGACCGATGATGGCTCGGCCCCTGAGCATGGCAGGCAGCACCCCTGGACAAGGGCCTAGTAAGCTGGCACTGGGAGCAGCCAGGGAGAGATCCCTTCAGCTGCCCAAGTGCTGCCGTCACTGAGCACCATCCTGCAAGGGATCTGTGTGGTGGGGTTCCAGAGGATCCTGTCCCAGCAGAGCTTGCCCTGTTCCCTCAGCACTCAGCCCTAGCCCCCAAGTGAAACCCCTGCTCGTAGCCCAAGCTGCCCACCTTGTTGCCCTATCCCTGGTCATTTCAGGCACCAGCTGCCCCTCTGCATGAGAAGGCAGGAACCATTGCAACCTCTGTCTGTCTTCTGTGGTGGGGGTGGTCCCTGCTAAGACAGGTTGTGGCTGTGGGTGGGAGAAGGGAGGGCTGACCCTGGAGGAGCATGCAGACCCCCTTAAGTGTGATAAGGGAGGTGTTGGGGTCTGCTGGAGGGGATGAAAGGAGGGCTGTGTCTCCCACGTCAGCAGTGAGGCAGCTGCAGTAGTGTCTAGGTATCTCCACCACAGTGACATGGGTCCAGGTTGTGAGAAGAACACAGTAGGGCGTTGTGTTTTAGGTTTCCCCTTATTTATGAGATAATTTATCTGTATTTATTTATTTATTTGTCTGTGTTCAATTTGTGTTGTGGAAATAAATCCTTTTTCTAGTAAGTGATGTTGGAGGCTGAGTCATTTGCTGCTTTGAGGCTGAGGAACAGTCTTGGCCTTACTTAGACATCTTTCCTTCCCCCTAACACTGCTCTTGCAGCATGAGAACAAGGCTGGGATCCTCAGCTGTTGAGCAAGTTGGCAGCACACTGGTGCATGGAAAATTTTATCCTTGATGGCACCTGTGCACTCATGCTGTGGGACCAGGGTCACAAGTAGGCAACAGTATGTGCCAGAGGGAGAATCGGCTGTCTGCCCAGCCTCTCACAGTAGGCAGCCATGCTGGCTCCATCTCCATGCCTGTTCAGCAGCCTGGAGCAGCTTAGTGGCCTCTTTGCCAGGCAGCTCTATGAGACTGGGGTGGGAAATAAGGTAAAAAACAGGGACCAATATCTTCCAGGAGCTCTGAGTGGGCAGGCTTTTCCTCTTAGGAGGAGGGCAGCAAAGGATGCTGTCTCCAAGGATCACAACAGTTTGCTTTGCATCAGAGCTCCCCATGCTGCTACCAGCTCAGCAGTCCTGCTCAGATAACAGGGAACAGGAAAGGAGTTCCATCATCCTGCCATGCCAGCACAGATGTGCAGCCTCCCAGCCACTCCACCAGCCAGGAGCAAGTGCTGCTGGGGAGCTGTTCCCTAGAAAACAAGACCAGTGCTGGATGGCTCAAGGGGGTTGTTTATTGCTACAGGAATGGGAACGGCTGAGTTCAAGTAAAAAGTGACAAAGTTCATTGGACTATCAGTGGGCTCCAGCCCCAGGGGAGGAAGCCTTGTGCCTCTGTGCACAGCTACAGCCTGGACATGTCCTGGGGCTCTGAGCTGGACTGGGGGTGGTTCTCCCATGGGCAGGCCCAGCCTGCGCTCAGGGGGGACAGAACCACAGGTCCTCGCACCAGTGCCCAGTTAATGTGTGGGACTCCACGGGGCAGATGTGCCCTGGAGGGAATGTATGAAAGGAATGGCTGCCCACTTTGGTGGTGCCTTAGGAACCAATTGGTCACCCCTCAGGGCCAAGTCTGGGATGCTGGTAGGAGGATTGTCCTAGGAGGGTAAGACATGGCAAAGGGCATGATACCTTTTCAGGAATGCTCAAAGAGGGGCCAGGCTGGGCAGAGCAGCCTGGTGGAACTCATTCCTGATCACCTGGTTCCTGCAGTAACTTTGCTAGTGACTGCTATTCTCCAGCCTGTGTGCTTGTCAGGGCCTGCAGAAAGGCCACCCCATGTGATGAACCACAGCACCTCACCAGGTTGCTCTGCAAACTAGTGGCTGAGTCATGGGGTGGCCCAGTGCTTCGGGCCACAGTCCTAGGTTGGCTGCCTCAGTGATAGCGTCCTGTTATCTGAGGGACCTGCCAGGGCTGCAGCCTTGAGCCCGCTGGCAGCAGAGGACTTTGCTCCACACCATAAAGTGAGACACAGGCCAGAGGGCAAGGAATACAAAGATTAGGACTGGGGCAAGGTGGAGAGGAAAGCTCCAGCATCCATAGGTGCCTCAGCCCACAGGCTCTGGTTCTGATGTGGAGATGATGGAGTGCAGAGTTGAGATGGTCTTCAAGAAAGAGTCCAAGCCCTCGGAGCCCAGGTTGTCAGCCAGTCCTGGTTCTGCTGGTGCAACTGGATGGCGGGTACCACCGGTGTCATGGCACATTTCCCTGGCCCAGAGGCACCACCACCTTGTCCAGCCAGAGCAGGGTGTGCTGGGCCATGCGCAGCTGCCGGCGGTGGATGCGGCGCAGCCGCAGGAGGTAGAGGACGATGGCCAGTGCTACCACCAGGATGCAGGCAAAGAAGAGATAGTGGTTGTAGACAAAAGAGAGGCGCAGCCAGGAGGCATGTGCTTGCCGGATGCTCTCCTGACGGAGATCCCTGTGGAGAGAAACATCAGGACTGGCCAGGGTCCTGCCCCCTTCTGGGGATGGCAAAGCCCTCACCTAGTGCAGTTACACCTACTCCTCCCCAACCACCCTTCCCTGCATGATGCCATCAGTGAGCCGACAGTACCTGAGTGGCAGAAATCTTGTCTTGTAGAGGATGGCTCCCAGTGTCCACTGCACCTCCCGGTCGTACACCAGCTGGGCCGTGCGCAGGCTCGGGTAGTCCAGTGGGAACTGGAAGCCCTCGTGAAGGACTTGGTACATCCAGGCTGATTTGAAGCACTGATACCTGCAAGGCACAGCACACAGGAGCATCAGCCAGACATTGCCACCTGCACTAGTCCCTTACCACTGCAAAAGCCTCCCAGGAGGTCCAGCCATGGCATCCCCCAGCAAATCCATTTACTTCAGCCGGTGCTGGTCAGCATGCGCTGAGTAGAGGCCACCACGGAAACGCTGGGTCAGCACCTCCCACCGCTGGCTGCAGTACTCCTGCCACAAGGAGAAGGTGGGGTTCAGAGCAGAGAAACAGCCCTCACTCCCAGCCCCATGTACAGCAGCTTCCCAGCCCCTGGGCTGGGGCAGCACCCACCTGGGCAGCGGAGGTGAAGGTGGGGGCACTGTATTGACCCCCCAGGCGCAGCACGTCCTCGGTGCAGTAGAAGAACTCAGAGAAGCCATAAAACTCGCTGTTGCTGAAGTCGATGGGTGCTTTGTAGGCCCCCAGCAGGGAGTCCTGGCTGCTGTTGGACCCTGCCAGGAGGGGCTGCAGCAGCTTTGCACAGGCCTGCCAGTCCCCTCGTCCCCGCACGTACAGGGTTTGGCCACCCCTTGTCACCGTGTCCTCCAGTCCCACAGGTAGGCAGGGGTCCAGGAAGGGCATCTTGGGGCTCAGCCCTGTCTGCTGGCTGTGCAGGCTGGAAAACAGTCCAGAAAGGAACAGCAGTTGCCCAGGGGGTTCTATACTACCTCCCAAAAGCCTAGTCTAGCACTGTCCCACATCCAGATACCCCTTACACCAGACCAGGCTGTGTCCCCTTGTACGCCGCAGTGCTGGCGCCTGCCCTGCCACCTCTTGCCAAGCTGAACTCGCCAGACCTGTCACGCTGACCTGCAGCTACATGCTCCAAGCACCTGTAGGGTGCAACAAGGCACAGCCCACCCCACCCAGCTCACAGGGATCTGTACCCCTGCATAGCCCCTGGGGATCTGGAGGCAGTTTGCTCCCGGCACCGGAGTACCTGGGCACCAAGCCTCTCCACCTCTGGCAACAGCTTCACGTAGTGCTCTTGGAAGGAAAGGAGAGACAGGAGACAGAGAGCTCGAGGTGGGGACGCAATGGAAAGATGTGCTGAGTGAATCGGTGCTGGAGAAGGAGGGAAAGTCAGAGCAGGAAAAGCCAAAAGCCACTAAAGGAGCCCCCCCCGTAGCCTGTTACCAGGAGAGAAGGAGGAAGGCAGGGAGCTGTGGCACTGCTAACGCCTGCCAGACTTGGAAAAGGGCAGCACCCATACACCCTGTGCCAGCCCAGGCACCTGCTGCCGCCGCACAACTGCTGCCAACGTGGCTGTGGGAGCTGTTATTGCCACAGGCAGCTTTTGAGACACACCCAGGGGGGAGAGGGCAGCATGAAGGAACCAGCACCTCATTTCACAATGCCCCAGCAGGGGCACCGCTAGGTGAGGCAGCAATACCGGTTGTGCACATAGGTTTGGTTCAGCACCAGCTCCTCGTAGCGCTGCCGGGCAAAATTGCCCCCAAAGCCCAGGAAGGTGTTGACGTAGACACGGTACACGTGGCCAGTGTGCTGCACATCACAGCCCAGGTTGAATTCTGCCAGCAAGCTCTTAGCAGCTTCCTCCTAGGGACACAGAGAGGCCCTTGATCAGCGCAACCCAGGGAAGGCAGGGGCTGTCTTGGGGCCAACCAGGCACACACGCACCTGCTGAGGGGAGGAGACAGCTCCAGAGTCGGGCACTTCGTAGGCGATCTGCAGGGAGGCACCTCCCATGTCCAGGATCCCAACTGTTCGTTTCCGAACCAGGGACTTCCCCTGGTCCCCCAGTGCCACAGTGACCATTGCATCCTCCTCTGCAACCCACAGCAGCATGTCAGAGAGGGGCAAGGCCTGGGGCAGTATCTCCTCCCTTCCACCATTACTGCCCACAGCTGCCTGGTCCTGGCACTCAGGACTGGCCACACCCTGGCTTTGAAGATTCCCCCAAGGCATCCACAGGTGGAAGCCACTACAGAAACACTATCACGAACTCTCTCTCCCTGGTTCTTCTCCCAAAATGCTGCAGATGGCCCCCTCACACAGTAACCTGTGACCAGGGCAAGGCTCCTCCAAGTCCCAGATCCATTTCACACATACGACTGGGGTCAGGCATTGCTGCCTGCTCCAGAGGTTGCTCTTAGCTCCAGCACTGAGGCAAAGTCCAGCAGGGCTCTGGTCAGACCCTCCCAGCTGTTCTACAAGCAGCCAGACTCACCATCCTCGTGATCAAACCGTCCCAGGACAAAGTTGATGCCAATCCAAGCATAGACACCTGCACAAGACAGAAAATGTAATTATGACAATATACTAAAGAACACCAAGCAGTGCTCTGTGGTAGCTCCTACCTTCCTGTTTCCCTGAGATTACTTCTGCATGTGATTTGGAGAAGAGGAAATCAAACTCCAGGGGCACGTTTCTCACCAAGTCCTCCAGGATTGCAGCTTGCTGCCTGCAAGGGCATGGGAAAGGAACAGATGCTAGGGGACCTTCACCAGTAAGGCTGGTGAACAGACAGCAGGGATCATCCAGCACTGAACCCCCTGTTCAGCCACACAAGCCGTGCTGCTGCACCCAGCACGCTTTGGAGACAAGAAATACATCCATCTGTTTGAGACTCTCAGTAAAAGGCCTCTTCTCTCAACTCCCTCCCAGCATGCTCAGATCCTCCTTCTGCATCCCTCACTGCTTGCCCCAGCAACTTGCCCTTTCCTTTCTCAATTCTCTCCAGGATTCCCAATTTTCCCGAAGAGAGACAGCTGTTGGGGGTGAGAGATTCCAGGGTATCCCTGGCTTGCCTGACACGGGCCACAAACTCACCGCTCGGGCAGCAGCCGCATGCCCGCCGTGCACAGGATGTACAGCGGGGTTTCCTTGTGCTTCTGGGCCGGGACGTGGGCGGCCGCGAACCGGAGGAGCGGTCGCAGGTAGGGGGTGGCCCGCTCGGGGGCCGCCGCGGTCATGGAGATGCCTGTCCGGGGAAGGAGCTGTGAGAAACCCGCCCCTCGGTGCGCAGGGGGCTCGGGCTGGGGACGGACAGCGGCGGCACTCACCCGGTTTAATCTTCTTGACGACGGGGCGGCTGCTCCTGTCCCTCATCTGCTTGATGTCCAGCAGGTCGTGCGGGTTCCCGTTGTGCGGGGGCCAGAAGTAGACGAAGACACGGGATCCGCTGCTCCCGCAGTCCACCACCACGCCGTAGCTAAGGGCCGAGTCCTCGGTGTCGGTGGCCGTCAGCTCCTCCGCCCGCGCCAGGTACCTGGGGCAGGGTGGCGGGGCCGCTCAGCACCGGCGGCTCAGCAACGGCGGCCCCGCTTCCCCGGCACCCCGGCCCCGCTCACCTCTCGTCCCGCCGGGCGCCGCGGGGCGGTGCGGCCCAGCGGCGGGGCACGGCGCCCGCCAGCAACAGCAAAAGCCCCAGGAGCAGGGCGAACCCCAGCGCCACCGGGCGCTGCCGCGGCCCCGGGCACGGTCCCGCCGAGCGCCACGACAGGCAGGAAATACCGATCCTACAGGGCAAAGGCCACACCTCAGCACCGGGACCGCGCCGGCACCGGCCCTCCGGTGCGGCCCGGCCCCCCTCACCTGGCCATGTGCGCCCGCCGCCGCCCGCCCGCGCATCGCCGCTGGCGGCCCCGCCGCCGGCACCGGCGGACACGTCACCGCCGCCGCCGCCGCGCCCCGCCGGGCGGAGATCCGCCCACCGCCGCACGGGGACCAATCGGCGCCGCCGACCCCCGCCTCGGCCACGCCCGTGCGGCCCGGCGACCAATCGGATCGGGGAGAGACACGCCCCTTCCCCCCCAGGCTGGCGGGGCGGGGCCCGGCTTCGCCCTTGCTCCCGCACCCGACCTTCGCCGTGGGGCGTCACGCGGGGGCCCCCAGCCAATCTCGGCCGCCCAAATAAACAGCACGCGCCGACGGCCGGAGCGGCGGGCCCACCGGCCAATGGCGGCTCTCGGGCCGGCCAAAGGTCGCGGGCCCGCCGGCCAATGGGCCGCGCGGCGGGGCGGGCCGCCAAGTTGGAGCGCCCAATGGGCCGCGCGGGCCGGCAGGGCGGGCAGTCCCGTCAGCCAACGGGCGGCGCGCTGGGGCGCGCCGGAGGGAGCGGCCAGCCAGTGGCGGCGCCCGGGCCGCGGCGGCGGCGGCCAATGAGCGCGGGGCGTTCGGGCTGTGCGCGGCGGGCCCAGCCAATGGGGGCGCTGCGAGGGCGGGCCCCGGGCGGTGGCGGCCAATGGGCGCGGAGCAGGGGCGGGGCGTTGCGGGAGGCGGTGTGGCCGGGCCGGGGCGGTGGCGGCGGCGGCGGCGGCGGCGCGATGGAGCTGGGGGCGGGAGCGGGGGCGGGCGCGGGCCCCGGCGCGCGGGGTGGCGCGGAGTCGGGCCGCGTCCTGCTGCTGCTCATGGGCAGTGGTGGCGGCGGCCCGGGCCGGGCGCGGCGAGGCGGCCCGGAGGCGGAGGTGTCGCCGGGTCCCGGTGCCGGCCCGGGGGGCCCCGAGCCGCGCTCCCCGCCCGCCCCCGACTACGAGGCGCTGCCGCAGGGCGCCGCCGTGTCCACGCACATGCTGGCGGGCGCCGTGGCGGGCGTCATGGAGCACTGTGTGATGTACCCCATCGACTGCGTCAAGGTGCCGGTGGCGCGGCGGGAGGGGCGGGGGCGGCGCGGCGGGTGCCCCGGGCAGGGTCTCAGGAGCCGCCCGGGCGGGCCCGCCCTGTGTTGCAGACGCGGATGCAGAGCCTGCAGCCGGAGCCCGCCGCCCGCTACCGGAACGTGCTGGAGGCCCTGTGGCGCATCGCCCGCACCGAGGGCGTCTGGCGGCCCATGCGGGGCCTGAACATCACGGCTACCGGCGCTGGGCCGGCGCACGCCCTCTACTTCGCTTGCTACGAAAAGTTAAAAAAGACGCTGAGCGACGTTATCCACGCGGGGGGCAATAGCCATGTGGCCAACGGTACCGGCCCCGCCACGCCGGGGGGGGAGCGGGGCGGGAGCGGCAGGTGTGGCGGTCAGGCTCGGTCCCGGTGCGGGGTCGGGGTGCCGTGGTTGTCCTAAAGCCCTGTGCTCTCTCCAGCCGCGAGCCACAGCCGCACGGCACCGGGCAGGGGAAGCACCGCTCCTGCGCCCGCTGGAGCTGCTGCCAGGTATCTGGCATGGAGCAGGTCGGTGGCCCTGGCCCAGGAGGATGGCGGTGGATGAGAGCTTCCTGCAGACAAGCCGGGACTGGCCGTGGCCCTGTGGGTTGGCAGTGCCAGAGCTCGCCTCAGGAGTGCCACGTGGGTTTGGAGCCTGTCTCGCCATGGTGCCCGTTCCGTCTCAAGGAGCTGCCACAGTAGGGAGAGCATGGGGCTGAGGGGAGAGCAGGGCACGTTCTGCCCTTGGCAGGCACGTAGCAAAGTGCTATGTTGGGCTGCTCCTGCACGGGACATGGGGACACCATCCTAAGGGCCCCTGCCATCTGGTGGCATTGTCCTGTCCCTCAAGGAATGGACCCAAGTGAGTCCCAGTCAGCCCACAGGACTTGACAGCCTGTCACAACCCTCTGCCTCTCCTGATCTCTCTCTGGGTGGGAACCACTGAGGACCAGCCTGCCTTTTGGAGGGGAGATGGAGGCTGCCTTCAGATCTCACCCACTTTCAAGGGCCTCCTGTACTTTGGCAGGGGACTCGGGGCTGTGGTGGAGCCCCGGGGTCCCTCACCTTTCCCCCCCTCACATGTGGCAGTTCTTGTTTTGCAGGTGCAGCCGGGTGTGTAGCAACGTTGCTCCACGATGCAGCCATGAACCCTGCTGAAGGTAACGACGGTCCTGGCCTGCCAGGGAGGGGAGGAGCAGGGTCTGCCTGAGCCTCTGGGGTCCCCTCGGTGGCATGGAAGGTGCTCCTGTTGCTTTCCTGACTGCAAGGATCCTTTAGGGTCACGTGGGTCCTCTTAGGGATGCTAGTGGCTGCCTGTTATGGACAGGGTGGGTAGAAGAGATTAACTTGGAAGTGCAGCACACCCCAGCTTAGGAGGAGCTGGGAGGGAATGGGCCTTTCACCCAGGAGTTTGGCTGGGGACTGTTACCTGGAACAGGGAAGAAGTCAAGAGAGATGTGATCTGCACTGCTAAAGTCATTCCAAGTGTGTTGAAGCTGGGCACTGCTATGGTGAGAACTCTGGAAGACGTGGTACGGTTGTGGGCCTGTGTTCAAGAAGAAAATTAAAAGAATGGGATACAAAAACATGCTAGAGACGTTGGGAGAAGGGAGATCTTGTGGAATGTCTGGAAGATGATGATTTTGTTGAGCCTGGTATGTATGAAAAAAACAGAGTTTGCAATTTAAGTCTGTGAACGTGGTGGGAAAAGGAGGAATAATGAGGAAAGGCCAGTCATGAAGGTATTTTTTCCTCTTAAAATTGGAGAGCTTGCGACAGTTCAGGCTCTAGCTGATGTGGGCCCAGCAAGGCTCGTGCCTGCCCACTGCATGGCTGGGACTCGAGGAGCAGGCAGCTGGCTGGCTAGACCGATGTCATTCCTTCCCTGGAGCTTTTCTTGTCATGACTGTAGTAGTTTATAGTCACATCATTTTTATTTCCCTGTGGTCATGTTGAGATAGGAGGAGGCAGGACAGGGGCGGGCTCTGCTCTAGGCTTCCTTGTCCTGCTCTTGGATGTATTGGGGGGTTTGGCATCTGAATTTTGCCCTGGAGTGGCAGCGTTTCGGCAGTGGCTGCAAACAGTTCCTGGCTGGTGAGCTCTGTGATGTGCTGTGGTTATTCTGGGCTTCAGTGGGGGTGGCTGGGGAGGGACAGTATTATCCAGATAGAGAGCTGTCTGGAATATAAAAGGACTGAATGCAGAGCAGGTTCTTCAGCAGTTGCTCGGGAGTGAGGCTGGATCTGCAGTGTAACTGACGGGGTATCGAGATGTTCCCTGGGGCTATGGCAGCTGCAGGGTTTGAAGGTGGTGATGTCTGTCTGACAGGGAAGCTTCAGCAGATCTAAATGGCTGGAGTCCTGTCTGGGGACACCCAGTGCTGCTGGTTCAAGTTGTCTGTCATTAGCTCTTAGGCCCGCGTGACCAAACTCCAGGCATTTGGAGGGGAAGCCTGGCTTCATGTTTACCCTTCTCTTTCCTCTTCCTCTCCATGCCTGGGTCCTGGCTGCTGCTGCTGCTGGCTACCACTTTATGTCCCAAGTGGTCAAGCAGAGGATGCAGATGTACAACTCGCCTTACCAGCGTGTGATGGACTGTGTGCGGGCTGTGTGGCGCAACGAAGGGGCCGGAGCTTTCTACCGCAGCTACACCACCCAGCTCACCATGAACATCCCCTTCCAAGCCATTCACTTCATGACCTACGAGTTCTTGCAAGAGCAGCTCAACCCCCACAGACAGTACAACCCAGGCTCTCACGTGGTCTCTGGAGCCTGTGCGGGGGCTGTCGCTGCCGCTGCCACTACGCCTTTGGACGTTTGCAAAACACTGCTCAACACCCAGGAGTCCTTGGCCCTGAGCTCCAACATCAGCGGACACATCACAGGCATGGCTAATGCCTTCAGGACGGTGTACCAAGTGGGCGGTGTGACCGCCTACTTCAGAGGGGTCCAGGCCAGAGTCATTTATCAGATGCCCTCGACAGCGATTGCCTGGTCCGTGTATGAGTTCTTCAAATACATCCTCACCAAGCGCCAGGAGGAGCGTCGGGCTGGGAAGTGAGCCAGAGCCAAATGCTGTTCCAGACCTGCCTCACACCCCCCTCCTGGTTTGTCTTCTGACCCCTCTCCCTTTCAGTTTGGTTTGTGTTGAAGAGAGGGGGCAGTGAAGCCCTTTGGGGTTTAGCGATGCCGTTTTTTCCCTGTGACTGTTGCAGCTCTGCTCAGGCTGCACAGCTTGCTCTCTCCCAGGGTCCTCCACGACACCCTGCTGGGAGCTGCAGCCCAGGTCACATTCCCTCGCACTTTGGTGGAGCTGTGCTCCTGTCTTTCCCTTAACCACAATGTCTCACACAAAGCTCACCCCTCTTCGGAGGGGAAGGTGAATGTCCTGCCCGGCTTCTGGCAGGGCCAAGCTGAGCTCGCAGTCGCCAAGGAGGAGGTGATGGCGGATGCTGGGGGCTTTGTCTGGCCTTTGGCTGAAGCGAAGTGTAAGCCTTGGCCGTTGTCTTGTAGCACGCACACGTGATGCTGACTGCCATGGTGGTGGTGGTGGGTGAGGGGGAGGATGGCACTTGAGGAGGGAGCCTGTAGGTTTGTTTTTGTTCCTGCTCTTGACACCTCCAATAAAAACAGTTCTGCTCTATCCTCATGTCCCATTCTTACTCCAGCATGGCCCAGCTCCTGGCACTGTGGCTTTCTGATTGTGCCTGGTGCTGAGCTCTTTTGATGAATGCCAAAGCAGGGAGGGAAGTGGGGTCTGGAGGTGGTGGTGGGAGAAGGGGATCTGCCTAGCCCAGTCACCCTGGCAGCGTGCAGGGATGAGGGTGTTGCCCATCCCGTTTGGCTCATGATCCGTCACCTGCTGCTGGTGTGGGTTGTGACTCCACGGGGGAAGCTGAGGTTTATGCTCCACAGCCAGGTAGTCCCACACCCTCAGTCTGAGTAGGAGTCCTCAGGATGCTTCCAAACTGCTCCGAATGGAGCTGGTGGCAGGAGGGTCCTGAGTTGTGTGTGTCAGGAACAGCACGGGAATTTGGTGCTGAGTGATGGTGGAGGGTTTTCTGCACCTCATACAGGAGATTCGGGGCTTAGCAGCACTTTTACCCACTCATTTTGAGTAATTAAACTAGTTTGATGCTTGATGAGCATCTTAAAATTCTATCAGCACACTTGCTCAAATTGCTAGTATTTTTTCCAATCTAATGGTAATTAGAAGAATAACTTGGTTTTCTAATGTGTTGTTAGTTGTCTTGTTACTCATTTATTTTAGGGTCCCACCCAACTCTGGAGCTGTGAACTATCCTCACTCTGTTGTGTGCCGAGCATTAAAGCATTGCCTCATTGTGCTGACCTGCCCAGAGCAGAGCTCTGGGTTTCTTGAACAGGGTGCTCGTGGGTGATGCCTGACTCTCCCAAGGTGCATGCAGGAGTGGCATGTGTCACCCAGTGCCATGCCCAGAATAACTCCCTGGAGGAAATGCATTCACGGCCATGGTATGTGCAGATGGTGGGTGTCCGGGTTGGCTTAGGCCTGCTCCAGAGGGTCTGCTGGCCTGGCCTGCACATAGGGCTGCTGGAGTGGATTATGGTGAGGACAAAGAGGGGTTTTCTGCAGCTAGAAAAGCTCCTGGGTGAGCAAGGGGGATGCACAGCCCTCAGGGCCATTGGGCTCTATCACTGCTGGGGGACTGGAGGGCAGGGACCCCTGCACTGCAGGGCTGGATGTTGGCACCCTGCCCAAGCCCCAGCCCAGCACAGGATCCCCCTTTCCCTTACACATCTCTCATGCCCTGGTTCCTGAAGGTGGTGAGGAAAGCTGAGTGACCTCCTGTGGGATTTTTGGTGGCTGCCTGGCAAGTCTGGGTGCCCCTGGGACAGAGCAGCCACAAAGCACTGTTCTGCAGCCCTGCTCCACCTGGGCTGTGTGCTGTGCCCATCCTCTGCTCCCTGGCATGGGCTGCAGGCTCTGGTCCCTGTTTTTTCTGCACAAGCAGAAGAATGAGAAACTCCTTAAAGACACAAAATCCACTGGAGGTTAAGAAGTTCAAATTTTCCCACCATTTCAGGAGCTGGGGCTTTAAAGAAATAGTCTGAGTATTACAAGATTTGGCAGCCCTGCGTCTCCTCCGCCCAAGAGTGAGAAGCAGAGATGGCTGGGAGAGACCAGGGCAGGATTAGCTGGGTGGGCAGGGCATGAGACAGGACTTTGCAGAAGATGGGTATGACTGGTCTCTGCCAGGACGCGTCTCTCTGCCCAGGAGCTGAAAGCTGTTGGCAGCAGAGCTGCAGCTTTGCCTTGAGCCTTCACCGTGCACTGGGGCAATGACAAACCCCGTGGAGGGAAAGGCATAAATGGACTGGGGCTGGAGGAGGATTCACACTATTAAATCCATCAGCTGCTGGAAGAGGCTCTATAAATGTCAGCATGTAAAGGCATGATTGAAAGTGTCTCCAGGATGTTTCCTGGAACTGCCCACAGAAGTGCTGGGGAAGGAGTGAGACCCCCAGGAATGGGGAGATAAATCAGCACAGCACAGAGATGCTGTGATGTGAGTCATTGGCCTTAAGCAGTCCCCTGGCAGGGGCATGGCCTTTCTGGTCTCCTGGCACTTTGCCAGCTTATCCAGCAGCATCTGGGTGTCCCCAGTGCAGGCAGCAGCAGCCCTGCGGGGAATGGGACTGCCTGTGATGGGTTTGGCCTGCAGGGAGAGCAGAGCTGCCATGGGGATTCCCAGATATCCCTTGGCTAGGCCACAACAGACAGGAAAAATCCCCTCTCCTGTCTGCCACCCTCTGAGCGGAACCTCTGCCACAGACCCCTGGCCGTGGCGGCATGCAGCTGCTCCCTGGCTCTGCCAGGGTGGGGATGTTCCCTTGCCTCATGGCCTGGTTCCTCTGGCACCTTTCACATGATGAGATGCCTGGAGATAACAGAGCTATTGGCTGGTTCAGCTATGGCTGCTGCCTTTCCAAGGCCTGCTAATACCTCGGTGTAGCTGTGCTGCTCTGGGGCTGTCCTATGGCCTCTTAGGTATTTGGCTGCACTTCGAGTGAGATCCCTCCTACAGCCTCTTCTGAGTAAAGAGACTATTTTTGGCTTTCCAGCAAGGAAGCTATGCTCAGCCCGGCAGAGTTTTGGAGACAATCCCTTTTCCTTTCACTTCCCTGCAGGTTCCCCAGCCACATCCACCGTGGGCAGGAATGTGCTGCCTTGCCTTCCTGTGTCCAACTGCCCTTCGAGCCCTGTCCTGCCACTGGTGTTGGTGTCGGGTGAGTCCTGCAGCCCCCAAGCAGGCAGAGCATGGCAGCACTGCTGGCCTGGCCCTGCTCCGGGTGAGAGATCCGGGACTGCCGCAGCTGTGCTGTGGCACAAGTCCAAACTATTTCAGGCAGCCTGAGGTTACAGTGCCAGGAGCAGCTCAGGAGCCCCTGGCTGCCTCCCTGGGGTAACTGGAGATGACTGCACTTCTGCAGGTTAAGGGCAGAGCTAGGGTGAGGAAAGCTGGGGAGGGTTCATCTTCCCCAGAGAGGGAAGGGGATATCCCTCCAGTGTGTCTGCCTCGTACTTTCAGCTGGGGGCCAGTGGGCTCCTGAGCTGCTCCTGTCTTGAAGACCCCACACAGGGCACTGGGGTCCCAGCCCTCAGGGACTTTTGGCACCCCAGTTTGGGAGCAGGTGGGGGCAAAGGCACTGCCCTGTCGAACCACATCCCTGCCCTGTCTCTGCTGGCACCCTGGACTGTCTGGAGCTTTCCTGCCCCCCATCCCCTCTGCGCTGGATGCCTGACAGCTCTGTTCAGTGGGAAGACGTGGCTGGAGCTCATGGAGAGCAGAGAGGTGGGCTCTCAACCCACCCTGGCTCTGGGATTCCTCAGGACTCTGTCAAACCCCAATAAAGTTGTACAAGTTCTCATGACCTCACGGCCTTACAGCAGTGGTAAATGTGAGCGCTGGGGCTGCCTGGAAACAGAGCAGATATTGCCTCTGGTGGGCCTGGGAAACCCTCTTCTGACCCATGTTGCTGCTCGGGTTAAACTGTGGAGAGACAACTCCTGGCTGAGCTGGTCCCAGCCTGCCTGGCTCAGTTCGAGCATGGCCTGAAAGGCTGTTTCCCTTTCTAGGCAGGGAATATAGCCTGAAAGGTAAAGCTGAGGCTGAAAGCCTGCCTTCTTGGCTGTAAAGAACCACTAGAGGAATCAATCCCCCGAGCTGGGACGACTCTTGACATGTCTGTTTTGATAGGGAGATATTGGTAATACCCATACTTAGTGCAGGGTTATGTGTTGAAGTCCTCCAACAAGGGGCTGCAAAGTGGCCCTGGGAAGATACTGCCTGAATAAAGCTGGCAGTGGGGTGTGAGAAGATGGCATGTCGTGTTGGGAAGGTGACAGAGGTGGGAGAAGAGCTGCTCCTGGGCTAGATGGGGGTGGCAGCAAGGGTTACTCTCCCAAGTGTCTTCACATAGGTGAGGACAGCGGGGACAGCTCAGACATGCTGTGACACTACAGCCTGCTCTGGGATCATTCTCAAAAGCAGCTGAAGGAAAGGTTGTTCCAGGAGATTGTGGGAGGGGGCTCTGGCCTTAACCTCCTTGACCTAGCATGCCTCCAGATATTGCACTGGTAGCCAGCATTAGCCCCAGAGAAACCCTGCAATGCACCCCAGGACACTATGGCATTTGGACTGACATAAGAGCCTCCTGGCAGGGCACAGACCAACCACGTTTGTCATGGCTAGGTGGGTGCCAGGAGAAATCCAAATCCAAGCAGCCTTCCTCTCTGTCCCTGGCACCTTTGGGTGCCCATTAGACCCGAGCAGTTTGGAGCCTGGAGCATTGCCAGGGGCTATAAAAAAGGTAGGGAATTGGGCCAAAACTGGGCTGTGTCTTCATGTGGGACACAGCTCCCTCTGGTGAGGACACAGCTGTGACAGGCACCAAATGCTGGACGCCACAGCCATCATATGGTCAAGAACTTGCAGAACATTAGCTGGAAGCTGTGGGCAGTGCCAGGGCATCAGAAGGTTTAGAGGGGCTCCTGGCACTAGGTGAATTGCACCACTTTGGGACAGAGAAGATAATCAGAGCTGGAAATTTGCTGGGTATCTCACAGAGACACACTGGGTGCTCGTGCTCAGCTAAAAGAACGCAGTGCAAAGCATTGCTCCCTGGAAAGGGGCCTGCATGGTGGCTAGAGGCTGGCAGGGGACACCAGCCTTGTCTCCAGCTCTCCCACTGCACCCATGCAGTAGGGGCAGGTGGGTGCTTGCTTTTGCTGAGTGCACAAGCCCCGGTGGTGCTGCCCGGTGCAGCAGTGCTCCTGCGTGGACTGGAGACCCTCAGCTCCTGCTGGGCTCTGCCGTGGGGAGACACTAGTCTGTCCAGAGCCCACACAACCAGCCCAGCATTCACGATGTCCAGTCTGTCCCACTGCTGTTCCCAGCGGGGAGGCGAGACCCTACCTGGATGCTCTGCAGCCCTCCAAGCCTTGCAGGGGGACTCGGGCACCCCCGAACCGAGCCAGCATAAGCCGCGGAGCCCCCGCGGCGCGAGGTGGCGAGGACAGAGGGGTGCCTGTCGCTCCCTGTCCCCTGCAGCTGGCCGATAGATGGCGGTGGCGTATCTCGCTTGGGGACAGGCCCCGGGAGCAGTTGTCCCTGCTGGCAGCCCAGGGGACCTGAGGATTCCAGGCAGCACTTCGGGACCCCGCTGGCCCCGGCACCGCCTGCCTGCAGCAGCCTTGGGCGCGGAGAAGGGTCGTCCCTGGGGAAATGCCTGGGGGTTTTACTGCCTAAGCGGGGGATGGTGGCATGATGCAGCCGGGAAGGGCTCTGGCAGGCCACAAGGGCAGCTCTGACCTTCAGCAGCACTCTGCTCTGAAGGGGACAAAGATGCAGGCCCCCTCTCTGGAGGGATCATCTGGATCCCTTGTGGGATTAGAGTGGATCCCTCGTGGGATACCTGGATCTCTCATGGCAGCACTGTGCCCAGTCTCACCGTTGCAGGGAGAAGGAACGGCTAAAACATGCGAGTCCCATCACCCCACTTAGTCAGGTGTAGTTACTTTGATGCAATGACTCATCCAAGGAAGGGAGGTAGGTCCCTGGCCCTCGTGCTGGCAGACAAGTAGTGTGAGAAAGCCTCTCTGGAGCCTCCATAGCACAGGTACAGTATTTTAATTTAATTACCTGATCCATGGCTGGCCACAGCCTTCTTGGCACTGGAGAGTGCTTGTGTGACAACATCATATTGCCATTGCCAGGAGGAGCTTCCAGCATCTCTGAGACCTCTTAGCTCTGCAGAGCCCCGGTGGCCAAGCAGCCTTGGCAGCTCCCAGCTCAAGGCATGGAGTGGCTGCAGTGGGAAGCTCTGCAGAGCAGGAGCTGCCACTCCAAAATCATCCAAAATAGAGGGGCAAGAGCTGGGCACCACCCCAGCACACAGCTGGGTTCCCAGGCCCAAGGCAGCAGGAGGTGGCTGTCTCCGGGTTGAAGTAGATGGGACCAGAACTCAGCGAGGTCTGCCCAGGTCCGTGGGCAGCCTGGCCGGCTTCTCTGGGAGCACCCATCTCCCTCTGTGCCCAGGTGAGCTCCTTGCTGATGGCAACGAGTGGTGAAGAGAGAAGGATGAAGGATATGAGGGGGAGGGATGACCTCAGCAGCAGGGAGGGAGAAATGGAAAAAGATGACAGGAAGGAGAGGAAACCAGAGCATATCTGTGGTGCTGCGGAAGGAACAGCACTGCTCCTGTGTGATCCTGAGCATGATGGAAAGGCCTCAGAAAACCAGGCAGAACTGGGGTTTGGATCAAGCCTCCCCAGGAACCACTGGACAGAGACAAGTTCTGCTCATGGGCTCCTCCTTGGCCAGGAAACTTGAATGAAAAACACAACTGGAACCTGTGCACAGGGTGGGTCTGAGGCTTGCGAGTTAAAGCCTAGCTACCCCAAGAGTCCCTCCTTTCCTTTAAGTTAGTGCACTGTCTTAGAAACCTCATCCCTCTTGGAAATCAATTGGCAACTTCCATCTTGATTCCCAAACAGCAGTAAACCCCCCCGATCAACCAGGAAGAAATACACACCCTCTGCCCCTTGGTCATGGTCCTCCCCATCTCTTCCTCCCTGAAGTCCCTCTGCTATGCCACCATCACAGGATGGGACCATGTTGAAGGGATTTCCACCAGGGATTTCCTGGTGCCTCTCACCCCATGAGCAGCATCCCACTTTGCCCCAGGGTGTGGGGCACGTTACAGGCGGGCATTGCCTCCAGCACAGCCATGCAGCAACTTCCCTCCATTGTGTCTCCCCTCCCTGGGCAGCCTGTCCAATCTGCGATCTCCCACCATCTCCCTCCCACTGACCTGCACCAGCTGTTCCTCCTTTTTGGAGCACTTCGTTTCTGCCGCCCTACTCCAGGTCCTCCAGTACCGCTGGCTCTTTGTGCCACTTCGTACTCCCCATCAGCTCAGGGGCTCTGGGTGAGGCTCTGCAGAGGGGTCCCTCCCACTTAGCCCTTGCCCTTCCCCCAGTCTGAGCTGGTGGGACAGCTGGGATCTGTCCCAGGAATGGGGCTCGCTATGGTGGACATCTAGAAACTTCCACTGCCGTGCCACATCAGCCTGCAGTCAGGCCTCCCAGCATCCCCCAGCTGGGCACTGTTCCAGCTCTGCACAGGGAGAACAGGACTAGGGTTGTGACCAGGCACAAGTGGAGTGAGCACAATACTGACCTCACAGCTATGGCAATAATGGATGCTGTTGGTGCTGGATAATGCTGGTACTGCCCAGCATCGCCTCTTGCTACATAGTTGTGGGGTCTCCATGTGCCCCTTCCCTTTGCCTAACTGCCCATACTCTAGAGACTGTGACTACACACATGGGCAGCATGTCCCACACCAGGGCTCTGGTCTCATCCTGAGCCTCTGCGCACTGCTGAGATGCACTGGATTTCTAACCAGCTGCCAAATACTTTGAGATGATGTGTTAAGCTGGGAACTCCTCTCCAACACCCTGATTTTGGAGGAGCTTCTATTGTGGTTGCAGTTCCTCTGACTTGCACACCAAGGCATGAACTCACATGGGTCCCTTATCTTTATAGACAACAGTCTGGCAGAACACGGAGGAAAATGCAACTCTTTCCTATGGCAGAGACAAATCTCCTCAGCCTGACTGCTGCTGCAAAGAGAGCACATTACCTTTGTTCTTGGCTATCCTGTTTCTACCCACGAGACCACAAGGCCCTAACCACTCATCTCCTAAAGCCAAGAGTGGGGCCTGGGCTTCCTCTCCTGTGACACCTTACTGCCATCCAGCAAACAATCAGCTGGGCGTGCCGCATCCTCTCCCAGCGCCGGCCCCGTGGAGCCTGCCGGCCTCGGGGTGGCTCGTGGGACAGCGGGGTGCCGTGCCGAGACGGGCTCCGGGGCCTGCTGGTTGCCCACTCTGTCCCTGCAGTGCTGCACTGGAAAGAATTTCTCCGGTTCCCGTCAAATGGCAAACCCCAAGGGTGCACGTCCAGATTGAATGGTGGGAATGTGCAGCGTAAACCCGCGTTTAGTAGCGTGAACCGTCGTTACCTGCAGCTTCTGCGAGGCAGCCTGGTCCTCTGCTCGTGGCAGAGGGACTGTCACACAACAGACAGGGGGAGGTCAAGGGGACGTCACGGTGGGCAGCTCTGGGTAACAGGAGTAGCATATTGAGCCCCGGGTCTGCAATCGTGCCGGCGGCTTCAAGAAGGCTCCAATGGAAAGACCTCTGGAGATCCAGCGTCGCCGCCGGGCAGATGCGCGGGACGGCACGGGAGAGCTCCCGGCGCCCCTGGTCCCCGCTGCCGCCCGCGGTGAGCCAGACGGGGCTCTGCGGGTGTCCGGCCCTCCCCAACGGCCTCCGGCCCCGGCGGCGGGGCTCGGTGGGACCCGCACGGCACAGGCGGAGCCGCGGCAGCGGGGCCGCGACCGCCCCGAGAGCGCCGCGGCAGCGGCGACGGGACGGGCCGGCTCGGGACGGGGCTGGCGGGTGGGCGACCCCGCGGCCGGTCCCGCGGGGCTCGGGGGCCTCGGCCGCCCCCTCCCCCTGCAATCGAGCGAAATGGCTGAACATGTAGCAATAATGCCCCGGCATTCAGACTGCCCGGCCCGGCCGGCCCTAATCAGCGGCCCGCGGACCCCCCTCCTCTTCCCCTGCGCTCCCAGAAAGGGGAACAAAACCTAGCACGTTTCTGCAGCCCCCGCGCATAAAGCGCCGGGCCTGGGCCTCAGTGGGGGGCAAAGCGGCCCGTCAATCTCGGCGCCGGGGCCCCTTTGTCCCTCGCCTCCCTGCCACACCTTTTGTTCCCGAATCCAATAAGCGCCTATTCCCGCTACCTTCCTCGGCGGCTCCTTTCAGCGCCGGCCCGGCGGCCACAATGGGCCCGGCTCTGAGCTGCGCGGCCCCATTCAGCGCCCTTGGCACGCTCACAAGCCGGTCGGGCCGCCCTGCCCCGTGGGCACGACGCGGCGACCGTCCCGCCACCGGGCACCGACTGGTGGGCGAAGGAGGATCGGGTGGCGAATATTGCACCTGGTTTATTGACTGACTGGGCGAGCTGGCGCTGGCAGTGACCGATACAAAGTAGATAGAGGGGCCGCGGCACCACCGCGCCCCGCCGTCGGCTTTTTACAAGCAAAGCTGCTCCGCTAGCGCGGCACGATCGGCTCCGGCCCGCCCGGCTCGGCCGTCCGGCCGTCCGTCCCGGCGGCTCCGCGGTGCGGCAGCGCTTCGCTGCGGGCTCGGGAGGACCCGTTCTGCCGCGCCGCTCCGCTCCGTCCGTCGCCGGCCCCGCACCGATGCCCGCGGGAGTGCCGGGGTGCCGCTGCGCCGTCCCGCCGCCGCCTCCGGTCCAGGGTGCGCGGCGCGCAGCCGGGCTGCGGTGCGGGTGATAACGGGGCCCCGGAGCCGCTAGGCCGTCCTGTCGGTCCGCTCCCGACCCTCAGTGCGTGCGGGCTACCAGGCCCGAATGCCCTGCAGTGCTCCCTGGCCGCAGGACGGCCCCGCCGCCGCCTGGTGCAGCGGCTGGCCGCCGCCGCTGAAGCCCCCCAGGCCGCCCACGTTCACGAAGGGGCCGGCGGCCGCCGCCGGGCTGCAGGCGGCTTGCATGGAGGCGCCGCCGGTGCCTGCCGGGTAGGTGCAGCCGTAGCCGGGGTTGTAGGAGGCGGCGTTGCCATAGCCGTAGGCGGGGAAGCCATTGTAGGAGTAGGGCCCGTTGTACGCCGAGCTGTAGCCCTGCGACCCACCGAGGCACGGCTTGCCGTCGCGGACCAGCACGGGCACGGCCACCCTGCGCGGCGGCGGCGGGGCCGCGGGGCCGCCCAGCTCCAGCGACTTGTCCTGGCGCTGCCGCTTGCACTTGTAGCGCCGGTTCTGGAACCAGATCTTCACCTGCGTGGAGGTGAGCTTCAGGCTGCTGGCCAGGTGCTCCCGCTCGGGCGCTGACAGGTAACGCTGCTGCTTGAACCGACGCTCCAGCTCGAAGACCTGAGCCTGAGAGAAGAGGACGCGCGGCTTCCTCCGGCTCCGCTGCTTCGGCCTCTCTGCCTCCTCCGTTTTCTCCGTCGCGTCCAGCGGCTTCTTCAGGACGCAGCTCTCTGCACGGGGGAGCACAGGTCACGACTGCGCCTCGCAGACGCCGGGCGCTCGCTGCTCCCGCCGGGCCCCACCCGCGGGCGAGAGCTCCGCGCCGCGCCCCGGCCGACCCCGAGCCGCTACGCGCCCGTCGGGCCACCGCCGTGCGAGTGAGGAGGCAGTCCCGGGACCGGTCGCCTCCGACACCACCTGCGTTTGCGAGGGCCCGATTTGGGCGGCAGGGCCGGGCACGTCCCCTCCGGGGCGGCTGCCACGTTACTGCTGCGGCATCTCAAGGTGAGCCCCGGGGACACGCCGCGCACGGCGCCGGGCACCTGCTCCGCCGCCGGGCCTCGCCGCAGCGGGTGCGCGTTGGGCCCAACCCGCCCCGGTCCTCCCTCCCCACTACCAAAGCTGCGGGGCGCGGGCCTGATCCGGCAGCTCCGGATCGGGGCCTTGCGGAGGCTCTTCCCGCAGTGGCACTACCCAGGGAGATGGCGAGCCGGGCGCGGAGGAGGGCGGTGGCAGCCCCGCGACGGGCCGGTCCCGGCTCGACACGGCCAGGGGACGTGGACCGGTCTGGAGCGCCAGGACCGGGGCTTCGCGGTGCGATGCCCAGAGAGTTGGGAATTCACCACGGCGAGCTAGCGCGGGCCCGTCCCGGCGGGCGGTGCAGTGCGGGGGAGCGCGGCGGAGCCGATACTCACTTGGGTCGCGGACCGCGGGGTCCAGCTCTTCTCCCGGGCCGGGAGCCTCGCAGGAGCCACGCAGCACAGCGTGAACGTAGTTGTCGGCGGAGATCCGCGCGTCCGCCTGGCTGCCGGGCGCTGCCATAGGGCTCAGGTAGGAGAGCTTCTCCTCCTCCTCTTCCTCCTCGCCGTCGGAGAAGCGGGGGCCGTCGGCGGCCGCCAGCAGGCAGGCGGCGGGGTGGAAGTGGTGCTCCAGGTGGTGCGGGAGCTGGGCCCCATAGTGTGGGTCCTGCTGCTGCTCCAGGTTGAGGATGTCTTTGACAGAGAAAGGTGTGGAGGTGACGGGGCTCGGTAACATCATCGGGGCAGCGCAAGCGGCCAGGCAGTCCCGCGGGCCCGGCAGCGATCGGGAGGCTGCTCGGCGGGGAGCGCCGCTCCCGGTGCGGGGGGAGCGGGCAGCGCCGAGAGACAAGGGGCCGCGCCTGCTCCTGTCTAAGTTGCCTCCATTAGCTCGGCGCTGGGGGTCTGCGTTTTGTTACAGCTTCTGCAGGGACAGCCAAGGGCTCGGGAGCCTCCTCTGCCCCGGGCCGGCACGTCACGGCAAGGAGGGGCCGGGGGCGGCCTCGCCATTGGAGGGAGGGGGAGGCAGAGCCGGCCCCCTGCCCGGGTCCGGCCGCCCGGCCAGAAATAGCAATGTATTAAGGCTGTACTCGGGGAGGCCGCTTCCCCGCAGAGCGCCCCGCCGGCCCGGCACCCGCCCGGCGGGCGCGGGGACGGTGCGTCGGGGTCGGGGTTCCCGCAGAGAGCCGCGGCCGCCGCGCCCCCCAGTGCTAAGCACGTGTAGGTAGGTAGGGACCCCCGCCCCGGCGCGCCCCGCTGGCCCCTGCTCGCACACGGTTCGGTCCGGTGCCGGGAAGGGCCGACCTCTCCGGCCCACCAGCACGGCCGCCCGCCTGGCCCCGCAAGTGCGTCCCGCCGCTCAGGATGCGGCGCGAAGGCGAGGTTCGCCTCTGCCGCCCCGCACCCCTTCCGGAGCCGGCGGCGACCCCGCCGTCCCGGACGGACCGCAGCCATGCGACGTACACGTAGCCGACCCACTCTGCATTTCCCGGTGCCCCCGCAGACCCTCCGGCGACCGGCCAACCTGCAGGCCGCCCCAGCTCGCCGCGGCCGGTGCGACACCCGTTCGCACAGGGCAAAGCGCGCTTCGCCGCCGCCGCCGGATCGGGCCCCGCAGTCGCAGGCCCAGTCGGGGCGGACCGGGCCGAGCCGGGCGGGCAGCCTGAGGCCGCAGTAATGTGGGTCTGGGTGGGAAGAGCGATACCGCGTTTTTCGGTATTTCCTTTCGTTGTTTTTCGTTTTCTTTCGTTTCGTTTCATTTTCTTTCGTTTCTCCCTCCGGTAATGAGCGGCAAGCGGCTCCGCGGAGCCATCTCGCCCCTGTGTCGGCGGGTGACGCACCGAATGAGTTTGCCGAGCTCCTCCGCACTGCGGGTCCCCCGGCCGCAGGGCTGCGCCGGGCACCGGCCGAGCCCCGCGGTGCGGTGCGGGGTGTCGCGGCCTCTCGGCGCTCTCCGCGGCCTCCGGTGCCCTCCAAGGGCTCTGGGCTGCCGCGGCGCGGGGAGCGGGCGCACCGAAGGAGGGGCAGGGAGTCCCTGGTGAGATTTTTCGTTTTGATTAAAATCCTGCCGCCCCGCAGGGCTCGGATCGGCGCCGAGGGGAGGCCACCGGAGCCGGGCGCGTACGCCAGGCGCGTACGCCGGGCAGGTGAGTGTCCCGGCGCCGCGGCTTCGCGGGGCCTTCCCGGGAGCTTCCCTTGTGTTGTTACCGTCCGGCAGCTCCGCCGTTTACCGGCTCTGTCGGTGCCCTCCTTTCTTCGTCTTCCCGGACACCCATTTACTGGTGGCGCAGCCCGGGACGGGAACCTGAGTCTTGCACACTTCGCCGCAGCTCTTGTGCTACCGGTCCCGCGGCGGAGCCCGTTCCCGTTCCCCCGGCGCAGTGGACCGTTCCCCCCGCACCGCTTCAGACCTCTCGCCGTAAATCACGGCGATTCAGTTTCTTCTCGCCGCTCCCCGCCCGCTCCCGGTGCAGGACGCTCTCCTGCTGCCCGGACGGTGGACGGGGAAGGGCGTTCGCAGTAACCAGGCCTGACCGGGGCTCCACTCTGCCTCATGCCGCCGGTGCGCGGAGAAGCCCGGCGCTGACTCGCTGCCGGGGCCCCGAAAACAATTAGTAACAATTAGCTCCTTATCGGTGTTACACATCCGCCACCGTCCCGGGCCGCTCCCGCCAGCCTCGGGGCCCGGGGCCCGGCGGCCGCGCGGCGAGGGCAGGGCTCTGCACGGCGCCGCTCTCCCCGGCAGCCCAGCGGCGGGGAGAGCAGCGTCAGGGTCCGGTGCCCTCGGTGCTGGCGGCATTAAGGACTGCCGGCGGGCCACAGTCGATGTCCGCCTGGCCGGCCGGCCGCGGGAGAAGCAGCCTCTGTGCCGAGGGCGCGGCCCCGGCCGGCTCTGGGTCGCCTGGCGCCATCGCCCTTCCCACCCGCAGCCGGATCCCGGACAAGGGATCGCCAGGCCGATCGCCAGGCGCGGCCTACGGGCTCCGGGAGCCCGACCCAGGCAGAAACGACGCTTCTGGACGTGTCCCCGGCGGTGCGAGTGGTTCTCCCGCTGAGACCCGCTCATTTGTGCCGCCGCCGGCCACACGGACTGCTCGAAGAACCCAGGCCCCGCGGTGGGAGCAAGCCGCGGCCGGGCCCCGACAGGCCTGGGAGCACCCCGTGTTACCCCGGCCTTTCCTGCGGCCGCCTCATCACCCGTCGGTGCTCCCGGTGCGGTAACCGAGCCAGCGCCTTCCCGCCATGCCAGCCAGCATCCCCCCTTTGGTGGAGACGGGTCGGCGGCGAGTTTGCAGCTGGGAACTAGGGAGACGGTCGGGCCCGACAATGCCCGTAGCGGGCGGCTGGCGCCAAGGAGCACGACCGGACCGAGACGAGGAGTGCCGGGGTGCAGAAGACAGGGACGGGAAGAAGCGGGGCAGCCCCGGTACCTGCCGGCGGGTGTCGGCTCCGGGGCTTTCCCAAACCGGCTGGGCTGGGGTCACAGGGCTATTAATGGTTATTTTATTTATATCATTAGCGGCGTCCCCTGAGCTCTGTTTACAGCGGGGCCTTGTTGTCCCGGCCGTTCCTGCGCTCTGTTTAGACAGGGGATTATTGTAATGGATGGAGCTTGCCTTGCGGATGCTGCAGCGGAGCCAAGAGAGCCAAGAGCCCCCCCGGGCCCGGGGAGCGAGCAGCAGCCCTGCAGCGGCCGCGCAGATCGCGGCGGGCGGGCAGCCCATGCCCGACCCAGGGCGCCGGGCGCAGGCAGCCCGGTAGCAGCGGCCGCGGCCGGGGGCCTCGCTCGGGGCGATGCTATCAGTCCCGGGGCTGCTAATTGCTCCATTAGTCTCGCGGGTGCGGAGTGCTGGAGCCGGCCCCGCGCTAATGGCCGTAAACAAACAAACACACTAATCCGACCCTGTCTCCAGCCCCGGTGCTCAGGGAGCCAACGGGGGACGGCGGCGCGGCGGCGGAAGGCGCTGGGCGGGCGGTAGTCACCTGCCCGCCGCCCCGGGAGCCCGGCGGCCCGCGGGCTGGGGCCGCAGCCGGAGCAGACCCGCGCCGCCGGGAGCTGCCCTCCGCGCCCGGCTCTATTTACACAGAGCCTGCCCTTGTGTAAACGCTGCGCGCCGTGGTTTATCTCAGGGCCCGTCTGGTTCTCGTTCTCTGTCAGCAGCGCCCGGTGAAGGATGGCCCTTTCCCAGGAGCTCGGTCCTGATTTATGTGAGAACCGCAGCGCGCCGGGGACGCCCCCGCACGGCGGGGCCGGCGACGCGGCGCGGAGAGGCGGCGGTCCCAGGGCAAAAACAACCCCCCGCCGGGGCCGCAGGTGGGGACGTGCCCGTCCAGGCCCGCACCGTCCTCGCACGCCGCGGTCACCTGCCAGCAGTGGGCCCGCCCGGTCCCGCACGGCACGGCACCGCGCTCCGCCCGCTCCCGGCTCTGGCTCTCCCGCACCCAGCTTCGGCGCCCCGCACGGTGCAAGCGGGCGCGCCTGGGGGGCTCCGGGAGGAGCGAACACGGAGCGGCTCCGCCGGCAGCTCCCGACCCGGACGCCCTCCTTTAGTCCACCATCCCGGTCACATCTCCCGGGGGAAAGGATGGCTTTTATCCCTGCCTTGCCACTTGCCACAGGAATGACGCTTTTTCACAATTCTGAAAAGAAACGTTATCTGTATTCCTCAGGAGAGCAGAGGGCTTCTGCAGGCAGTAGAGCCAGGTCCAGGCAAGGGCTGCTGCATTCTCGCGCAGCAACAGGTTGTCTTCCACTGCTCTGTACCCTCCGTGCCCAGGCAGTGCCTAGACTGTCCTGCCCCTTTGGGTCTGCCACTTCACACCTGCCTCCACCTCTCTGGATCCTGAGAACCACCTTGCTTGGCTTGGCCGAGAACCAGCCAACTAATGTCCATTTTCTCGAGAAATACACTGCAGTATTTTCTTGCTCCATTGGCATTTGCTGATTTACTTTTGCTTCACAGTTCTTGCAGGGATGTATGGCTTGGAAATATGTCCCAAAATAAAGTTGCGATGAGAAATGTGTTTTGTGAGGGTCAGAACCAGACTCTTTAGCATACTGAGAAACATATGTTTTCAAGGTAGAAGCTTGGTTTGGGGGATACCAGTAGCTGTGTGCAACATTCATTGGTCAGCACTTTGGGACACAGGAGCAGCACATGCAAAGGTGCTGGCCATTACAGCAAGGGGAACTCAGTAAATTTGGACACCGAAGGGAAGACTGCCTTTGATTTTAGTGCCTAATGGGCATCTGAAACTGAGGCTCACTGATCTGTGAGAGCCAACTTGCAGGAGCAGGTAAGGTCATCCTACATCTAAGGCAATGCAGGATAGGAAAAGCCAGTGCCAAGGACCTCCTCCTGCCTGCTTTTATTTGGCATCTCTTGTGCACAGAGGATATCCAGGCTTCACAAAGCCACCCTGCTGCACAACACAACCTCATGACTGTGGATGTGCAGAGGGTAGCAAAACACTTCTTCCTCTGGAGTAGAAGCTGTCATAAATCACAGTTACTGCTCATGCTCATGAGAAGGTTCCCTGTCCAGCAGAAGGAGGACGCTGCTGCAGGCATATGTATACCAGCCCTTTGCTAGAGCACACCCCACAGGCTTTCTGGGAGCATCTTTGCTCCTTGCTTCAGAAACCGTTGTAGCACGTTTGCACCCATGAAGTTAAGAAGCCAGGCTGAAATTCATCCTTCAGCAGAGGCCCAGCACAAGGCTTGTTCACCACTCACATCCACAGGCCTGCGTACCACTTGCATCCCATAGGGCTTAAGTGGAGCCTAAGTGGACCCTGGACCTGATGCTGGCGGCCTGCCCAGTGCTGGGTTTCAGCTCCGAGCCCAGGCCTGCTGCTCTGATTCATGCACGTAATCCCGCTGAGGTCAGCGGGTTTCATCCTGCTCCCACCACAGCCCGCGGGACGGTTCACACGAGAGTGGCAGGGTCAGGCTCTGTGTTTGCATGCTCCATAGAAAATGAAACAATTAAGATTAAACCAATTAAATTTTAACAGGTCTGGAAAGCGTTTTATTACATAATAAACAGGAGGAATTAATCGTGTCAGGCTTTGCTGCGTGTGTGCTGGTGGAGTGGTTCCTTGCTCTCTGCCGCACTCGGTGTTCCTCCAGGCTGGGGACCTCCCTGCGCTGCTGCTGGGGCCAGCCCGCTGGCAAACACACGGGGCTGGGAGTGCAGCTGCACGCTGCCTCCCGCTCCCGTCCAGTGCCTCCCACTCCTGTCCAGCACCGTCCCCTGAAGCATTCTGGGTGCAATGCTTTTCTTAGCCCGAGCAAAGCCTTTTCTAGAAGAAATTTTGCAAGTTATGCAGTGGCCATTTCTATGGCTTCCTTTGGGAAGAGGGAAGCCCTCTTGCTTCTGTACAGGCCTGCTGGTGAGGAGTGAGTGGCCAGGCTGGCTCTGTGCAAGGTGGTGACAGATGTCTCATCTTGGAAACAGAGCTGATAAGTTACTCTTGTTTAGGGCATCTGCCTGGCAGCCAGTCCCCACTTCTCTCCCTGCTTAATCAAGATTCCTCTGGCTGCAAGCAGGGCTTGTTCCCATGCAGATGAAGCCATCCCGGCCATGGCTACTCCCGGAGCTGGCAAATCTGTGCCTAAAATGGCACACAGCTGTGGGTTTGCCAGCAGGGTTTCAGGGTAACTGAGCTGAGAAAAGGCGCAGAAACCAGCTTTGGCTGAAACTATGCTGCAGCCTTGGCTGAGCACATGCATAGGGCGATGCAGAAGCAGTTGCCTCTCTGTGGTGGCATTCCTCAGCTCTGCTGGCATTTGTCTATAGGGGCTGACATTTGTTCCAAGAGACACCCACAGCCAGAGGCTGTTGCACAGCTTTATCTTCTCAGCTGTAACTTGCTGCTGACCAGCTCAGCAGGGTTGGACACAAATATCCCCTGCCTTGCAACAACCTGAAGCTGAGGGCTAGGGAGGAAGATGGGGCTGGGGAAGCTCATCAGTTCTGTCTCTTCTGGGTAAACATGGGATAGAAGCCTTGCAGGCTAAGCCCAAAGATGTTTTGCATGATACTTCCAGAGGCCACCATGGGCCAGCATCCAATGCCATGGTGGATTTTTCTCTGTAAGTGGAATGGTTTCTGTGGGTGGGGACTGTGTCTCGTTCAGGGACAATGAAGGCAAACAGCTCCCTGGCTGATTACCCCTCCTGGAAAGGTTAATGGTGAAGCATGTGCTTGGTCTGCACACTTCTAATAAACACCCATTCTTTCGTTTTCCTTTAAAATACTTTTCACATTTAGCCATGGCTGTTCATATGGTTCCCTCCTGCAACAGCTCCTCACCAACAGCCACTGTATAAATAGAGCAGCCACCGAGTCCTGCACACGGGCAGGCAGGTGGGAGATTTGAAACCTTCTGTTAATAGTTTATCTCTGAGTCTGCCTAATGAATTATCCTGGCAATTACTGTGCAGAAATTGTTAGTGTATCCTGATGATTCAGAACTTTCTAACAACAACTCCAGACCAAACTATAAACTGTTTTTCTATCTTGGAGTGGAGACTTGAGAGAGGATTCCTAATTGTTCTTGTCCCCTCAGGGGCCAGAGCTGGATTATCCCACACAGGCTTCTCTGCAGACTTGTTTTTGGTCTCTCGGTGGGCCCTCTGCCAGACCAAAGGGACAGGGAACTCAGTTTTCCAGATTTAAATCCCCACCCCCTCCACTCTTCCACTCCACTTACACCTCTAAGGAAGAGCATGGATTATAAAGGATTTGCCCTCATGGGGCTTTGGTTTGTGTTTGTGAGGATCTGTCCTTAAAAGCGTTGCCTTTTTTGTTTTATCCCCATGTAAACCTGAGTCCCATTTTTACCCCGGAAATGGGCAGAAGTGAAATGCAATGTTGTTCCAAGAGTAGAGATCTCCCATTTCTTTTGAAATACCTGCCTTTAAATGGCATTTCCTCTTGGAGACAATGGCTTAATGTGAAGGACAAGCAGGTGGGGATGGACAAAGGTGATGTTTCAGGGGCGGAGCACAGATGGACCCCTCCTGCTGTAGTTGCTGTGCTTTGGCCGTGGGTACCTCTTCCCAGGACTCATCCCAGTGCTGTCCCCCAGGATCCATCCTGCACTGAGAATGACCTGTGCAGCGATGCTGGATCAGGCCAACAGTCTGAGGGCACTGGGGCCATAGCAAAGGAGGGCCATAGCAAAGGAGGGCCATGGCAGGGAGTTTGCATGGGGCCATGGTAGATCTTCCTGTCCTCATCCCTCCCTTCGCTGGGGTAGCAAGAGGCCACGCTGCTGGCCATGCCCCATCCCACTGGAAGCACTGACGCCTGTCTGGCTGCCAGGACACCCCGCCAGCCTTGTCCCAGGCACGTTCCCCACACCCGGCAGCAGCGAGTGGGCACTGTGCCGCATTGCAGGGCTGGCTGGGCCCAGGCACCCTTCTCCAAACATCCCTCCTGCCGTGCACCCGTGGTACCCCCGCGACTCACCCACGTCCGTCCCACACACCCGCCCTTGCTGACGGTGGGGAAAGTAGGAGCCGTGTCCTTGCACTGACCTTCGTCTGACCTTCCAGTAACGCTCGAGAAACCCTCGGAAAGGCTTTCTCATTGTGCAGCCCCAGGGTTTCCAGGGAATTAGTCAGCAGGCTGGAATTGTGCTCTGTGTATGTGACCCCCCCTCCTTTCCCCCCCCCTCCTGCCTCTCCCATCTCTGGAGCCGGACCGGTCCAAGAGATATGTTGCCAGGGTGACAGCGAGGTGTGATGGATGGACAGAGAGTGGCTGTGGAGTGGCAGGGCCGCTGGTCAGTAACCCAGGGCTGTGTTTATAAGAAGGAAGAGGCTGTTTCCTGGAGCTAACATAATGCAGCTCTAAAAAAGGCAGGGGAAATACATCATGCAAGGGGAGCGCGGCCCGGGGAGGGGAGGGCCGCGGGGAGCCCAGCACCACAGCGAGCCTACAGGTCAAGGTGCCTTTGACAGGGGCCTTTTTTATAGGCCATTTGCGTGAGAGTTCGCTGCTGTTTCTCTGCAGCCCTGACAGCGGCTCAAGGCCCAGCCGAGGTTTGGGGAGGGTCTAATCTAAACTTGCCGATTTCCAGCCGTTCTCCTGCAGGACCTGCTGATTTATTTGGGAAATAAATAATCAACACTGACTATTGTTTTGTTGCTGTGGAGTGACAGTCCCCCGCCCTCAGTGTGGGGCTGTGCCCTATCCCACAGCAGATACTCAGAGGTGCAGAGACTGTGGAAGGACATTGGTGCTGAGAGAAAGAGGGACTGAGTTGGCCACTCCCATCTACCCCCACCTCACCTTGCCCAGGAAGCAGCGATTCTTGTAGCCGTGGTCCCTGCATGGGTGGGCAACTGGGACATCACTCACAGTTCTCATTGTGCTGGGCTCAGAGTTGGGGCAGTGGTGACCAACTGGAAAGGCAAGGGGATATTCCATCCTCCTTCCCAAATGCCAGCTGTGGCAGTTTTCCTCCCTTTAGCCGCACTGCAGGTGTGCGAGGCTCTTGTGCCTGGCACCAGCATCTCCCCCACTGCAGAGCCAGGGGCTCTGCAGCCTCATACACCCGCTGCTGCCACAGCAGTGGGGTCATCCCCATGACTTCTGTCACCTCTGAGCCCTTCAACCACATTCCCCCTAATGTCACCCCTCTGCTGGAGGGTCTGGCTGCGGGAGAAGCAGTGGCTCCTGGTGCAGCAGACAAGAGTTTTCACTCCCCAGCTGGCAGTGCAGGAGCTGAATCCTCCAGGTGGGTTGGGGTGCCACCATTCCCTTGCCCCTGCAAGCTACTCCTGGTGCTCTGCCCTACCCTTGTGTTCCCAGGGCCTGAGTCATCGTGGCTAATCAGAAAGCAGTACTCCAGAAAATAGACCCTGATTTTTCCCTATAAAAAAAAAATCCAGTTAAAGTATTTCAGAGGAAAAAAAATCACGGGGAAAAAAACCTTAAAAATCCAGCATCTTATGGCTGTAAGTCCCACCATTTTCTAGATAGGCAGAATTGCTTCTACTACAGCTAAAAAATTATTGGAATGTTGAAAATTTTTTCTTATTTTTTCTATTACTTTTATTCTTACAAAACTTTAATAGCTGAGGAAGTGATATTGCATTTAGGGTTTTTCTTTTTTTCTTTCACAAGAGTGCCAAAGCATGAGCATAGGGAATAAAAGATGAGAAAAGAGAGGAGGAAATCTAGTGGGAACATCAGGCAGTCTTCGAGAAGGTTCAAGGCAGGGGAAAAAAGACAAAGAAGAGATGAAAACACAGCTCTTCCAAATTTCAAAGTTTTTTGCTTTAGATAACTGAAAGGAAAAAATTATTTTGAAATATCCCATTGAAAAGTTAAATGAAAATGGTTTCTGTAGAATAGTTTTCAATCTAATTCACTTTAAGCAAGAATGTTTTCAGTAATTTTTTTTTTTACTGAATAAGTGTAAGTTTTATAATTTATTTTCCACATCATTAATCACAATTCTACCTCAATATAATAATAAAAAAATCATCAATTTACATTTTTCCAGCAAATACCTGTGTTTGGTCCTGTTTTCACTAGTGCAGGAGTAATTTTTAAGTGGAGACTCGTTTTTGGCTCAGGTTTTGCTATTCCCTTTTTTCTTTGGAGGAGTTCTGTGTCTTCAGTGTTTTCATACTTCCCCTGCTGTAATTCATGCAAATACTGCCACATCCCCAAATTCCTCAATGAGTTCAATATTTATCAGCAAATAATTTTTTTTCAGCCCAGCCTGTTCACTGTCTAAAAGCCACTTTCTAAATAAGTATTTGATGAGCATTTGTATATTTAATGTTTGCATTGTTCTGAGTGACTTTCAACATTAGGTTCTCTCGCCCATTTTCCGTTCCAATTAGCACGTTCACAGGCACTTATATATGAATTTGCGTTAAGCTCAGATTTTATACAGCTGTATTTAAACGACTTGCAAAAAAAACCCCAGTCCATATTTTGGAGTTATTTGGTTTTGTCTGACATATCCCTCACAGTTGTCAGTGCAGGGCAGGCGATCCGTACTTCTGGAAGCCCCTGTGCCGGCAGCTTGGGGCAGTGCTGCCTGTCTGGCAGGAGTCGGACCGTGCTGGTCGCCGAGCAGCCCCATCCCCACTGCATGAGTGTCATGGGGCTGCCAATTTGCAGCCCACTAGGATCAGCCGTGAGCATGGGCTGTTTCTTTTTAAAAAACACTCTGTATGACTGTATCCATTCCCAGTTCTCGTTGGATTTGTGTCAGCCCCCTGTGGCACCCCCGGACACGAACTGCTCAGGGAGGAAGCAGGGCTGGTCCCAGGGGATGGGGCGGGAGAGGGGGCTCATCTTTCCAGCTCTGCAGATCAGGGCCGCCTTGCTCCTCTGCGAGCCTCCCCAGGTGGCTGTGATATTTCTAAAGGACTTGTCCAGGTGCCACAGTAAGCTCATTAGGTAATTCCCTTATTATGCAGCATCAACTGAAACATGTGCACTTGCGTTGCTGGGCAGCCCCCTCTCACCTTCCTCTCCAGCTCTTTTCACTTCCTAGTTACACCCTTCTCTTTGTTTTAGCTAAGAGGGTGGGCTTTTAAAAGTCCCCACTGGCCCAGCCATTTTGAGTACATGCTCATCCCTCCCTCGCTGGTCCCAGTGTCAGGGTACCCTAGTGAGAAGGGTTGCTGCGGGCTGGGACGGCAGCAGGCAGGACCCTGCTTGCCTGGCGGTGCTTCAGGCCCATTCACATTTCCATGTCAATCTCGGGGCCCAGCCAGGCAAATGCACTGAGGGTTTGATTCAGACAAAGCCAGCCATGGGGAGGTTCCCAGGGAAGAGGCTGTGGCATGAAGCAGCCATGGTGGGGTGCTGCTCTTTGTGTAGTCACTCTGGGTTTTGAGAGGGGCAATGGGTTCTTGCGCCTTGTTTGCAGAGAAAGTGAGATGCGTGTCCTGCGACCCCAAACCTGTCGGTTCTCACCTGGAGGTGGGGAGTCAGAGCTCATGGGGTCAAGGCTTTTGCCATCTGACATGGGGAGCCTGGGGATGATCTTCCCTCACTGCCTGCTCCAGGAGAAGCCCGGTCACAACCCCTGCCTGGGGAAGAGGGATGGAGCCGGGAGCCCACCCTCTTCCTTCTGGGGGGCCACACACCACAAAATCCACCTCGCGCCGGCGCTTTCCGGCCCTCTGTGAGAATGTACCGTTTGTGGCTCCTTCGTTGACTTTGAAGAATGTCCCTTTATTCACAATGTTATTTCCTTTAATCACTGTGAGGTTGCAGGAAATCTTCTTGGAAAATTGTTACAGATTGGCTGGAATTAATGTACTGTCGCAGGGATGGAAAACTCACTTGAACTTGTTTTCATTTTACCCTAAAAAGTCACTGTCCCCAGAAGGTTCAGATGCATTTGGATAAACATGTGAGTTCTGAGGATGTAGTTGTTGAGGGTTTCTTTTCCCTCCTTTTTTTTTTTTCCCAAATGAATCTCTGTGGCCTTCCAAGTTCCTGAGCTTTACTCAAGATCAGGGGTGCAGAACTAAAGGAAAAGGGACTATTGGCATAAACAGATTGAAGACAGGCAAATACATCATTAAGTGACACAACATGCGAGTAGAGATAATGAACCGGTAAGTGACAGCTTTGGCCGTCAGCTAAGAGCTGAATCAACTGAATTTTCTGCCTGGGATTATCTATGCTGGCTGACAGAGGAAAGACAAGATGTGCTAAATCTTGACTTTCACAGGAGTTTAGTTCTGTTTCCACATGAAATTCTTGTGAGTAACGAAGAAATGGGGTCTAGGTGAGTGTGTGACTACATGAGAGCACAGCTGGCTGGAAAAAGGTATTGAAAGGGCAGTTACCAGTACTCAGGCCACATACAGGGTCTGGTCTGGGTTGAGGGCTAGTCGGTGCTTTCATCAGTGAACTTTGCCTGCAGCACCTGTCTGGTAGGGCCTGCAAGACTGCCTTTCCTGAGAAATTGGAGAAACCTGAAATAAACCTGTTGATAAGAACAAATATAAGTTTCTTCTATGAGTTGGGAAAAATCAACATCTAGCTGGGGAATGAGAAAGGTTGCTCTGTGGGAAAGTAGCTGGTGCTGACAATGCGTCCTGCAGGGAGCGTGACAAAGTGGCAGCCCAAGTGAGAAGAGCAAAAGCAGACCAGGACACATAAATAAGGTGTTTGTAAGACACCTGATGTGATCCTGCTGAATTTAGAATGTTAGACTCAGTGCTAAATCCCACTTGTGGCTCAGTGTTTCAAGTTGCCATTCTTGGATAAAGCCCAGGGAAGAATGAGATCAGAAATTCAGAAAACATGACATACTGGAGAAGGCTGAAGGGTAGCTTAGTATCACAGCACAAAGACTGCAGGGAAATAAGATAAAAGTCTTTAAATGCATAAAGCCCTGCTACAAAGTACGAGATAATGGGCTATTTCTTGTTTTCAGGTGGTTAGAAGAAGCCATAGACTCACCCTGCAATGATTGTGGTAAAAGAGATTAAAACTTGTTTTTCCTGGGAGCTGTCTTCACCACTAGCGGCTTGTTTTAGGAAGAGTTTAGACACAAGCTCTACCAGGAAGGGTTTGATTTGTCTGGGGGCAGGCAGACAGGCTAGGTGACCTTTCAAGGGCCTTCCAGGCTTATTTTTTATAATTCTGTGAATACAGATACTAAAAAGAGGGAAGATCATTTTGCCTGTGGCCAGTCTATTCAGGACTGGTCCTTGCCAGGTGTGTCTTGCTTTAGTTGTGAATGCTGTCCAGGTTTTCCATCAGCTTTTTTTTGTTGTTGTTGTTATTTACTCCTAAGCATTTCTTTTTTCCTATTGATTTTTTTCCCCTGTTTTTGTACATCTCTCTGATCCTACTTTTCCTGAAATGGTCGTATGCCTTGTGTGGTCCCCCCAGGTCCTGCGTAGAGAGGCCATTTCTTCCCCAATCAGTGTACCATATGCCTGTACATAGGGTCCAAGAGCATCCTGGGGCAGACCCCATCTCTCTCATGAATTTGCCTCGTGACGGACTCCTGATGTTGCAAGCTCATGCCTCGTTCATGGTTTCCCTCCCATTGCAAGGCCCCTGTGGGTCGTCCGTGGGCTGGGTGTTTTTCTGTTTCTAAAACAGGACTAACAACTGTCATCTCCCTCCATCTGTGGGTTTGCAGATGTCAACTGTTCGGTGTTTACACTGAGTTTGTGCAATGGGAATTTTTCTGTGTGTACTAGTAACACAATGTATTTTTACCCACAGTGTTTAAGATCAGAGTCAATTACTAGACCATCTACACTGATCTTCCTGACTACCTTGTCTTACTCTTTCTGGATCTGAATAACCTGGGGTTTCACTAAGGCACAAAATCATCTGGTCTGGAAGTGCAAGGGAGTTTGTGGTTTGGTTTTATTTAATCACTGATGGTTAATCCGCTGGCTAATCAGCATTGCTCAGAAAATGCATGTCATATTTCTTATGCAAGTTTGTCTGGCTTTTAATTTCCAGCCATTGATTCTTGTTCTCCCTTTTTTGGCTGGAATAAAAACAGTTTATCACACCGTATTTTCTTACTATGAGAGTACTTGTGCATAGCAGTCAAATTTCTTGAGCTTTTTTAAGAAGAAAACAGGTTCAGCTTGATTCCGTCACTGTGGGGTGCGTTCTCCTGCAATTGTGTCTTTTCTGTGCCTGTTTTCTGCACTCTCTCTCATTTCACAGAATAATTTTGGCCTCAGGAGCTCTGGCGGTACAACCACAGGTTGGGCCTCAATCCACTGAATTTTGGAAATGTCTGAAGACACAGATTCCAACATCTCAGTTTTTAAGCCACCTTTTATCTGCCCCCTTCTAGCCCATACCTCCCCACTCTGGTTGCAAGGATGCCATGGGAGAGGGGGGGATCACATTTACATCTCTCACTTCATCGGGTCTTTTTAAAATGGGGCACCAGGCTAGTCACAGTATCTCAGAGTCGACATCCCATCCTCTGCTGCATAGAGCACTGCCTAACAACTCCCATTTGCTGCGCTCCCAGCCCTGGTGCCCAGGACTGAATTCACTATGTGGTCCTAGCATTGAGTTCACATCCAGCTGCTCACCCCCAGGACCCCAAAACAAGCCCTGTGTTAGCCCCTGCCACCCAGAGAGATATCCCACTTTCTTTGCCAACACATCCATCTTGGCATTCAGCTCAGTTAAAACCTGTGAGCAGGTACTTCATCCTTTCCATGATGTGCTGGGGTGCAGCTGAGGCTGGTGCCAACTCTGAACTCACCTGTGCCTGCACTGAGTACCTGCAGATCAGGGATGACACCACTTCAGCAACATCTCCCTGTTGAGAACAACTTCTGGAGACCAGTCAGGGTGTAGGTAATGGGTGAGAAATCAGTATTAATTAGGACAAATTTTTAACTAGAATATTGTGAAGCACCTCACAGATACCCAAGGGTATCTGACACCTCACTGCTCCCTGTTTCTCTGAAGCCACTGCTTGGGCAGTTCAAGTCCTTGCTTGAGACACAGTCAAGCCTCTTTGTTACCCATTTTCAAGCAAGATTTCCTCAGAAGATCCTAGGAAGAAGCTATGGACTAATAATATCTTCACCATATATGGTGCATTTTATCCTCACTTTGTGAGTGGTGCCCTGCATGCAGCCAGCTGCTCACCAGTGAGCGTGTGCTACCCAGCCCAGCACAGCTGAGGCCCAAGGCTCAAGTACAAAACCAGGTATATTTTGGCCAGGCTCCTGCTTTTCCTTCCGTGCAATGTCTACGCTGGACGAGTTTGGCCTGTGCAGTGCAGATGACTGCTAGTGCTTACGTGTGCTTTTATAGTGTAGCATTTCAAAGGGCTGGTTGCAAGGAGGTGCATGCACATTTCCTGTATGTCTGGCCAAAAAGCTGATACTTGAGAGCACTGCGGAACCCTACAGTTTTGCAGAACATGCCATTTTGATGTTCACAAAAGACAAAGCTTTGCCCAAACCTGGGGAGCGTCACGGAAGGTGCCAGCATTATTTTCCTGCTCCTGGCTTCCCTCGGTTTTATTTCTCACTCTGCTGCTCCATGAGGGTACAACTGGCTTGTTCCTGCACTGTGAGGGGTGGTGGTGAGATGTGCCTCATCTGGGATGGGGGCTTGGGTTTAGCCTTGCTCTCTGCCAGCAGCTCAGAGGTGGCCAAGGCTTGAGCGACTTCTGCAGTGCTGGTATGACAAGTGCCAAGCTGGGGGAGTGCAGGTGTCCAGCTCCAGAGGGCAGGTATGTCCCCAGTTGTCAGCCATTCCATCAGGGGCACCTTTTGTCAGGTCAGCCCCCTCAAACCTGCCCAAACATGCCAGAGACTCTAATGGTCAGGCAGGAGGACAGACCCAGTGCTTCCAGGTCTCCTCTCATGACATCCACCAAGTCTCCTTCCCGCACTAATCTTGTCCTTCTATCCAAAACAATTATGGAGGGCTTGTTGTTTTTGGCACAGCCCTTTATTTACAAATCCCATCCTGCTTATAGCTCATGGTTTCATTATCCTCTAGATGTTTACAGAGCTCCTTTTCTTAATATTTGTGCCATTATTTTACTAGGGATCCGGGTGAGACTTTCCAGACATTAATTGTCTGGCTCATCCTCTCCCCCACCAGCTCTTTCTGCAGAAGTTCACATCTCCCCACTGTCCCTGCCTGCCTGGGGCACCCAATGGGACAGGGATGGGCAGAACTGTGGACAGTAGCAGAGGGTTGCCCTGCTCTAAGAATGCAGGGAGGGATGTGCAGAGGGAACAGCTGCCCTGCTGTACCCCACTGCCCTCAGGCCCTTATTGCGGCACCTGGATCTCTGATGCTGTCTTGAAGCTTTGTGGTTCTAATGAGCACTTCCCAGCCCCTCTTCCTCCAGCACCACTGCACTCCCCTTTCCCAGGCTCAGGACACGGGTGCACATCCCTGGCTGGGGAACTATCCCCTCAGCGGGCTTTCAGCTGGCTGGGGACCATGTCCTGGGAAGGCAGACAGTGGCAAATCCGTCGCTGGGATTTTGGGATCATTAGCATGGTGCAGACGTGGGTCGGCAGCTTATGCTGTGCATGGCTCTGATGCTGGTCCCTGCCCCTGGGCTGTCTGTCACAGGGGCTTGTTTAACCTTCTTTGCCACAATATCTCACAGTCTTTAATCTGTTTATCCTCATAACCCCGCTATGAGGTGAAGGATGGTTATCCTCTCAGAGGTAGGGAACCAAAGGGATTCTTTTCAAATGTAGATGAGTGTTTAATGATGCAGAGATAAAGATTTTAAAAACCTGCCTGAGACAACAGGCGTATGGTGTGTAACTGATCTGGATGTTTCTGCAAATCCTATTAAGTGCCTCTGTCTTTTTCAGCTGGTGCTCTCTCGGGGCAGAGCTGGCACGGGGACCCACGGAAGTGTCAGGCGGGCTTCAGCCTCCTGGTCTGCGAATCGGGCACGAGCAGGGCAGGGGGAGACAGAACCGCGCCTGCCTTCAGTACCCCGGGTGCGCTGTGGGTGTGCGGTGCTACAGCAGCGTCTGCTAAAAGCAGGCGCTCAAATGTGAACTGCGTGAGCGAGTGGGTAAGACCCTCGGCTGTGATTAGGGATGAAACTTAAAGCCTGTTTGTACTGCAAGTGTGCACGTAAAAGTGTAAGGTAGGAAACACGAGGGTGTGCTTCTGTGGTATCCCCCTGGCCGTGCAATACAGGCAGTGCCAAACCGGTAAACGAGGAGCAAGCAATGGCAAGCTCTTTGCAATTTGCCCGGAAAATTGGTACGGATAGTCGATGTGGTTAAAAACCCCGAGCTGAGGTTTCTATGCAGTGATCCCGGCAAGAGGTGCGGGTCTCCCTGCTGCTCCTGGGCAATTGTTGCTGTGCTTGTGGGAATGCGGCGGCTCGTGCTGTGAGGAGGTCAGTGCCTTTGTGTTGCTGCGGGGAGTTTATCTCTGCGGATCTTGCCTGCTTTCCTGGGTCAGGCTTTACCTCCGCTGTTATCAGCAAATGCAGGAACAGCCCGGTCCAGAGCCGGGCTGCGTAGGAACCTCTCGACCCCCTTGTAGGGGGAGGCAGCACTTTCACATCTCTCCCACGCTAATGGGCACCCGCCAGGCCGGCGGTGGGATGACATGTGCCATGCCCTGTGGTCGCTGTTCCTCCTTCACTGTTTTGGCAGCACCATTCCTGTGCTCCGCAGCGGTGTGGGATGCAGGCAGTGGTGAACTAGGAGGCAGCAGAACCGGCAGGGCCCTCCCTGGTCTCACCTCCCATTGGGTCCTTCACTGCCAATACAGGGGACAAATCCCCAGTAGCAGCACTGATTCCCCCTTCTCCACTGGGCTGCCCTGTCCCAGTGCACCCTCCCCTTCTCTGCAGCTCCATCCGGACCCCTCCAGCTGTCTCCACAAACCCAAACCATTAGCATTTCCTGTTCAAACATTTCCAATAAATAAATGGAGACATCATGCCACAAGCCCGCAAGTGACCCAGAGGCGGGTCCAAGGCCGGGATGGACACGACCACCCAGCGCCCGACCCTCTGGCTGGGCGCCAGCCCTGCCTTTGTTTGAATTCCCGGGTGAGTAAGCACTTGGCTGACGCCAGCTGAAACGCTGTAAGAAATTATTTTTGATATTAAATAAATTGTTTTCAGTAAATCTGCTCCTACACGAAGGTCCAGAAGCTACCCACCCGCAGCACTGGGCTTCCTGCAAAGGAGCTGGATTCCTTTTTCCTGGCCCTGTCCTGCCTGTAACTGGGGCACACGCCCTGCCCAGAGGGGTTCAGCTGAGACCAGCTGAGCTGCAGTTCCCTTGGCCCCGTGGGCACAGCCAGGCTCCCACAGCTGCCCAGCACCTGGGTACACCATGGCAGAGCAGCTCCCTGCAACACATCGTGTTGTCTTTGTCCCAACACACAAGCTAGGCTTGCTGGTGAGGGGGCAGTGGCTTGGCCAGGGGGTTTGATGCTTCTAGGAGCGGCAGCTATGTCCCCACATCAGATATCCAAAAACCCATTTCCTTGTCCATTGCCTTGACATGGTGCTGCCTGTCCTTTTCTTCACTGGTCCTCCACACCATCTTTAATGCACCAGGGTACCAGGCATCATTTCTTGAGTAGGTCATGGTCCATAAGCCAGTCTCCTGACTTCAGGTCAGCCAGCAGGTGCTGATGCAAAAGGAAAAATTAGGGGAAGGCATTTGCAGTGGCTCATACAGTGGTGAGCACCAGGACCAGCCCATCCCTTGCCCCTCACAGGGTCAGTGTTCCTCTGGAATACCTGTTCTCCTCCTGAATGCCTGGAGGACAAGTGGACACAGAGGAGGTGAGCATGGCTATGAGTGGTCCATAAGCCAGGCCGGGATTCCAGAGACACCAGGAATAATGTGCAAAATGTTTTAAATAGAGAAATGGCAAACCTCTGGCTGTGCCCAAGCAGCAACAATGGCAGGAGATGTTTGAGCCTGATTGGGTTGGTGGATATGCTCCTTCTTAGGGTATACAGGCTTTGTCCTCACTGCTCTGAGTTGCTCTCTGGATTTGAGCTGGAAGCAAAGAAGATGGACTTGGAGCTAAGGAAGTTCTGTCATGGTGGCAATTAGGAAAAATACCAGGAAAACAGTTTTCACTAATTTTTAAAATTTTTTTAATGTATGTTTTGCTGAAGCCAAAACTTCCTGCAGGAACATGCTGTTTAAAGGCAAAATTTTGCTGTTGAAATTTTCTGAAGCATTTAAAAAGATTGAAATAATTTTTGAAAGAGATGTAGATGTTCTGCTTCAGAAGCATTCATTCAGTGGGGCATTATGCTCTGGCATTTTAAAACTTCAGAAACTGAAATGCAGTGAAGAGACATTTTATTTAAGTTGTTTTACAGAGAAACAGTAAAGTCTTTTCTGATTCTGAATAATTTCATATATTTAGAGCTTTTTCCTTGCTCCAGGGAATCTCCTGTTTCTCCCACTTACAGTAGGTGAGAGGGTAGGTAGGTGGGATGATGTGGCAGGGGGCAGGGGGCTGCCATAGGCACGGTGCCCGAGCAGATGGCCACCAAGTACCCAGGTGTCAATCTGCAGCTCAGCAGAGTAGGAACTGATTTTTTTTTGTGCTGGTGGGTGAAAGCCCTGGCATTCCCTGTCTGTGTGTGCAGTGGGGCTGGTGGCACGGGAGGACAGGACGTGGGTGCTGCAGGGCAGCATGACCAAAGGCTCAGACTCAGGGGGCACCTGCAGGACTGTGTTTGGGCACTGCTCATCCCGGGCCACGCTGGGGTCTAAGCTGCTGTCAGTGCCCTGGGGCAGCAAGAAAGCAGTGGCAGGGGCCCCTTCCTGACCCCTGATGGTGCCCCTCAGCAAGACCTGCAGCCCCGGCTGCCACCAGGGCTCGATGCCATCAGCACTTGCAGGTGCTGACAGATGGACCCAGCAAGAAGCTGGCGGGAGCCGGAAACTCCTGATCCTTCTTTATCTGCCCCTCACCCTGCTTTCTCATCTCCCTGTCTCGCCTGGTATCTCCTGCTCCTATTCCTGTGCCTTGCCGACTGCTGGGGGCTGCCCAGCCTTCACAGCACCCTGCAGCCAGACACAGGCCCCAGGCTCTGTGAGCCACAGTGTGAGGTTCTGGACCATCCCCCGTGAGACCTGCTGGGCTTGGTGCCTGCAAGGAGCACCAGCTCTGAGCAAGGGCATGCACTGTATGTACTCCCGTCCCATGTCTGCACGCTGAGCATCAGCCATTAGAGCCGAGGCAGGGCTCTGTGTCTGCAGTGCATTGCAGGTTGGAGCGGGAGGGAAAGATCAGGCCCAGCTCAACATCATCACATGCTCTGAGAAGGTCACGGAGTCTTGCTGCTGTCTTCCTCAAATGTACTGCCTGCTCCCAGGCCCAGGGTCCAGTTGAATATCAGCTCAAAACTAATCACAAGCATTTCACTTGGCTTTCATGACATCCCCGATCCTCATTACTCCATTGCAAACCCACCGCCCCACCTGGGCAGGGTGGCAGTGGAGGGGTCAGGATCCACAGTTAATGTAGCTGCCCCTAAATGCACTGCCAGAGATCAGCTAATCTGATAATTACAGCCACAAAAGCCATTTAGAGAAACCATGACCTGACCTCGGGAGCTTGGAATGAAAACATTTTACCCTTCTCTGTCTGGATCCTGCGATGAGAAAACATCTGTATTTGGAGGACACTGTGAAAACGGCCCCTGCCCAGTACCCACTGGGAACAGCCACAGCTCTGCTCTGTGCCCACACACTGCCTGCACCCAGCCTCAGCCCAAGATGGGCAGCACTGCCTAAACCCTTGCTGTGATACCAGAGTCGAGGGTGTCTCAGTGCTGACCAGGGCCTTTTGGAGAGGAAGAGGCAGAGGCCAGATGGGTGTGAGAGTGGATCTTGTAGGGGGAGTGAAGGGGAGGGGTTCACTGAAGCTCATCTGCACCCTTATAGAAAGGGCTTTTTTCCAAGCCCACACAAGGCTGGATGATGTGGGGAGGGTATCACCTGGTCCCCAGTGATACCTGGTCCCCTGCATCCTTGCAGCAGCCTGAGCTCTGCAGGAGCCAGGCTGACTGCTGAGCCCCCCTGCTTCTGGCTCCCAGGAGGGGCTGAGTGCGGGGGGCCCTGTCTGTGTGCAGCACTGCCGTGCATGCCCGGGGGCTCCTTTGCTCTGGGTAAGGTGTGCGAGCCTTCCCGTTGAGTGGCGGGTCATTGCTGGCTGTCAGTCCAAGGCAGGAGATGAAGGGAGGGATGCCTCAGGGCTGGCTCCCATGTTGCTCCTGCTTTTGCATACATGTTGGTGGCACCCTTTGTGTAGGCTGAGGAGATGAAAGCTCAGGGCCAGAGGGATCTTGCTAACACACAGCCACTCAGCTCGGGGGCCCGACGGCCTGCTGCTTCGTCTCATTGTCTCATTCTTGCTTCTGTTCCCAGTGGAGTCCCACTTCACGCTGCCAAGGGCACGGGACACTGGTTGAGCTGGGGGCAGCCAAGTGCACAGGCAGGTAACTCCTGCTGGGTCAGTGACCCCAGCCTCACAGGCACGGGCAGCAGCACAGACGGTCTCCCCCGGACTGGCAACGCTGAGCTCACACTGCCCAGAAGCCCCTGAGGAAGGGGAGCAAGATGGTGCCGATTCAGGGTAACTGCATTTTTTTTCTGCAATGGGCATTGCTCAGCCTGCTCTGGCAGTCCCAGGCAGCGACTTGGTGCAGCCAGCTTGGCAGGCAGCACCCCTGTGCCTTTGTGACTTCCCTGTTCTGCACTGGGAAAGGACTTGGCCATGTCCCCAAGTATCCCAGTGCTCTTTGGAGAGTGGTAGGATTAGAAACCAGTAAGAGCAGTGAGAGCCTGACAGTCTGGGGACTCCCTAGCACTTCTGCACTCCCTAGCACATAAATAGGATTCTCAAAGCAACCTCTGTCAGTTTTTCCCATTGTAGCATTCCACATGTGCAATGCTTTACTCCTTGTGAGCAGAAAACATGACTCACCCTGCAGTGGGCTACCCCCAGTTCCCTCTGATGCCCCTGCTCCCAGCTGCTTTCCTGCCCAGCACTGCAGCATCTCTCACTTAGCAGCATCCATTGACCTCGAGAAACCCAGGTGCTTTTAATCTACTTGGGGTTAGAGTTAAGGGCAGGGTTAGATTTAAGTTTAGGGTTAGAGTTAAGGTTTGGATGCCCTGACAGCACCTTATCAAGGTCAGGTTTTTGCAGGGGTTCACAGCTATTGCAGAGAGCAGACCTGAATCCCATTCTGGGTTTCCATGCAGCGTTTTCTCAAGGCCTGGATGAAGTTTCATCCAAATTGAGCTAAGAACCCCAACAGAGCCAAGGCTTTGGTCTTGCACTGCTCTCTTGCTCCTCTGACTATCCCATTATACTGTTTTCTCTGAAGGCAGAAGCACTGGCACACCACTGTGCTGACAGGCAGCTCTGCCTCTTTCCCGCTCTCATGCTAAGCAGAAAGTGCACTGGGCAGTTCTTCCAGGTGCTGCCCGGAGCCTGGGGAGGCAAGGGCTGTGCCCCCGGGCTCCCTCCCGGGCAGCTGGGCTGTGGAGCCACCTTGGGCATGGGAGGGGGGCAAGGAGCCAAACTGGTTTTCAGAGGGATCTTGGCTGCGTTAACAAAGAGAGTGTATGACACAGGCTGTCTGCAAAAGCGTTTGGGGACAGCATGGCCTTTCCCGTCCTGTATCCCCGTGTTTTATGTCACGAAGGTGCGGGTGTGGTGTGGCGTGTGTCACGCTGCCGGGGCCGCTGTTCACGACGTCCTTCCCGTTTCCCTCAAAGCTTTTCCCAGATGCAGCAGGGTTGCGGGTGGATTCCCATGAACTTCAAAAGCCGCTCGAGACAGGCGGCGGGTTCCTAACGGAGCCGGTCACGCACCCCGCGGCACCGACCCCTCTGTCCGGGGAGGCGCGGGGGCAGCCGCGGGGGGGATGCTCGGGCAGCCCCGGGCCGTCTGCCCGTCTCGGAGCCATGGGTGCTGCTCCCCGCGGGATGCGCGGGCCGGCCCTGACCCCTGCCGGCACCGCCCGGCACCGCCGCGCCCCGACGGCGGCCGCCCCCGCGCCCAGGGGCCCCGGGGGCCCCCGCACTGCTGGAGGGTGGCCCACAAGAGCTACAGAGGTCCGGGGGCACCGTGGGAAGCGCTGTGCCTGCGGGAAGGGTGTGGAGTTCGGGAGCGAGGCGCTGAAAGGAACACCCCGCGGATCAGTGCGATGCTCTGCGCCCGGAGAGAGGGGTCCCGAGCTAAGAGTGGGAGGGGGGACCCTCCCAGGTCACCCTGGCGTCTCCCTAGGGCTAGGAGGGTCTCAGGGGATCATCCCACAGCGTCTGACCTGCAGGTGGCTGGGAATCGGAAAAATGCCTTAAAAGGGGGGCAGATACAGAGAAGAGTTTCTGTGACCTGTCCTGAGGTGGAAACACCCGCTGTCCTCACAGCAGTCCTGGTCCCGCACCCGGGACCAGGCGTCACGGCCCCGCTGGGCACCCCCGCACCCCGGGCACTGCACCCGGACCCGTCCCACCCGGGCACGACCCCCTGGCACCCCCCCGCATCCCTGAGACCTGCACCCCGGCACCGCCCTGAGCCCCGCGCACGACCCCCGGGGCCGCCGTGCACCCCAGCTTTGCGCTCCGGGGCTGACCTGCACCCCAGGGTGCTCTTTGAGGACTGTGCCGTGCCCTCCGAGCACTGCACCCCCGGGCACCGCCGGCAGCGCAGCGCTGCCTCGAGCACGGCGTCCCCCGCAGCACCACGTACTGCAACCGGGTACTGCACCCCGTGGCCGCCCCGCCGCCCATCCCTGCAGCGAGAGAGTGCCCGCAGCACCAGATGCTGTGCCCCCGGTGACGGCTCCGCACCCCCAAGCCCGACCCGGGCACACCCAGCGACGGGTCGCTGCCGCCAGGCCACGGGCCGGCCATGGGCGGCGCCCGCCACCCCGCGCGTGCGTCACCGGGCGTGGCGCCCGCCGCCTGCCGCGCTCCGCGCCGCCATTGGCCGCCCACGCTACGCCCGCGGCCCGGCGGAGTCGCCATTGGCTGGCGGCGGGGGCGGGGCCGAAAGCGGCCCGCTGACTGGCCAGCGCGCGCGGCGGCCCCGCCCCCGCCGGTGAAGGTGAGCGTCTCCTCCAGGCGCCGCGCGCCGTCCGTACCGGAGCGCACCGGAGCGGATCGGAGCGGAGCGGACCGGCTGTGCCGCCATGGCCGCCTCCCTCTTCGCCGCCGTCCCCCTCTCCCCGCCGGTCGCCGTCTTCAAGCTCACGGCGGATTTCCGGGAGGACGGGGACTCGCGGAAGGTCAACCTCGGCGTGGGCGGTGAGTCCGCGGCCTCGCCCGGCTCGGCGGGGCCGTTCCGCGCGGGGCAGCCCGGGCGGTGCCCTTGCGGCGGCTCCCGCACTTGCGGCAGCGGCCGGGCGGCAGCGGCGGGCCCTGGGCCCCAAAGGTCACCGGGCCGCGGGGGGCGGGCGGGCGTCAAGGTCGCGGAGCAGCCGGCGCCGGTCTGCCCGCCGTCCTGTGTCCGGGGCAGGTCCCTCTGGGGCCGGGCAGCGCAGCGTCCCCCCGGGTGCAGCAAGAACGATTCTCCCTCTCCCGCAGCCTACCGCACGGACGAGGGGCAGCCATGGGTCTTGCCGGTGGTCAAGAAGGTGAAGCAGTTGATCGTCAACGACAACAGCCTGAACCACGAGTACCTGCCCATCCTGGGCCTGCCCGAGTTCCGTGCCAACGCCTCCCGGATCGCCCTGGGTGACGACAGCCCTGCCATCAAGGAGAACCGGGTATGTGATTGGAATTTGCTTTTTCCTTCATCTTTTAACAGTTTCCCCACAGGAAACCAAAGTCAGATAATATAGTACCTTTCCTGAAACAAACTACTAGTTGGAAATCTGCTCTGTGCCAAAACGTAATGGGAATAACTCGAGTCTATTTATAACTATAGAAGTTGTCAGGATGGGCCTGAGCACTGAAGGAGGTTGAAGACCACTGGAAGGCAACGGTGTCCTGGCTGGGGTGACCCCAGGGAGCATGTCTGCCATCCTGTCTTGCTCTTGCAAGCGCCTCTGCTCTCTGTGCACCGATAGCAATGTTGACCTGGGTGGACTCTGCTGGCAACTCTCTCTGTTGCAGGTCGGAAGCGTTCAGTCCTTGGGCGGGACAGGCGCTCTGCGGATCGGCGCGGACTTCCTGAGGCGGTGGTACAATGGAAACAACAACACAGCGACCCCAGTCTACGTCTCCGCTCCAACCTGGGGTGAGTGCTGTTGTCAGGGAGCCCTGTGGGTTAGCAGGCAAGGGAGGCACAGTTCTTCCCCTGGCAGGGGCCTGGGCAGTGAGAGAGTTGCCTTCTCTTGCGAATAAAGGGAGATGCTGGGACTGGAGAAGGCAGCTTGCTGGAGGTAGGGCCTGCTTTTCTGAAAAGTTATTTATTTCCCCAGAGAACCACAACTCTGTGTTTATGGATGCTGGTTTCAAAGATATTAGACCCTACCACTACTGGGATGCTGCCAAGAGAGGTCTGGATATCCAGGGGCTGCTGAATGACATGGAGGTGAGTAAAACTAGCATGGGATGGGCTGAGCTTGGTGTTGTTCAATATTTGCAGCTGTCTGGGCCCTTGTGTGCTGTGCCTGGAAGAGGATCTCCGCAAAAGAGACTGTTGGTACCCAGAGCAGCTCCAGACCTCTCTCTCTGCTGAGGGTGCCCAGTCTCATCTATGTTTGTATGTGACCAAGACATGTTCTCTCCTCAGAGCGCCCCAGAGTCCTCCATTTTCGTCCTCCATGCCTGTGCACACAACCCAACAGGCACAGACCCTTCTCCTGAGCAGTGGAAGCAGATTGCTGCTGTTATGAAGGTATGGACTGCTGCTGGGGCTAAAGCGGTGCTGAGGGGACAAATAGCTTTTAAGCCAGCCAGCACACTTGCATGTGAAGTGGGAAGCTCTGGGGAGGTGTGTCAGGTGCTGGAGGAGTTCCACAGGGCAGGTGTTGAAAGGAGAGGCTGACAGGATGCTGGTCATTTGTGTTCAGAGGATAGATGCATCCCAGTCCTGCTCGTGCCTTCAAACTCTGTGGCATGGGCTGTAGTGATGTTTCTTCTGCTGGAAAGGATATCCGCGGGCAGGTGCTGAATAGTATTATATAAAGTGGCGCATCTCTTGTACCTGTGTCCTCAAATGCAGTTTTCTCCTGCGTTGACTTTTATTGACCACTTTAGTCTTCCTATTCTTTTACCCCAGTAGAAAGAAAGTATTTCAGTCTGGTGTTGCTGGACCATGTTTCCTTTGTGTTCATGCAAAAACTCAATGGTTATTTTTCTTTCCTATGAGTACTGTGGGGGATAAAGTGCAGGTTGTGGGAAGGGGATTTCCCTCTAACACTGTTCCTCCTTGCAGCGCCGGAGCCTGTTTCCGTTCTTCGACTCGGCGTACCAAGGGTTTGCTTCTGGCAGCCTGGACAAGGATGCCTGGGCTGTGCGATTCTTTGTCTCCGAGGGCTTTGAGCTCTTCTGTGCACAGTCGTTTTCCAAGAACTTTGGGCTCTACAGTGAGTGTCTGGCAATAAGCTGGCCCAGTAGCATCATACACAGACAGATGGGGCTGGCCTGCTGAAGGGTGGGGAATGCTCTGCTTTGCCACAATGTTTGGAACCAATGGCTCACATTTCTTGGCTTGTCCCACAGATGAACGTGTGGGGAACCTGACTGTGGTGGGGAAGGATGCAGACAACGTGAAGCGTGTGCTTTCCCAGATGGAGAAGATTGTGCGCACCACTTGGTCCAACCCTCCCTCCCAGGGAGCGCGCATTGTGGCAACTACGCTTTCTTCCCCGCAGCTCTTTGATGAGTGGTACGTGTTGCCAGGGCTGGTGGGAGAGGGAAAGGGAGGGAAGCTGTCTCCCTGAGTGCCAGGGTTGGCCAGGTGGCTTCAAACCAGGTGGGTGCCTATCCTCATACTCTGTTCCCTGCCTGCTGCAGGAAGGGCAATGTGAAGACAATGGCAGATCGGGTCTTGCTGATGCGGTCAGAGCTCCGGTCTCGACTGGAGGCCCTTGGGACCCCTGGAACCTGGAACCACATCACAGAGCAAATCGGCATGTTTAGCTTCACAGGGTTGAACCGTAAGTATCAAGTGGCCTAGTAAAGGGAGGTTTGGGTAAAGACAGTTTTGCTGTGGGTGAGCTGGGCTGAAGCAGTCCAAGCAGGAATCTCTTGGGGGCCTCACTGGAGTTTTGGCATCACTGCCTCTGTGGTTAGGGAAGGATGAAGCATCAGACAGCATTTTAGTGGCCAGTGCTTGAAGTCTTCTGCTTGCTGTGAAAGATTCAAGCATTGCTGGCTGGTTCTTTGGGCTTTTCTGAACTATGAGTCACTGCTCTGACCTGATGTCCAATTGTTTCCCCAGCTAAGCAGGTGGAGTACTTGATCAAGGAAAAACACATCTACCTGTTGGCTAGTGGGCGCATCAACATGTGTGGCTTGACTACCAAGAACCTGGACTATGTGGCCAAGTCCATCCATGAAGCCGTCACAAAAATCCAATGAAGCACATGAACAACCAAACTTACATGAAGTCACCAAAGCTATAGTGTGTAGTCCACGTCTTTCTCTGCTCATGGCTTGCCTTGTCCCACACCTCTTGGGGTTTAATAAAGATGGGAGCGATAGGTAGCTCAATCAGGGATAATCATCTCCTGACTTTTTTCAAGTACCCCATGCAATATGGTAAGCCAGTGCCCCCGGGAGGGTGGGGGTAGTGTTAGCCACCTCAGCTCTTGTTTCACTGATAGCAGCCTGGTCTTCAGGTACTTAGAGCTGCATCTTTAGCACATCCAAATCAACTGCACATAACTGATCAGTTTGATCTAGGCAAAGTCTGGTGCCAGTGCAATGCGCTGTGGGATGACAGCCCAGTGGCTGGGATCTCATACGGCTTGGGAACTAATGTCATTCAGTAGTATTTTGGGGAGGGGCAAAGCTGTTGCTAGCTTCCTCCCTTCACCCCACCCCTTCCCGATTTCTGAGCCTTATACGAGCAAACATTTGTAATTGTGATAAATGCTTCTTTGTGTAGCTGACAGAAAATTAAACCTCCGTCTCTGTATATTATCCCTGCCTTGTGTGATACCATGCCTTCAGGCTGTACAAACCTCTTCCCAGGCTGAGGTTAAAGCCTCAACATTCTGCTTTCTCCACTGGTTCTTACTCGGTTTGTTTTAAGGCTGTCCCTTTCTGCCTCGGGGTGTTGCATCTCTAATGATCTCAGCTGCTACTGAAGGGGGAGTCTTATTGGGATGGTGTTTCTGAGAGCTCCCTGTGATTCTACATGAAGCTGACCAGTTCCTCCCATGTCCGTCCGGTGTTCCTCTTTCTGTCCTTCTGCCCTGCGCTGTCCAACTCATCCTGTGTGTCTGTATATGCTTGCTTTCTGGATGGTCATATGTTTCCCAACCATGTGGCCATCTCTCCCTGACCCAGAGCTTCTGGCCTGCCCCTAGGGTGTCAAAAAAATGGATCTTTCCGGTTCATCCTTTTCAGCAGGCCCCTGGTGTGAACCACCATCTACTGTCCCTGGCTTCAGTGGGGCCTGCCAGCAACAGCCTGTGTTTCTGGCACTGAAAAAGAGGTGGGACCATCTGCTCCTGCTCTCTGCAGTCACTGCAGATCTATTCGTGAGCTGATATTACCACCTTGACAGAGCAGCCTCCTGACAAGATCTTGGTGGAGAAAGGGGAACAGCTGCTTTCCTTGGGTCAGTTAGCAATAGTTACGGTTGCCTTGATGGGTTTGCTTGTGCTGCAGCTTAGGCAGAAAAGGCAAAATGGTGCCTTGTTCCTTTGCTGTATTTGCACATAGACAGTACATGGAGTCTCATTTGTCCTTTCTGGATTATGTCATGCCACATAAAAGAATGAGCCTTTCTTTCTGCAGGTGGGGAGCTTTTTCTCTTCTTGGTGTCCATCCACAAAAGGGATGATGGGGAAGTGGTTAAAGGATGACTTTCAGGAGTGATCTCAGGAGAAGGAGTTAAGGAACCAAGTCTGCTTTTGTTATTTCTGAAATCTGCTTACAATTCTGTCCTTACAGACCTCCAGATGTGGAGCATGGCCCACATCTGGCCCCACATGTGATTTGTATCAGTGCTTTGCTAGGCTTACCAACCTTGTTTTTCCTAGCAAGTGACCTAAATTTCTCCTTTTCTGTGGTGTAAGCTCATTACCCATTATGCCATTTACCATGGCAACAGAGAACAGATTATTCCTTTCCTCTTTACGGTATTTGAAAACTTCCTCTCTCCCCTTCACATCCTTCACCAGTTAAGGTTAAAGTGACTCTGTTTCCTTCAGCCTTTGGGGTAGGTTGTTTTCCAACCCTTGCTTTCCTCTGTCTACCCTTCACTTGTTATGTGTTTCCTTAGAAAGGGCAGTGTCCAGGCAGAGTTGCAGTTATTCCACCTGAAGTTTTATCAGCATGTGTGGACTATGAGATTTCTGTTGTTATCTGTCAGGCTGTACTCCAGCATGTGTATCCCACTATTGTGTTTGCAATAGCATGATATTAACTCCTATTCTTCCCCAGTCCCTGTCTGCACTGCTGTGGTGTAACTCTGCATGCCAAATTGCTTTCCTGGCAGCAGGAGTGACAGAGAGCCCAGGTTCATGGAGAGAAATTGGGAAGCACTTGCTGACCTGTTTCTCTACTTGCTCCCTTCAGTGATGCTGAGTCCAGTTACTCCAGCCACCCCTGGCCCTGGGTATGAGGGCAGCCTGGCCTGGTGGGAGGGGTTAGCACATCTTTCCCTACAACCATTGACACAGAGATGGCATTGCTCAGGGAAAAATCACTTTTAATATCCCTGTTGCGTTCAGCCTCTACAAAAACTACTGACTGGTCTGTACCAAACCGAAGGCTTGGTGCGAGCCTCCCTCACACAGGTGGGCATGTGTGGAGAGGAGGATGGTCCAATGTAGCATGGAGCAGGCCCTCCCCAGGGAGGGGTCTGCACTCGGGAGTGAGTGGGGCTCCCTGCCCTGTGCCTAGCAGGGGCTCGGGAGTGCGGGGCTGAGTCGATGGTCAGCATGAGCAAGGCGCTGCAAGCGTGCATGTCACCAGGTACGGCACAAACATGTGCTGGGGCCCTGAGCTGCAGGTGGCACCCCCCAAATAGCACATCCTCCTCATGGTGGAGACGACATCTGTGCAGCACCAAGGGGCTCCAGGCCTTGCTGGGATGGGGATGGTAAATGATGCTAAGGGCAGTTCTGGGTTGGGCCGCCCCTCCCTGCTCTGCCTGCAGGGACACCGTGACAGACGCTTCCCCACTTTTCCTTTTTCCACCTATTCCTTGAGACCAGATGCTACCAGGGAGCAGCTGGGCAAGGGCCCTCGGACTCCAGCTAACTGGTCCAGGCTGCCTGGGTGGTTCAGCCCTGCCAGGGGCACATCCTTTCTCGCCTGGGGATGGGGCTCTGCACAAGTCCTGCAGGGAGGGGCGGCACGAGTGGGCGGGCAGGCAGCGAGCGAGTGCAGACCTCCTGCTGTTGGACGTGAGCCTCATGGCAGGAGACCCCCATGCTGCAGACCTGGAAGACACAAACACAGACTGGTGCAGGTGGCCAGAGCTTGCTGTCCATGACCGGCTGCTGCTCAAATTTGCAACACCTTTCCTGGCCAGGCTCAGGGGTATTGGTACAGACACACGTTTCTAGTGAAAACACGAGTCAAGGTCTCACTCGGTCTCTGACACCCAGTCTGCTACTATATCCCTTGACCCTACTTCAGCCCCCCAAAACATGTGTGCCTATGTGGGCTCCAAACCACATCACTGGGCTTTGCTGCTTGAAAATGGATTTTATGCTATTTAAATTGAGGGACCTCCCATTTGCTGGGGAAGGAATGTTGTACCAAGAAGCAGGTTCCTACCTCCAGTCTGCGTGGGCCTCCAGCACTGTGCTCCAGCCACGCGGCTGCTCAGGTGATTAATGGGGTGAGATTGGAGCTTTCCTCTGGTGTCTTCTCACCCTCCGATGATGTCCGCTGCTTTCGCCCACCTGCAGCAGCAAGGGTGCCTAGAGCTGGGGTGCTGGGAGCCAAGGGTGCTCAGGACAGGGGGTGCATAGGGTTGGGCCAGGACCAGGTGGCTGGCTCTGCCTGAGCTAGCCCTAGGAGCAGTTTTGCCTTGCTGCTGGGGCACTGACAGGGAACTGGGCTGTTCCATGCCAGCCCCAGGCAGGGTGTCCCAAGGACAAGGCTAGGGAGCAGTTGACATGGATAGCGGGGTGCTGGGGCAGAGCTCTCCCCTGGGTGGTCCTTCCCCAGGTCAGTCACTCACTGAGGGATCTCAGCAGCCTCTTGCCTAGCGCCTCCTCAGAGCTGCTTGGGGATGAGCTGGTCCTGGCCTCTCTGCCTGCAGACTCTGCTTCCTGGACGGTCTCGCAGCACTCACTGTCTGCAAAAGCTCAGCATGGCTGCAGCGCCTCAGGGCACCACAGCCATCTCCACCCCCCTCGTGTACCCCAGCCAGACTCACTCTGCCGCTTGCTGTTCTCCTCATTGTCAGCCAGCTCCTCCTGGATGAAGGGGATGCCCTCCATGCGCAGGAACACCGAATCGCTGGGACTGTGCAGCCCCTCGGAGTGGCTGCCTGCAGGGACACAGGGCAGGCGTGATGGTGGTGTGCCCTGGGGCAGGACATGGCAGGCAGGATGCCAGCCATAGCAGCAGGTTCTGCTACCAGGGACCCCGGGGGACATGAGTGCATGGCAATGAGGAATTATGTCTGCACATTAGCACCTGCGTGCATGTACAGGCACAAAACAGCGTCCGCAGGTGTGGGCGTGCAAACGCCCACGTGCCCCACTTCATGTGCAACTGCACCTCAGAGGTGGTGTGTGCATCATGCCAGAGGAGCCCAGCACAAAATCCCAGGGGACATGCAGCATCGGCCTGTGCTAGGGAAGGAATGCTGCTGACTCACACATGACATTGTTTCTCTCGTTCAAGAGGGTGGTGGGATCCTCCTTGGGTGTCTGTGGGGTTCCCCGTGCGGTCGAGGCCTTGGTTGAATCCCTGTCGAAGGCCTCCATGTCAGGTGACTGGGGTGAGCTGTCCATGCGGCTGGCCACCAGTGCATTGTGGTACTGCTGCCGAGTCACCTGGGCACACAGACACGTGCACCGGCTCAGAGGGCACCAAGCCCCACCAGGACCTCCCGGAGACTTGGCAACACCAAACCTCTGGACAATAGGAGTGTGGGACCCCCACCACCCACTGAGCACCCACCAAGCTCCTGGGGCACTGTGGGGCAAGAGGGTGTCTAGGCAGGTGTGTCCAGGGTGGCGCAGTCCCTGCCAGCCCAGCCCGTACCTTGACAAACTGCACATCGCAGAGGATGTGCACGGAATAGTCGGGTGTGTAGATGTTGTTGCTGCTGCTGTGGAGCTGTGTGCTGCTGCCCCCATAGTCTTCCCGGTTGGGGGACTCGGAGCGGTTGAGCCCGCTGCACCGCGACGGGGACCTGTTCACTGCAGGAGGGCACAGCAGAGAGGCAAACACTCACTCTCACTCGTGGCGTTGCTTGGGTTCCCAGTGCCGGTGTAGGGCCAAGGTGGACCAGTCACCTCCAGTGGCTATTCCCCAGGACATCAGGGCTGGCAGGGGCCAGTGCACGCTGTTGGTGGAGACTGTGCCATGCCAGCCTCTCAAACCAAAGGGACCGGGCAGGCATCCGACCTGGCACTGGCAGCAGAGGTTAGGGCTGCTGCCCGCCTGTCACTGACAGCTCTCTTGCTAATGCTGACCTTCTGCACTGCATTTCGCACAACTTCTCCTGGTTGCAGCCAGCAGCCCATGGGTGTTTGCTCAACCTGCTTTAAGGGCATGCTCCTGTTCACCCGGACTGACAGATTGGGAGCAGAAGCTGCCATGGCAAGCTGGCCTGTCACTCACGTTGATTGATGGCCTCTGACACACAGTGTGACAGATTTTGTCTAGTCAACGATTTATTAGGAAAAAAGGCAGCTTGTTCCTTACATGGGTGATGTTGTGCTGACTTTGCTCTGCTTCTAAAATGCCCTTTTATTACCCAGATTGCCAGAAAGCAAGGGAAGCAGGGCAGCATGCATGCAGGGCTGCAGGTAACGTCATCAAAAGCAGCAAGTCAAAACTCCAATTTTTAAGTGCAGGAAATTACAGAAAGTGCACACCAAAGAAAGGCCAAGCTGTCCATGGCTCTCCCTTGTCTCCATCCCATTCTTTCTGGGATTTGCATCATACTGGAGAGGGTTGCTGTCCCCAGTCACCACCCATGCTCCAACCAGTGAGGGGCTGTCCAGCATGGGGTGCTGTGTGCTCCTCTCTTGGCACTGCCTGGCATGCAGGGTGGAGGGGGCTTGGGGCACTGAGGACAGGGTGCTGGAAAGAGCCTGCCACATGCAGAGGTCCCTGGCCAAAGCCATGCTCTGTTACCTGGAGAGCCAGCCAGGGAGTCCCCTCTGCTGAAGGCGAAGGTACGGGACACTGAGACAGGCACTGCAGAGAGAGGGACAGGGTAGGAAGGAGGAGACCCGGGGAGAGGTGTGGGGGGTACAGACCAAGAGGAAGAATAAGAAAAAGAATCATGTGCCAGCAGTCCTGGGCTGAGCTCCCACTGCTCTCTCCACCATCCCTTCCCTCCCCTCTTACCCCCTACTATTTCTGCTCTGGGGAGGTGCTCACCAGTCCTGGGGACAGGGACAACAGCAGGAACACAGACTTGAATGCTGTAAATCAACAGGCTGCTCTGTGATGAAGTAAGGGGAGGTGAGGTTAGGGGGGTGAGAACCAGCTCCTGCCAGGCCTGTCTGCACAGCCACACAACTCCTTAGAGCCTTGGCATGGGCAGAAAGCATCTTCCTCCAATTGCCTGAGTGCTGGCATCCCGCTCTAGCCCTTTGCCAGCCACTGCCAGGACAGGGGAGTTTGTGGTCAGCTTATGCCACCTGGGAAATGAGAGGAAGGTAAATCACTGTGCTTGGCATCTGGGATGCTTCTGTGTGTGCAGGCACATGGCAGAGAAGGAATGTGCTCTGCAACAGCTCCTGCCCCAGCCCCACAGCTGCAGGCAGGGGCAGGCAGAGGGTGATTCACCTCGAATCCCTTGAAAGCAAAGGGATTCATGCCAGGCTGTCTGCAGTTCCCTGCAAGGCCCTGGGTCTCAATAGCCTTGGGGCAATGCTGAGAAGAGCTACCCACTGGGGGCTGATCCTTGCAGGAACTTAAGAAGCCAGGATCCTGCATCCAGGGCTATCTGACCCATTGCCACAAAGAGGGTAAATCATAGACACTCGCATTCCATGTTTTATTGCCATGGGTTACAGCAGCAGTGACAATTTCAAGGCCAGGTTGCTCCCCCTCCCTGTGATTACTGCCCTCCACAGCATCCCTGGGCTGTGCCACAGGGTACTGGGCTCCACTGGGGAGCACAGAGAGACCAACACACAGGGTGAGTGGTGCACTCCTTAACACTCTCCGGTGCCTCATCTTTGCTCTCTGCCAGTGCTTGCCTCGAAAGCTCTGGGAGATACAAGCCCTCTGGCTGCCCTACCTCCAGCCACTGTGCCTGTAGCATGGCTGCAATATTCTAGGAACCATCTTCTGTCTCTGTGATTAATGTTTTTAAATTGCCCCAGGAAATTTGCCCTGCAGTCTCATTTTCTGATCTCCCCTCTCTTCCCCAGTAACTCCCGTTCCATGTCCTCCCCCAAATAAAAACCTTCTGCAAATAAAAAAGACACCACCATGAAGCACTGCCCCAAACAAACTTGTCCAGAGGGGGGCAAAGGACGAGCTGATAACCACCATCACTCACTGCCTGCTATCACCACCCAACCCTCCCACAGTGTCTGTCACCACAGGGCACCAATGCAAAAGATCAGCTGTTGACAAAAAAGTTGCATAACAACAGTTAATTAATAACTGTTAAATGCTCAAGGGTTAATGTCAGAATTCTCAGCTGTGATACACAACTCACACTCACTTCTGCTGGGCTTTCCTTCCAGGAGGAAGGAGGATGCCAGCCTGACAAGGGAGATGCCCTGTCACCTCTGCTTCCCAGCCTGCTTCCTTGCTGGCCAGGAGTGTGATGCCACATATGTCCCATGTCAGGCAGGGATGCCTGCACAGTGGAAAACAACTTGTGACAGTGTCATGTGAGCATGGGGATCAGCAGTGTCCCGGCAGGCGGCACGGCAGATATGCATGGCTGCACTGACACAGCTGACACAGCCCTGCCTGGCCCGTGGCCTGTGGGCTGCGTGAGCCCCAATGAGGCCCTGAGGACCATCACCAGGACATGGGGGCATTGGGTCACCCAGCAACATCAGCCACTTCACTGATTTCCTCTGTCCAAACTGAGTGCACTGTGGACGCATGGGGAAGCAGGGATGAGCACTGAGGGGTTAATACAGCAGTCCACGAGCCAGCCTTTTGAATGGAAGCAAACCAAGTAGCAGGAAATAGGTGAACCTTAGAGCTGCACAAAGACTGGTACACACCAGAGTAAGTCACTTGCCCCAAGGGACTTCTCCTGTTCTCTCAATCACATTCCTCTTTACACTTCCCTAAAGGTTAAACTTAGTGGGTTCTTGTTTTGATTAGGCACCAAGAGCATCTCAGCTTACCATCAGCACTGCAGATCCGACTGCAACATCTGGGTTTGGATAAGGGATGTGATGGACTGGGGGTGGGCAGCACCTCAACCTGTTCCTGAGCCACCAGGGACTAAATATTTGCAGGGGTGATCAGCAAAGAAGGGGGTACCTCACAGTCTCCCCTAATTAGAGCTCCCTCTTAACATCTGCAAGCAGAGGATCTGCTTCTTTAGGCAGGGAATTTATCAGCACTGGGGCACCAACTCAGCTAATTTACCACCACCACATGCAAATATCCCACAGGTAAATTGACACACCTCTACAATTTCCGAGTAGCTCCCATTCCCCCAGTGTGGGACCTACGCTCATCTCATGCCCTGAGCCTTGGGAATGCAAATGGGTCCAGAGATGTCACGCTGAGACTTAGAAGAACCATGTGAGAAGTTGCAGGGTTTACTGCTCCCAGGGTCACAGGGTTCACTGCTCCCATTGGCATGAGCATGCTGCCACCCTTGGGCAGGACCCCTTGCAGCACCAGCCGTGCTGGGACCCACCTGCAGAGATCCAGCACATGGTGGAAACTTCAAAGGGACCTCAAACTCCCTCTGTGGGGACTTTGCTGCATCAGCTCCTTCACATGTTGTTTCTCTGCAAAGATCTTTAAGGGATGACCTCAGCACAGAGTCTAAGCTGCTCTGTACGGGGTGAAAAACCAGCCCTCCTCCAGCCAGCCAGTCAGTGCTTCAGAGGAGAGGTTTTAGGGCCCTAGCCTGTCCCGAAATACTTACATAGGAAGGAGGATCCAGCCAGGCTTCCCATTTTTCGCACATCATTATCTGAAACAACAGCTGGAGCTGTGGGAATAGAAGAGGAAGGGCTCCCACTTGCCCCATATCTGGCAGCAGGGCCACCCCACCCCACGGCCAGCCCCCTCCCCCAGCCACCAGCTGACTTAGTCTCCATGGATGCTGCTGAATCAAAGGTGGGCCAAAGGGAGACTGCAGAGGCCTCACCTGAGGAGACGACAGCCATGATGGCAGGGACACCATAGTAAGTGAATGCTCCATTCTCAAACCGCAGTCCTTCCTTGCCAACCTCCACCTCCACTTTCCCCTGAAAGGAGAATAAAAACCCTCTCAGACAGGCACCCTATGTTCCTAGCCACTGTCCTACTCAGGGCTGCAGGGATCCCTGCTGTCCCATACAAGAGCATGGGCACCTTTACTGGCCAAAGCAGATCAGAACAAGGTGGTGAGGAGAAAATGGGGCCACTCCCTCCCACCCTCTGCTTGCCACTGCTCCAGGCACCTGCAGGATGAGGACAAAGTAGTCGACGGGGCGGTTGCGCTGGTAGAGGTAATGCTCTGCTGCCTTCTTGTTCTTTCGGTCGTACTTGAGCTCCTGGATTACATTGGGGTGTTTTAGGAGCCGCAGCAGGATCTTCTCAGAGAGGTAGGGGGACTTGAAAGGCTCCACTTCTAGAGGGGAGGCAACACATGCATGCTATGCTCAGCAGGTCTGGGGCTGCCAGGAACCCCTCATCCTCTGAGCTGCATGGCCCCCTCCTGCAGCCTTAGCACCCCACTGCCCAGAGAGCAGCCAAAGGCAGAGCCACGTTGGTGGGATGACCAGGTTGTGGGTCCAGGCAGGTGAAAACTGCTCAGCGGGGGGGGGGGCTGATCCAGGAATAGCTTAGGGATGCCTTGCAGGGCTGGTGCTGCTGCAGGGAGCTGGAGGGCTGGCACAAGGGCAAGCGTACCTGTTGCCATGAACCGATGGGTAGCCAGGAGGAGCTGTGGGGAGATCTTCACCTTCATCTCACTCTCTGAGAGCCTGAAGATGGAGAAATCCTGGGGCTTGCGCCCCCGGTGGGGAACCCGCTCCTTCTTCCGATTGTCCGCTGCAGGCAGAGCAGAGTGGTCACTCGCCTGCAGCAGCCACAAAGCAGCTGCAGCTGCAGGGCCCCATGTCACATGCACATGCATAGAGAGGCACATCTTGCTGCACCCTATGGCAGGGCTGCTGTGGAACAGCAGATGGAGCAGCAAAAAACGTGCTCTGCATCACAGACTTGGGAGCAGCTCCCTGGGCAGGGAGCAGGATAATGAAACACACTTCTTCCTCAGGAACAAGTCTTGGGTTTCCCTGACTTGGATGCATCACCCAGAGTTGCAAAAGAGCTTGGGAACCACCCATGGGCATTTCACATACATGTCCCTGGGTCAGGCCCTGTCCAGCCACCAGCTACTGATGCTTCTCTACTTTGAGCATTCAAGACTCCCTAACACCTGGCCAGCATCTCTCCATCATTCTTGTATTTCCCACCATGACAGTGATTGCTCTGGGGAAGGACCACAAATTGCTCTGGCCTGTTTCCTACCCACGTCTGTCTGTCTGTGACGGCTCCCACCCTGGCTCCTGCAACCGCAGTAGCTGCTCTGGGACACTAACTGTACAGATCCGTCTCATCCAGGATCTCGGACTTGATGATCTCCTCAATGACATCTTCCAGGGTGACAATGCCCATCACCTCGTAGAATGGGTCTCCTTCCCCTTCGTTGTTCACCCGCTGCACGATGGCCAGGTGGGACTTTCCTGCAGGGGGAGAGCAGAGCGGCAGTGAGACATCCAGCCCTGGTGAGAAGTGTCCCCAGCATGGTGGGTGGGCAGGTGGACGGGGTTTGGTGGGAGGCACAGATCACAGCCAAACCTCAGAGGCAGACACTATCACCCCAACAGCCCTAACTCAAGGGGAAGGGCTGGACCCGCAGTCCAGCCTAACAGGCCTGCTGCTACCCAGGCTGATATGTAGATGTCACAGGCTCTTTTTTAGGGCCACTTGCTTTCTTTACCAAGGCTGTGAGTCACTCTTTGACAGCCTCCTGTGCAGGAATGAAGTGTACATTATACCAGCTGCTTCTTACTTACCCTCAGCTTCATTGGCGTGAGATAGCTCTTAACAGAGCAATGAGACAACGTTCTCCAACACAGAAATGTGAATGTGTTCTTGGGCTCTACTGATTTCTCTCATCCTCCTGGTGTTTTGTCATTCTGTTGCTAATTATCTTTCCTATCAAATTGCCAGGAACATCTCCCCCTCATCTTTCTATCCATCACTGTCTAGACTGATCCTAAGGCTTTTCTTCGAATACAGGCAAAGCCTCTGGCTCCTTGGAACAGCAGCTGGCTTTAATGCAGAAACATGCATGTTTGTTTGCAGCTTTCAGCCCAGCTCCTGCAGAACTCTTGGGTGAACCATCTGGGTGCAGACACTGGACACTTTTCAAGCCATCAGCTTGCACCTGAACTTTTTCTCCAAGCCCTGCCCTTGACAGCATCTCTTCTCTGTTACCTTAAACAAGAAGAATGGGACCAGGACCTTCAGCTGCAATGACGGTGACTCCTGCTTGGAAGTTGCAGTGTTCCTCAATCACAGTTTTAGCTCCTCACTTGTAAGCTGGCAGATCTGCTGACACATTCTCAAGCTTCTTGTTTTTGGCATACTTGAAACATTTCTATTTGTTTTAGCATGTCCAGCTCTCTGTAAGCTGTTTTGACTTCTTCAACGTCTCCCTTCCTTTACTGACTGCTTTGATTTATGCTCCTGCTCAGCATCTTGAGTAGAACCCAACTTCCAAGCCACAAACAACTTCTGGGTTTCTAGCTCAAATATATTCTTGGACCTGCCAACGAACTGCACTGGTTTTCTTACTGGCCCTGTGGCTCCTACACTGCTCAGCAGTGCACACAAGTTCTGAACCTCTGGTTTTACTTAAGTTAAAAGCATCCTTATCAGTATCACAGCCAACAACTTCCCTTCCCTCTGTTTGCTTTTCGTCCCTGGGGTCTACTGTTGCAATGCCCGCACAAATCCAGCTATACCATGGGCACTGCAGGGACCTCTAGAAAGCTGCAAACACCTTATTTTCCCCATGGGCTCAGAGCTGAGCTCCTTGAACAGCAAAGGTCACCCACAACAGGGGCAAGTCCCCCCTGCTGTGCAGCTGCCTCTGCTGCTCCTATAAACCTGCCCCAGCAAGCTCGGATGCTGCTCCAGGCAAGGAGATGTGCACAGTGTTTATACATAAAGATGTAACAGGGTGAGCTTCTCCCTGCTGCACACGTCCCTCCTCACCCACTAGTGCCTTCTGGCTCGTCCCCACAGACATACAGAGACAAGCACAGCCAGAGCAGCCTGCCAGTCCCACAAACATGTCTTGCTGGGGACCATGTGACCTTCAAATAACTCTGCCCTGGATCTGAGACGACCAAATGACATTTCTCAGCCTAAGATCAGCACTATACATTTCTCACAGCAAATCTTGGGCATTTTCCACAGTATAAATTCCCTCCTCCTCATACCAAGCTTTTATTGCAAGATTTCAGAGAGCAGCTCGCTGCCTCCCACGCCTACAGATTTAGAAACGAGAACATAACATTGCGGTAAGTAGCACTGAGATGCACTTTAAAAACCCAAATCAATAGCCTTGGGTCACTGAAATTTAAGCATGTTCTTTGGACTGGGATATTCACTCCTTTCATACATAGGTTTGTGCATCTTGTCTCTTCAGTGGGTAATAAAGTAACACAGCACTTAAAAAGAAAAAAGCAGCAGAGTTGGCTGCAAGACAGCAGCAACAGCTACGTTTCATCTTAGCAAAGTCCAGCTTTTGAAAATGTCTCCTTTGCCAAACTCTACTCCCAAACACTGGGGCCATCTGGTCTCCTGCAGCTCCTCGGGTGAGCAAGGAGAGAGGAGGAGTTATTTCTTTTGGCTGAAAGCTTGTTGTTAATGACATTTACATGCAACCCAAAACCACCAAGCCCTTACAAAAAGCTTAGGTGCTACTTAAAGGCAGTCAGAGAGTGATGGAGGCAATTCTTTTTTTGGCCAAACACCTACATCGACACTGTAATTTACACTAGAGCAGCCTCAGAGAAATGTGATTCCAGCTCCATGTTCACGTAGCAGCAAACGAGATTATTTAGAAATAAGCCAGAACTGTTAGCCTGGAAGGAGACCCACGGTTTCACTGTGCTGGGGGTAGAGCCAGAAGGGCTGTTAGAGCACTCAAGAGTTCTTTATTTTCACAGAAAATAAACACTTGGAGTCATACTATAAACCCCCAGGTTTAAGTTTCCAGGCTAACACCAACATTAGAGATGGAGCAGGTACCCAGCAGTGGAAAATTGTTGCAGTTCATATGGTTGCTACTTCCCACGCCAAGTGAGCTAATCCCAGCCCATGTCTGGCCAGCTGGTATCTGTGTCACAAAAAGCCCTGGATCTCAGTCCCAGTCCTTGCAAATGAGTGCTGCTCCCAGCTGATCACCTCTGGGAAAGAGCTGACTTGCCCCAGTTTCTCACCTGATGGACGTGAGATTGTTTGCAAAGTCGTGCCCCTCACCTCCACTCTGACCCAGCTGGGTTCTGCATCTCCTCCCATTCCTTTTTTAACAGATTCTATACATTTTGACCTGATAAATTTGGGTGGAGGGGTTGCAGATGCCCTGGCTGTATGGTCATGGCTTGCTTCCTCCTGGGCAATGCTGCCAAGCTCAGCTGTATCCCTCTGCCCAGCCCTGGGAGCTGCTACACTTGTACAGGGGCAGAATCTGCACGGTTTCAGTTTTATGAAGTGAAAGCAATGTCTGAGGGAAGGTGGCAGAGTGACAGACCTGGAGACACTAGAGGGGTCACATTCTCCTCTGCAGCCATTACCTTGCAGGTCAGCCTCAGTGGGAGCACAAGAGGGAGATAAATAGTTTAAACAAACCCCCAAACTTGATCTAAAACAGATTTAAGATCTATAAAACTGACCCCAAAAACCATGCTATTGTAACAACTGCCTAATAGCTCAAATGAGATGAATTATAAGGGTGAGCTGCCTCCCCACTAGCAAGCTGTCACATGTGAACTTTACAGGGCTATCGCTGATGCAGGAAAGCACAGTGAAACACTTGAGAACCAAAGCATTGGTTTGGCAAATGCTAGAACAAATGGGCAATTAACTTCTCTTGTGCGAATAGCTCCGCCAGCCTCTGCAGGACTACTCTTGCACAGGAAGTCTATAGGTGATTAAGTGTCTGCTCAGCATGGGATACAACTGCACTAAATTCTTTATGAGCTACATGAAATCTGCTCTTTTCAAACAACAGCTTCAGTGGAAAGTTAATGCCTCAAAATGCTAAATTACAGAGCTAATATAAACAGCTGAGAGCTTCCAGATGGAGCAAGCATCTGAACAGATATCTACAGCTTTTATGCCCATTTTTAGGAGCCTTGTTTTTTGTAGGCACCTAAATGACCTTAGGCTCATAGATCCACCTCAAAGCATCCTCCCCAATGGGAGAAGATGGTCTGAACACATGGAAATGCCTTTACTTCTGGGAAAGAAAGTGTGGTTGGCTGAAAATATAGCCCAGACTACTTCTTTATCATTTTTTTATGTAGGTGCTCTGCCAGAGGAATGTTAAAGATGTTTTAGCTTTGTCTCTTGTTGCATGGGATGAACATTCTGAGCATGAAATTCATTTTCATAAATTTTATGGTAAGATCTGAAGCTGTTATTAGGAGATCAAAGGTACAGGCACAAGCCGTGAACCATTTACAGCTACAAAATGGAAGGCAAAAAAAAGAGAGTAATTTTTAAATAAGGTCGATTTGTGAAACAACCATGATGTAACTGAAATCTATTTTCTGTGTGCTGTTCTTCAGAGCTCTTGTCTGGGCCAGGGGCTGTCAGCATCTCTGCGCCCCCTTGCAGACCTGCACCTGAAAAAAGTGGGGGCTCTGACTTGAACTTCTTGAACTGGAAATGTGTATGTGACTGTGCTTGTGTGTTATCATGACTCTGCACCAAGGGTGAAACCACAAGCCTGAGGAGTTGCACAGCTACACATAAACAGGGGGGAAATAACCAAGAGGGCTGCAGGGTCTCCCAGCTCTACGGGAATCAGAGCTATGCGAAGGGAAAACCGTAAATCCTAATCTAATCCAGACCTTCTTCAGAGACAAGAATTTCACCTGCTTACATCTCTCTGTAGCCTTTCTCATATTCTGCTTTGGTGCTTTTCCTAATCCTAATGAAAACTGTGAAAAAGATGGAATATTTGGACTAGCTGATCAATCACTATTGACAAAGCAGACAGGAGGGTAAGGGGGAGATTTGAGGGGACGTGGAGCCTCCTCTTCCATCTGTTGTGCAGCAGGGTTCTGACCTCCTGGGTATGATTTTGCCTGCCCACAAATGGCAGATTCCCTTGCATGTTACTTGGAGCCCAAGGAAGCCTAAAAGGATGCCAAGGCTTTCTCAGGCTAAAAAACTTTTGAAGACCCAATGCAAAACTGTTTTCATTTGTGTCTGTAACTGGCCATTTTATTCTTTTCCACAGCTCGGTATGAAGGTGCCTTTGACAGCTCCCAAGAGGGAGATGAGTGGTGAGGTGCCCTCTTCCCTAAGGATAAGGCTCCCTTCTTGATTTGCTGAACGCCTCCTCAGAGCAGGCCTGTTCCTGGGCTTATTGGAGCAGGGTAGAGAAGCCCAGGGTTTACACAGTAAGATTTAGCACAGCTTGGGGGGTAATGCACAGTAATGTTTCAGGCAGAGTTGCACCATGAGACACTGTAATCATTTTTTGTCTATCAGCAGCTCACCCACTCTCAGCCTAGATGTGTAGGGGATATTTCCTGGGTAAAAACTGGCTCCTTAACCCATACAACTGCCTAAGGAGGTCATTGCTTCAGCCCATCAAGGTGCCCAGAATAGTGGCTATAACACTATAACTAAATCTCTCGAAGGCCAAGTTAAATTTGAAACAACACTGCTTGCAAAGCCTGCAGGCTCAGAAGGACAGTACAAAAAGCAGATGAAATGGTACTGACCCCAGTTCCTGGCAAGTGTAAGCACCTTCTTCAGCTACATTCAACTTGCAGAAGTCTAATAGAGGCTGTGGAGCATTTTGAAATGCAGAGCTGTCCTCCCCACAGGACAGGCTGTTCTCTGTGCTAAGCCTGGAAGTTTGGGGGTTTTTTTGAATTTATTTTTAGTAACTCTTAAAAGACACCAAGCCACAGAAGGCTAATTTCAGTTGCAGCTCAGCCTCTGCCCTGCTGGAGGAAAATGAACATAAGAGCAAACTTCTACTGTTCCTCTGACAGAGGAAAGTTACTTGCTGAAAGGTGACACTGCTGTATATAGAATTCTCCAGGAAATCAGTCAACAAAACCCACAAACAACTCGAAGAAACGGTAAGACTATGACTTCCCAAAGGCACTACAGAACAAGGAGGTGGACCTCACAGAAGAGGTCCCCATGAGGAGTTATATCACAGGACTGAAGCTGCAACACGCATTGCTTGGTTATCTTCTAGGGATGGAGGAGAAACAGACTGCACCACCCACAGCATTTCACACTGAATGAATGCATAAACCCTTCATTCTAGCTCCACATTCCCAAGGTGAAGTTTATCCTACAGGAAGCTCATCTGCCCTCTACATTGCTTTAGCTTGCTAAATACGGTTCAGTTATTTCTCTGGTGTTATAGGTATTTTCTCCAGGGAGCCTAGAATAAAGCCAGGTACTCTGAGATGTATCAATACAAATTGCCAAGAAATTGTCTCCCAGTTTTTTCACTCGTTCAGTATTTTCATCTTCTCTCACTTGGCTGCAGGTGGCAAAATTACTACACTGGCTTGTATTTTCTTAATTTTAGCAAAGGGGGGACACATTTTGTGTAGGGTCCTTCACTTAGCACTTCTATGTAAATGCTGCACAACTATGTATGCCTTCTATAAGACCCTGTCTAGCTTGCCTGAAAAGATAGGGAATTGGGTGTCCAGACCTTGTTATTTCTGCTGACTTTTGATAAGAAGATAAAAGTCAAAAACATCTTCTAGCACAAGTATTTCCTTTCTTCAACTGAACCTGTCTCACACTGCTGTGATGTTGTTTCTCAATACAGTTTTTGCAGCTGCCCTCCTCTTTTGGGCTGTGGATTGAAGTCCAAACTATTCCCTAGCAGGCCAAACCTCCCCTCTGCTGCCATTTGCAGCCTTCTCTGGGTTCTTCCCAGTTCCCATCAGGACTCCCAATTTAACCATCTTTCTGCAGGAATTAGTGCCAAAAGAGACATCAAACAATGGCAGCAGCAGCAAGGTTGTGAAGAGGCAGATGAGAAGAGTTTGACCAGTTCTGCTGTGATGGGGCAGGGGCCAGGTTTTGTCAACCAGGAGCTCACAGCTGCTCTTGGGCACCATAACCACACATGGCCATTAACTCCCTTGGTGCTACTGAAGAGTATGGTACTATTTCATACCAATCTAAATGTTTTGGAAAGCTGATGCTACACGTCCATGGAAGGTAATCCCTTCTACACAAAGTCCTGCTGGGGGAGAGGAAATTCGTGACTCGTCTATGGATTAAAATCAAAGCAAACATCAATGCATCTTAATGGAACTGAGCTTGAATGAGGTTAGTGTGAGCATACCTAGAAACAAATGAAGGAAAACTTCCCTTCAAACCCTGCTATAAAAGACCAGAGAGTAAAAAAAGCCAATCATCTTCATAGCTAGGACAGAACAGTGAGAGAAAAGAAATGCATGAGGTAAACAAGAATAAAAGTGTGATACTGGCGAGTAGGAGGAGAGACAGAAAATGAAAGTGCTACCAGAGGTGTGAGCAAGAGTCCCAAAGTGTTGTATTTAATAATCCCTTGACATTTTCAGTAAGAAAGAACAAAGATTTGTGTACTGTGGCAAGGAGCTCTGGCAGTGAAATTGTGTTACTTATACGTTATGCAAAAATTGACATTACTGGTATAGTGGATGTGGCAGAACATTAATCATTCGTGAAACAGATCAGAAGTACACATTGTTATCCAGGAAAGAAATATATAAAATGTTATGGGTATTTTCTATAAAAACTGTAATAATAAAAATAAATAAAGGATACAAAACCTGTTTGAGTTAATCACAGGAGACAGAAAGAAAAGCTGGCAAGGTTTCTCTAGAGGCTTCTCAGGGACATAAGGACCTGGAGATGGTTATGAATACCCATCCTTACCAGAGACTTTAATTTCCTAGAAGGAGACTGGGCCTTATCAGTGGGAGCATTTGCTGTCCTGCAGGCACCTTGGATGTGCAAAGTGATGAATGCCTTCATTAAGCACCTGCTGAGCCAACAAGCAATCAGCCTACTTTCTAATTAGTGGAGATGTCACAGAAGACCTGGCCATGGAAAGCAATCTTGATTGGATCAAACAAAATACTTCACCATAATTCAAACGGACACAGAAAAGGAGACAGTGATGAAGATTCTTAATTACAAATGGGAAATCTTTATTTTAGAAATTAAGTGGTCAAGTGAACAGGGCTGACACAGCAGTGGATGAGGCTGAAGACAGCTGGGAGCAAACATCTGTCACAGTACAGGAGCCAGCACGAGAACCTGTATTTGGAACTGGGAAAAGAGAGTTTAGGAGGGTTAAGTGCTGGGCTCTTGGCAGGTGACTATCTACAGACTCAGAGTGCTGGGGGTGAACAAATGCCTACAAATAGGGGAAAGATGAATTAGAGGAGAACATCAACACTTGGAGAATAACATCTGGGGGAAGAGCTGGGGTTGCTAAACACCATGATGAGTTATATACTAAGACCAAAAGCAAGGCTTTTCAGACGTGTAATTTAGAAAACACAGGTAGAAGCAAGGTGGGAACAGAAAAAAGTTTCAGGGAGAGCTCTAAATAGGGGCTGTAGCAAAACACCCCAGAAGGCCACGACGGCAGGCAGATGTAAAGGAAGAATAATCTGAGGTGATATGCCAAGAGTTTAATGGAGCAAACTTAAAGGATGGATCATCTTCATCTGAGATGAAGACTAGCATGAAAAAGTGTAGGGCAGATAGCAAGGCTTGTTAGTGTACCTGTGAGCTCAGGGAGTGGCACACACGGAACACCTCTGTTTAAGGAGGGCAGAGAGGACAGCAAGCAAAAGGTAGGGAGCTAAGCAACCATAAGTCTATTTCTATAGGTCTGTTGATCCATAAGGTACCAGAACAAATTTGGAGGGGGGAGTATATCAAAGTAAGTCAGATAACTTGCAGGAGAGGCTGACCAAGGGAGAGGGTGCCAAAGTCATCTGATATCTCTAGACAAGAGGGAGGCAGCAGAGACCTCAGTTGAACTTCAGTACAGTTGTAGTGTCATGCAGGAAGACACAGTTAAGAAAGAACTGTGAAGCGCATAAGGAATTAGGAAGAGGAGAGAAAAATGGCATAGGGGAACAGGGGCAGGCACGGATTGCTGCAGCTCACCAAGGCTGAACTCAGACAGCAATCCCAATGGTTTTGCTAACAGTTGTATAGTAAGCCTAGGAATTTGCTGATTTGCACCATTGGAAGTTTCCAGTCCTGCTGAGGGGCAGAGAGGGCAGGTGGTGCATGCCACATAAAACTCCTCTGCCTCTGATCCTGAGCAGTCGTGGGGACACAGCTGAGCATTTCCGGAGAAGATGCTGACCTGCATGTATCTGATGATCACTTTTCCAGTGAGAAAAATCCTATCCTCTCCTCCTCCCAGCTCTAAAAAAGAGCACGGAGATGACTCACAGAGAGGCTTTCTCTGTATCTGGAGTGGACCAGGGTGGCCTTTCTCACATGACCAGCTCTGCCTGCGGCAGAGCAGCCCCAGGCAGCCCAGGAGCCAAATGCTGCCCTGCTGCATTACATAATGCAGCATGTCATTGCTGCAGCCATTTCTTAAAGACTCACTCACCACAGTATGACGTACCGAGTAACGCGGCAACACACAATTCCCAGTGGGAGGGCAAAACACATGCTGTGCGTATTCTCAAGGTATGGTTAATGAAATACAGCTCTCAGCATCTCTGGGGCTGCTGGCAGCTGCTGCATTATGAATGCTGTCACAGCTGCAAAAAAAAAAAAGTACATCTCCTTCTAAGGGCTTAGGCTTTTCTTCTGCCTTTAAACCACTTACACAGAAACACTTTTTAAACCTGTTTCTCACTGCTAAGCTGAAAATGTGAAAGCAAAGTAATGAGATGCGATTTCCTGTCGTAAACTCCTCCGCACAGAACAGTGCAGCGAATGCTGCTTTGCCTGGGCAAGGGTGCAAGGCAGGCACCATGCCCATCGTGCCAGACTCCTGCAGAGACATGAGCCTTGCGGGACAGGCTCACCTGCTGAGCCAGCAACGTGTGAGGCCGAAGGCTGCATAACATCACAGGTACAACCAGCATTGCAGGCCCTCAATCCACCTGAGGATCTTCCACCAGGTGACAGCAGGGTCATCGCCACACCAGTGCATGCAGGGCCCAACTCCCCCCAGCATCCCTGGTACCTGCAGCATCCTGCCAGGAGGCCACGCAGGGATGCCCATGGGGGCTGCTGACCTGGAAATCATTGGGGGTGCAGAGGGGTGCAGGGGGAGCCCGGGAGGTGGTGGCCCGGCGGCCTCACCCTTCTTGAACTCCTCAAGCAGCGTGTCGAGGCGCGTGTCGTTGAAGACGCAGTGGAGCGGGCGGCGGTAGAAGCGGGTGACAGTCTGCAGGGGAGTGCAGTCATCGGGGTCGACAAAGGCCAGGTCCTTGACAAAGAGCAGGTCGACAATGTTGTCGCGCCGGTCACCCTCATAGACCGGGATGCGGGTATAGCCAGAACGGAGGATCTCAGAGACGGTGGCGAAGTCCAGCACGGCATCGGCCCGGAGCATGAAGCAGTCCGCCAGCGGCGTCAGCACATCCTCCACCACCTTGGTGCGCAGCTCTAGCGCGCCCTGCACCATGGCCAACTCCTCCCGCACCAGGTCTCCGTGGGGGCCAGCGGCGCGCAGCGTCTCCAGCAGCCGCTCCCGCGTAGAGAAGACGCTGAGCTCCTGTCGCAGTGCCCAGTCCAGCAACCGGCTGAGCGGGTAGCAGAGGGGGAAGGCGGCCAGCATCAGCAGCCGGGTGAGGCAGAGGGTGCGGGAGGCGATGGCCAGTCCGTGCCGCGAGCAGACCGAGTAGGGCAGCACCTCGCCGCCCAGGAACACGGCGGCGGCGCACAGCACCACCGGTAGCCAGGGTGCTCCCCGGGGCCCGCCGGCCGCCACCGCCGGCCCGCCGCCGGGCAGCGAGGCACAGAGCCAGCCGGCCAGCGCCGCGTTGGCCCCCGCCTGCCCCAGCAGCAGAGTGCACAGCAGGTAGGTGCCGCCGCCGCCGCGCACCGCCTGCACCCGCCGCGCCTGCTCCCGCTCGGCGGCCGAGCCGCTGTTGCGCAGGACGCGGAGCTCCAGCGGATCCAGGGAGAGCAGCGAGAGGCGCAGCCCGCTGAACAGCGCCGACAGCCCCAGCAGCAGCACGGCGCCCAGCGCTCGCAGCCAGCCCGCCTCGGGCAGCGGCAGCAGCCAGGTGCCCAGCGCCGGGGTAGCCGGCTGCACACGCAGCAAGAAGCCTCCCGCCGCACCGTGGTGCGCCCAGGCCCGCCCGTCCCAGGCGCACAGAGAGAAAACCCGCCCGCCCGGCGCCGCCGCCGCTTCGCCCTTGCGCGGCTCCCGCACCCGCACCTCGGCCAGCGCCGATCCCGCCGCACCCCCCGAGCGCAGCGGCCCCACCACCTCCACGTCCGAGGCCCAGGCGCTGCGCTCCCGGCACCGCTCCGCCGGGCCCCGCGCCGCCGTGCTCCCCGCCGCCGCCTCTTCGATGAACACCAGCCGCGGCTCCCGCTCCCCCGCCGGCCCGCGGCTGCCGTTGCCCTCGGGCGGCGGCTGGAAGTAGAGGCGCAGCAGGAAGCGGCTGCCCTCCGCCGCCTGCACCGCGCCGCCCTCCAGGGACACCCGGCCCGGCGTCGTGTCCTCGGGCCGCAGCCCCAGCAGCCAGGCGGCCCCGGCCGGCGGCCGCGGCGACAGCGAGAAGAAGAGCAGCAGGACGGCGCCCCGGCTCCGGCCCCAGCCGCCGCCGCCGCGCCCCGGGCCCGCCGCCATACCGCTGTGCCGGCAGCGCAGCGCCCGCCCGCCGCCCCGGGACTGCAGCGGGGAGCCGGCTCTGCACGGCGCGGCGGCGGCACACGTGGGCCGGGGGGCGGGCAGCCGCCGCGCCACGTGCGACCGGGAGCCGGCCTGCGGAGCCCCGGCGGGAGGGGCCGGTGGAGGGGGGGCTGCCTACCGGGACACCGCGCAGAGCACCGAGCGGTTCGTCCGCCCACCCGCCCCGCACGGGCCGTGCGGGAGCATCCTGGGCGGCACCGCGCTCTAATTCTGTATCTGGTGCGACGCTGGCGGGCCTTCCCCAGAGCCCACTCCCGGGGATACGGGGCAGTCCCCACCTCTGGGAGCTAGAGTGGGCTGCAGTCCCGAGCATTGAGCCCTGCCCTGGCCACCCGCGGCCACGCTGATTCCCGGTGTCATACCGGGTACCCTGGCTACGGTTTGCGGCTCGAGGGCTTCCCTCTTTGCACTGTGAGGTCGGGGGTTGCTGAAGGACTTCTCTCAGCAGTGTCTAGAGCTGGGATTTGCAGTCAGCTTCCCTCTGTTATCTGCCAAGGCCCAACTCGTCAGCTTTTCAGCTCAAATTCATATACTTTCTTCCCGTGGGAGTGTTTCTTTGTTGGTTTGTTTGTTTGTTTCCTTTAATGGGGGCAGATAGTCTTTAGATTTTCGGTTTTGATAGGAAACAAATATACCACACTGTAACTACATTTATTGTCATGTTTAGACCTGAGGGGGAATGTTGCCAGCTTCAGAAGTATATGCTAAAGAATGCACTTAGGAACTGTTGAAACTTTTGTGTCTTCCCTGGACCAACATCCACGACAACCTTGAAATGAGGCTGGGGAATCGGAAAAGAGTCAGTTACTTACAACTGTAACAGGCTCAGTAGTGGCCAAGCAGGAAGCTAGTCAGAAAGCGTCATGGAGGAAAAGAAAGCACTCAAAAAATTCTAATTATTCACTCATTATTACACCCATGAAAATAGGTCACTTTCTGTGTCAGTATGTCAGCAGGCAGACAGGCATGAAAAGCTATCAGGGAGATCTGTGCTCCTTGCCGTGTTATCCTCTCTGGGATAAATTCACTGAGTGTTCACCGGAGCTCTGTGCTGCCTCACAAGCTCTGACTGATCTTCCACTTTGTAACTCCCCCTTTCTTCCACTGGTACTGCCCAGTGCTCTACCTGGGCATGATTTATGGAGGAGCCAACTGGTAACCTACTTTTGCAGACCTTACGCCAACTTATACTGCCTGAGGAACAGATCTCACAAGCTGCCCTAAGCAGTACCCAGAGTGACTAGGGACCAGCACAGTCCACTCCTGCCTTCCTATCTGCAAGGTGGTGGGGATGAGGACATAGCTACTCCTTCCTTATTAGGACCCTGTGGGAACTATTGTCTAAGATCATCACAAATTTTAGCAATGGCAGGCTGTCATCAGGCCTGAATTTCTAGCAGATTTCTTGGTGCTGAGAATATTGTAAAGATGGTCTCTTTTTGTGCATCACTGCCATAGCAGAATTGTATTACTGTTTGGAAACTGTGTACCCGTGCCATACATATTAATTTTATAATATTTATTAACTTGCGGGTTAGATTCCTGAAAGGTTTTCTGATAAGTTACTTAGTATAGGACCTTAAGACTGTAAATTACAGGCTTGCTTTTTTTAGTTAATTACGTACTTGGAAAGTATTCTTGTCCATAGTACCCTTGTCCCTAGAAGTCCTCGGACAGCACTTTGGAAACCACTGATCTGGGCTAGTACAAGTGGGAAAAAAACATGGCACTGCAGGAGGAGGGACCACAAGGTGGCAATCTCTCTCTGCACTTCTACTGGCAAAATGAAGCTCTGGCAAAAAAAAAATAAATAAACTCGGACAGTAACTGTAAAGCTGCAGAGGTGGTTGGTCGCATCTTGTATCTACCAGAATCACAGTAACATTCATTTCATTGCTGGTTTTTCTCTTCTGAATGCTTTTCCCTTTAGGAGGAAACTCTGTCTTGAAGAGGTGGCACTGAAGGCTACTCTGTGCTGGCTTTTCCATCCTTTACCCCAAAATAGGCAGCAGATATTGCTTGCTAGATTGCTAACTACTGGTGCGGCTTGTGTGCCTGTGGGCAGAGCTACTGTATGCCTGGAGAGAAAGTTTCCTCCTGCACTGGAGGAGGCACTCTCTGGTTCAGGATATTGCTAACCTCATGTTATACTGATGTACAATATAATGTTTGCATCAGCACCCTGCTTCATGTGCTGACGTGCCTCAATCACCTGGATGTTGGGGCTAGGCAGTGACCTGCAATGTTGAGCATGGTATATGGTCTTGAGAGACTGCAAAGCCGCAGTGACAACAGATCCACTCTGAAAAAGATGTGGCCAGAGGGTGTAAAAATGCAAAAGAGAAATAATGCTCAGTTAGGGGTAGAACCACTCTGGTCCTGCAGTATCAAACACCATCTGTTGCTATGAGCTCCATCTCGATCAGGACATAGTTGTGTTCTTGCCAGATGTTAGCTTACATGTGCTACATGTAAAAGTAAACTGGTGCGAAAGCTGTGGTCTGATGTGCTTTCAGTAGGATTTGCCCTGCATAAGTGATGACGTGCTAGCCAGCCTCTCGCTGAGAGGATGCACTCCAGAAGTTGCAGGTGTGTGGTTGGAGCGTGTTCAATGAGTTGAGATAGGAAATATCTTCCAAAGCTCCAAATAAGACAAAACAAACTAAGCTTTAGCACATGCTCAATTTTTTGAGTCTTTGGCAAAGCATGACGTGAATTGCAAGGTTCTCACTGAGGCCTGTCCTGTCTGTATCCTGCCTGGTGAGTCCTTCAGCAAGCACAGCATAGCTGTCCTTCTTTTCTTATGTTGAACCCTACTTCTTTTACCTGTTCTTCCTTAAGTCTTCAATTAGGAATGACAACCTTATTCTCACTCACCAGCACTGCTCAGGTTCTGCTGTACGTATATCTGCCACCACTGAGCTCCCTCTGCAGCTTGTGTGTCACAGCCTGCAACATCCACAACCCCTCCAGAGGTGGCTTCTCTAGTCACTGCTGTCCTCTTCCAGCTCTGGCTGTGCAGGTCCAGACAGGACCTGGGGAAAGAAGGAAGCATGGACGTGAGGAATTTACTAAAGTCTCCTTACATCACCTTGACTTTAAGGCCTGAAGTCAGAATCCAAGAGGCTGTGGGTTGCAATTTGCTTCCTTCCTGGTTGATGGGAGCCCAGGGGCTCTGCTCTCTGCTGGTCCTTTAGAAAAGAGCCAGGAGCCACTGGAGACTGCTAGTGGGGATAGAAATGTTAGCAATCCAAATCATGATGGGAAACAGAAGGAGTAACAACAACAAAAAAATATTTTTTCTTTTTTTTTCCCTTAGAAAACAGGAAGAAATCTAGCTAGGACAAGGCTGGCTTCTCCTGGAACAAATGTGCAATGTGATTGTCACTAATGCTCTGTATCCAGCTTAGAGAAGATACTTTCCCTAAGTAAGTGAAATAAGCACTGTGATGTGGGATATATGATAACTTCTGAGGCAGAAGGAATAAGACCCCAGGCAAGGGAGCTTCAAACAGTGTCTTTCTTTTTTCTCTCTTTCTCTTTTTTTTCCCATCTCTGAGTCTGTGGTGTTCAGTTAACCCCTTTTCTCTATCCTGGCCGTGGTTGCTGCAGCTTTGGAAAGCTTTACCCAGCCTTCTGGATGATGATGTGTTAAGCACTTGGTTTGTGATAACCAATTTTCTCCTGAAATGATACCAAAAGTCTGCTGTTTTGATTGAAACTGTTTTCCAAGCGTTTTGGTTAGTAACAAAAGACAGTCCATTCCAAGAGAGTCTAGCTTGAGGAAGCCATGAAATTTAATTCATTTTTGCAACTTAAATATATAATCAGTGACATATGGTAATAGTAAATACAGGGGGAAATGTCATTGTTTCAGTCAAATTTCTGCATTTGGTCAAAAGCTAATAGTTGTAACATCAAACTGTAGTTTCCATTGAACAGGAAATAGAGCATCATTTTTTCAAAGAAAATAGACATGCAATTGCATGCCTATTACATTGCTTATATAGCTTTATTTTTAGCTTTCTCCATGTTGCTGTTACTAAAGGACTAACAGAAGGAAAACTGTCGAAGGAGAAGGCAACACCCAGTTGCCTGTGGTAGAAAGGACAAACATGTCTGTGCTATGAATATATGAACTTTCCATGCAGTTTTCTTCTGGGCAATAGGCTACTGTGCCTGGGCTAAGGACTCTGTGCCTCCCCCCTCACTTCTGCAGACATGTCAGCTCTTAAGCAGCGCTGAGGTGAGGCTGTGTTGTTGTAAGGGTTGTGGAATTTATGCAGAAAGAGGAATGCTTTTTCTGGATTTATTTTAGAGCTTCTGCTGGGCAATGGAATCAGAGTATTGTTTTAAAGTCTATCCAGCATCAGCCTGTCTCCTCCTCCCTCCATGAGTACAGCTCAGTGATGTACTGCTGGGCTTTTCCCCTCATTCAGTAGTTCTCACTTCTGACCCTCTTCATCTCCTGGGTTCCTTCTGGGCATTCACTGTGTTTACACCACTGGCATTTCACTTTGTTTCTACTTCACCTACTTGTCTGGTTTTCAGGTATGACCCATGGTTTTCAGTGGTTCCTCCTCTTGCTCTCTAGCTCTGAGTTTCATGTGTTGCTTCTGATTTCTCTAATGCAAGCCAACAGTTTGCAGCTTTGGCATAGCTGATTTCTCCTGTCTTTGTAGCAGGGCCATGTTCAGTTGTCTGAATAGAGTTGGTGACAGAGTTGCCATATTCAAATACATACAGAGGACAGAGGTTTACAGTTTTCTTATTGACTGAAATATTCCAATTCTTTTCTGTCTCTCTCACCCCAGCAGCATCTCTGATTTGAGATAACTTTGGCTGCTATTTCTTCCCCTGAGCTCCATCTCCTCGTTGATTTCTGCACACAGTTCCTTCCTCTTTTTCAGAATTGACTCGTTTGCTCCTCCAGTCTTGCACTTCATCCATCTTCCTATTTCCCCTCTCTGATCTATTTCTCATGTCTGGTTCCTTCATTTTTGCTGCTGGAATGTGAAGCATCCCCCCAGAAAAATAGAAGGTCTCGGTCAATTTTTACCATCCCCCCTCTATTACATCTTCCTTCACGTCTAGCATCTCCTCCCAGATGGTGGGATAGATGCTTGCTTGCATTCATTCTTCTATTCATTGCTCTTTCTTTTTCACATGATGATGTGAAATGGGGATAATTCTACACATTTCTCTGCTCTTCAGGGCTGGGCTCAGTTTGAGGAAAATATTTCTGAGGCTATTGTGGTCTTCAGAGCATTGCAGAGCCCTGGTCTTACTGTTGTGTTTTCTCTTGGTATCTCTTTGACTGTGACAAATTGCTGCCACATTTGCTGCTTCTCAAGATATGAAAGACAAAAGTGAATTCAAACCTGGCCATTAGTGAGTACAGAGAAGTTTAGGAGCCAAAGAGCATTCTCTGTCCAAGGGTGGTGTTGTACACTGAGGTGTTTTTTTGTTTTTTTAGTGCTTACTGAAAAGGCACTGGGCAAAGGGGACTTCTGTCTGCTGAGATGGCACCTGGTTTGACCACCACCAGAGCTGTTTCCAAAGCTTTATGGAAATAGTGCATCTCAGTTTTCCAAGTACCTTAAAAATCCTGTTGGGAGATGAACATTTTGGGAGCTCACAAGTTCTCTCCACAGACAAATCTGCAGGACCGGGGTACCCTGGGCTTGTCAGAGTATTTTTGAGACCATGCATCAAATTAGGCAGATAAAGGAAAACAATAAGGCAGATTAAGGAAAACAGCAAATGCTGTTTAGTCTAGCACAGTACATGGTATCTAACTTCTCTCAGAACTGGAAATTAAGTTACAAAAAGTAAAAAAAAAAAAAAAAATTCATTGGTCAGTAGCTGCCTAAAACTCTGTTTCATCCTCCCAGTTTCTCATGTGTCATCCTATGGTGTTCCAGCTAGGGAGAGTCCACACTCACAATCTTTATGGGGCCATTGCCTTCTTTCTGTCCCTGTCCTTTTTCAGTTTTTACGGGTTTCTTAATTATGCTGCTAGTGAGTACAGGATTGACTCTCAAAGGAGCGTGTTCTGTTTTCCTATGGCTAGATTTGGAAATGCCAGTTTGTGTTCCTTTCATGCTGGCAAAAATGCAAAGACAACATTGCCAACTGTGCTTTTCCTGACCAGGCAGTTGGTTTTGATCGATGCCTTGCCTTTTGCACGTATGGAGGGAGGAAGCTCTCTCAGTAGGCTTCCTTTCCTCCTGCTGTGGCTGAGCTCCCTAGCTAGCCAGTCCTTCTAGCTCAGACAGATGTATTTGCTTGTTACAGAACTTCCCAGGTCACCTACATTAAAGAGCAATGTGTGGATACTGTATTAAATCAAGCAACTGTCCTCTGCCTGTTTGATCAGGTTAGACATGATACATAAACACGCCAGAAAATGGTTTCAACAGAAGAGTTCAGACTGTGTGACACCCACCTTGAGGCACCGGCAATTTTAGGAGGTTGCATTCCAGACATTAAGGCTCTTGTGGTGAAAATGATGGACACTGCACTGCAGAAAGAGCGAAAAGTTCAGTAGAAAGAATCTGTCATGCTCTGATGACCACAGCTTTACCACATTCACTGGTCTTATTCTTTTCCTCAGAAATTGTCATGGCGTAGTACAGGGAAGGAGCTTAAGAGTCTGGGAAAAAAGTGTGTTTTTGTAAAGTATGGATAACGCTCTTAATTTTCACTTGCTGAATTTTCTCCTTGCTGGCTTCTTTTAGAGCATCCATAACTCAGATTTACTTGACAGCACTGCAGAAACAGACATGGTTGATATCTTGGGAATCAAAGACATGATGATTTTTTTTTTTTTAAGGGCTGTCTAGCCTGTTTTATCATTCCCAGCCTAATGGAGGTTTGTTTGGTACAGCACATCCTCTGATGATAATAACTTTCATCATTTATAAGTAAAGTTTATTTTTTAGCGAACTAAAAATGTTCCTCCTAAGGAGATTTCCCCCATTTTCTTTTGGGCCAGTTTGTACAGCCTGAGATCTCAGTTTAGATTTCCAATGTGCTTTTTCTTCTTGCTTTCTTTTTTTTCCCCCTCCATCCAAAGAGGTTTCCTCTGCTGAAACCCTTCAACAACTGCTCAGATCATTTACAAGAAGCACTTTCACAGGCTGTTGCTCTACAAAAGTGAGGAAAAAAAATCAAAGTGACCACCTATAATAATGAAGTTAAATGCAGATATAAGTGTTTGTGAACTGTGACTGACTGAAAGGGTGCCAAACATTTTGCAAATATACACAAAAAGACAAGCCCCTGCTCTAATCAGCTTATAAATTAAAAGCAAAGTACATTGGCAAGAGCAGAAGAGATGATATGACATGCTTTAAATAGTTTATAGGGAGCTGGAGGATTGTTGTTTATTTGGTGATGTTGGGAAAATATTTAATGTTAAACTCTTTATAGAAATTTCTCTCCTCCCCCAATTTTCTTTTCCAATGAAACCAGCAAGTTTAGAGTAGACGGAAAACTGAGAAACCGATTTCGAAATTGACAAAACCACGAGTAAATCTTTAGAGATACTTTTAATGTGAGTCAGGCTTTCTAAAGTAATTATGGTAATATAAGAAAGGACCAGCGCTTCGCTGCCTCTGCGGACAGAGGGCCAGGGTCGCAGCTGGTGTAAATTGAGATACCTCCTATCCGGTATGCGTGGCTGGGGAAGAGGTGGCCGTGGCCCTCCTTTGCAAGTTCACGGGCCATCCCCGAGCTAAGCCGGGCGGGGACAGCGGCTCCTGGGGCTCGCAGCGCTCGGGGCCCGGGGCTCCCCGCACCTCCACTGCTGCCCCAGTGCTCGCAGATAACCAAAGATTTCTTAGCGTTTAAAGGGTTTCTATAGCAAACCTACAATTTATTAAAAAAAATAAACCGACAAGCAAAAAGCCTAAATCACTTTATTTTTAGATTTAACTTGCCGTTGCTCGATCCAGATGCAAAGTGAGGTGCAATTGCTTTTCCGAGGGCACAGGATCGGGATAGGCTCCCAGTGTTGGTTTGGACAGCAGGGACAGGTAAGCGAATATTTACTTTAGCGTCGTCTTCCCAGAATCCAGAAGGTGACCCCGGCAGCCGAGAGGTTTTTTTTGCCTCTATCCCTGCTGTTTTATGTTGTTGGTGATATCTCCACAGATAAGTGACTTCGTTGCATCCGGAGTTTGCGTTTAAAACAGAGATTAATTGTGGGGAATGTTTCAGAATAAACAAATTTCTCTTCCAAAGTAGTTTGTTTGTAAGGAAAAAAAAATATATGAAGGAGGTTAAACTGGATAACTTGTTTGGGTTTTTGTTTTTTTTTTCCCCTGTCTTTTACTACAGAACGCACTGGAGTTTTGTTTAAAAATAGGGCCATTCTCGGCGGGAGGCATGATACAGAATTTCGGCCTGCAACCACAACAAATACCCCTGAAGCCTTGCTCACATCTTCTAAACATATAGAAAATATATTAAAAAATAACGAGATGATTCAAAAACTTACATCCCTCTTTAGGAGATGACCGAAAAAAATGAGCAGCTTCTGAAGCGGAGGCTTTATGTCCTGGGTCGTTTTTAAGTGCTATTGCAAACCCCAGCTGAAGTGTTTGCAGCCGAACACAAATTTTCAGGCTTAAATTGCCTTCTTCCTGTCCCGGGATGCCAGGGCTTTCCACAGCTAAAATCGCACAGCTCTTTTCCCGGAATCCTCTTACTTCTTCCAGCGCTCAGAGCTCCGCTGCCCCGGGCACCCTTTTGTTGCTCTGGGTCAGCCTGCGCTGCACTCGCAGCCTCTTCCCAGGCGCGGTTTAACCCCTGCTCCAGCCTCTACCTTAGCGGGATGGTTTCACGACAAATCCTAGTTTGTGCATTCCCTGCTCACCCCTAGCAGAGCCAGAGGTATGTTTCATCCTCCCCCACGCATTACTACTCAGTGCATAGTGGCCCCGTGCCCCTGCAGCCCCTGCCTGAGTGACCCGGGACTGCTCCCCTTGTCTTGAAGCGTTTCGTGGGACAGAGAGACAAAGGGAGTGGAGATTTCCACGGGAGACAGCGCTGCCCGCGGACTTCCCAGGGACCCAGGCCCGAGTGCCTCCCCTTTGTGCGGAGCTCCGCCGAGCGCCGGGACATGCAGCAGTTGGAGACACCGGTCCGCTCCTTCCGCCGCCCGGGCCCTGGCTGGGGTGATGGGGGCATGCAGGTGGCTCCACGCGGACACCAGGAGAAGCTGGAAGGGGTTCCCAGGGGCGGGGACAGCGGGCTGCCCGTGCCCTGGGAATGAATACCCCTCGTCCGGGCTGCCCGGGGCTGTCGGCCCGCAGCGCTCGCCGCTCGTACCCGACCCCGGCCAGGCCCCCCGAGGGCGGTCGGCGGGTCCCCGACGCTCGGCTCACTCTTGCGGGCGCGACCTGTGCCTCGATCCCGGAGCACCGCTACTGCTCGCGGCCCCGGCACCTCCTGACCCCTGCGCGAGGGGTGTCCACAGGTGGGTGTCGGCTCCCCCGCCGCGCAGGGCCCCTCACCAGCAGATGGTGCTGCTGGAGCCCCATCCCCGGGGCTCCGGGGCCCCGACGGACCGCACCGGGCCTGGCTCAGCCGAACTGCCGTCAGCCCTCCGCCGCCCGGCCAGGCAGAGGCACCGGGACCCTGCGTGCCGCATGGCCTGGGCAACGCGGGAACCTGGGCGGGCCACGGCGGCGGAGGGCTCAGGTAAGGGCGCGTTACGTGTCCCGGAGCTCACCAGCTGCTTGCGTGCGGGAGCTCGGGGCTTGCCCGGGAAGCGGCTAGCGGTGGAGAGAATGCCCGATTCGGACGGAAATTCCCTGAGGCTCGGGGGATTCTCGGCAGCCGCCACTGATCCCTGGCCCGGTGCCACGACCTTGTGCCCAGCGCTGAGAACCGCGGCCGCCTGCAGCGAGCTGAGTCCGTGCCGACCTGCCCCAGGCCGTCCTGGAGGCAGCGACCACGGACTGGCCCCAGCACGGGGGCCGTCGTTGGTGCCATCGAGCCATGCTGTCCTTTGCATCCCCGACGCGGGCGTTTCCACACCAGGCGCTGCTGCTGCCGCCGCCCGTCTCCTTTCCCTGCTGCGGGTCGGACACTGCTGGGCCCGGAGGCCGACGGGAAAGGGCAACCAGCGGCTCGATTCCCCGTGCCTGGTTCTCTGCAGTGCCCGACCGGCCTTCGTGGGAAGACCGGCCGAGACGCTGGGTTCGGGCAGGGCGCACCGACCGTGCCGCGCCGGGGCTCCGGACTGCGGGCGGCCCCAGCCCCGCTGCGCCCGCCGGGTCCCGCGGAGCCGCCAGCGCTCAATCCCGAGGGCCTCGCCCAGCACCGCGGATCCCAGCGCGGCTCGGAGCGAACTCTTCCCTCGGGTCGTGTTTAGGATTCTTTTCGGGATGATTACCCTCCCTTTCCTCAACCAGGGCCGTCCCCTGCCTTACCGCCTCTGCCGTTCCTGCAGCCGGAGACCAGCTAGAGCTGTGCTGGCGGCCCCCGTCCTGAGCTCCCCGGTGTCTCGGTGTCCCGACTTCGTCCCGGTTTTGCGTGGTGCGGGAGCTCCCGCCGCCGAAAGCGACCCCCGGAGCCGGCGCAAAGCGAAAGCTCGGTGTTGGCGGGGCTGCAGCAGGGCGGCAGACCCCGAGCCGAGGGGGTTAAACCAGGAGCCTCCCCTTACCTTCAAAAAGTTAAAAACGTCTGGAGCCTGCATCTCTTAAAGGGGCGGTGCTGGCTGCAAGGAGTCTTGGCACCGGCTGCGAGAAAGGCTGGTCAGGGGCGTGAGTTCCCCTCCACCAACACCAAAACATTGCAAAAAAAGGCAGAGCGCCCCACACTTTAGATAAGGACAATTAGCCACCAGCGAGCCCCTGCAGACAGCGAGTTAATTAGGGGTTTCCTGCTCTCAGGCATGCCCTGTCCCAGCTCCTGCCCCCCAGGGCTCTTAGCCCTGATGGCACCTGGGCTGGCCCTCATGGCCGCCTTCTCGCTGCCCTCCCAGGCTGGGGACAGGAGAGCACTGCCGGTGGAGAAACCTTCAGGTGTGAAAGGAAGAACTCTCATTCTCCTTGATGTCAACACCAAGAGCCCTGTCAGGATAATCAGTGAGAATTTCCTCTCCCTGCAGCTGGACCCCTCCATCATTCATGATGGCTGGCTCGATTTCTTAAGGTAAGGCAGGAGCCCCCCGGCGCCCTCCCCACGCCGCCCGCGGGGCGCCCTGGCGGCCCCGCCGCCCAGCCCTGCCGGGCTCCGCGCTGCTGGCGCTTGTTGTGACGGAGGGAGCGAGGCCATGGTTTCCATTAAGATGCACATGTTTGCAATGGAGAAAGCATTTCGGAGACTTATCAGTTATGACTGCAAAAATGTCGTGCTCCCCTGGCTCCGGCAACCGCTCCTCTGCAAAAAGCACAACACGGGGCCGAGGCAGCACAGGGGAAAAGAAGTCAAAACCAAACAAAAAACAGCAGCAGGAACGGGGCCGCCTGCCGAACCCAGCCGAGCCTTCCCCGGGTCCTGACGGGCGGAGAGCCGGTGTCGGCTAGGTTTTCTGAGCCCTCCGCTCCCCGGAATTCCAGCCCCGCGCGGGGGGCTGAGCCGGGCTGCAGCTGCGCTTGGCTCCACCGCTGGTGCGGAGCGGCCGCGGCCTGGAGGCGCTGGGACAGCCAGAAAGCCCTTTCCCTGCTGGGTAAGTCGAGGAGGGAGAGCGGGTGTCTTCCGCACGCCCGCCTCGAGGGTCCTTTCGGCTGCCGGGGAAGGAGCGGGGCGAGGATGCGGGAAGGCGCGAGCGAAGCGGAGCCGGGACGGTTCCCGCTTTTCTCTCCTCCCCGCTCCTCTCCCCTCCTCGGCGATTCGGCCCGCGGCACGGTCCCGCGTGGCACTGAGCGCCTCTGCCTCCGGGACGCCGCTGCACTTGTCCGGGGGGCGCCGGCAGGGCGGGAGTAAGCCGGGCCCGCCGGCCTCCGGGCCACCACCGGCGGGTGGGGCGGCTCCTCTCTCCGGGGCCGCGCTGCTCGGCCGGCGCGGAGCCCCGCAGCCGGTGGTACCGCGTCGCACCGCCCCGGGCGGGTCCTCGAGCCCCGTGGTCGGTGGTCGTTGACGGTACTGGGGAAGCGAGGGCCCATCCCGGCCCTCGGCGCACTCAGTTCTCTCTCTCCTCTCCCCAGTTCCCGGCGGCTGGTGACCCTGGCGCGGGGCCTGGCCCCCGCCTTCCTGCGCTTCGCGGGCAAGAGGACGGACTTTCTCCAGTTCCACAACGTGAAAAACCCGGCCAAGAGCCGCGGCGGGCCCGGCCCCGACTACTACCTCAAGAACTACGAGGACGGTGAGCCCCGGGGCCGGAACGGGGGGCGGGCGCGGCAGCGGGGGGCTGCGGGAGCCGGGCGGTCCTGCTCCGCCTGCCCTGCTCTCTCCTCGCCCGGCGGGGCTGTGTCTCGTCCGGGCACGCTGCGCCGGATACCGGGCAGGGCAAAACTCCCGTACCCTTTCTTTCCCGAGCGAGGGGAACCGGGGAGCTCGGCGGAGCTCGGCAGCCCATTGCCGGTGGATCCGGCGGGTGCCAGCCTCCGGGAACAAAAGACCGGCACGGGGGAGCGGGACTTTTCATATCCCCCCCGCCCTAGAGGAGACTTTTCCGCGGCTCCTGGCTGGGACCGGGCATCGCAGCCCCAGTTTGCCTGTGCACGCCCCGTCCCGCGCTCCTCCCGCGGCTCTCGGGAGCCTTTGCCTTTCCCCACGGACCTCGCGTTTGCTCGCGTTTCTGTGCCCGCCGCAGCCTCTGGGCTCCCCGCCGGGCTTGGTGGCGATCGGTCCCCACGAGCTGGTGCCCAGCTGGGGCTGGTCCCGCTACGGACCTCTCTGCCATCCATGGTCTTTCGAAAGTCACCTCCTGGCCTCGGCTCTCCGCTGCTCCCCTCCCCTCCTCGCCGTCTGCCCTCTTCCCCACCCGTTCGCAGTACACAAAAGGCTTTCACCTTTCACGGCCCTTAATTCACACAAAGAAAATGCATAGAAAAGTTAGGGCCACGTCTCCGTCCTAAGGTCCTAAGACATTTCTTTTAAGAAGCAGAATACCATGTCCACATGCAAGAATCCATTGATTTTTCTCTCTTGCTTTCTTAAAAAAAAACAAAACCAAAAAGCAACAAACCAAAACCAAAGAATACCAAACTTTTTTTCTTACTCAACGACTTACAAAAATTAGCTGAAGATATTTCCATAAGTAATTTTGAAGGCCAATTAATGCCAGACAGATCCCACTGGGCAGGTCTGTAGAATAGAGGAAATTTTGCAGAGATCTAGTCAGCAGTGCAGTGCTGAATGGAAAAAACAGATGCATTTGCCAGTTTTCTGATGGCTCTTGCTCCTGCTGTTTCCCCACATAACATCTGAGATGAATGTCTCTCTATTCCCACACGCAGGCAGGTGGGTGAGTTTTTGTGCTCCATCTTTCACTTGGTCTCCTAGCTGAAGAAATCTCGATGTTTTTCCTTGTTTTTCTTTTGGTTGAAGGGTTTGTTGTAAGCTCTGCCTGCTGAGGTGCACTTGAGGAGCCTGCCACAGCCACCTTGAACAGAAGAAATTAAGTGTCATGAATAAAATTGTGGATAGGACTCACACAAAACATTTGTAAGAATAAATTTTCCCACCTTCAAGATTTCAACAACTTGCAGGAAAGAACTGACACTTATTAAATGTCTTCACAACAGCTTTCATGTTAAGGGAGAACTGAAGTATTTTGCCTTTTTTCAGTTTTCCTCATGGCAATAAAATTGAAATGTAGCAGCCTTCAAAATGAAGCTTTTCATAGAAGTTGTAACCACAGGTCTTAACTTTTCATCACTTAAATATGGAACAGGACCATTGTGCATGTGGGTGAAGGAAGGAGGGGACACATGTGGTGTGTATCAAGCATCGATGTAAATCAGAAAGGTGTGGTAAAAGGGATTTCCTGCCTGGAAGCAAAGCTTTTGTATTTGTTCTTAAGAACTGTGTGCAAACTCTAGGGCTAGAGTTGCTAGTAGCTCACATCCTTTTGTGCTGGGGCTTCAGTAAGTGCTTCACTAGAGAGATCCAGTTCTCCAAAATGAAATCCTGATGCCACCACAGCTCTTTGCCCTGCTGTACTGCATCTGAGCAGCCATCTTCTCCATTTGGAGCACTGGTCTCGTTTTTGTTCCCTCCTCTGTGGCTCACCCAGGACCTGCTTGGGATCAGGGCATACGCTTTGCTCTTGCTGCAAAGAACTTACAGCCTCAAAAAATATGGCAAGCAGCACCTGGGCATGGGGGAAGCCAACAAGCATCCTGCTAGGTACACTTCCCTCTCCCCAAGTTGTCTGAGGTGATTGGGGGTATTTTCCATGTCTGTGGGCTTTTATATGTCCAGTACCTATTTTCTGAAATTTCTTATGGCGGCATGGGAGTGAGGAAGAAGTTGGGGGGCTTCATTAGTTAAAAAAGTCAGAAAATATTTAAAAGAGAAAGAAGTGAATTTCCAAGTCTTATGCATGACCCTAGTGATTTTTAGTGACATGACAAGTGATAGTTTGTTTGCTTTATGCTTTGAATGTCTTTTCATCTATTCTCCCCATGGGTGCACACAGACTCTAGGTCTGTGACCCCAGTGCCTGGGCTTTCTTTGCAGCTTCCATAGGTGTTCCCACGTGGCCTGTGCACAAGTGGGGAGAGAAGGGCACATCTAATCTTCCTCTAAGCTGCAGCAACTGATTGGCCATAGGACTGAGAGGTAAAGGGCACATGCACAAGACTGCTCAGAGAACTGCAGTTGCGAATAAGTAACTGTGAGTGGTGTTCACACCACAGGCAGTTGCATCCTGCTGTGTGCTCACAGGCCACACTAGTGTGGCCATCAGGCATTCAGACGGGCAGCAGCAACAGGACTGCTTTGCATCATCCTTCATGGATCCTGTGACCATGCTTGCTGGAGTTCAAATGAATCTCTGTGCAGGGATCTTCATCCTGTAAATCCCTCTCTGCCACCCTGTTGCTCTTCAGACCAGCTACTCCTCAGTGCTGCCTTTGATGGTATTTTCTGTCTCTGTGGTGCTCTGTCTTCCTGACTATCAGATCTCCACAGAGATTCACTTTACTCTTCACCCCTTTGGTTAAAATTGTATTTGTTTCCCTTTCAAAGAGTTACAACCATGCATACCTCCACCTTCTGAAAATTGCTTTTACCTAGGCCTGCCTTTGGGTTCGCCAACCCATCTTTTTCTACTTCTTTCTTCCATGGAGAGCATGGGTACTCTCTGAGGGTTATAGAAATTGCTTTTGGTTTGTATCTGAACTGTACCTCATTTTCCTGAGAAAAGGTGCTTCCTTTAGGTTTCAGAGTAATTTTTTTTTTTTTTTCCTGTAAGCACAGATCTGGAAATATCGTGTATTACCAGGTGTGTACCTCTTTCTTTTGGAAGTCTGAGTAGCCTCACCTGAGTCTAGACCAATCATGTTTGGTCAGTAAAGGTAACAAAGTAGTGCATGCTCTATGGTGGCTGCCTGTGATGCCCAGGAAGAAGGTGCATGTGGCAACTTGTTTTGGCACTGAACATAAAACTGGCACAGCAATTTCATCACCTGGTGGCAGATTTGTTCGTACCTGTCAGAACAACTTGTAAAAGTGGTTGCCTGTGATAAATGGTCTTGATGAGCCATAGGGTGCGCAGTCCCTGTTGATAGTAGCATGGCTATATGTACCTTTTGAACTTTGCTAAGTATTAGAAAGTCATCTAACCTGTTATATTAATACCCCATCTATACTGTATACCAGGTAGCTGCCATCCCATCCAGCCCCTACTTTGGATGGTCTTTTCTGGAGTCCACCCTATTTGGATACAGCATCGGCCAGCCTGAGGTCTGATAGAAACAGAAATCCTGTTTAATGTACGTCAAGCTCAGTGGTACCAGGAGGTGGGGCTGTGCCGGAGACTTTGTAACACATGATGATCAAGAGGTGTAACATTTTTAGCATGAGAGACTTTTCTCTTCTTTAAATGTGCCCTGCTGAGTTTGTTTTTCTTCACCAGCTGTTCTCAGTGTTGTGCTTTGTTATCTGGAGATGTGTTTCTGTCCTGCCATAGGTACATGTCTGATTCCAGGGCAGGTACCAGGATGTAAGATCCCATGCTGCTTTTGCTGTTGGATTGCCTAACAAGCAAGCTGTTTGGCCTGCTCTTTCAACTGCCTCCCATGTGCCGAGGACCAGTTGGGTCTGAGGAATGGAACAATAAGAAACATTGGTCTCCAGGAAAACAGGCTTGAGCAGCTCCTCTTTGGAGCAAAGGCACAGGCAGTTGCCAGTACAAAACCTCTTCTGAAGCTGCGTTTGTTAAAACTTGGCTTGCATGCTGCCCTGGAGGTTGGTGTTGAAGTGCTGTGTGTAGTGTGGAATCCTGGTGTTGTTTCAGGAAGGGGCACTGCAGGTGCTGCCTCAGTGCATGAACCCAAAGCCCATTTTGGGAGCTCCCTGCTGGTGCTACAGCATGAGTTTGGTGGGCTAATGGGGGGCATCCTTATCTGCAGTGAGGTCCTCAACTGCCTCTCATCTCAAATTCACACAGACCAGCTTTGGACAACCTGTGGTGGCATAAACATTGCTTACTGCTTCCCGCTGTGCATATGTGCAGTGAAGGAAAACTCCAGGGAAAAAGAAAAGTTACTCGTAGCTGGAACTCTTCAAGATGCATTGGCCCAAGTGCATGGCTTCTCCCTCCTGCCCTCAGGCTTTGTGTAGCCAGTGGGATTGTGTGGCTGAGAAGAGACCAAAGGACGCTTTGTGTGGCCTTGTGTGGGCCACGACAGGGGAAGGGGAGCACATCTGCATGCTGTAGGTAGTGCATCAGAAAATTTTCTGAGCTGAAGTGCATATGGACACCACATTTCAAAAATACTCTTTTAATTGCTGTTAAGTTACTTCCTTCTATTTTATCTCCCTTTTTTTTTTCTTTGATAGGATACCAGGCATCTGGAAAAATGGCCAATTACAACCAAAAAATTGAAAAAGACATTTTTCTTAAGCCTTCCATACTAGTCAGGAGATTTTCCCATATAGTATGGGAATTTTCACATTATGCTGTGTAATACTGGCATAGGTTTTCTGTGTGTCCTTTCAGTGTTGGATCCATTCCTTCAGGCACCTTCAGGTAACTGATACTGCATCTAAACCTCAAAATTTGTGCAGCAATGGAAACATCTTTTCACCCTTGCTCAGTCTGTATTGCACAGGCATCTCCTAGGATGCCATGCTGTTAGAATATGTGCAAGGGTCTTAGTTATTGATTGGAAAGGAAGATAATAAACTGTTAAATGGCCTGGGGATTCCTTTATATGTTTGTGTGTGGTTGCACAGAGGCTGGAGCTGACCTCAGCTAGGGCTCCTGCTCCCATTCTTCTGCTCCTTCTGGCATAATCCTGCCCTCTTCTATACCTGGAGCATGAGTTTATATGGTGATTCAGTTCAGAGACCTCAGCTGGCCAAAACCTGATGGTGGAGAGGTGACTGCACTTCAGCTTGTTCAGCTGCTGAACTGATGAATGCTACATGACCATGAGGGTGTAGAGGACAGTGCTGCATTGAAAGGAAAGCCTGCACTGAAAGATGGGACTGCAGCAGCCTCAGTCTCAGTCAGAATAAATCCTACAAATCTATGTCCTGAAGGTGGTGAAGCTCACCTCTTGATTCTCTGCCATCAAAATGGTTGGCCCCCATGCTTTCTGTATTCTCTACACAGTGTCCTTCTGCTGCTTCCCTTGTGTTGGCTCTGGCACATTTCTAATCCTCTGCTAAGAGAGCAGAAAACTAATTCAGGTTTAAAAAATGGCAACTGTTTTACTGCAAATTTAGTGAACAGGATCATAAGGGTCATCAGGGGGTTTGAGGATACCTGAGCCAGAATGAGGGAGGGTTATTGCCAAGTGACTGGGACTGTCCCTTTGGCTCTGCCAGCTCATAAACTGTACAGCAGATGTTTCTGAATGGAGAACCATCCTATTGTCCTGGTAAAAATGAACAAACAAGTTTTCCTTTATTCAAGGAATCATTTTCTGTTTCTGGTCACCCAGAGCCCCTTTTTTGTCTGCTTTGTGTCCCTTGACAGTTTAGACATCTGTCCTTTCAGAGCTTGAAGAAAAAACAGTTGGTTTTTTTGCCCTCTGAGTATTTCAAACACAGTCCCTTAGGGAGGGATATAGAATTTCAGACATCACAAGCACTCAATTCCCAAGACGTGTAGATCCTCTGATGTCCTTTGGACTTCTGGAATTTGCCAGACTCGGGGCTGCTCTGTGTCTTGGCCTCAGCTCTGAGGGAGCCTCCTGTTCTCTAGCTCAAAGGGACCACAGCTCCAGCGAAGGAGCTGCAACCTGCTCTGCCTGTGAAAGGAGTCCCAGTGCTCAGTTATTTCCTCAGAAATTTAAAAAAAAAAAAAAGCCTCTAGAAATCATGTTACACAAGGCAAGGGAGATGCTGCCTGTGCAGGAGATATTTCCAAAGATTGCCTATTTATCTCCATTTTTTTCTTTTTAATTTTCAAACTATTTCAAACCATGAATGAAAGTTGCTTTAATAACTGCAGGAAATGTGCAATCAAACAATTAATTCCTGATTTCTTAGCTGTTTGCTGGTGTATGCATGAGATAAAAGATTTCTATGGTTACATATTTGATTGTTTATAATAAGCATCCTTAATTCTCTAAAAAAATTACATGTTTTTGTTAGTTTCACGCTTCTTTCTATGCTGCATCTTTGTATGACTTAAAAGTGATTAATGTGAAGTTATATGCACAGGGGAAAGACATGACTTTTGGTATACAACTATATGTTCTAAATTAGCAGTTGCCATTCAGGGAAAATGTTTTGAATTTATTATGGATTGGTCTCTGAATACATTTAGGGAAGTAACAAGTGAATCTAATATTAGGAATATTAGAAAAGAATTGGAAAAATTCACCGAGAGTATTCTTATGCTATAAGTAAACTAGGTGCTGACATACAAATCAATGTAAAGAATATATATGTGTTGAATAGTGATGGAACTAATCAAAGTCAGAGGTTTCATTCAAAGAGATTTTTCAGCTCAGAAAAAATGAACAAGATTATGATAAATGCTGTGAACTCAGTGTCATGCAGAGAAGACAATTTGGGAATGATTATTTACTTGTTTTCATGACAGAAGAAACAGGGAACATCCAGTGGAATTATTGCACATAAAAAGAACAAATATTATTTTTTTTTTTTTTAATAGTGGTAAATAACTTGTGGAACTCATTGTCAGGGAATTTTTTCCAGCTTAAAAAAAAAAAAGACACTGATGTGTCACAAATTTATCCATTAAAGACAGACAGGATGAGAATGCAGTTTCTGTCTTGAGAAATCTCTTGTCCTTCTAAATAAAAGTTGACTTCCCAATTTCACAGGCACTGGGCATTTTGTAATAATTTCAGCAGACAAACTGTTTTTTAAAAGAATTTCAAAATGTGTTGGTTTTAAAAGTAGGTATTTTACAAGTTTCACAGTGTGCAATTCATAAGAATTTTGCCTAGTCACTCATTAAACATCTATTTAACTAATATAATTTCCTAATATTCGATTTTTTTTTTAAGTAAAAGCATTCAGTTTTTGTTAGCATAAAATCGTTTTGTTTGGTTTTTTTTTCCCTTTTAAATTCCCTTTTCAAGACTGGAAATCTGAAGGAAACAATCCCTTTAGGAAGATGGGCAAACTCAGCTTGTTCTCGTGCCATGGCAGTGGTGACTGTGGCTTTGCTGCAGCGGTGATGGCTCCAGGCAGTGCTCACTTTAACACACCCACAGAAAGCTTAGTTATTTCTTCCCTTCACCCTTCCACCACACATCCCTTTGACCATAACCAAATCCCTCCACCCTGTCCACAGAAAGCTGGGGCTGTGCCCTTCTTCTCCCATCTTGCAGGTGATCAGCTGCAATAGTCTGTGTTTGCTCCATAATGCCTGGAACAGAATCGCCTACGGGCAGAGGGTGGCATGAGCCGTGGGACGGTTACTTGCACACAGGCCATGCTGATGCTGTGTAAATTCTCAGCTACAGAATCTCACTCTGCGCATAAGGGAAACACCCCCAACCCCGGCTGGGAGCTGTTCTGTCCTGTGTGCCATCCTGGGGGTATCAGAGCTTGGGACCTCTCTGTCCTGGTACTGGTATGGTGGGAAATGATTAATGCAAGCCCTTGCTGCAGGTGACTCGCAGAAAGGGACTGGTAGAACTCAACTAGTTCTGGGGTGCCCAGGAAAGGGCATCGCTGTGCTTGTGCCACTCCTGAGGGTGTTTTCTAACTTGTTCTTCAACATTCCCGTTGGTAGTTTCGGTGACCTCCATAGGCTGCATGCGCGGAAGCGCTGGAGATATCCTGAAGGGGAACAGCGATATGTGCGGGCACTCGGACACGGACCAGCCTTCGCAAAGCAGCATCCTCCGGCTCCGCAGCCTGGCGAGCGGAGAACTCCTGTGGGAGCCCCACACATCAGCCGCTCCCGGCGGGGTGGGGCAGGCGGGGCGGAGGTCCCAAGGCTGTCCCAAGGCGGGCGCTCCCCCGCGCCCCGCCGCCGGGATTCTCGCTCCGTGCGCTGATGGCTCCCGGGAGTCGCAGCTCACCTGACCGCCACACGGGTGTGCTCCCTCCATACCGCACGGCGCCGCCGGGCCCGCACCGCGCCGCGGGACCCGCGCCCCGCCGCCCCGCAGCGCCCCGCCGCCGGGGTCCGGCCCGCCGTGGGGCAAGCTGAGCTGGCCAGGGTACTGACCCGGCCCGGCCCCGCCGGCGGCACGGCTCCCGGTCCACCGTCTTCGGGAAACATTTGGCATCCTCTGGGGCTCTCACATCTGGAGTTCTTCTTTCGCACTCCTGGCAGGAGCTGCTCGGTTCCGTGTTTTGCCGGGCAGTTTATTACTTTTTTTCTCTCTCTCTCTTTTTTTTTTTCTTCATTTTCCATCGAGTCTCAGGGAGGCAGTGAGTGCCGTCCTGCTCACTCGGGGCTGCCCTGCCCAGAGCCTCCGGGGTACCCTCCTCCTTCTTGGGCTCCTTGCATCTGTCTATTTTCTGTTTCATCCCTTAAGATGTGGGGACTGTGGGCTCCTTGCTGTCTGTGTCCCTCGGGTTGCTCTTGCTGACATTTCCCCTAAGCCTTCAGAAGCTGTGATCTGCCACCCGTTTTCTCTCAGTGCTTCTGGTTCAGCAGAGGGGTGCAGAGGCTTTGCCTCCTTCCCTGCACTGACTACAGCCTGGTGGGCTGTGAGGGACCAGGTACTGAGTGCTTTGGCAAGCTGCATATCCAAGACATCTGCCCACTGTTTAAACTGGAGCTACAATGACTATGGGTTCCACCTCCATTTTTAGGTCTTGGGCAAGTTTCTTGGCTCCTTTAATCTGAGAAGACAAGACCTTGTGTGTCTTAGCTCCGCTTCCTGAATGTTTGCAGTGACAACTCTCTGAGAACCCCATGAAGATAACTGTCAGAGAGTGCTCCCACCTCTCTGCCCTGCATGCCTTCTGCCAGACTCTCCCAGGGATTTGCCTAAATGTGACGACCTCCTTATGCTAATCCTCATCACAGCAGTGTTATCACAACACTGCTCCTGCTCTTCATTCCTGGGCCTGCCCTTTGTCCCCAGGCCCTGCTGGCAGTGCACACAGAGCCATCCCTGTGGTCCCCAAAGATGGAGGTCACACAGGACCCATTGATGTGGCTTCCTGCACTCCCCAAGGTCCTGGCCCCTGAACCTAGTCCTGGGCAATGGTTCCTCCACATAGGTCCACATTGGCCCTGGTTTGGGTTTTAGAAGTCCTCCATTCCTTTTAGCAAACAAAACTCCCTTATAGCAGTTTGAAGAGAATTGGAGACAGCATATTGACCATCTAGTTTCAAACCTCTCTGCCTCTCATTGTTCTCCTCCTTCAGGGCCTCCTTGATGTGTTTTGCTCCATTTTGTCTTGGGGTGGGGGGGTGTACAGCTGTTGCCTTCAGTTCTGCAGAAAGGGAAATCCATCACCTAGGAAGGTGAATGGCTATTGTTGGGTCCAGGTGACACTGGTACTGTAGTAATAGCCTTTCTGGTGTGGGAGAGAGGTAAGGTGGTGTTTCTCAATCTTCAGTTCTCCAAATATTTCACACAACAGCAGTTCAGGATTTTATCATTCATTAGTTGGGTAGAGGCCCACATCTTACACAGTGCCTAAAGCACACGGTCAAGGGGTGTGTGCTCATTATCTGCAGAGGAACATTATTCCTTCCTCTTGATCCATCTCATCTCCCCACCCAGATGCTTCTGTGCTGGACGTAGAAACACTTTTTGTGATTATATTTTCATGATAGCTGGATGCTGCCCTGTATCCAGTCCTGAGTATGCTAGCTGTGGGTGGAGAGAGAACTCATGTCCCTAACTACAGACCATGGGTACTTTAATGACATTGCTGTTCTGAGCAGTATGCTTTAGACAGACTTTAGAGAAGCTGTGCTAATCCCAAACTATGCAGGAAAAAGAACATAGCCTGGGCAAGACAAGTGTAGCGACTCTAGGAGGACGCTCAGAGACAGGAATATAATGTGGCTTCCAGTCCTTCACTTCAGGTTTGGAAGCAGTTCCCTGGCAGCCCAAGATAGAGCGGAGCTTTGAACCTAAATTTGCTGAACCTGAGATTGGACACTTCAAAAGACAGGGGTATGACTATTGAAAGCAACTTTGGTGTTCCTTGATGCACATAACAATAGTGGTGCTGGAGCGTTTGTGTGGAGCAAGATGTGAGTCTCTTCTGACAACAAGCTCCCTCAGCAGCTTCTAGCTAGATGGGAATTGAACCAAGCTGGAATGTGTATGTGGAGCAAGACATGACTCTCTTTTGGCATAAACTCCTTCAGAAACTTTTGGCTAGATGGGAATCAAACCAAGCAAAGAGCAACCTCATGATGCAAAGGGTGACCTCATGCAGTGTGGTGGAAGAACTCCAACTTCCACCCTTCCTTATCAGAGCTGGCCGCCTAAGGTTTTCTAAGAACGAGACACAGCATCTGGTGCCTGTGGATCTGAACATGTTGCAGAGTTTATTAAACTCATAAGGGACCTCGCAAGGACTAATTTTCACCACTCCCCTCCTGCTTAGACTGTTTACATCTTACTTGATTCTTGTTCTGCCCTGCTACTCCATCATTCCATTTCCCCAGCAGGTGAGTAGGTCTAGGAGAGGGAATATCATATTCTTATATCACTTATCATATTCTTATATGACTTACAAGATGCTCATATGAAAAGAAAACAATTATTAAATAATCTTCCTTCCTCCTGAGCTGAGTATCAGGAGTTAGAAGGGTACAGACACTTGTTCATAGAGTTAGAAGACATGCTGACCTGTGATAGCTGCAGTAAAGATAAACAAGCCTTCTTCATCACCTCCTCGACAGGCAAGGTTAAATGGAAGCAAGGGATTACCAGAATGAGATTTAGTCTTTTCTCATTATTTAGTGTCAAACACACCAGTAACAGGGTTGTAATATAAATGTTGTGAGACTTCTGCACTTTCCTGAAAGGGAGGGGTCATCACTGTAAGAGAGGAACAGCTAGGTAGCTGAAGGATGAAAGGGCCAGTAGGTTATGTGAGCATATGACTTGAGCTTTCTGAGGTAAAAGGAGACTTGAGCAGGGGATGGTCATTCGATAGGTGGATCCAAGAGGTTTGGACCCTTTTTTCGGGTTGCTCTTGCTGAGTGATGGTTGTGTGACTGACGTGTTGGCTGGTGCTGATCCAAGTGTCTGGTGAAAATGAAAATGAAAGCTGAGGTTTGGCCATCTCCCTTTTTTCTTTCCCTTTTGCTGTAGACATTGTTCGCAGCGACATTGCCCTGGATAAGCAGAAAGGCTGTAAGATCGCCCAGCATCCTGACATAATGTTGGAGCTACAGAGGGAAAAGGCAGCTCAGATGCACTTGGTTTTGTTAAAGGAGCAGTTTTCAAACACATACAGCAACCTCACACTAACAGGTAAGGCTGCAAGACCAGCTCTGGAGCTAGAAGCTGGGCCTAGTTCTTGATAACTCACAGGTGTGTTAAAACCCTCTGGTTCTTCACCTCTGTATGAATCAGCATCTCTCTGGCTGCTTCTGTTTCCTACCAAGATTGCTAGGTATTGGGAGGGAAAGGACCTGCAGGAACTGAAGGTGGACTCATAAGGCCTCCGCAGCTGGCACCTATGCAGACACTCCAGATTTGGTGCCCCCGAACAGAACATTTTCTACAGTCTGACCTAAGCAGAATACCACAGCATTGAAGTGCTGAAGAAATCTCCCTGCTAACTGTTCACGTTGATGGGTCTGCAGCAATTACTAAATTTGGAGTCCTTTAAGCTGCAGCTGATTTTTTTTTCTTTCCAGAGCATGCACTTTGTGTGAACCCAGTAAATATTAAAGAGCAAATATAAAGGGATAATGGCCTAGACAGAGATGAGAGGATACTCTTTTTCTGGCAACTGTTTGTATTATCCAGAGAACAGACTCTCAAAGGATGGAGGAGACTGCCACATTTTGGATACACATTTAATGGTGCTTGTAAAGGACTGATGTCTTCAGGCAGTGAGTGGGCAGCAGGATGGGATCCCAGCAGCCAGCAGGGTCCTTTCATAGCTGTTCTCCTTATCACTACAGCTGGATGAGCCACAGATGATGGGAAGGAGGAAGAGACTAATAAATCAAATGAGATCCCCTTCTCCTCTTGACAGGTCTCTTTCCTGCAAAAGGCAGGCAGGCATCTGATTTTTATAAGAGGGAGGGCCCTGAGCTCTGTCTGGGGAGGAGATGGTGGCTCTTGTGTGCTGCTGGGCTGGGAGAGACAAACGGGTCCTGCACAACCTCCCCTCTCTCTGCTGCCTCCCCTAATTCAATGTCCAGCCCCTGCCTTGAAGCCAGGATGGGTTTGTGTCTTCTCCAGTGTATCAGTGAGCTCTGGCACTCCTGGGGACATCAGCTGTGCTGGACCTCTTGGGGACCCCACAGAGGTGGGATGGGGATCTCAGCGCTGTCAAAGGGCTCAGCCCAGGGGGTCACTAGGCATTGGAGTGTGGCTGAATTGCATCATTCCTGAAGGCCCAGCATTTAAATGGGATCCTCAGAGCCGTTTCTCATTCTCTGTAATGTAATCCACTTGGCTGTTTATTCCCAGTACAACTGCTGGAATCAACATTGTCAGCTTTTCCTCTGACAACTTGCTTACTTTCCACTAAACAAACTTCCCTAGAGAAGTGAAGCTGCTCTCCCCTATCCTCCTTCCCTCACTGCTTCAAAAGCTCTCTGGCATTGCTCACATTTTTTACAGAACCTGCAGAGCAGAGGTGCTACCTGGTTATCAGCTTAGCTCTTAGCCTTTCCAAGTATGTTTACAGGATAGTTCAGAAGGTTTTAACTCTAAATCTCCAGAGGAGAGAGAACAATTTCACCAGAATATTACCCAAAGAACTATTTTAATGTCCTTTAACTCCCTTTGAATGTGAGCAGAGCAACTTCATAATTGTTATGAAGTTTAATCTTTTATTTCATAGACATAGTCTGAGAACATAGACTCTAGACAGCTAAGCATAATATTTAACTGGAACTCTACGAACTTGTGTAAATATTTCCCTTCTCTGTGATGGATCTGGTGTTTGGGGTGGGCAGAGGGGGTTGTACATCTGTAAGAAGGTCATTTCTTACCTTCAAAAATCAATCAGCCAGAGTTTGCTTGAGGACTTCTTTTTGTTCTGCACAGTGGGTTTGTACAGTGCTATATAGGGAGTCCCCAGGTCATGAGGAAAGGTGTTGGAGCAAGAATGCAGACGTAGTTTAGGGAGGGACAGTGAAGAACTGAGTTTGCAGGGATGGAGTATCCGGCGAATCCTTGAGAAGAGGATTTCCTCCTGGGGATCTCCGTCTAGGAGTCACTTCTGACCCTCAGTGTCCAACTTAGACTGGAGGAATATTGAACCCCACACCACTGTGTGAGAGGGGTCCTACTACTGCTAGTTCTTGCAGCACTTTAACTGTACCAAAGAAATGTAAATTGAGTATCTTGCCCAAACTCATGTGAGAATAAAGATGCTTTATGATGGGATAGGTACTCTCAGAGAGCTTGAGAGGCATTTTTATTCCCATGTTACTACCACTACCACTGTAGTGATTTGAACAAAAAGTCCCATTCTCTACCTCCTCCTCCTCCCACATAACATAGTTATATGAACAACTTGAAAGACTATAGATCAGGCCTCCCACTCTGCCTACAAGTGTGGGCAAGAGATATTGCCGTCAAGCTTACATGCAGTGTCCTCATGGCTTTAGGAATGAAAGCTCTTAAAGTGAAGGGAGTAGGATTCTGCAGTCCCTGTGGCATCAGTGTAAGTTGGGGGCTTTTTCAAATCTATTCACCAGTTGCACATAGTTCTCAGTGTGTTCCTTATTTCAGCAATCAGGCAGGGTCGTGTTGCGCTGCGCTGGGATTTTAAGCTGCTCCCAGCAGCAGGTACCTCCGAGGTAAGAGCGTGTCTTAAAATGAAATGTGTTTTTTTTTGTGCTAAGACACAACTGAGACTGAGTGAAACCAGGCAGTCTTTCTGGCTCTCATTCCTCCAGGAACACATGTTAGGCTCTGGCTTAGACCACTTCGGTTTCTCTTGTTGTGTGTGAGCATTCCTCGGCTCCTGTATGCAGGCTTTCTCTTGCATCTTGCCTCTGCTTTCTGTATGTGATCTTTCTAGGCTTACTGAGGCTGCCTCACTGACATCACCGATTGCCTTTGATCTGGGACAGTGCTATTTAAATGCTGTAAAATATTTTGAGGTTTATTAATCTTTGCTGTTTATCCCTTGGTGCTCAGAGATAGGTATCTCGTTTCACAGATCAGCATCTCTGGTGCTCCAGGGTGAGTCTGTGGTAGAGCAGAGGGAGACTGCACAGCATTACCTGCTCTCCTCTGGGAACTGGCTTTCTGAGCTCAGCCCACAGTGGGATAGAGGAGGAGAAGGACTCTTTCCCTAGAAACACTTCTCTCACTGGAGCAAGCAGTGATTCTTTTACATTTCGTATCAGATGGAATAGAAGTTGCAATCATCACAGCAGGCTTCCCTCCTTTGCAACCCTCAGGAGAAATGTTCAGGTGACAGGAAGGCCATTTTGGAGCCCTGGAACTGAGGGGTGAATGCACAGCATTGGGCTGGCAGCAGGTGAGGTGTGGGGAACTGCCTGGGGCAGTGGAGACACATCATGCATGCAGGTTTCAGGGAGTGAGCTTGTGGGGAGTGGAGCAGCAGCAGGCAAAGCTTTGATAGATTAACTATGAACTCCTCCATTTGTGGTACCAGTTTGGGCTGGGGTAGTGTATTGCATTTGTACTTTAAGAGACTGGATATCCCCAGGTTTCTGCACTATTATTAAGTAAAGCCTGTTAAGCCCATGGGAGAGGGGATTGTTCAGGTCAATAGACATATGTGAAAAAGTGTCCCCTCCTGTATTTACATGAAGTGTTAAGTGTAACTGAGCTTCCCAAGAAACAAGTACAGACTATAAATTTCCCTCTAAGAGTTCCCATCCAGAGGAAACAAAATAGTGCCCCACTTCTCATTCTGAACTATGGAGAAACATCTCTTCTTTCTGCTCTACCTTCTGCCTGAAGCTGCAACTCAGATTACTTCACTTCATCAAGAGACTAATGATGACAGCTCTCCAGCCTGTCCCACCACACCACGTCTGCGCTGAAAAAGAGAGCTCAGCTGAGGAGACCACAGGATGTGTGGTGGGAGCCCTCCATCCTGTAATATCACACAACACAGCCTTTGAAAGCAGCTGTTAAGAGGGCAGACCCTCTCCACAGGGCACATAATGCTCCACTGTGGAGCATTAGCGGAGTGTCTCTTCCAACTGCACTGAAAGAGACTTGAAGGGATTAAACTCAGGTGGCAACTGCTACAAACAGAGCTGAGAGCTGCCAGAGAGTGCATTTCACTGTCTGTGTCCAACACTCCAATCAGAAGTTTTACACTGTTTTACAGTACCCTGTTAAGATAATTACATAGTTTAAACTCTGCCGTAACAGCAGTTGTGAGATCTGTGTGAGGTTTTTCTTTCAAAAAAAGTCTATTTTTGGAGACACTAGCAGCCAGGCAGAGGCCCTCTTTGTCCGAGGTAAGTGCTATGGGGACATGAGGCGATGCTGACGAAGTGTGCACACCAGCTTTTCACCAGTGGGATGTGTAATGGTGGGATGAGTGGAACAAAGCAGAGCGTGTGTGTGGCTACTGCAGAAAACTTATGTGAGGGAGGCACAGAGCAAAGATGAGGGCAGTGTGTCTGTATGGAGAGCTTTCAAGTGAGACATTGTCCCACAGAAATATGTTTTTTGCATCTCCCCAAAGACAGCAAGAGCCAGAAGTGTACTTGTTCTTTGGCAGGGAATCACACGGCTCAGGTCGAGCACCTGTGAAATGTGTGTTTCCTGCACTTGTGAACCTCCCCTGGTGGTTTTGTGATTCCTGCTGAATGCTGTGGCTCTGGAAGATGGTGGTCCTGGAGTAGAACGTGTCCATAGCGTCTGGGACTCGTCCCGTTGAGTGGTGGGTCTGGAGAGGACCATGGCTCAGAGGCTGCCCTTGCAAGAGAGTCTGTGCAGGAAGCGGGGTGTGGGGCTGGGTGTGTTTTTGGTGCCTCTGCTGCCAGGCAGCAAGGCTACTCTGGTTAATTTTGCTGGTGTTTTCCCCAGATGGGTTTTATCCCCAGCTACAGCTAACTGCATGGCTGGTGGGGGGCCACCTTGTGAGGTGGTACCTGAGAGGGTTGTTGCAGAGATAAGTACAGCTTCCTTGCCTTTTTGGCAGCTTGTTTGGGATCAGCAACTTAAATGTCCTGTGGTCTGCACAGCAGTCACATGTATCATAGCTGTTTTACTGCACAGGGGTAGTCTGCACTGCACTTGCTCTCCAGCTTTTCTTCAAGGAGAATGATCCCTGGGGCTGTGTAACAGGCCTGAGAGTGTCTTTTGGATTAAGCTGTCTGCCCTTCTGTCCATCACAGTCCCTATAAGTTACACACATTATTCACAGCGTTGTACAAAATAGATCTGAAAAGGACCTCAAGAGGGCATCTTCTAGCCTTTTCTGTGACAAATCCGTACCTGGTTTCCGCTTGGGGAAAGGTGTATGAGGAGAGGCAATATCTTTTGTGTGACCAGCTGGTACAGTTGGAAAATCAGTCAAACTCTGGGGGGCTTGAAATCTTGGTTGGGGCTGAAGAAGAAAAAGTAGCATTCAAAGCTAAAAACACAGTGAAAGTCATTTCCCTGAGCTTGTCTCCTTGATTAGCACAACTGAGATACTGGTGGGGAAGTCATGTCAGCAAGGGGAAGACAATAATGTCATCAGCTCCAATAGGAAAGAGGGAGAGAGAACTGCTGCGAAACACTGGAGGCTTTCCTGGAAGAACAGTAACAGGAAAACTGTAATGTCATTAAAACAGTACCTGTACTGAGCCCACAGTAAATGACCAGCAGAGGTGCCAACCTTTCGAGGATGGTTTGCAGGTGTCTTATGAGACCTTGGGATCAGAATCAATGGAATGGTGCTGGGAAAAATAAATCATGGTAAACAATCTCCTGTAACTAAGTGTTTTTGTGCCATTATCAGTTGTTTATATGAGCTCACTCTGAAATAGTGACTGTTTGTTTTTACTGCACAGCCTTCTGAGGGTGTTTGGTGCACAGCTGAAATATATGGTGTTCCTGAACATGTCTGTGTAAAACCAGCAGGCTCTCAGGGCTCAGCAGCCAGGCAGCAGCATTGCCCAGGTTGTGGGGACATCACTGATGACCGATTCAGATGATGTGGCTTCATCCTTGTTTTAAAACCTGTGATGACAGTGATGTGCCCTACCTCAGCAGTTGGTTCTAGGGCATAATTAGATACATCATTGTGGAGTTGGTACTTTTAAAATCTCTTCCTTCAGTTTAAGCCTGTGATGGCATGTCCTCTCCCCATGGACATGGAGAAGAGCTTAAAGCACTCCTTTTCTCTTTGCAGAATTCTTTTACATATTTGAGGCTTGTTATCATGTTTCCCTGAAGACTTTTGCTCTCTGCACTGAACAACTGCTTTTCATTTGCTCTTTTCTCATGTCCATTTTATTTTCAATTTGAATGACACATACGTGGTTGATGCTGCCTCTTGAGGTCCCTTTCAGCCCTCTTTACAATTTTTCTGTGGTTCTGTGTTTTGTTGGGGTCCCTTGGGCTCTCTCCAGTGGATCTGGGATGCTTTTGAAGCACATTGCCTTGAAATGAGACCAGTATTGTAGCCGAGGCCTTTCTTGACTGAGAAAAGCAGTGGGGTTATTTCATGTACCTTGTGCGTGACACTCCTGGCTGTATAATCATGGAATTTTTGCTACAATATTACTTGTTCATGCCTGCAATTTTGTGTACTATTTCCCAACCAGCTGTGCATTCCCCACATGGAATTTCATGTAGTCTCTATTTTTGTAATTTTCTAATTAAAATGTTACACAAAACTGGAGGTAAAGTCCAGAGAAAGTAGAGGTATACAACATCTGTTGCCTCTATCCCACATATGAGACCCTTTTGCACTATCAAAGAGAAGGCAGGTTGCCTTCACATGGCAGGGCTATTGCATCCAGCCCTTCCTTGCAGATGGATTGTTTGATGACTTGTTTCAAAATTTTTCCAGGAATTGAAGTTATGTTGGCTGGCCTGCAATTTCCTTGATTTTTCAACCTGTTAAATATAGCCAGTATATTTGCCCTTTTCCGGTCTTTTGAAACCTCATTTGTCTTCCAGAAATTCCCGTAGATAGTTGCTGATGGACCTCAGCCTATTTGAAAACAACAAACTTCCCGTAATTTTCATTCTGCTCAGGTGCTACCAGACGTACTTTTACTCTACTGCTTTTAATTACATTAACTTCGTGCTCTTATAATTTTATCCTTTTTTAAATGAAGTCTGAACCAACAAAAGCATTAAACATTTCTGTTTTAACTCTGTGAGTTGTTGACTATTGTGAAATTCTGTCCCAATTTATACCTCTTTGCTTCCTGAGACAGCTGTGAGCCAAACCCTTGGGATCCCCTGCCTTCTCTTACCCTAATTAGTAGTTTTACAACTCGTTTTGTGCTGACAACATGTGTGTGTGTGAGAGAGGTCATGAAGGTGAATCTCTTTTTCAGGTGACACCCGCTGGTCTGTTAAGCCACACTTTGGCTTTCTCATTATCTGATTACGTTATTGCTTTTGTAACTGTGGGACATATGGCTTCTTGTGACGTGTTCAGAATTTATTAAATTCAATTTACTGTGCAATTTAAATAGCCTCGCAAGAGAAGATATTTTATAAATTTTGCATCTTAAAATTAGCAGTTTTACGTACATTATAGTATGTAAGGTCATTACCAGAACCAGCCAGTGCTGGGTGCTGTGTAGAGAATAAAGAAACACATAAACCTAACAGAAAACAGATTTTTGGTGGAAGGGGGGAGGGCTTACACGCACTAACAGCTTTGGAAGGGCTTGTGGCATGTTCAGTGTCATAAACCAATCTATTAACCTTTTCTCGTTGCTCAGGAGGTGCTGAACTCTTTGGTCTGCCTCTTCCCACCGATGTAGTTATCAAATGCCTTCTTGTTACCGCTGGCAATCCCTGCCGTGAGCAGTTTCTGTGGAGCACTTGGCTCTTTTGCTCTGTCACTCTCCTGGTGCTGTTCCTTTGTGCTCATCCATATTAGCCTGATGGAGTTGCCATTTCTCCTTTGCATGCTGTGAGCCATGGAGAACTCTGTGATCTACCCTTATCGTACCCCCACGCTAAGATAATTTACATCTGTCCCCTTATCTTGCTGCATGTTTACAAAACACCATCTTTCCTGAACTCCCTTTCCACTTGGCATAAAATCTTACTTGCCAACCCTCTCAGATTACCAAAGTCTCTGTTCTTACAAAGCACTACTTTTACTCTGCCAGTATTTCCCATTCTTTTCCAAACAAGTACTATCACTCTTTTCAGGCTTCCTCACCTGCAGTGCTTTCCACCTGCATGGCTTTTCCCAGTTTTTCTCTGTTGATGAGAATCAAACTTTAAGGAACCTCATTCCTAGTTTTGTTCCTCTCTCTTCTTTCACAATTTATTTTGTTGGTGCATTCCAGGAACTTGAAGGCTGTTTCTGATGTCTTCCTTTCCCAGCAAATGTGTGGGCAGTTAAAGGTCCCTAATTACCAGCAGGTTCTGTGTTTCAGATGCTCCCAATAAGCCTGTGCTTCTGATCTCCTTGATTTTGTAGCCTAAAGCAGACCCCCAGTGTGCCAGTGTCTGGGATCCTTCCAGTCTTACGTTACACAGTGGTTTTTATACCTGCCTTTTGTACTATTGAGTTTCACCCCCTGCTTTTATGCTGGGCCCCTAAGATCATCCAGACCTCCTTGTGTGATTTTTCTCATCCTTTGCTGTGCTGATGATACTCTTCCTCTTTGTCAGCACTGTGCTTAGCTCTGATTTTCAACCCCTGGATCTTTCTTTGCCTCTTTCCACCAGGTCAAAAACCCCTTCTCCTCCCACACTAATTTAATGCCTTACTGCTGTAAAACAGCAGTCAAATCTTGTGGATTTTTCTCTTTCTTAAGCTGAATAGACATGGCTCCTTAAGCTTCAGTTTGCCAAAGTCCTGTCATGCCTCCTCCTCTGACCTGTGGCCATGCAGGACAGACTTTTCCATCCCAGAGATACAAGCCCTATATTGTTTTCCTGTACGTGTATTATCTTGTGCTTGGCTGAATTAAAGCACGCTTCATTGGATGGTGGCCATTTAGCCATACAAATTGGATCACAGGGTAAATGAAGGCTGTTTTGTTCCTTATTTGCTAACCTTCATTTGTGCTATCTGCAAGCTGCCTCCAAGGATCTTGCATTTATCTAAATGATTGGTAAAAACACTGCATCCTGTGGGATGGGAAGCAGGCGATGGATAGGTTTTTGTCTCATCAGCCACTTCTATCTATCTGCTTATGCCAAATTATTTCTATTAATGCAAGTTCTTAAATCAAGCTGTAACATCAGTTAGAGAGGACTTGATTCTGTACAACATATGTTGGCTGGTAATTAGCTAAGATATGAATATAATGAATTATTGGTAGATTCTCATATTGGCTTTTAATTACTCTGTGAAGTTCTGCTGTCAGCATGACTGGCTGTTGGTCCATAGGTCAGTGAGTCCTGCTGAAGTGCCAACATGGGGTTAGGTCTCACCTACCCTTCTAGAATTACTTGGCATTCCAAGATTTATTAAAAATTAGCATTAGCAGGTCAGAGATCTCCTCAGCACACTTGGAGGTGCAAATTATCCAGGGTGGGTGATTTAACAGTGTTTATCTAAAGCAGATGTTATCTAATACATCTCTTGGTCATTAGTAAATGGTGAAGTATATAATCGTCTCATGATGAGTTCATCATCTTTTTTTTTTCCTCAATACAGAGCACATGTACTTATATTTTGGTAGTTACATTTGTAATTTTACCAAGTGCACAAAATAATGCATCTGTATCTTTTTTTCACATTTCCCTTATTTCCTCTATATTTAAATACCACTCACTCTTAACTCATGAAGGCGTGAATTTTCCCATCATGCTTTTTAAATTCTTTATTAATTTTCTATACTTTGTAATTTGCAGCTGGTTGCTATTTCTTTGGCTTTACAATCAAGGCTTATATTGTCTTCTATTATCTCTGTCTATACCACTGCATAAGGATGGGTTTCCTGCCAAAATCGCCTTCCAGCATGGTGGTGGAATATGCAGATTTTGGCCACCTAAACCACCTCAAAGCAATGCAAAAAAACCTGACCAAAAACCCCTTTGAATATTCATTTGGATTATTTTGTCCAGTATTTTCTTCCTAATACTTTTTTCCAGCCTGGACGTGTTGAAGCACCTTGGGTATGTATTTTTGACTGGGATTACAGTCCCACTAGCTTTTCTCAAACACAGGCTTGAAGAAGGTAGCTGCCAATGTGGACAGAGCAGGAAACTCTGTGTCTGGTGAGTTTTCAGCATTTTTAAAAACTATCCTAGCAAATTGTGACACAGCAACAAATTTTGCTGCAGTTGGAGGAGTATTGCTTCAGCACTCCAGCCACCATCCCTATGTATTTGCTCCCTGTGAAAAATAACAGGAGTGGTTATTTACGTGCTGCTGAGGAGCGTGCAGCCGGGGACTGGGGATGTGTGACTGTTGTGTGCAGGATACGTCTGACAGACCCTTGCTTTGTGGCTGGGCTAACTCATGGAGAAAACAGAGAGGAGAGGGGAAAGGCGCGGATGGTAAGCCTGGCTTGGCGGGGAGTGGCAGGGATAATCTCTGTGGCTGGACCCTGGCTCCTGCCCCACACTGCTCTGTGGGGGCACTGCCTGCTGGTGGGAACGCGGTTTGGTTCCCAAGGCTTGTTCTCCAGTTGCTTGCTCTAACCCTTTTTCCATCTGTCCATTCATTTATTATTTACCGCTTTCTCTTGCTCTTTTCTTCATTAGTTGTTCCCAATGCTCCTGGCTCAGGAAAGGGATGTCTTACAGGGAACACAAGGGCAGCAACAAATGTGGTTGTACTGCTCCTCTGACAGCCCTCTGTTGTGGGGACAGGACTGTGTGGCATGCACAGTTAATTAAACTCTAACTTCTTTTCCAAGCTGAGAAAAGGGTCAAAATCCTGGAAATAAGAGGTTCTTGGAGTCCCCCATGCAGTCCATGCTCTGCTTTTCAGAGGCTCATACTTGCGATGGATACACAGGGGTGGGAGAGTAATGTGAGAGCCTGTGGATTTGCATGCTTTGTGCAACTAAAAGTGGTGGGGGAAAAGCAAGGTTACAAGGTGTTCAAAAGAAATTTTGGATCTCTCTTTACTTCATTAAATTTTATATTGGGTTGCTGTGCCAAGAGACACAATCATTGACTTTCTTAAAGAAATTAAAACCTGCATGAGTTTAATTTTTTTTTTCTCTGATGAAAAGGTGGCAAAAACAAAGGTTTTGTAGGAGAAACTGAAACCAGTTCAAATATAATTCTATTAACTAATTAGGAGAACTCTGGAAATGGGACTGAGACTCACAGGCCTTTTTTTCTTCTTTTTGCTGGGGCACTCCAAGAATTGGATCACCTGGGGAAAGCATGTTTAAGAAATACCAGATGGTCTCTGCGATGCTCCAGCTGTGGACAATCACTCCCAGCCAGGCAATCTGCCTTGCTGTCGAAGCCCTCTAAAACTGTGCTGCCCATTTGTCATGCTTCTCCAATTGCAGCGCTCTGGATAGCTTCTTTTTTCCTTGTCTGGCTCTTCCTTTCCAGTTTTTATCACCCACCCCCTCCATGAGCTAATGTAGTAACATCCCTTCATTGGCTATAAATCCATTGAAGAGCCATATATAAAATATTACTTTGTTAGGGAAGATTGGGAAACATCTGTTTTTTACCCATAAGAGTCAGTCTCTACTTGTCTCCTATGACAATGTGACTATTTATATATTTGTAAAGAGAAAGAAGGAAAGAAAATGGGAATCCTAGAAAAAAAATGAGTGGAGCCTCTAAATGGAGGAAACTGATTCAGCTCTGGGATTTGTTTGGAGGCTTTTTGGGAGGGTGGGGGGGCACAGGCCAAGAAATTGCTTAGATGTCTGACAAAGTAACAGTCATACCAACTGCAGAAGGTCCTTCTGGAAATCTTTTGACGTTGTATAACAGTTCCTAGGTGCTTCCTAACACATAGTTGCACAGGAAAGCTGTCTAAACCATTGTGTATTATCTACTACATAGAATAGAATCCTGGGAACAGTGACAGTCCTTGGATCAGTAGCAGACTGTAGCCATAGAGGCATACGCACATAGCAGCAGAAGTGCGTACCTATGGAGGTTTTACCTTTAGGTGGATGTGCACCGAAATTTATGCACCTAATTTAGGTGGTTATGCCACCAGGGCTTCTTATCTGAGCCTACTGGCATGAACAGCCTCTCTCCCAACCTGCTCATCTCTAGTGCCTTGCAGAGCTGCCTGCTTTTCCTCACACATATGGAACTTAACCTATGTCTCCATCTCCTTGCTGGACAAGGGCATTGGTACCTGTGAGTGCTTGTGTGGGGAGGGCTGGCGCTGGGTACCCCGAGGTGGCAGTGGTGCAAGGGCAGGGTGCTGGGGCGGTATTGTGCCTGCCATGGGGAGAGAACTTGGGGGGATATGGGGCCTTGGACTGGTCCAAGCAGACAGGCAGGCTTGGGACACTGTTCATGCTGCTGGGGTGAGTCATAGAGTGAGATGCTCTGTCAGAGGTTGCAAGGAACAAGTCTGCGGGGAAAGTGGTTGGGAGCAAACAAGGGAGAATGCTCCTTGGGTGAGCTGGGTAGGCAGGGAGGTTGCATCTCTGGAAGGCTGCCCATGGTGCTGGTTACTATGCCTGCCAGGCAGCCACACTGCCAGTTTCTGAGCCACTCAGCAGGTGAATATGGAAGGAAAAATGGACTTTGGTGCTTGCAGATGGTGGCAGGATTTGCCAGGTGGCCCAAGCCACAGCTGCTTTCTGTGCCGTGCAAGGATGACCATATAGCAACAAAGTGCTAGAGCTGCTATTGATAGATGCTGCTCCACATAAAATGGTAGGATGGTTTGGGTTGGAAGGGACCTTAAAGAACATCTAGTTCCAATCCCCCTGCCACAGGCAGGGATGTCTTCCACTAGCCCAGGTTACTCAAAGCCCCATCACACAAGTCTCCTCCTTTCCTGGCTGGGTTCTGTGCCCTCAGCCTGCCCCTTGCTGCACAAACACAAGATTCTGCTCTCCACTCTCCATTCCTCGGAGTAATTGCAATGTTGGTTTGGATCCAGTTCACCCATCTGAGGTGGGGAATGCCCTGGAGGAGACCTCTTTCTTCCCTCTACCAGCCAGCCTTGCACATCCTGCACAACCTCCGAGGTGGATGGCTGCCTGCTTTCCTCAGCATGGCCAAAACCAAACTCCATGTGTGTCTCCCCTGCTGAGCCCACTCATGCCTTTCTGTAGGGCTGTGGTTGACAGCTGTGTCTTCCCCATGGCCTCGTAACATGCTCATGCTGCTCCTTCTCTCCTTCTCCCACACACTGGCCGCTGTGCTGCTGGTCCCCTCCCACCACGCTGGAGTTCAGCCTGTTCTGATGGTTATCTGCCCTCACCGCAGCTTTGTGCCCTTCTGCTTGGCTTTTGCAGCTTTTCCTCTTCCAAGATCCTTCTCATTCTCCCTCCCGTGGCGCTAATCAGACCTTGATCCCCCTTTTCTTCCCTCCGCTCACTTCATCACCCAGTTGTTGCTGAGCTATGCTCCAGCCCCCCTGGGCACTGGTAAAAACTCCCAGACCCCCCCACAACACCCACCTCCAACTAGTGAAGCACCCTTGTAATGCTAGTGACAAGTAGAAGGTTATTTTTAAATGGCAAGATATTAAATAGACATAGCTGCTCTAACAGCTGCTATATCTTTGTCCTCTCTGTGCCAAAGCCTCTAGTTATCTTGCATGGTGTGTCAAGGCACTGCTCTGAAATCTGCTGCTCGGCTTGGGCAGATTTTAGCCCTCAGCCCTTCCAGCTCTGAGCTTGGAAGTGACATCTAAGAGTTTTCTAGGTGAACTAATATTAATGTATAAATTTGGACTTTACAGGAGTAAAGAGTAAAGATTAAATTTGAGGTGGAAGCAGACAAATAGAAAGGAATTGGGAATGTTGCAAACAGCTGGATGGGCATGAGCCACATGGGCAGAGCAGCAGCTGGGAGGATAGGCACACCCAGAGCCCTCTAAGGATCAATGGGAAGCTCTGACATTGGAAATGGTATTGGGAAGCAGTGTTGGACACCATGTCCAATTCTCATGCCCATTTTAGCAAAAAATGCTATGTGGTTGGGAAAGATTCAGAAAAGAGCAGTAAATATGACCAAATCCTGGAAATATGGAGTTACAGACAAGATTTAAGTAAGATACATCTACTTAAGGAAAATTTAAAAATAACTTAATCATAATGTGCAAGTATCAACAAGGGGAAGAAAAAGTTCAGGAGTTATCCTGAAATGCTAGTGAAGAAAGGCACAAAGAGAAGCTATGATTTAGAACTGAATGCAGAACAATCTTGGGGTAATAATGTGCAGATTTCCAATGCTGAGAATAAAAGCTGGAATGTTTCTACCTGGGTATGAGGTGGATTAGCAGCCAGTGTCATCCTGAAAGCCAGACTCCTGCTGAAACTGTTTCAGACAGTAGTTGTCCTTTTTATGTAGTAATTTCTATGTTAGATTCTCTAACCTGTCTCAAGCAGGAAGCAAAACTATGTTGTATTAATGGTTCTCTCTATACTTACAACCTGTATAAATGTGCAACGTGAGTGTGGTGCCTCCTAGAGAATAGGTGATGGCAGGAATTAAATGCTCTCGAAACCAAACTGAATCTGTTACCCTTTGCTAGTAACTTGGCCAAAGGGACCTTTCACTCAGCTGGAAGCAAAGCTGAGTTTGGACTATGGGTTCTGGTTCTCTTCTGGTTAAGAGAGCAGATGAATTTAGCCCCTTCCTATGCCAGAACCTACCTGGCCTTGATGTGACATCCATTGGTAAGAGAAGAAAAACTGAGTTTAGGTCAGGGGTTTTTGGCCAGAGGTGGCTGAATGTAGGAAAGTTTAGCTACATCTCCTTGCCATAACCACCCCCAGGGAGAAGCTGATGTGCCGACCAGAACAGCAGGTCAGTCTTTGCTCCCTGCCACCAAATCCTTCCCTGAAACAAGATCCAGAGACCAACCATCTGAAATGTGAGTTTTTTCCCAGGAGGAACCTGTGTTTGATACAGTAGTATCAAAGAACTTTTAGCAGGTATTTAATTGAATAACTTGACTTCTGAACTTGGGTGTCCAAAAATTCATTTATGATCTTGCTGCATATAAATTCCCAGATACAGGATTTAGACACAGAAATAGTCTTCCTTTGATAGAATGTTACAAATTCAAGTTTCAAAAATTATCCTCTTGAGCCACCTCTATGGTGTTTGGCATCATGACAAGTAATTAGTCAATCCTGAAATAGTCATCAAGCAGAGAAACAGCTTATTTTATATACTGTTTCTTAGAGAGTTAAATATTTCCACATATTCAGGCTCTGATTGGAGTCTTGGATCCTTTCCAAATGTTCAACCTGTAAAGATATTTGAGAACACCAGGACTTAGGCCCTTTCCAAAAAATGATAGATTTCACTTGAATTTTCACAAATGGAAAACCACAACTCCCCATAGCTGCAAAGAAGCAGCTGTCATACCAGGTATGGAGTATGAGAAAACACTTTCTAAAAGCTTCAGGGACTTCCCATTATCTGGAAGTTTTTAGTGCTCTCAGAATCTGTGAAGAAAACCGCGGGTTTTTTTCCTGCACAGAGTTGCCTCAGATAATCGGCTGCACCTGTTTGGAAGCGGCGCTTCACGTTGTTCCCTTACACAGACCCTTGCACATGTTTCTGTTAATTTTTCCTAGAAACCCAAGTGTCAACAAATTGGAGCCCAGCATTGCAACTCTGTGCAAAATCCCAAATTGGTGTTTCTGAGCACTTTGCCATGCAAAGTCTGTGATCTAAGTGACTGAATCGACTATGGAGTTTTGAAGTTGAAATACTGGGGTGTGGGGATGCAGGCAAAAAGCTATTGAAGAAATCAATAGTACCAAGTCAGCAGCTCCAAACCTAAAGTTCTGCTTTTTGTTGTTGCTTCTGGTCTATTCTTAAAAAAAAAAAAAAAAAAAAGGCAACTTTCCAAATTGGTAATGGTCTTCCTTTGGGAAGGGTTAATTTTTGGGTGCTATTCAGCTCAGACATGCATGATGAGAATTTGGGAAATGAGGAGTTAAGTCATGATGATGTAAATCATTGTTTTGCATTTAAAATAATAGCACTTGGATAATTCTGAAGTTGGGGGTTCTGCTTTTATAGCCTGAGAGGTTGCCAAAACATGTGTGCGTTGCTCTGAATTGGTAAATGATTCCTATTTATAGGACAGGTGTCTTCTGATGTCCAGAGTTCAGTCTGTTCTGTAATCTCAGATCCTGTTTCTGATCTATGTTTAATAACGTGTGACAGAAGACGATAGGAACCTTGCAGACCAAATCAGGCTCGGAATGTTTTGAGTTTAGCTCTGCCCAGCTCTGTCTGCTTGTAATGCAGGGCATCTTTTCATCAGGGTCTCGCCCATTTAAAATTCATTTTTGGACTTAGCTTTTCTTTCTGAAACACACAGACTTCTGTCTCATTTACATGCAGCCCAAAGGCTGTTGAATGTGCCAGCCTCCTTCCTTTGCACTGACTCAAAAGGAAAAATACTTTCTTACATATTTTCAACACAGCTTTTCTAATGCTGGAACCACAGTGAGGCAGGACCACAGGGCGGGATGTGGTAGCAGGAGCAGAGTAAAAGTGTAGGTGACAGCAGTTGTGCAAATGAACCCTTGTGTTTCCACCAACACCTAAATTAAACTGTCCTTCACAGCTATTGGTTTGGGCTATGCAGAATCATCAGAAAAAGGCAGCTAGTCATGCGACTGTCAAAATTACTCTTTTCCATTATCTTGCAAACTGCTGGTGGAAACGAATCATAGACTGGTTTGGGCTGAAAGGGACCTTTTAAAGGTCGTTTTGTCTAACCAATCTGCCATGGGCAGGGACACCTTCCGCTAGACCAGATTGCTCAGAGCCCCATCCAACTTGGCCCTGAACACTTCCAGGGATGGGGCATCCACCAGCTCTCTGAGTAAACTGTGCCAGTGTCTCAGCACCCTCATTGAATGTAAATGCAGACAGGCCCAGTTATCATGTTGTTGATGCTTTTGCTCTGGTCCTTATACTGCATTTTGAAAATAATTGCTTTAAAAAAATTATTTAAAAATATGACCGAGTTCCTCTTCTACAGAAGAGTGCAGACTTTGGAACTGGAGGTTCCAGAGAGACACAGGCTGTTGAGAGAAGGGTCAGAAATGCAGGTTGATGGGCAGGGAATCTCTTGAGATGCCTAATTCAAGGAAAGAGGTGCAGCAGCAATGCCGGGGACCATGGTGGAGGGAGGAACAGAGGAGTGGAGTTTCCTCCTGTGTCTGCCACCCCACCACCCTCTGGTCTGGCCACCATTTAGCCAGCGTCTGTTGTGCCATGTCTGGCCATGGTGTGGGATGGAAAAAGCATGAAGGATTCCCACCAAGCACTGAGCAGCAGGGTGGGTCAGCAGAGTGGTTTGCGAGGAGCAGCTTGCCGTCAGCTGAGCACTGAGGATACCATCATGCCAGAAAAGGAACTGGGTCTGGAGGGAGGTGGAGGGGGCCATGAGAACTGGATGGGAGGTTTGGCTCTCTTTCAAGCAGTTCCTGAAGCCAGATTAGTCGTCTTCGCCAGCTGGTGTGAGACGTTAGGTTTGTGTTATTTCTGGCAGCCCCACGGGGACAGGGAGTAACTCCATGCCTCTTGTTTCTCTTTGTGAGGACAGCACAGTCCAGAAGCAGAACAAGTTTTGCATTCCTGTCCCCAAGAGATGCAAGTGCTAGTTTTCCCTCAGGTAGAAGCTGTGAGAAGAAGGACCCAAGCTGCCATGCATGTCATTTACCTTTGATGCCACCAGCTTCTTCTGCTGGCTATCTCCTGGGCCAGTCTGCTCTTTGCATAACCAGCTGTCCAGGTTTCCCCAGATGTGTCCTCTTGTCTGTCACCATCGAGCCAGATTTGGGGGATTCATGTGTCTCCTGGCCTTGCACACTGCTGTGCGTGCCCAGAGACGCTGCACTGTCCCGTGTCTGGGAAGCCCAGATGTGTCCACAGAGGAAAGAATCCTGAGGGGTTGCCAAATGTCTGGAAACGGAGGCAATGCCCCCATGCATCCAGGCTTCTTGCCTGGAAATCACTGATACTTTTATGTGCAAGGGATTGGACACTCATGGAGTTTTGGATGGGCAACTGTACACGTGTGATGCAATTGCTTTTAGTGCACTTGAAGGAATTGCAGGATCTCAAAGAGGAGTTGGTGTGTATGGCCGGGTATTTCCCCAGAGGTTTAGGATTAGCATTGCTGCATATGACAGGCTGCTCTGTACAAGCATGAATACTTTGGAAATCCCTGACACTCTGTCCTAGTCCTTTACATTTCCCTCCTAGATGGGGCTGTTTTCCATCAAGATTGGTAGGAAAGCCCTTCATGTCATGGTCTTGCTTGGAGGTAATTCCTTTTTCTGCCTGATCTTTGTGCTTCCTTTCTGCATAGGTCTCCATAGGCATCTGTATCCTCCCATTCCTCTTTGCAGCAGAGAAGAGTAGAGGATGTAGGACATGGTCACTCTAATGCAGCATGTCTGACATGCTGATCACTTGCATTTGAGACAAGATAGGATTGTACCTGGGGTCTAAGCTGCTGTGTTTACACTGTGGCTTTTCCAGATCAGGATCCCAGATTTTTGTGACAAGCTGGAGGAGGAAAGGGGGAAAGGTTTAATAGTCTTCTCCAGGCAAAACACAAGCAAATTCATCAGATTTTTCTTGGTGTCATTTCTTTGCTTCCCACTTACAGGGCCATGGTATTTGGTCCTCACTCTGGATGCAAGTGAACTTGCTTTCCCACAGCCTCTGTTGTGTGCAGTGGGTGGTGGATGCCTCCCACCTTCCCGAGAGCTGCTGGGTCACATGCCCTGGGTGTGGCCAGTGCAGAAGCCGTCTCATTCCCTGAGCCCCTATTCTGAGGTGATTGAACTCTCTTTTTCTTCTGGAAAACAGATTCGTTCTGGCATTTGCCCTTGACCACAGACTCCCCCTAGTGAATTCCGGGGTTAAAAAATCATGTAGCTTTCTGTAAGAGCTCCTTCGCTTGTCGTTTAATGGTGCCACCTCTGAACTGGGACCCTGCTGCCTCACTGGCTGCCTTGACAATATCTCATTTGTCTTTTCCTCTTTTATTTAGTTTTTCCTACATTTTTCGCACATTCTGTAGATTCTCCTGCATTCCAACTGTCTTATATTTTCATGCCTCCTTTTATCTCTCTATTCATCTATCCCAGTATAGACAACAGAAATGCTAAGTCCACATAATCTGTAGAAAGCATGAACTGGGTTGTTAGACATTTTCCAAACATTACACTTCATGGAAATATTTTCCTGTAACAAGCAGAAATGAAACAGCTGTCTCCTGCTCTCTCCTGGGCTGTTCCTGTGCAGACTCTTCTCTCTCTCTGAATTTACAGCACCATCCCTTGGACAAGTGTCCAATGGCCAGCTTCAAGCAGTTGTATTTATGATGTGCCAAGCAGAGGTGAAGATGATGGTGTTTATATGCTACTCAGATCTATGTGGTGGGATTAACGTACTGTAAGACCTTGGGCTAAGGCTTCCAGAGTCAGGAGCATTTCACCAGCAGAACTGACACTAGGAAATCTGGTGCAAGTCATGACTGATGGCTCACTGCAGACTGTGGGACAAGCAGGGATGCTGCTCATTCGCACATGCTCCTGCTTGCCCTTGTCCTTCTGGCTTTGTGCTTGGCCAGATGGTAAAATCCCTCCAGCTCCTGCCAGGAGCTGAGTACTGGCATCATGAATGAAAGACATAGGTGATTCATGTAATGCTTGCTGGAAGACAGTAGGCACCCTGCTTTAGTTTTCTCTCCTTGGATTATTGGGAGGCATCACCTCTCAACTGGCCCAAGCATAGGCAGGCAGCCCAAAATCCTGCTGGGGTACCTGCTTATCTGGACAAGGTTCAGATCCCCTCCTGGCCCTTCTGACGGCCTGGTGTCTCACCTCAGCACACGACTGAAGATGTATTGGTTGCTAGAGGGTAACTGTTTCTTGGTTCTTATGGGAATTGATGGGAAGATTAATGCATCAGTGCAGTTGTCTGAACTGGAAAGGTAAATCAGGAAAAACGAAAACACAAAGCAAAAATTTTTGGGCTGAAGCAAGCAATCCTTCCACATGGAGATGTGAAGACCAGGCTTTCAGGACAAAATTGTGCATATCAGTGTTAGTGTGAGCTAGCAGAGAGTGGGCTCCTGAGCAGATGATGGAAGAGGAGAGAAACAGGGAAATTTGTATGTTACCATCTTCAAACTGAGCGACCGGAAAAAGAATAGGAGAGACCAGAAATTATTTGAAGATTTGCTTCCCTTCAGTGTTTCGCTGGAACTGAGTGAGCAGATATTCACAGGCTATATTCCAAACTAAGGTTATTTCTTCAGAGCATGTTCTGGCAAAGGATTTTTGGCTACAACCCATTCTCAGCTCAACCTGAATGACTGGGTGATACTATGGGGAAGAAATCAGCTAACAGCAAATCGTGGATCTCAATTTCAGGCAGTTATTGACTATGCATCCTTTATGCTATCTTCTGTATAACTCTTGTTATTGTAATATGCTGCTTTTGGCTTTGATCTTGATAGGATAAAGCAGAACTACTTTTGCCCTTAAATGCTGCCCCATGAGAAATGTGGTGCCTTCGTGCACCAGCAGGAAGAGGGCTCTGCTCCCTGGGAGGACAGAATTGCTGCAGGGGTGCCTGGGCAATCCCTCAGCATGTGTCACCCAAGTGAGCCATGGGGATCTCACGGCTTGGGAGCTACTCTGGCATGTGTGCTGATGAGTCACAAGTGCAGCTGGGGAATACCAGAGACTTCAAACAGGAGCACATCTGGATATGTATAGAGCACATCTGGTGCATCAGAGTTGCTGTTTGTTTGCAGCATCACTGTATTGTGTGTGCAATGAACCCCTTTTTACCCCTTCTGTACTCTCTGGGGGAACCTTTATCGTATTTACATAAAATAACATTTGGGAAGCACCTTCCCTTCTTTTTCTCCATGGCAAGGCTTCCCACGTCCCTCAGTCTGAGCAGCAGCATTGTTGCATGGAAGGACGAGCTGTGTCAGGACTCTTGAGAGCTTCCAGGTTGAAGAAATGGTTTTGTTGCCTGTGTGATGTCCAACGCTCAGGAATCCAGCAGTGTCTCTGAGAAACATTTGTTAGTGTGTTTTGCTGGGTAGCCCGGAAGGCCTTTCATATCTCTGCCAGTACTGGTCAGTTGTATCATTTTTCCAGGCATGACAGAGCACTTGGCACAGCAGCCCTCCAGGGCTTGCCCTTGTAAAGTCTCCAGAATTATTCTCTAGGATGTGGCTGTCCCTGGAAGGAGAATTCAAGGGATGTGGGATAATTCCTTTTTAACTATGTCTGGCTATATAGGATGAAGACTATGGCTTCTTGTACACCTGGTCACCTATCTGAAGCAGTTTTGGGGATTTATGCCACCCTGTGTGTACGGATAGTCAGTACTTCTCACGGTGCATTAGGTACATCAACATTCCCGTTCTTGGTGAGAGGGTGACTCTTGATCTTTCAGCACTTGCCACAGGTAGTTGTGTTGTTGCCCAGCCTGTGCTGCCCTGATGCAGGTTGGGGAGCACTCTCCCAAGGCCATGGTGGGCAGAAGTAGGGGGAGACTGGGCTGGGAACCTCGTGGTGTCAGGGGATGAGCAGCAGGCATCTGGCTAAGTCCCAGGTGCCTGAAACAAAATGGGTAGCGCTTCCATTTGCATACTGTCTGAGCAAAATGGTCATGCATGTGAATGGGCACAGTTCGGTTTCAAATAAATAGAGGAAAAGAAAATAATTTTCTAAGCTTACGGGTAGAAATAGGAAAACCAGGAAGAGGCAGAAGAGCTCTGGAAAGTCTCTGTAAGCAAATGTCCTATACCTTCAACACAGTTCAGATGCATGAGTATCAGGGCTGGTTTGACTGGTGATAAAATAAGTACTTACAAGGAAGTGATACAGATTTTTATATTGGGATTCAAATGAACAAAACCATTGTCAGCTGCTATTCAAGAAGATTTTCAAAACTTCCCCGGTCTTACACTAACAATGCAAATGAGGAGATAAAAAATATTATTGCAAATACACTACTAATTTAAAATGAATATTTCACCGTTACTGTTTCAGAGTACTTAGGAACACTATGTTCAGTTTTTTGCTTCCTACATAAGCAAAAGCTGCCCTTCCCTCTATATCTGTTTCATGATGGGAAAGTTTGTAAGTCACCTTATCTCTGTAGGTATCAGAAATTTCACATATGGCACTGCCTTAATGTCTTTTTTTCTTGCAATTTCCTGGATTACCTGCTGTGTCTTTGTAAAAGCAAAGAGTATTCAGCCACTGGAGAGACTTGTAAGAGAGCTAAATTAATCTTTTGTCCTGAGCTTTGCAAAATAGGTTAAACTAACACTCAGTACTTATGGATGTTAAGCTCAGATATGCACTTAAAATATGAGGCTACTGAATTAAGAAATAACTGCTATTCACTGTTTCAGCATCTTACTGCAATTATATTTTTGTTTTCTCTGATATCTTTTTCCAGGTAAGGATTATCAGAAAATTGGAAGTAAATTTAATATTGAAATATCTGTGTTACTGTTTGTGCAAAGCTCAAAGTTCCTTAAATAGCCAAATAATGCAAAATTCTCAAGCTGAACTTGAGAATGCATAACGAAAAGCACATTACCTTACTGGAAACTTAGGCACAAGAGTTGTTCTTTGATATGCCCAGCCAACTTCTGTTTCCATTGCTCTCATTGTTCTCAAATGCTTTGTCTGATATGACTAATGAATTTAATCTTCTGAAAATGCTGGCTTCAGCAGACATTTCAGTACACGAAAATGTTTATGCTTTTAATTCTTGACATTATTACCTTATTCCAGATTTTTAACATCCTGTGCCATGCTCGTGTAGGGAATCCCACAAGTTGTCCCTGTGCCACTGTCACACCTGTACTGACGTACTGCCCTGTGTGACTTGGTGTGCTGCATCTGCGGGACAACCAAGAAGTGCTGGGCAAAACATTCGAGGATAAATAGATATTTAAATATATATGTATCTCCACTAAAAGAAAAAGAAATAGGTGCTTTTTGCAGTAGGAGTTACCAGATTTCTTAAAATTAAGTGTTAGTGCTGAGCAGATCAGCACCCCAGTCCAGGACGAGGGTTTTGCAGTAGAAAAGACATAGAAATAATCTGGAAAATGATGGGACTTCTCATGCAACACTCTGTGGCAGCCCTTTCATTTTCTAAGGCAGTGTCTATCTCCTGATTCCATTTATGGCAAAGCTGCTGCTAAATTTCTGGGTGAAGAGCCTGAAAAGTTATACCTAGTGCATCTTAGAGTGCTGCAGTTAGTGGATGGAGTGACTGTTCCCCGGGAGAGTAAGGGCCATCAGGAGCAGAGATCTTGATGAGCTCTTTTGGTTCCTACTGGGGTGAGTCCAGTTCATCTCCAGCAGACTGTGACAAATCCTGTTTTCGCCAAAGATGAACACATGGGATATAAACCGGGCATTCTAGGCATTCATCGTAATTGGAGTGTTGCTGAGAAGGGGTGGAAACCTGTGGCTCTGCTTTGAAACACAGTGACCCATGCTGGGATTGGACCAGGTGGACAGATGCAGGTGCAATAAGACACCCTACTCTTCCTTCTGCACTTTCCACAGCTCCTTGGCATGTCTGAGGGTGTTGGAAGCTCAGGAGAGTTTAGATACTTTTCCCGCATATGTTTCTATGTGTGGCTTTTCTCCTACATTCAGAAGGAAGTTGAAAAAGACACAATGAGTCCATCTGTTCAGTGCCTCTAGCCCAAGCACGGCTGGGGAATTAGAACTGCTATAGAAGTTACTTTATATGTTGGGATATTCAGCCCATACATCATAGAATCATAAAATCATAGAATTATTTGGGCTGGAAGGGACCTTAAAGATCATCTAGTTCCAACTCTCCCACCATGTAATCTTTATGGGACTTATGTCCCGTGAAGAGTCAATCAGACCTCTGTGATTCTTTGGGTCAACCCCTCAAGTCTCCTGAATCTCAGCAGTGTGGTCTGGAGCTGCAGATCTGCCCTGAGAAGTGGCCTGTGATGTACAGTCTGAATGAGAAGCAAAAGCCATTCTCTGTAAGTGGCAGATCAAACAAAAGGGCTTTGCATTTTTGTTGCAGAAGAGTAGTGTTAGCTGGTCATGAGGCTGGAAACTGTCCTGGAGGAGCCCAGGAGCAGATATCTACACAAATATGCCAGAGTCACCTTCCTAAATAGCTCCTTGCCCTTGGCCAAGCTGGGCAGTGCATCATGGGTGCCTCTGGATGAGTTACTCTGATCTCAGAAAGGGCCTCCAGGGCTGCTGCAAGAAAAATGAACCCTTCCTTCTCCTTCTCTCCCCCCAGAACTGCATGTATCCGTGTGATTTATGTGACTCTGGATTTTAGCTCGTGTTTACTCTGTGGAGAGCCTGATGACTTCTCTGCCTTGGTGCTTGCCTTAGCACATTGTTCTTGCTGCTGACAGTTGTGCTGCTGGTGGTTTTATCTGGAAAGAAGTGGGGGGATGACAGTGAGAAAGACAGCCGTGAGGAAGAGGTGTCATGCTGTGTGGAGCCAGTGCTGCTGGCTGGGCTTCCTGGCCTGGGCAGGCAATTCCCACCTGCAGTGTGCTCCTCAATGGAAAATGCAGAGACAGAGAAGTATGTTAATGGGTCAGGAACCAAACAGGTTGAAAATCTTTGGAGCATTTTTTCAAAATTGCTGGGCTTTTCTTGTCTGGGCTGCAGACAGGTAAAAATCTGCCTCCCCCATCCCCAGGAGGCATCAGGCTGTTACCACTGGTAAGAGGAAAGTGATAACTCAAGTTGAAGCAAAATGAAAGCTGAAGGAGGTGAAAGCACCTCCTTGGATGATGTGGGATACAATCACTGCTATGCAAAAGCTTAATTGCTGTAGGTAACGTACAGAGTTCTGCAAACAGGAAAGAAAGAAGCACAGGGGTTTGCCAGAGGCTCACTCCTATCAGTTTGGTTTTTATTTTGTGGCTCTTTAAGGGAGGACAGAGCAGGAAAATCCAGCGGGTAGAAGAGATTTCTGTGCAAGAGACTAGTGCAGGCTCTGCTGCTGAAAAACACATCTTGAAGTAATATGTGGCTCTTGATGACACCTCCTCAACACTTAGTAAATTTGACCTTTTCTTTCATGTGCCATTATACTGCCTCACATGGCTGCACAGGCAGCTAGCACGTTGAATCCAAATTTTACGTTTTCAGGCAAGGAACATGTGCTGTTTCAAATTGAACAGTGATGCTACCCAATGGCTGGCCCGACTTTCCTTTGCCTGGGAGGTAGGAGATCAGTTGACAGGAAATTTCATTCTCTGCCACTCTGAATGGCCATCCTTCACACAAGGGGAGGTTTGGTTTGTTTTAAAGCCCTTGTGTGTGCTGAGCAGCACAGGTGCTCAGCCCCTCCTAGAAGCACTTAGCTGTAAGTACAATGTACTCATCCTCAATGTTGTTAAATAGCTTTTATAAACACTGTCTGCAAGTGTTCTGATTATACATGACCTTCCCCCTCTGCTTGGTGCCATCTCATTAATCTATCCATTAGGTGAATAATTCTGGTTTGGGGAACAAAGCAAATATAGAAATTGCACAATGAAACACATTTAAAATATTCAAACAACTTTGTCTTAATATAAAACCAATCATTTGCTATTCATTTTTCATGTTGTGTTGAGTATTTGCAGACCAACACTGGGAACAGGCTGGTAATTTTGTCCTCCTTAATTTTGGCACCTGTAGTTATTTTAGAACTAGAGGCTGTTTTCTGTGGCTTTACTGCTCTGTAATTCAATACGCTTTTAGGACCTTAATGCAGCCATTAGTAGTAAATTGGTCTCTATTTTGAATAAAATGCGTTATTTCATTTGGATTTTTTAATTTCTATTAGAGAAGAGTTGCCCAAAAACCACAGGGAATTAATTTCCTAGAAGGTACAGGGGCAGAGTCTGAAATCCTTTTCCTGTAATTGCCGGTGTGAGCAGGAAAGCCCGAGTCACTCTGGGATCTGCAGGGTGTGGATGGTTCATTCTGAGCTTTGGGTAGCCAGGCTGAATGTGGTGGTAGCACCTTCTCATGAGCCCCGTCTGCACCTCTGAGTAATGGGCTTTGTTACCTAATCTGTGCACAGTGGAGCACTCAAAGCCCTGTATATACTTTCTCTACTAACATAGTTTTCATTTTTCCTTTGCAAATTTTTTTTCTTGAAAAGATAGTTGTTGAAATTTGGATTCTTTCATCCATTTTATTGATCCTTTTCTTTGCTGAAGTATCTTGACTGATTTTGCCTTTCTCTGTGTTAATGTTAGCAGGGAGAGGATGAGGGCTGTAACTGCAAAGGGGGAGGGGGAAGGTGTCTGCGCCCCTTCCTTTGTCTCAGTGACTCTTGTGCTCATCAGAGTGGTGGTTTGCTCTCAGGGAGGAGTTGCTCCCAGGACTTTGTGGAGGAGAGGAGAGGGAGAGGGAGAGCCCCTTTAAGCACTGGCCACCGCAACTTCCCTGTTGCTGGGCAGGGGACACGAGGGTGACAAACCAGAGCTGGGGCCAATGCATGCCCATAGGGTTGGAACAAGGGGCAGGGGGGAGTGCTGGAGGAGGCAGCTTGCTCCTTCTGCTGCTCCTTTTGGAAACAGCTGCCTAGTCCTCCTGTGTCCTTCCTGGCTGGCCTTGTCTGCCATCTCCTAGTGCAGAGTCGAGCTCTGCACTAGAGCTAGGAGAGAGTGCTATTCAATTATTCAGCCTTTCACCCTCCATCTCCTTAGAAAAGGCAGTAGTGCAGGAGATCGGTAGGAGTGGCTCACATTACCCAGCACTGCTGTAGGCCAGCTTAGTTTCAGCAGTGGTCTCCCTAAGTCCTTCTGCCTTGGGACAATGGGATGAGCTGGGAGCAAGCAAATCCAGGAAAGTGTTTTTCCCTCTCTCTGTGCACCACTTGCTCATAGTTTTGCAGGTCTCTAAAACACACAAAAAAATAGGTCTTGTTCAAGTAGACTATGAGAATGAACATGCAGCCTGTGCCAGGGGGCTGCTGAGTGCCTCTAGCACAACAGAGTTCAGACTTGCTAATTTCCAGCCTCCCTGGCTACTTAGAAGGGAAAAAAAGACCTAAACCCCATATGTGGTGAAGTGCCTGTTATGTAATTACTGCTCCAGCCGTCTGCTCCCAGCAGTTGCTCTCTTTGCTGAAGAGACCAAGGTCAAGGTTGCTCCTTTAAGGTCCTGAGTTAAGTTTCTGCTGCAGACATTTGCAAGTAGTCCTATACGTTTGCATAATTTCATTTCTATTTCTCTTGTTTCTGTAATGAAAGGTAATCCTAGACAATGTATCCAAAACCTTCCATGCAAAGCTTCAGAAATGAGTCATACAAAAGTTAGAAAATACCCAGGCCCGTGCACCCTTAATTCAGTTCCCTTGCATATATGCATTACAAGAGTATGCGATCATGTAATTAAAAACTATTGGCTTGGCAGGACCTTGGCTTACTCCTTGCACAGAATAAGATAGAGGACTGCAAGAAGAGAGGGAATGTTTACTTGTAGTTAAGGCACTGGTGAGGGATGTGGGAGAACTGAATCCTAACCCTGGCGCTGTCACAGGATTCCTGTGTGATGCTGGGCAGAGCCAATCCCCCCGCAGCCACAGAGGGTGTTGAACTCCAGTATCAGCAGCTCGTCTACTCTAGATTTTTGAATGTTCAATTTCCAGCCTAAAAAAATCCGTCGGCACTGGTTATTTGTATAAGATATGAATCTGAATAAACATACACACTTGACAATTGTAGGGAAAGGATGAAAACCTCTTATCAGAGGTTTTATCCCAGATTATTTCCTTCTGTTGCCACTCCAGAGCCCATGACTGAGGCTGGCTGTTTTCATGTTAGAGCTCTCAAGCTTTAAGGGCTCTCTGTGTCCAATTAAACAGTAGCATATCTCTTGAATATTAACACATTAAAAGCAATATACTTTCAGCAAAGAAATCTGATCCTAATTGGCCCTGGAATATTATATTTTCCAAACTGAGCCGTGAGCCATTAAGCTTCCTTTTTAAAGACTAAGCAAACATTACATTCTTAGGGGAAAATCAGCCCAAGGAATGGGGAAAAATAGACTCTCAGACCGTATCTGTCAATCTTCCACTTTTCAGTGTTTTGCCCAGAAACATGCACAGGAACTAATTGACTTCTCTCCCCTTCTGTCTTTTTTTCCCCTTAACATAGTGACTCAAATTAAAACAAAGATAAAATTCCAGGGGAAGCTGGCATTAATCAGGATTTGGATTAAATTAAATTAAGTGCTTTTTATTGAACTCAGCAGTATTAGTTATTAAAACCAGAAGGACTTTCCCAACTAGTGTAAAAAAGCAAACAATGACTCATACTGTGGCATAGATTTTATTGGGAAATTAAAATGCTTCTTTTCTCTTGTTCTTTCCTTTTTTCTTTTTTTTTTTTTCCTTTTTCTTTATTTCAGACAAACACATGTAAACAACTGCTGTTGAGCCCATGCTTGCAGACCCTTAGTCCAAAGCCACACCGTCATTGCTGGCACTGATCTGGCTCTGCTCAAGGTGGCACCTGATGGTGACAGAGTGAAATTACTTATGCAGAAACAGTGCTTCCCGGGTCTCCTGTGCCCCAGTATCAAAGGGTCACTTATAATTAATACAAGAACCAGTCCTGAGTGGTGCCAAGCTGGCACTGGACAGAGCTCATTACTTTAGTCATCATTTAATGGCAAGCAAGACTTAGTGAGGGGTTTTCAAAGGCAGAACAGGGATGTCTGTCCTAGCTTTCTAGTGTTTTCCTCAGCCACAATCAGACATGCTCTCACCCTCTTTTCTTGCATGGTGTTTATTCTTTCAGAACCTGTCCAGTTCATCCCTGCTGGGCCCACAATCAAGGATATGAACACTGTACTTCTGTCATGCAATGCCAAGTCCTGTTATTAACCCTTTGGAGAGGGATGAATCTCAGCTTTTCATGTCCATGTGGTGGTGATTTTCCTTGGACCACTTGCTCTGCTTCAGCAAGTACAGAGATGTGGCTGAGCTGATGGTCTGGCGTGGCAGTGGACCAGGCAAAGCTGTGCTGGTGTGTGATTCGGGGGAACTGGACCATGCTGGAGCCTGACTGGCACTGCCAGCAATGCAGAACATGAAACCCTTCTAAAACCATCCATAAATGCAGGGATTGTGTGTAGCTGATTCAGGAAAATGGCTTAGGAAGTGATTTTGGAGAGTATGTAGATAATCCAGCCACCTTCAACTGTCCACAGAGGATGGGTTGTGCCCTAGCAGAAGGCAGCACAACAAGTGTAATCCTTCTATAAGACAGGAGACCTGGGTAGTTACAAACTGGTCCTTTTCCCTTTGAAAATGAGGAAGATACTAAAGCAAATTATAAACCAATTTATAAACACTTCCAGGATGACAAGATGACAAGAAACATTGCTTTAACCTAGACCAGTCAAGAACAAATTTGTTTCCCTTTTTGACAGCCATTGATCTGGGAAGGTAATAGGAACTGTGATATATTTTGACTGTGAGGTAGTATTTTTCTCTAAAGCAAACCAAGGACACTTGGTTTGGATGAAATAATTACAAAATAGATGGAAAAATCATATTCAAAGAAATAACTACAGCTAGTTCTCTGTCAAACTGGGAAGAGAAATCATGTAGAAACCCTAAAGGGAGTTTCCTTTAGTCCACAAGTCCAGTGTTGTTCAATAGTTTCATTAACTTATTTAATTCCTTCCATTCAGATTTTATTTAGATTTTATTTATTTATTTATTTATTTCAAACAAGCACACATCTGTTGTTGACTCCCTGAGGCATGTAAGTGTTTGTTAATGAAGACAGCTGAGAAGTAGGGAAATCAGTGGGTGAGGGTGTGCAGCCCTCCCCACCTTTAGGGTGAGGGTGGTGTGAGATGCTGCAGTTACTGGCCTGGACCAGTCCAGGTTTAACTCCTTCTTCCTCCCCCAGCACAAATTTTACCTACTGTAAGGGCTTGGAAATTAAGAAAACAGCATAAATTGAAAGGTCTTCATCAGCCAGCTCTGTAGCTTTACAGATAGTATAAAAACTTTGAATATGGGACAGCTGGACTGAAGCACTCAAAAATTTAGCTGTAGTTTGATTGAAAACATATCTATTGCCCTTGGGTGTCGGACAGGTTTACATTACCAACACAGTGGCTATGAGTTGGTGTAAGATGTTACAACACAGCTGGAGCAGAGGCACACCTGGGACAGTTAGAGTCTACTACGAGTTTGGCTTCTGTGGGCAATGCCTGATTTTTCATTGTCATTTTGGGCTATTCATGGCCAGTTCAAATAGGAATAGCTTTTAGCTAAGGAAGAACCAGACAGAGTTTTGCTGTGTCTCATCGTAGAGGAGCACGCCTGGCAAAAGGCCATCTTTGTGTATCTGCCTCCTCCGAGGTGCTGCGTACTCGGGTGTCCCGAGCGTGTACATGAAGGGGGAAAATATTTAAGAATCCACACAGCGTAGGAATGTGGGGCACCTTGCGTCTGGATTTTGTTTGAGGGAATTAAGAGCTGATCCTTAGCTGGAATATGAATCAGATCTGATTGTGTCTGTGTTGTCTAAAAGAGGTTGAGTGGTGTGCATGAGTCGGAGCTCAATCTAATGTGGAAAAGTTTGATGTAAAGCTCTGTTTAATTTAATACTTGACTATTCTGCCTATTTTAGTTCTGACTCAAAGTTCAGTGTTCTCTCTCCTTGGTGGTTGTTTGTTTTAGTGGGGGACATGTGTGAACCAGAGGAGAAGGACCTTCATACATCCAGACCTCAGCAAGTCCAGCAGAAATTCATTACTGGGCTCTCATATGTTGTCTCTGTTGCTAGAGGGACTGGAGGAGCTTTCCCTTCACCCTGTTGCTGTGATGGGTGAGGGTGGAAATTAATATCCTGCAGCATCCCATCAAATCCCCAAATGCATTCATAGCACTGGGTTAGTAATCCATAGTTTTACAAGGTTTTAAACTTCTAATATAGTTCAGATATTTTACGTACTTCAGTAAGTCTATTGTGTTATATTAAATATATGTTAACAGAAAGTCCCATGATTAGTTATAATACCTTTTGATATCTAAATAAACATTGACTGAATAAGAATATCTATATGAAAGCAAAAATTCTCAGGGTAGTTCAAAGAAATACAATTTAATGCCCTTAATATCATCTCTTTTAATGGGAAACCTCTCTCATTACAATAATTCTTGGCTTTTAAGGTCAATAGGCACTAATACAATAATCTTGTCTGTTTTGCATAATAACTTTGAACAAAAAAATCTTATTTAGAAATTTCTGCTTAAAACTCACAGCTTCTGGTTGAACCAGAGCAGATTTTAATAAAATTTTCTATTCTTGCCTTACAAAGATAACATGTGATGGAGAATCATCCACAATGTAGATAAATTGTTCCAATGATTAACTGCCTTCACTGTATGTATGTATAAAAAGGAGGCTTATTTCTAGTGCATACATTTGTCTTGCTTCATTCTGTCTCTAAAAATTGCCTGGCTTTGATAAATTGAAGTGCAACATATAATTAAAAAAGAAAGTCTTTTTAATGTGCTTAAGAGATGATTGGCATGCTATCTGTCAGCAGAATAAATTGAATAGCTTGAAGTTCTTTGGTATCTTGCTGTGGAGTCGTTATGCCAGCACTTCTAGGAGCAAAGCCATCTTCCATTCATCTACAAATTTCCCCTTGCTTTAGCCAGATTGAAAGCCTGTATTTCCTGTCCCAAGGAGATTGAAGTCAATTAGAAAGTGAGACTTAATTTTTTTCCCCGAACTAAATATGTGAGCATATAATCTGTAGGTTCTTTTTTTATCATGGAATTCTGAAATTTTCCACTGTATTTTGTGTGGCAATTAGGCTCATATGTAGAAAATATCGACCTCTAGGTGTTGGGCTTCCTGGGTTTTTGTCTACAGAGCCCCCTTAGGTGCCACATTCTTGAAGGTATCAGGGGACCATGGTGGCTGTGCAGAGCCCTCGTCCATGAGGCTCCGTGTGCCCTGATAGCTAAGTCCATTTTTGTAAGTTTCAGAAATGGTTTGGGACTTACCTCTGATTAGCAGCCTGATCTCTTGGTAAAGTTCAGTGGTGAAAAAACTGAGGCTGGAAAATGCGCAGGGGCAAGCAGGTGGTTAGAGGAAGGGGCTTGTGCAGTGCCCTGAGCCGTCTAGAGAAAAAAAAAAGTCCAGTTACAAAATTACACCTTTCCTTAGCCTATACATTTCTACCTCCAGCACGCAGTTTTTCCACTACTCCTTTATTTGTGGGGGGTTTTCCCCTGCATGAAAACTATTAACCTTAATAATACAGCCCTGTTACAGACATCATTGCAGCAGGCTCTCCTGGGAGGCACCCCCTGAGGCCAAGAAAGTGTTGCACCCTGATCCTAATTTCGTCATCTGGGATGCTGTGACTAGTCTTCACAGCCATATGAATGATGGTGAAAGAATATGCTTGATACCAAATCACATGAAATTTGTGCTGGAAGCAGACAGGAACTTGAACTGAAGCATTGCCCAGCTACTGGTGGTTCAGGCTGGATTATGACCAAGCATTTCCAGTGTGACTGTAGGCACAGACCTTGAACTCTCTAGCACCCACAAGCAAAATTTTTCTGAACCCCAAAAAGACTGGCCTGTTTTGCAGCACCATCCTTTCCCTCCCTGCTGTCATCCTTTAGTTGTAAGTTGCATTATAAGTCCTAATTACAGGGATATTTTCCCAAAGTACAGGCTTAAAGCAATAATGAGGGTGATGGCAAGTCTTGTATCAGCCTTTCCTCCTTCTGGGCATTGCTTCTTCCTCCCATGGAGGATCTCCTGCATCTCTTGCCTTTAACAGAGAGCCTGGACAGGAGAGTTATGGAATCGTCAGTGCATCACCTACAGCTGATGGTGGATTTCTTCCTACTCATCGATCTCAGAGTCCAGGGAATCCACCCAGCCTTGTAGCACTCTCAGTGCCCTTCTGAGCTCCTCCACCTAATTACACAAGGTGGGAGAGAAGCTGCCCTGGCTGTGTGAGTTGATATTTCTACCTTGTGATTTCCAGGTGCTGGTGCTGGTGTTCCCTTTGCGGTGAGGAGCAGTGACCAAGGCTCCCCTGTCCTGCCTAGACCTCCAAGCCCCTGTCTCTGCACCACTGTCGCTGGTGCTGTGGCTGGAGACATTCCTCTGGCTCATCTCACGTAGAGAAGGGCTTTGCTGTGGGAACCTTCTTAAGCTGCTTCATACACATGCCAAGAATTAATTTAGCTTTTCTGCTGTAGCCTTATCTTTCTGCCTCAGCCATCTTCTGGCTCTACAGATTCTCTGGCAGCCTTCCTCCTTTTGATGTGTTTGAAAAAAGCTTTTATTAGTTTTTAAGGCTTTAGTAAGTTGTTTCTTAAAATCTTTTTCACTTGCTTTATTATGCTCTTACATTTAATACGCCAGAGTTTATGCTTTTTCTGTGAGTTGGTTTTTGATTTTTTTTCCTCTGACAGTCTGTGTGGAGCTCAGAGGGAAAAAATATACTGCTCCTTAACCTGCAGTAAGGTGGTTCTTGGGGATTTGTTTCCCACAGAAATATGCCAATCTGCCCTTCCTTCCCTGTGATCAAAGAGTCTGTCAGAATTTTTAATCAGTCTTCTGCCAGAAATCTTTTCTGACAAGTGCTGTGTCATCTCTTTGCCTTCCACCCCCATCCCAGGATCCCAAGGGGCCAGTGCAGTGCAGGAAAATGTGCAGTTAAAAAAAGACCCCAGTGTCACCACATGGGGTGCAGAAATGCATCCTGACTGTAGTAACATACTCTGCCATAGCCACATCCTTAGCCTGCCTTCTCCACACTGAACAGCAACCAAGAGGGTGATTTAGTGTGGCACCGGGATGTGGAGGTCACTCCACAAACAAACCCTCAGTCATTATTTCTGTTCAGCTGGACAGATCAGTGGTGTGTTCCTCTGATGGTGTTGGAGGTACACTAAGCTTTCAGAAAACTCTTCAGTAAAAACCATGTAATGGGCGCCACATGTACCAGTACCATGCAGGAAGGTGTTTGGTGGCTGTGTCTACAGGTGTGTTGCCCCACAGCATCCCACTGACCCCCACTGTGGTGCAGAAGCAGACAGGCTCCTGGCTCAGGGCAAGCAGTGCCACTGTCACCACCCATATCCATCACTGTCACAGGGTGGCTGTGGCAGATCAGCTGGATCTGCTTGTGAGCACAGCACAGCCAGCCTTCAGCAGAATTGGCTGTGTCTCTCTCCCACTTCTGGCTTCTGATCTCCTCCTTGCTCTGATTTTCCCCTCTCAGCCCAGGACTGTGTAGGTGCAGAGTTTAATCCTCTGCTGTATCAGCACAGGAATGCCTCCTTCACCAAGGTGGTGATACCAAATTTAGGTCATATCCATCCCCTCTTGTGTTCACAGCCTGTAATCTGGGTACCAGGGTATCTTAGCTCCAGCAGAAGCCCATCTCTGAGCTAGCTGTGCCCGTCACTCCAAGCACCAGCCCTTGTTTAATTTACTGATGTAAGGTTTCTTGATATGTAAGTACATATTGCTAATTGCTACTGTTTAAGTGCCTCTCCTCGTTCCTTCCAAAAATAATTATTTTGCCATTTCCTCAGCCCTCTCTGAATGAACCACTGCTGGTTGCTGGATTCATGCATGACATTTGATTACCTTTTCATAGGCGTATCTTACTTAACTGTAAGTGCTATTAATGGCCATAAAATTATCCAGCCCTGAAACAAAGTGAAGAGGTAATAAAAGCTTTAGCTTCAGTGAATTCTCTAGAGTGTGAATCCCAGAGAAGGGCTTTGTGTCACATAAGCGTATGTTCCCTTGGGGCAATCATGTCCCAAACTCCAGAAATGGTCACAGCCATTGCTTTAAAAAGTTCATGTGTGAGTTACCTCATGGATTTGGGCTGCTCGCATTTCCTTTGTAGCAGGAAAGTACATGTGCTTTTCTCTTCGTTTAACTTGTTAGTACCCTGAGCAACAAATAGAAACAACCTGGAAGTTCTTCTAGATAGGTTTTGCTGTTAGTGATGCTCCTGGCATCCCTTTGTCCTTGTTCAAGAGCACTGCAAGGCTGAGATTCTGCTAAGTGAATCAGCCAGCTTCAAAGCCAAATGTTTGGCAGCAGCAGAGCTGGTGGATGATGTTTTTGTTAGTGTTCACATCACAGTTAAGCTGCTTTAAAATGGCAGATTTAAGTTCCAGAAACATGAGGTTTAAGGGGTTTATGCCTTGCAGAAATGCCAACTGAGACCTCGTGGAGCAGATCTATGCTGGTGGCTTTGGTAGGCTTGGATCAGCGTCATGTTCTTTGGCACACGGTGACATCAATGCTGCCTCCTACCTGTCCACATGAATGTGAGGCTTGGAGGAGCCTGGGAATGGGAACCCCTCTATGGCACGTGTTCCTTGAAGTGACTTCCTGAGGGAAGAGAGTCCCCAGCATTATAATTCAGTGCCAGCTGCTTCAGTGCCATTTGGCTTCGTGCTGTTTGGAGTCTTGAATCTTTACACGGGAACACAATTCTTTGGTATCCCCTTCCTTAGGCAGTGAAGGGATGCTGTTCCTACTGATGGAATCTATGAACAGAAAGTTAAATGCAGCCTGTGTTAGGGCTGGGACTTGAGCTCCCATGGGTTTCTGTCCTTGGGAGGGATTTCTCTCACTGAATGAACAGTATGGTGGAAGCGATGAGGAGGAGAATAGCACTAGGTGTTATGGTATGTCCTCACTTTGGCTTGCTGCAAGTAAAGACAAATGGACTGTGTGCACCCTGGGGATTTTAGCTGCCACAGTGCATCTCTCATCCCAGCAGATGTGCAGGCTTTGGCTTGCTCAGCATCCAGATATCTGTGTGAAACTAACTAGAGACAGACATGAAAGTTTATATACTCAGAAATAAGCTGGGCATCATATGCAAAGGAGTGTTCCTCTCAGTGGCAATTTAGGCATGATGGTATTGGGGATAATAATGATAGGAAGAGGGGTCTTGGGGCTGATGGTTCTGATAATGGCTGGTGGCTGTTTTAGCATATGGGAGCTGCTCCATTTTCACTGGGTTATGATGCACATGTTGGAGAGTATCATATTCTGTGGAGAAAAGGCAAGGTTTTACTTTAAGTAACTTAATGGGTGACAGACAGGTACAAGCCTTTGGAAGAATTATAGAGGGCAAAAAGATGACAGTTAGTGAAAATATTCATACATGAGAAAGCCTGGGAGAAACTGAAGGGATATGGGGGGGCTACATGCAAATGCAAACCTCATGCTTAGGGAAAAGCTGTGCTTGCTCAGCTGGAGAAAGCTAACTCTCAGGTATCCATCTGAGTACTGCGAGCATCACCCACAAATTCATCCCTGTCAGGATGCTGGTGCCTCCTGGTGTCTGAAGAAAGTTTCTGTTCAAGCAGTGTAGAGGCAAACACTCCATATGCTTTGGCTGTATGAGGGTCTCACTGTAACATTAGTGCTTCCTTTAATTAAAAGTCATGCTAGAATTTTAAATTGCTGTTCTATCCCCGCTGACACTCATGATTTTGAAATCATGTCTTTGTGTCCCAAGTGCCTCTATGTGCTGCTGAGGAAGAACTGTGCCCAGGACCCCAGGGGCTGCTCCATCCGTGGCCCTTACACCCACTCTGCATAAAAGATGCACATAAAACCAGCCCTGTATCTCTTCTTTTTATTGCATGGTACTTGACCTCTGCTTTGAAATGAGGAAGGCACACAGCTCTGCTACTCTGTGACTAACTGATTTCATACTTGTTTCTTCAGTGGCTTCTTTAGGAGGTCCAAGAGAACCTGTAAAAGCTTTTGTGTTGGTAATGAGTGCCTGGTGACCCCTGAATCTTAGACATCCTCTCTGCTATCATGTTATTTATTAAGTAGCTCAGGCTAGTCTTTTCCAGGAAAGATATTTCTCATAATCTGCCAATTCATGTTACTTTCTTAATGACTGTGTCCTTGCAATTAAGTTGGAGATTGGCCTGAGTTAAGTTGGAAAGTACTGTCAATTACAAATGCACAGAAATTATGACACAATTACCATTAGAGTGAAGCCTTGGCAGGGAGGGTACCCCCAGTTTCTGTGCAGGATGGACAGAGCAGCAAGCTTGCAGCTTGTCTGACATGACTTCTCTGGGATGTAGGGCAGGTGTGGTTAGTGATGAAGAGCCTTGGGCTCAGATTTAGCGCTAAGCAGGGCTTAAAGGACAGGTTTTTTCATTAACCTGCCTGACCCTATAGATTTACAATGGTGGGGTGAAGGTATGAAATAACAGAGTGCATCATCATTTAAAGATCGGGTTTGCACTGAAGGTTGCAGCATTTCAGGGATCTGAGTCTGGCTCATCAGTTACTGACACTCTTCCAGGACTGAAGTGCAGCATCTTGGCTTCTCCTGTTTTTCAAACTGCCATTCACAGCAGAAATAGGTATAGATAGATACCAGAATAGATATCTGGTCCTCTTCTAACTTCTTTCCCCTGTTTGCTCAGCCCAGTTTCACTTGTGTGGGCATTGGAATATCCTAATAGTGTCATATCGTATCATGAATGACTGCGTGGAAATCTGTCAATTTTTGTCTCCCCTTACCTCTGGTTCCCTCACTAAGTTTTTGCTATACACCATCATGAGACAGGGATAATTGGGTGACTCATAAATCACTGTGTGCTGTGGGAATTGGGAATTTTGTATTTTAATGACCAAGAATCTCATCTCATAGTTGATATCTTTGTTCACATGTTGACAGCTCATGATAGTCCAGTTATTCCAGCTGCCCTGTGTCTGAGGCTCCCAAAACCTTATGTCATTGCTTGCACCCTATCTCGAGAAATATTTAACACTTTGCTGAGTGGGCAGCAGTATAAAAGTGGATCTGGTGCACTTGTTTTCCATTTAAGAAAAAAATCAAAATTCTCGTGCTTTTTGCTATTGAGTAAAATTCAAATTACTGAGTTCAGTGAAAGTGTTTCTGGGGGGTACCTGGCTTTGGCTATGCGAGATGGCAGCCTAGATGATGTGATGACCTTTTCTGAGCTTCATATGGACTGAGGTTTTTTTCAAGGATCATTTTCTGTGCACTGATGTGTGACTCACATATGTGAACAGGAATGGTTCTTTGGGTGTTGCTGTAACTGGAAGTCTAGGCAGTCTACAGGACACAGTTTGGTGCAACCTCCAAGCTCCCATGACTGTTTATTGTGGCTGAGAGTTGTCATTACCCTTTACCTCTTCCTTCTTGGGCTCCCCACGCACCAGCTGAGACTTACATTGAACACATTCAGTTTGCTGTTTCATCTGGATGTGTGGAGGTGGGAGGAGTGGTGGGGGCTCCACAGGGTACCAAGAGGTATTGTCTCACTATGTGGAGGGAATACCCCCTTGAAGGAGCCTTCACAAATACGGTCAGTTCAGTGTATAAAAAAAACCTGACCAAAATGTTACTTTATTTGTGTGGTCTCAGGAAAAAAAATATGTAGTCTACTGCAATGGCTAGAGGCAGAACAAAAATCAGAGTCTGGAAGCCAAAAGCACAGAATTCCAGCTAGAATTGGGACACAGATATTTAGCCAGCTATGTAAACTACCTAAGGGAAAAACAAAAAAAAAAGGTGGTTTCTTTTTGTCCTGTAATGCTTTATATTCAGTTTGGATGCCTTTATAGAAAATGTGCTTCAGCCAAACTTGAATCATTTGGCTCAGCACATGGATAAGTGGGTGAAATACTATATAGTGTGTGATGCACAAGAGGTCAGACAAGGTGATCTGATGGTTCCTCCTCCTTTAGAGCCTCTAAGAAATTTTAATGTGACCGGAAGGACAGGGCCAGTTGAGGTGTGAGGCTCGACTCCATCTGCGTTCTCCTGGGACTAGCAGAGGGTCTGGGTGTGACCCTGCCTCTTGTTCCTCTGATCTCAGGAGAGGATTCTCTGAAGAGAAGCTGACGGTTTGCAAGCTATCTATAAAACTGAATTTCCATGTTATTTTTTTCTTTTTTTTTGCAACCAGCATGTAAGCCATGCGTGTTCCAACCCACATAAAGTTTGAAATGTTCCATCATGTTTTCATTATTTGTTCAAAAATTGGAATTGTCAAGATCTCTTTGGCTTTAATTACCTGACACTACAGGGCTTCAGAGCACCTTTTTTACACTCTCCAGAACGTGCCCTTGGGATGTGACAAGTCTGAGTTCTGCAGCAGATGCTTTCAAAAGAAAGTTGTTGGCATGAGTGGCTGAAAATAGAAGCTTGTTTACAAGGCTGGTTTTGCATTATCAGCTGTAGTGCTCCAATAATTAAGGCTGTGAACTTAATTAGCTCAACACTCCATAATTCTCTTCTGTCTCTCCAGGGCCTTGTCTGCCTGCTGCTCTGTACTGCTTCAGCTTATGACGGGAACATCTTTATCCCAGGGCAGCTGCATTCACACGAGTACCACCTCAACTGCCATGAACCTTGTGCTACTTTTTCAAGTGTACAAACTCTCCATAGCTTTCTAGAGAGCCCATCCCTGGGATTATTCGGCTGCTTTTATTAAAACCATACAGGCAGAGGTACTGATCTCTGCTGAAACATCAGCAGAACTGAAAGATGCCATTGTTACTACTGATTGAAAGGGTGCTTTTACACTGGCTTCATACTTGTGTCTGTTCTAAAGTGAAAAATGTTTTTTAATGCTGAATAATGTAGTAACATTTCTGGCCAGCACAGCCTTTTTGACAATGAAACATTGCAATGCACTTGAGAACAGATCATGGCTGCTGCTTTCACCTCTCCCATCTGGGTTAGATGTCTTCTGAGCAGGACCCAACCCTGGGCAGGAATGGGGTTCTCTCCATCTCTGACCTGAAATGGCCTGTTCTTCAATGACACCACTGCAGCATGCCCAAGCACGTCCCATGGCTGAGATTGCCCTGTCCCTGGGCATCATCTTCTGTATATTTCCTGATCCTCAGAGCCAACCCACGCACAACTGGGAGATGTTTTCCTTCTTGAGTGCGTGAGTTTCAGCTGTTCTGACAATCCCGTGTGTGCGTCCTTCCTGTTTGGACACATACTTGATACATACACCTCAAATGGAAAGGGCTGGACATGATTAAAACACACAGTCTAGCCACAGGCATCCTTTTTTCACTCAGTCTTCCCCACAAAGCAAACCTGAGGGGTTGCAATGACATTTAGAGTTTATTGTACAAAGTGTGAGTAATTCTTTAACCGTTTTAGATGCAGAGGGACAGATGCAAGGTGCTGCACACTGATATGCTTTTCCTGCCTGTATCATGACTGAGACTTGCTACACTCACACTGGGGTACTTTCTATTTATGCAGAAATATCTTGGCATAAAAAAATTCAAACCATCCTGGTTAATTTGCAGTTAAATTAAAGTTCGTATGTCAACTGATTAGCTTTATCAAAATAGTTACATTTTTTAAGTTTGCTGTACTCCCAGTATAACTGATGGTCCAAAGATAACTGATGGTCCAAGTTATTAACATGCAACATTAATATTTCCCTTTAATTACAGACCTGTGATGAAAGCCTCTCTCCCAGCAGGTGTGTAGCTCTAGAACCAGCGATGGTTCCTGGAATATGATTAACAGCTCTGAATCAAGGCAGGATGGTTCCCTTGGACATACTGGCTCTGCCGAGGGCCATGGCATTCCCTCAGTGTATCTGACCTCATGTGCAAGGGTAAATCCATATTTGCTTTACTCTTTTAAAGGTAGTGCCTGCCTGGCACAGATGCCTTGAAAGTCAAGGTAAAAGTAAATACCAGTGTGCTGGTTTTCGTGAGCCCTGTTGTTAAATGGTTACATATGATGTGGTTGGCAGAACATCAGCAGCTAAAGCAAATGCACTTGAACTCCTTTCTTCCTTAGCCTTGACCATACTCCGCAGGATTTCTGCTGCATGCTGCCAGTCGGCACAAGGCTGGGCTGAGCAGCATTGTCCCCATCAGGATGGTGGAGACTAATGCTTTATCTTCAGTGTTGTCTTTCATTCTGGTTCCCAAATGCTCCAGTGAGTTAATTGCTAGCAGAGGGAGAGGGTAGGGAAGAGCCATATGCAAAAGAGGAAAGAGGTATTTTTAGCTGGGATCAAGGCAAGGACAGAAGCTGACAGGTGGCAATACAGACACAACTCTCTGGCCCTGCAACAGGGAACATTTCTAATGGATCCGTGGAACTGCAGGGCTGGCTCACCAAGCAGAGCTGCAAGGGCAGGTCCAGAGTTGTTATGCTAGATAGCATAAAGGCAAAACTTGCTGAACTTATAATGGATAATTTATGATGTAGCACTCACAGAAACAGAGCCCCTCCATTTTGTGAAACAGAATGTCCTCTAGAAAATATTTGCACTTAGCTATTACATGCAGATACAAGGAAATTCTTTCAGGAGGGTTTGAGTCTAATAAAATGGGAATGTGTGACCTGGCCTGCATCATTATTTGCCCAGTTTTATCCTTTTGTTATTATTTCCAAATGTGGAATTCTCATTCTCTACAGTTCTGCAGGTGAAGCTAGGCCAACAAAAAACAACCATCTCCTGCAATTACAGGGAGCACCTATTAGGGCTGTAAGGAGACTAGCAGTACAGGCCTGCATCCAGAATGGCATGTGTTCCCAGAGGGTTGTGCAAATGTCCCTGTCAGCACCTAGGAGCCTGGTGCCCACGTGGGTGCAGAAGTGCTGATTGGAGTGGTCAGACCCCCACAGGGCTGGGCAATGTTTGCTCTCAGCCCTCCTCTACAACGAGATGGGTTGCCTTGGCCAAAAGATCACTGTGTTTGGCTCTGATGTTCTGGGATGCAACGGCTTACAGATGGTACTGTCCCCTCCTCTTCCAGGATGTAAATCCTCTGGGACTGAGGCCGTGCCATCTCTACGTGCTTGTGTTGGAGTGTTGGTCTTTGCATGACACAGAAGACAGAGCTGTTGTAAGCACACCACTGGCATGCTCCAGGGTTTTTTCTGCTCTAATATTTATGATTTTACCTACCAAAAGATCTCCTTTTATAAAATGTGAACGTTCTTACTTCTGCCTGCCAGATACTACAACTGGGAGAGCTGGATTCTTCAAGTGTGTCCTTGTTTCTAGTTATAAAACCAATTTGGACAACAGTGTATAATATTTGCAAAGGGGTTTCCGTTGGTTTTGTGGCACAGACGTGGTGGGTCCCAGTGCCCAGCATTAACTGGTGGTCAGTGGGGCTGTGGGCTGCAGCAGAGCCACTGCTAGCACAGTGTGGGGACGCTGTGGTTGCAGGATGAGGAGCGATCAGGATGAATGCAATGACTATTTCCCAGAATGTAAACAGTCTTGCAGCTTAATGGCTCTATTTACGTTGATGGAGATCAGGAAACACACTTTGTTATTTTAGTCTGAATAAGCTCATGCAGATGGTAAGCAGAAGCAACGTGTTTGGAGTTTCTGGTGTTCTCTGACAAGTCAGGTCACACATGAGTGTGTTAACCTTGCCTTTGAAAAGCTCTTGATTTTTATCAGCTTGTTTACCAAACTGTCACAACAAGGCATATAACCACAGAAGACTCATATGCTGATATGAGAAATGTGCGTGTTCTTGGTAGTGGAAGAGAATAGGAGCTTTCTGCTCTATGTTAAATGTGGCAACAAGTTATTTTTTTTCTACAAACCACGGAACGAGCTGTCGAGTGGAGAGACAGGACGAGAGGAAGATGTTCTGTGCGACAAATTGCTCTCCTCTTTCCACCATGTCCAGCCTCCACAGATGCATGGAATGGGATCTGTCAAGTTGCTCAAAGAACCCCATTTGTATTGTATCATTTACGGGCGCCAGTGAGTCCCTTCTTCTCTCCAGTCCAGAAGCTTCCCAGGCCAGCTCCCCACGAGCCAGTGTTGCGGCTGCAAGAGCCGAACGAGTTAAGCTGCGCTCGCTGTTCCAAGTGGGAGTGAAGAGCCATTGCAAAATGTTTTTTCCCCTGTTGGCTCTGCATGTTGTTTTAAAATTAAATTGGTTCTGGTTAGCAAACAAGAACAGGACAGCAAAATTAAATTTTCTGTGGAATGTTGTGAATCCTATGTGAAAAATAAACCCCAAAATATTTTTTCCCTTCTGCACTCTTTGGCTTGCCTTTGTCCCGTCTTTTCCTGCCATGCCTCCCTCTCTGCTCCTTCTGCGGATGTGTCGGTGGGTGGCAAGGCTGGTGTCCTTATGCTGAGGTGCTGTGAAGAGCAGCAGTGGGAGTTAATGGGATGTCATGGCTTGGCCAATGAACTTACCTCTTTTCCCCTTCTACTTATTGTCTCACAACTTCCTTCCTGCTCGTTTTTTCTCGCTGTCCTCCCAGACAATGCTCTGCCTGAGGGACATTGTTGCTTCCTCTCTGGCAGATCAATGCTGTGCAGGTCCGGAGAGTACTTCAGATGTGTAGAAGACACAGTATTCATTTTAGAGGCAGAATTGGACCTATAAAGTATAACTCAGCCCCACACAGATGACTACCGCCAGCCATCTGCAACACTTCAGTCTCGCTGGAGTCCAGCGCAGACTGCATCGAAGGAGCTACACCCACATAGGACTCTGTGATGGACAATACAGATTTTTCCCTGTCTGCTTCCATCTTTCTTATTTATTTATTTGTGTGCAGATGGAAAATCTTTGACACAAATTGGCACTCCTAAGATTCTGTTCCTTTGGAAAGCTTCTGCATCTCTTAAAAGCTTCTCCTTCATTTGGTCAGCCCTGCAGGCATTCGCTGTTCACTTCATAAGTCATTTCTCTAGTCATTGCCTCAGTATTTGTGTCAAGTCTTCTTGGATCTTTATATTTTGGCGTGAGTCTGTTCTGAGGGTTCAGCAGGCTCTCACTGTTTTGTGTGAACTAGGACATCTTGCTTAGATGGCACAGCAGGTTACTCTGAGTTGAGTTTAGACATACTTGTGGTGCCTGTGAAGTGCTGGGGCTATCATTATCTACTGGCTTTTGCTATTGCTTTTAAATGGGAAGTAAGACTCCTGATGCCTTGTATGCTTGGTGCCGTGTGCCACCGATTCCTCGAGGCCAGGCATGTAACCTGGAAGGTGGCATGGTGTGGTTGTCCCCCTCACACTCTTCTCCAGGTGTCTCCTCTTGGCCATTGCCAGAGAAGGGAGGCTCTAACAGTCCTCCAGCATGATGTGGTACAATCACATGGGCTCACCTGGCTGGGGAAGACATAGAGGGTCAGACCACAGGTCAAAGAAAACAGTAAATGTCTCTGGGGAGGCAGTGTGAGTCCGCTGAAACTTTGCTCCCAGGTAGCACATGAGGATGAGCACCTCATCCCTGTGAGCAGTGTTTTCTGGAGCAGGGCTGTGTGTTGGCCCCCATGCCTGGAACAGGGCTAGTGGTGGCAGCCAGGGAGCACTCCTCCCTTACCATCAGACCATTAGAATAAATAAAACAGCTCTGCTTATGCTGGATGAAATCAAGTCTTCTGGATCATGGCCTAAACACGGTCAACAGCTCCTCTGGGCCCTTGAGCTGCCAATAGCTTGCACCTCCTAGTGAGTCTGTCCTTGGGAAGGAGCCATTAGAGGCTAAGGAAACTTTGCAGATCCCCATCCTTTGAGAAGTGGGAAATCATCACTGATAGGACTTGAAGCACCTCTTGTGTCAAGGAATGGAATCCACAGGAAACACAGTAATTAGAACCCAGCACTCAGTGCAGTGTCCCATCCAATGCCTTCCTGGAGCGTGGTTATCAACAGCATTGCCTAAACTCCTCCAGGGCACTGCAGAGGATGGGTTCCCCTCCTGCTCTGTCCTTGTGGTGATTAGAGTGTATTTGACTGAAGAGCCATCAGCAAGCTAATGAGGTTTTCCCAACTCTCTAATAGTTGTGGGCTTATGTTGCATTTGTTGTCTCAGGACAACACTTGTCTGCACTGGGATGCCAGTAAAGTGCACCAGAAAGAAATCATAATCAACTATGGCCTGAAGGACCAGCTTGATAAACCTCTCCCTGTTGCTGCCACCTCTTCTAACAAAAGTGTGACTTTCTTGATTGGATGGCCAAAGGTGTTCTAGAAAGATACAGTCTGTTTCTACACACATGTGCATAAAATATTTAACATTCCTCCCTAAATCACTATAGGTATCTGCTTCTTCATTGCCATCAGTCTTTGTGATCAAAGCTGTTGTGTGCACAGCAGCACACCACCACCAGCTCTGGTCCATGCTGCTGGGAAGAGGTTGGGCTGCTTGAGTTTGCTGCCTTCATCCTGGGCACCCTCTGTCTCCCTCCATTTTCTCTCCAGGAGGTGCTCCTGGTGGCTGACTTGTCCTCCCGGTGTCCAGACTCTCACTCTGTTTGTCCCCTTGGTGCTGACATAGCACAAGAGCATGTGGAAATGTGGGTCTGCAGTTGCAAACGTGGTTTGAGTTTTTATAATTTTATGCTACCATCTCTCTTTAAATGGGAATTCCTTATGCTAAAGGTTCAGACTGAGGGCTTGTAGAGATGACCTGAAATCTGAGTGAGAATATGTTGAGTCATTTCTGAGTGCTGTGAGCATATTTCTCCGTTCTGAAAGTGTAGCGATTGTCAGCTGTACAATAATGCACAACCAGCCACATTTTGCAGGATGACGCTTCCAACATCCACAGCCTCAGCAGTAAATGGAGCAAGGTCATTGCTAATCTGGAAAGTAAATGCTTTTGAATCATTTCCTCCCAGGACAAGACCTAGTCTTTTCTTCCAGCTGCTAACACCTTCCTTCCCACTCAGAGCAAGCCCATAACCTTCCTCAGACACTGAAAATTTCCTGTTCTCCACTGTCAGAAGCTTTCATCCCTCCTTTTGTATCTCCCTTTAATCTTCCCCAGCGTGCCATGGTGTGTTCATCTGCCTTTCACTGGGCTCACCTCTTCTTGCACTTCCCTCTCCTAATGCTGCCCACATGGCTCCCATTTACTGAAGGTGGGAGCCAGTGGCCATATCCCATAAGTAATCTGAGGGGAATCTCAGGTGGAATTATTTAATTAGAGACTGCTAAGCAGTTTGGGAGGGAATTTATTTTAATAAGTTGATTTTAATATTTTCCATGCATTTATTTTTCAGTTGAGATTATGACATATCCAGAAAGATAACCATTTACTTAACCAGTGAGATATTCAGTTAAACCCTGAGAAATTATACTTCTTTAGATCAACCTTTATCCACGAGAATTGTCTCAGAAGGCTGTCTCTGGCTTGAGGGCAGAATCCCTTTCAGAGGTTTAACAGTGGTTATTTGTTTAGCTGAGTAAATTGAAAAACCTGACAAGTATATTGCAAAAACCTCAGATCCCTCTCCCAGAAGGCAAGCCAATGACACCATTAGCTTAATCCAGCACCTCATATACTCGATTTTAATATGACTCTTTAGCTCCAGAATTTGATGTATTTTCAGTTGAAGGATTTGTGTTCCAGTAGTAAGAGGGGAGAAGGAGGGAGGGCAGTGCTGTAGGTCACTCAGCAGTTGGGTACACAGATGTATTAAAAACCACGCAGAGGGTCTCTCTGGAAAAGAGCTGACGTCTGACATCTACATCCATTCAGTGATGGAGTAACTCACAGGGCAGCCTTTTGCTGTTTGTTTAGCTGAGTCCCACATACCACCAGTGAGTCGTGCTCTCCTCTGCCTTTTCTGCCTATGTGACTCTCTTTGGTTTTGACAACCAGCTCTAGGATTGATACCATTAATGGGTGATATTTGGAGCTACTGTCCTGGCAGGCTGTGTGAGCACCCCTCTCCATCGCCACAGCGACCAAGGCTGTGCTAACCAATTCGGAGAAGTTGTGCTGGCAGCAGTGCCTGCAGGGTAATTGTTGCAAAATTTAACATCCACCCCATCCAAGTCGGTATATCTGCAGTGTTGATCTACAGGGCTGGGCTGGCTTTGGATCGTTGTCCAGGAGTATGAAGAGGTATAGAGCTTTGATAGAGTTCACCCGAGCCACTTTGGACACTTACTTCACAAGGAGTCATGCCTGTTCTTCTCTGCTCACCTTGAAAGAATGAAGTAGTTCAGGTGATACCTCCTTTACAGTAAAGTTGGAGGAGATGCATTCCTCTGAAGTGCTGGCAAACAGTGAGGGAAGCTGAGAGAACTGGGGATGCATCTGTGTCCAGAGGAGTAAAGCAATAAATATACTTACAGTATATCAGGAATAAAACAACTTCAGCAAAGTGCAGCATTATTTTAAGAGGGCACGCTGATAGTGGGAAAACTGTGGATGAAAAATGCAGAAAAGGTATTAATTGAATACATATGAATCTTCTGTATTTGACAAAACAATCTGACACTCTGGTAATTGAGAACTTCTGTGGTTTAGGTTTCCTAGGGGGTCTTTCATCTGTTCCATCCCTCTTCAGGTCTGCTGCTGTTTCACATTTCAGATTAATGTAACTAACAGTCATGTCACAGTTAATTGTCTTGATGAAAACTAAAGAAAAGAGCTGTTTCTATGTCAATATGTCGCTTACTCTTTTGCACTGAGTTACCAATTGATACATTCCTCTTTCTTCCTCTTATTTGTATGTATTTGCAGGGTATTTTCCTGCAGTTCTTTCTGCTGCTCTCTCCCCTGGACCCACAGCACAGCTGTTGCCTCTCCATGTCTCACTGGTTGGGAAATGCTCTTAAACTCCCTTCCCCAGAGATCCTCTTGACCTATGCCCTGAATTTGTTCAAATTTGCTTTTTTTGAAATACATTATCTTTAATCCATTTTTCTTGCTCCTTCGCTGCCTTAAATTGCTGAACTTTATGGTTTTGTAACCACTTGCACTCAAATTTACTTCCATTTTTGGACTATTAATCAGCTTTCTGTATCAATATTACCCAAGTAATAAACATCCCCTCTCCTCTTACTTTCACTTCTCCAAAGCAACTTTTCCCCACTCATTACAGCAGCTTGGAGTGTCTGGGACCTGCCCTTCTCTGTGTTTAGCAGATAGCAGTGTAATTAAAATTACCTGTTCCTACCAACTCCAATTACTTTAGCTGCTTTAGTCAGACACTCAAAAATATGTCATCCATGTTCTATTCCTGATTAATGGAGTTCTGTGGGACATCTTCTGTGCTCCTTTTTCTCTTTCTTGGTCCCTGGGGACATGCACAAAGTCTGTTTCTCACCTCTCCTTGAAACCCCGAGCATTCTTCATACAACCCCCCCCCTTCCTATTTCCTTCTGTTTTCTAAACAAGTGACATCACCTCATATCAATATTGACCTCTAATGATGTCTTTCCATGAAGCACATGTGAGGCTAATTGCTGTAGCTGTGTATAAGGGCTTTAAATAAGTCCCGTTTGTTCTCCTGCCACTTATGTGCAGACTGCTCTGGCTGCTCTGGCTCTGTGGCTGCTGCAGAGGAGCAGGAGTCTGAGCAGACCTGTCCTCCCACAGAACATCAATTGGTTCATGAGATCCTAAATGTCCCACATAGCAGTGGTTTGTTGACAGAGCTTGGTAAGATGCCCAGGACAGCAAAGAGCTGCAGAATTGATTGGAAGCTTGGAACAGCTTGCATTACTGTGGATATACTGAAGACCTGCAACAAGTAGTGATTAATGAAAGTATGTTTAGAGGAGGGTTGACCTTAAATTTGAGATATCCACAAGAAATAAAAACCTAGCAGGCAGGGGTATAGCAAGATCCAATCACTAGAAGGCCAAAACAGGTAAGTTTGGACTCAAAATCAGGTGCCCATTTTCACTCCAGATGTTAAATAGCTGCAAAACTTTACGTGGGGGTGCAGCAAATTTTAAGCTGATTGTGGGTACCTGTGCAAAATATCTGATCTATCCTGCTGAGGGACTGGTTTTGACTCCTGCACTCCTCATGTGCATCCCAGGCTGCCTGGTGCTGGACATCAGGCTAACGATGCTGGCCTTTTCCAGCCATTCATCTGTGCCTCCAAAATCAGGTTCAGACTCCACCCTGTGTGCTTTGGTACAAAATTCCTCCAAAGATTAGCTGGAGAGAGATCCTGCCAAACCGGGTCCCTCCAGCTGAGCCATATCTGTGAGCCCAGAGGAGCAGAGAGAGTCAGGGCCAGTTCCTTCAAATATTTTACAGATTAAGACCCAGGTCTATGATCTGTGGGAAGTCAGTGGAGGTCACAGACTGCAGAGGGTCATGGTCCTTGCTGCAGTGTTCACAGTCTGCACCAGTAAGTGCCATCTTCCTCACCCTACTAGCTCGGTTGATCACTGTTGTGTTCAAATGCAGCGACACTCAAGAGTGCAGATGAGCCCTCTGACATTATCTGAGTGCAGCTGGAGGCATCTACTTTAGCCTTGAAAATGCCTCTTTCTTGGCAGTGCTTTGTGTTTATTATAATGCTGTCTGTAATGTGCAAAAGTACATTTCTATTTTAACTTCCTTCTTTATGTGCTAAAGAGTGTGGTTTTAATTAAGGATTTCAGATTGAAACATTTCCGGTTTTATGTGTTGTTTTTTTGGTTGGGTTTTTTTGGTTGGTTTTTGGGGTTTTTTTGGTTTTTTGTTTGTTTGTTTTTTTTAAAGACAGTTTTCAGTTAAAATGTTTCAGAGTTTTGAAAAATACCAGATGCCCAACTCACAAAGTGTGCGAAGAGACCTAGTCACTCCCTCTTCCTCTCAGGGAAGTCAGCTGCTCTGCTGAGTAGGAACAACTAGAGACAGCCGATGGCAAGAACGGGGTCAGCAGGCAGGGGAGGATGTGCTGGAATTGGGACCGGCGGTTTTCAGCAGCGCACAGTGACTGCGGCTCCTTGCACGATAGGAAACTTTGACTCAGACCCATAAAATGAAGCACCTGATTTTTGTGGATTCTGGGTTTGCTTGCCAAGAGCTAGGGATTGTAAGAGGAGATGGCCAGACCCCTGCTTGATAGCAGAGCATCTCTGCTGCAGCACCCGGCACTGAGGGATGTCAAGCATGCCCCTGCCATCCCTGGCCACTGGCTGCAGCCCCTGCCCATGGGGAAGCGAGGCCAACCCAAAAAACTTGTCAAGTAAAAGGGTTGTTTTGCCGCATATCAACTGCCATAAAAGGAAAAATAAAAACAAGCCATATTTTAACTCTCCTGGTAGTAGAAGAGCTTAAAAGCCTATAAAGGCACTCCAAATTTTTGAAAACAGCAGACAACGAAAATTATGTTAAAACCAGGTTTCTCATGATTTTTGTGAGTTTGACTCATGATTTTTGAATGTTGGGGTTTGGCAACACTGAAGTCCTCAGTTTGAATTTGTTCCCGATGTGGTAGTTCAGCCTCCTCGCATGACTGATCAATGTCACTCTGCTCCGAAGCAGCCAGAGACCCGGGGGGCAGGAGGCAGAGGGCCTGGTACAAGGCACTGCTCCTTCTGTGGCTCCAGGGATGCTGTTGGTTGGATCTGGCTTGCATCCCTGTGTGAGGCTCTTCTGAACCAAGCCACGTGTCTGCCACATGGCAAGCAGTTTGGGCAGCAAAAATGGAGTATGGGAGCTGCTGGAGGGGCTGAAGGGAATAGGTGAACTAGATGCACAGCTTACCTGGTTTAAGCTCTTAATAGAGATTAAATGAACATGTTAAAAACATGCTTTGTACCTGTATATCTTTCATTCATTCCAGTTTAGCCATGCAGCATGTGCACAGATTGCTGCTCAGCCTGTGCTGCCCTGGTCACTTTTTGCAGGGAAGTGCTGAAAACATCCATCCTCTTACTGCAGTGTTAGCTCTTAGAGTGCTGTCAAGAAAAAGTATTAATAAAGAAAACCAGTGCCTTGAGACTGGGGCAGCTTGAAAGAATGGCGTGGATGCAGCTTGCCTGAGCAGCAAGTGATGCACAGGGGACATGGGTTCCTGTGACAGTTGTTGTCATCTGCCCTGCAGATGGCAGGAGGAGGTGCGTGTGGGGACAGGCACAGCACCTGTCCCTGTCTTCTTGCTCTGCCTTGTGTTATAACATATGGCTGTACAGCAAGCTATGGCATTATCTTGTATGCACCTGTGGGGGTTTGGGCTGCACAGGGTTTCCCATGCCTGAGAGGTCAGACTCAGGTGCAGGAGGAGGTCCCCCTCTATGTGGCTTCCTGGGCTAGGGAGCAGCACTGTGGAGGGACTGAGTCACCTCTTCTCCATGGCAGCATAGAAATGGCTCATGTTTGCACCTCAAACCAGCTTTAAACTGTATAAATCACCATTCCTCTATCTGTGGGTAATGCTCTGCAGCTGCCATAGGTACCCCTGCCTCAAAGGCTCGATGTGATTCACAGCCCAGTCCTCCCTGTGAGGTGGACAGAGAGGGCACTCAGTCCTCCAGTCAGCCATCCTTGTCCATCTCTAGCTGCCTGCCTATTTGGGAGCTCACTGAGTGCTTGAGGAGCTGACCACTTCTTACCTATTTGGGACTGCTTTTAAATTGTTCCAGAAATTGCTGTTTGTTAATAAATCAGGGTGATCACAGAGAAGTGTTTTAGCTAAATCGTGTAAAAGAAGGAATGAGCTGCAGCGCAGCACTGCCAGCTGTCATTGGATTTAGAAACACACATCATACATTTTGTTGCTTTTCAGACAGCTGCACTTATAGCTGCTCTTATAGCCATATAAAACAGTCATTCTGTCAGCAAACGGTCTGGCAGGAGAGCTGGGTTATGTCTGCAGCCATGTTCCCAAGTCTGGCAGGTTCACTCCCTCCACGTGCATAGGTAAAGCCTGGAGGAAGGCGGCTTTGTGGCATGTGGCACATGTGGCTCTGTGGCATGCCTGTCCCCACCATCATAGCTTTGCATAGGGTAAAGAGCAAAACACTGGGCTGTGCCCACTGGCCATGGAGGAGATGGTGCTGACAGGGCTTGTCTCCAGCACCTCTGGTCATTAGGATTGGGTAGTTGCTGCCCTGAGGGGTGATTTTGTAGGGTTTTACCCCAAGTCTGCTGTTGCTGCTCAAGAGTCTGGCTAGCTGCAGGTCAGATTGACAAACCACAACCTATTATAACAGCACTCACATCGATCAGGCCCTGTCCACTGTGGTCCATCTTATTTGGACTTTAGAGTTAAAGCTGAGAGTCACAAAGACTGGAATTGGGTTTTAAAAATTTCCTCAAGAGCAGGGAGGTAGTGCTATCAAATTTGAAACTTTTCAGAGGATCAAGGTCACTTTCAATAAAGCCTTATCCAGGAAGGATTCCCTATGTAACAGACCAGTTTTAAATCCCTGATCAAAATAATATTTGAATATTTTCTACTCGTGTTATTTGTATTCCTTTATCCAAAGCAGAATGACTCGAGCTAGCTAAACAAGCCACATCAGGAGGCAATTCCATGAGTAAGCTGTGAGAGCGGGAGTGAGTTACTGCTGCACACACTGTTTCACACCAATCCCTGGTGCAAGCGGTGTCAGTGAGACGTAATTGCCAAGCAGGCTGTTGCCGTCTCTCGGTGGGATGAGCTGCCTCCTGCAGAGGCCCCAAGGATGCCCAGAAATGCAGGCATTGTTGACCACTGAGGATGCTGATGAGCTGTACTCACTTTTTCTCTGGAGCAATTTCCATGGCTCCATCCCAGTGATCAGGGGTGGCCAACAAGATGTGGAAGAGCAGGTGGTGCTCACAGTCTTATTTTCCCGTGCTCTGTTCTTCTGCTCTGCTCAAACCTGTAGTCCTCTCCCCGCTCACCTCCATTTCCCTCTGAAACTTTAGAAGATACTGGATTAATCCTGATTCAAAAGGGAAAACACCTTTAGTTATGCAGCAGGAGAAAATAACTTTCTTAGCTGTAACATGATCTTATTTTCTTCCTAGACACAGGACTTGAGCAGAGGGTTTGGAAATTGCCCCTCTGGACATTATCTGAGCTTTATAGCATTTGGAGATTGAACCCAGATCCCACATCTCTTCTGAAGCTCCATGTCAGTTTACACTTGTTCCTAGAAACCATTACTGTCCTGTGAGCTCTTTACCACGCGAGGATTGAAAACAGAGCTATTCTGCTCATTTGAGCCCTCCTTTTTTTGCATGAAGACAGAGCTCAGGGCTCATTCCTTTTTTTCACCATCTGAGGATTAAGCCCAATCCTGACTGTTATTCGACCTCAATACCATTTACACACTGAACCCAATGCCTATGGCTTTTATCTGAGCCCTTAGAGTATTTGGAAGCAGTCCATGCCCCTTGTCTGGTATCAAAAGAATTATATTAATTTGGGATTCATTCCACAAAATGAGGCTGTCAGCCAGACTCCTTAGCAATTGGATATTGAACCCAGACCTCGTGGTTGTCTTCCAAGTTATATGCCAGCTGGGAACTCAGCCCACAATCCATGGCTGCTGGCCAAGCTCCTTATTGGCGAGAGATTGACACCAAGCCCCCAGACTGCTATTTCTGTATGGTGGTGTTAAGGAATAAACCTGCTCACGTGGTCAGCATAATCACCTCTGTGTTGGCAGTGAAATGAAAAATCTAGTTAAAGACTTGAATGAATATTGAGGGTCAATGTTCAGCTGCCTAAAGACCAGGGATGATGACAATTCCTCCGGAAAAAGGCCCCCTCGATACTCCAAAGGGAATAGCCCCAGATCTCCCATCTGTCATCCAGCTGGATATAAAATCCAGGTTCTCATTAACACACAGTGCGCAGCATTTCTTCACTGGCTGGCAGTATTAAAGCCAGTTCCTCCAACTTTCAGGTATTCTTCAGATAGGATTAAACTAGATCCCTTTTCTATAGTACCATTAGGCTCTGCCAAAGCACTTCTTGTCACTCAGAGCAGACCTCCAATGCTGCACCTTGCCTTGGAAAGTGCTTCCCACTCATAGTACATGCCCATCTTTTGCTCCTCCGTAGAGCAATAAGGAAGCCTGGTAGGTAAAGGAGACTAAGGGACAGTTCTGCACACCTCCATCATTTTTGGAGGTTACTGGGAAACTGACCAGGTAGAGGGATCATTTCAGGTGAAACGTGTATCTGAGGCAAGCAAATATTTCCCTCCCACCAGTGATTTTGCCTGGGAATTCTTCAGCATCTTTACATGGTGGGGTTTTACTGCAAAACAAAATGCTCCAGAAGACTGAATTAAAACCAAACAGGTTCCCAGCTGGGATGGTCATAATTAAAATGTGATTTCCAGCAACTGTGTGGGTTTCTTGGTAGCCTTGAAATCTTTAAAATTCTCGTTAAGCAGCAACTTTGATGGAATGGCTTAGCATGCAGCTAGAATAGAAAAAACTTCCCACAATCCAGTGGCTCAAGCTGGATGTTACAGTGCATATGGACAGTGTGGGATGTTACTTTTCCTCTGAACTTGCAGTGGTGGTGAAGGTTATTCTTTGGTGCTCTAACTGTACAGATTTTGGATGGGGGTTTTCTGATTTCCTTGTCTGAAATCCTGTCGTGACTGAGGATGCAATCCATGGGAAGAATTCAAGCCAGTGTTGCTGACCTGTCCTATGGGTCTGGAATTACTCTAATTGCCTGTTGCATATCTTCTGATTCATATTTATTGCTAAGAAAACATTTAGTCCTTGCCACACACATGTGGTTTTATGAGGATTTTCAGTGTAAGAGAGCCGGTGCAAATGGGATTCAGCTGACAGTGGTGGCAATTTGTTTGTAAATGAATTTTCCATGTACCCGCTTGTTCTTCTGTAAGTGGGAGTATCTTTCTTTTTCCATTCATTGCTCTCACCAGCCATCTTACTCATCTGTTCTCCGAACAGCCTGTACCACTCCTTCTGCCCCCTCCCTCTAAAAATCTCTTTGGGATTCTCTTTGCTCTTTGCCAGGTCTTTCCCAATCCCAACCCTCCACTATCTCCTTCAAGAAGCTCGAGGAGGAGGGGATGCTGCAGTGCTGCCACCAGGAGTTATTTGCAGGGAGGCTTCAGGCCTTGCTTGGAATTTATGGAGAACAGAGAGTTGAGCAACACCCATGATTAGTTGAAATTATTCTTTCTAGAACTACATTTCTTTGCTTTGTCAACAGAAGGGTTCATCTGTTGTGCATTTGACTGGTCTCTCAGCTAACCTGAGGATTTGGGGACTGTGTGTTGCTCACTCCATGCTTGGCTCTTATCTCATCCTCCTCAGTGCTTGCATGTGCTGTACATACATGAGATAGATGTGGTGAATGGTGGGAATAGAGGGAGAACGGGCTCTTGTTTCCTGCCCTCCTGGTTGACTTCCCAGAGTTACAAAAGCCCCTGGCACACTGTGCCATGCCCCACCACCCCTCAGCCCACTGACTGATCTCAGCCTCCATCTCAATGGGCATATGAATTTTCTCTCTTCGTGCTAAACCCTGACAAAGCAAAGTTCCTGAAGCAGAATAAAAAATGTAGAAGATTTTAAAACCCAGAGATTCTTGTACTGTCCCTCTTACTAAACAGCAGTCAATACTGTGTTCTTTAAAAAGTCTCTCGTATAATGTTTAATTCAGTAACTACAACTGGAAAGTCTTTCCAATTATTTGAAACTGTCAGAGATCTTTTAATGTGCCTCAGATTTTGTATTGGCATGTCACAGAGTTAAATACCATCCATCTTTCAGAGAACATTAAAATTTAGCCTTGTATAAAAAGAAGAAAAATGGGAAAGAATCCCAAAGGACGTACTTGTCCCTTGAGCCCCACCATCATTTGTGGCTTCACAGACACCTTCTGCATTTTGAAATTGTTTGTCTCTCTTTGCAGAATGCATGAGATCAATACAAGCAGCTAAAAACTTTAATTTCTGTGCAGAGCTTTGGCTGAGTGCAGGGTTTTCTAGCAGATCTTCACTGGTGGCCACCCAGCCATGCATCGTTGGGCTGTACTCACTGTCCAGATGCATTCAAACCTCTGCAAACAAGGATGCAAAAGGTTGAGAAAGCCTAAATATCTTCTGATTTCTTTTTTTGTGCCAGGGTTATGTGGCCTGTGACTACTGGCTGCTGTTTGTCCCAAACCCACTGAGACAGGCATCTGCCCCACTGAGACCCACTATCAAGTGCTGCCACTGGGTGCGAGCGAAAAGAGTTTTCTTGCCTTGATTATCCTCACTCCAACTATGTGAGCATTAGTAAATGGAAGAAGCTGACTCTCAGCATCCTTCTGCTTTTTTTAATTTTTTTTTTTTAATTCCTTCTCCCTGAGCTGAGTGGCACGTGAGTGCTGAGTATGTGCATCTCTGCACTGGGCAGAGGGGGAGAAGGGGCAGGGAGAACATCCCATAAATCTAGTTCTGCTCTATTAAGATTCATTCTAGTATGACAATGGCTTTTTCTATTGAAATACTTTGTGAAAGCCTTGCCTAATGATCTGTTAGCTGGAGAAAGGTTAAATTCCTGTATGATTTTCTTTGTTTGATGAAGAAAAAATAGTGCAATTATCCAAAATTCAAAGTGAGTTTTAGCCAGCTGTTAATAATACTATGATTCTTCATGTTCTCATTACTCAGAAGTAATGTTGCCATCCCTAGTCATGGCAGTAAAATATTTATAGCATTTTCTTATGGCTCTGTTTGTACATATGGAGGACTGGACATCACTCAAAGTCTTCTAAATAAGCTTCTTTTTGTGCTTTAGCCATCCACAGAATCATAGAATCATTTAGGTTGAAAAAGACCTCTAAGATCACTAAGTCCAACCATTATCCTAATACTGCCAACTCCATCACTAAACTGTGCCCCCAAATGCCACATCTGCACCTCTTTTAAATATCTCCAGGAATAGTGACTCGACTTCTTCCCTGAAGAGCCTGCTCCAATCCTTGATAACTCTTTCAGTGAAGAAATTTTTCCTAATATCCAATCTAAACCTCCTCTGGCACAACATGAGGCTCCTTCCTCTTGTCCTAATGCTTGTTGCTTGGGAAAAGAGGCTGACCCCCACCTTGCTACAACCTCCTTTCAGGTAGTTTTAGAGAGTTGATAGGGTCTCTCCAAGCCCCCTTTTCTTCAGGCTGAACACCTCTAGCTCCTTCATCTCCTCCCCATAAGACTTGTGCTCCAGACCCTTCAACAGCTTTGTTGTCCCTCTCTGGACATGCTCCAGCATCTCAATGTCTTTCTTACAGCGTGGGGCCCAAAACTGAACACAGTACTCAAGGTGTAGCCTCATGAGTGCCAAGTACAGGAAGATGACCGCTGCCCTGGTCCTGCTGGCCATGCTATTTCTGATCCAAGCCAGGATGCCATTGGCCTCCTTGGTCACTTGAGCACATTGCTGATATGCACTCTGCATGACAGTATTCTTCTCATCTAAATGCAGCTGTCTGCATTAAAGACATCCAGTTTAAGGCAGTCATCTCAGAGGGGTCAGACATGTGCTTTAAACACGAATGGTTGGGTAACTTGTGCAAACTGATTACCAAGGCTCTTCCAGAGTGACTGGATAGGTTTTCTTCCAAGTTCATACAATCCCAAGGCAGCTGCCAAGAGCAAAGGAGGTAAGTGGATTTGGTACCTGATACTCTTGATAGCAAGAGTGGCTGTATTAACAATCTGGTTTCATGCAAAGATAGGTTTATTAGTGCTTTTCTGCTCTTTGTAGCTTCATTGCAGTCTGTAAGTCGGTCTGTTCTGGGACACCACTGGAAATGTGCAGGAGCAAATTCCAGACATCTGTGTGTTCTTCCTAGCCTGCTCCCCTGATTGCTGAGGTTTCCAGCTTGGAAAGTTGTGGCAGAACATGAAATACACGTGGCATCTCTGTGTCCAGGCGCACGGAAACAAAATAAGTGTCATGGGGAAAATATAATTTCACAGTGGTAGGCCCTGCATTGGGATGAACAGACATCTTGTTTCCTCTTGTGGATGCATGGAAAATCAATTCTCAGTCCCCTGCAGTGGCTCCTAAATATGAACCAAATCCCCTCCTGCAGTACAACTGTTTTGTGCTGTGAAAAGGTTTCATTTCTCTCAGAAGAACTACAGGTAACACCTTTTTTGCTTGCTTCATTTGTCATTTGGTGTCTATCTTATCCTCTTTATAGGAGTCTCATTTCAAGTGCAGCTTTTTGCCTGGGGGTCTGGAGTAAATGAGTATTAAGTAACTGTATCCGTCTCTAATTCACTAAACATCCAGAAAAACAGCTAATGTGCCTAAAACAGTGGGATGAATACATTAGATTAATCTAATTCAGCTACTTTTCACTCAAACAACCCAGTAGCATTTAGAAAAAGGTTGTGAAAAGGATTAGGAATTTCTTTTCCACATTTTCCCTATCTTCTTTCCATAACTTTTCTGCAGTCCATTAAATGTTAGCTATTCAGTTAGCTTATTTCCTTGACCCTCCTTAAAACTTTACTTTTGAAATAAGTTTACTCTTAGAGCTGGTTCTGTATTCACTGAAGCTTTAGTGACCAGTAAAGGCAACAGTACAAATGCAGACATACAGGCTGTAGCAGCTTATGCCAACCAGAATGAGCAGCTCCTGGCTGTCACCATTTCACTTGCACGTCAGATGGGCAGCATGCTGCAGGGAATCTTGGAGCATCCCCCCCCAGCATTAGGGCAATTCCTTGAGCATGCAGTGGCCTCCTCTCCATTCCCTTCAGCTCCCTTGCTCATGGTGGTGCATGCTATAACCTTAGTGCCATGGCAAGTTTGATGTATCCTCTGCTCCTTTATACCCCACTATTTTTTGAAAATGATCTAGAGAAGGCCTCCTAACCCCTTCACTCTAACAGCAAATTACTGAGAGCTGCTCTTGTTGTGTGTGTATTTCTCATTGCAATTCTGTCCAGATCAGGGCTACCTCAGTTTCTGGAGAGAATATCACGTGCAATCCTTTGTGTTCAAAGTCTCAAAACCCATCAAGGTATAAGACATAAATGGCTGCTTTGCTGCCCGCAAGCCCTTCTCTCCTGTCAGTAGATTGCTTCAGTGTGATTTGTTCTTGGCATTTCCCTCTGGCTGTTGATCATCTCCTTATATTTTGTAAGTGCTGACAAGCAACTTGATTATTTGTCCAAGTGTTTTTCTGGGACCTGAAGCCAGTTTGCCTACTCCATAATTCCCCAGTGCCTCCTTCCCCTCTTCTGAAAGCAGAACCCACGGTCTGCCCTCCCTGGCCCCCTGGAACCTCCCTATCCCTGGTGGCTCCTCACAGTTAAGTGGTTGCATCTCCAAGGCTGCTTCAGGAAGCTCGCTGAGTGTCCTGGGATGCAGTTCAACAGGCAGGGATGATTGAAAACACCACTGTTATCTAATTGCTCTCTAACAAAATCTCCTCTCTCTGTCATGTGAGTTTGTGTCCTGCTAATACTGGCATTAGCTTCATCAGGCATTTGATTGCTTTTCAGTTTTTAAGGAAGATTTAAGAAAAAAAAAGCATTAAGTATTGTGTCTCTCCCAGGAGGGCTCTGTGCTAATGTCACACCACCCTAAATAGTGGGTCAGCTCTTTCTTTGGTCTCTCCTGCTGCTGCTGGCTGGTTCTCCACTGCTCATCGAGGCTATAGTACAGGGAGATGCCAGCCTGGGAACTTTGGGGCCAGCAGATAGGATATGAATCCCACAAAGACCCCAGCACCTCAGGAAGGCTGCCCTGGCATCAGGGCACATCCAGGCTGTCACTAGGCAGGGAGGCCCTCTCTCCCCTATGTCAAGAGATGATAAAAAACTCGTCTTTGGGTGCAGGGCAGAGGTTAGCTGGGTGTGTGGTGCATGGAGGCTTTATTTGATCATTGCTGGGTCTTGGTTACTGTACTGGGGCCTGTGGGAGCAGAGAGCAGGCTGTTGTGGCATGTAGGAGAGGTGGCCATGAGCTGGCAGCTCTGGGGTGGTGATTTCCTTCTCTGCTCCCCAGTCACCGCAGGGGTCTGCTCTGGAAAAGATACAAGGCAGAATAAGCACAGAAAAGGCTGAACTTTCCTTGCCAACAGCAGATGAAAAGAGATGTTATAAAGTCACTTGTCTCTGGTAACATGGCCCCAGCTCTGACACAGAGGTGGAGGGCATCCAAGTTTCATGCTGGAAGGAGATGAGCCCACACCTGGAATCCTATCCCAGTTTCAAAGGTCAGGTTTATTTCTGCAGTTACAGATGTCGTGGGGATGGCATTTGACCCTGGCTCATCCTACACAGAAGGCAAGGTATGATGGACAGCAGGATCATTTGAACCTCCCTGGAACTAGCTTTCTTTTGAATTACAAACTGTTTTTTGTTTCTTCCCAGCCAGGTCTCTAGACAAACTCTATAACTTTGCTGACTGCTCTGGCCTTCACCTGATCTTTGCACTGAATGCTTTGCGCCGAAATCCCAACAACTCCTGGAACAGCTCCAATGCCCTCAGCCTCCTGAAGTACAGTGCCAGCAAGAAGTACAACATCTCCTGGGAGCTGGGCAATGGTGAGTGTGGGAACAGGAGAGCCACAGGAATGGAGCTCACTGTAGGAGAAATATATTCAGTTTTGGAAGAGAATATTTGCAGATCCCAGGATAATTTGCCAGTGTAGTTTCAGATGGATTTAAAGGCCCCAGCACCATCTCTAAGACAGACTTGGTGTGAGTTAGCCCTTAGCTGGACATTTCTACTAGTTAGTATTAAGTGTATACAATGTTTCTGCCCTTGCTGCTGGGCTCAGCTGGTCCTGGGGTGGACTTGTATGGTGTCTACAGTGCCATGGGAAGTGGGCAACTCTATGGGACTGGAGCATGACACCAAGGTACAGGTCCTTCTCCCAGCACACAGCAAAAAGGGTGCAGGAGAGCAAGCAGTGGCTCTCATCTGCTCCTTAAAGGTTCCTTCTGCTGCCTGCCTCCTTCTCCGGACCTCAAGCCGTGTGACAGGGTGAGCTGTGTCTCTCTCTCTAGAAGTGCAGATGAAGGAGCAGAGCTGACAAGCCTTGCTTGTCTATTTTTATTTTCCCAGAACCCAATAACTATCGGACACTGATTGGCCGCTCGGTGAATGGCAGCCAGCTAGGAAAGGACTACACTCAGCTGAGAAGCCTGATGCAGCTTATCCGCACTTATTCCAGAGCACACCTCTATGGGCCAAACATTGGGAGGCCCAGAAAGAACGTCATCGCTTTCCTGGAAGGGTAAGTGATATTGTTTTGATGAAAAATAGATCAGAAATCCCTCCTGAGACAGAGCCCTTTTGCAACAAGTAGGCTTGCTCTTTGAATTCCCAATGTCCAATAGCCTCCAGGGTGAGCCACCATAGTAGCAGAGACTTGGGGAGATGGTTGCCTGTACTGCTAAAATTCTGCAGAGGTAGCTGCTGGGATTTTAGGCTGAACTGATTAACACTCTCCCAAGCACTTCCAGTGTTTCCCAATTATAGGCAGACTGAGGTGCCCACCTTGTTGGGATCTGAAGACAGGGCAGGCTGCTGCATGCCTGTGGGCTGCCAGATTAGGAGGTGGGTCCTGGCACCACTTACCAGTGTGGATGTTTTATCTCTGAGTTCTCCTGGACAAATTGCTTTGTCACTATTTAGTGACTTCTTCTCCCTGTGCTTTCTCCATACATGCAGAGGAAGAACCTCTAGCAACTTTCTTCACTGACCAAGCCCTCTTCCTCCTAGGAGAATTGGCAGGTCTCTAGTTTGGGAAGGCCAAAGGTGGAGAAGGAATGGTGACAGTGAGGGACACAGACACCTGGAGGTAACATTGGACAGCTACAGAAATCAGGGAGGTGTGGGAGCCTGCTGGCAGCAGGAGTTGAGACTGTGTGGCTTGAAGACCACGCAGCAGAAGCGAAATTCCCTGCAGGACTGTAAACAGAAACTCCAGTGCAGAAGACTGGGCAGGGGGAGGTGTGGAAGGGACTCTGCTGGGAGCAAAGCTGGGTCTAGCATTCATTAACATCTGCAGGAATGATCTGGCAGAAACAATAAACAGCACACTGATGCAGTCCCCAGCGAGGCGGGGAGGGAGCCAGGGCCAGATTCTCAGCTCTGCTGCAGCAGCACAAAGAGACCATAAAGCTGGTTGAACCAGCTGCGACGCCAGCGTCCCTCCCACCGACAAAAGTGGGGGAACAGCCCCTGCACCCACACTACAGCTGGCGCCGATGCCGCGGGAGTGCAGTGCTTGACGGAGCCCCTGGGTTTGGTACAGGGCATGGAAGCGGCGCAGGGGGAGTTACAAAATGTTGTAGTAGCCTTGATCAGCAGGAAATCTATTAGCGCCGGGAGGAGCGGGCTGAGTAAGACAAACAATGGGGATGAGAGCCAAGAAGCTATTAGAGAAAGGGAAGTCCTACTGCTGCGTTTGCCCTTCATGCACCGCAGCCGGGTCCCAGGGAAGGGAGGTCGGAAGAGCCAAGTCACACGGCCAGGGTGGTCCAGCAGCTCAGTGTTGCTGGGGCTGTGTTTTGACAGACGGCAACCCTGGGAGTGAGGCTGTAGTGTACAGTGTGGTGGAGTGAATGGTAGAAAACCCCATCTCAAATGAAAGGGTAGGTATGTAAGAGGTACAGCCCTGGGGACAGGATGGTGGGGGCTCTCCAGACCCCCGTGCTGGTCTCAAAGAGTTGTGATGAGCATGCCTGCTCTCCAAGCTATGTGCTGTTTCCTCTGCTGCCATCCTGCCTGCCAGGGTGGCTCTGGTCGACAGGTGCTCAAAGTGTTTTCTCTTTCCCATGGAGAAACCTTGTGTCCTGCACTCCAAATCCTGGTGTCTGCAGCTCACGACAAGTGGCACTTGCCTGCATGGCCTTGCAGCCCACAGGGTCCTGTGGGGAAAGAGCTGCTTGTCTTTCCACATAGAGGCCTCATTATCACCAAGCAGGGTGTAAAGAGGAGGAACAAGTCTGATTACACAAAGACAAAGGACTAAACGCTCATTTGCAGTATTTGGAAATGGAGTTGCAAAAGGACAAACCCCAGTGCCTAAGCTCTTTGACAGCATGAGCTGTATTTCCAGTAGCTCCCCAAGGTCTCTTCAGTATCTGGGTTAATGCTACTGAGAGCTCTGTGTTCTGCAGGAGCATCCAGAACTGGTCAATGGAATGTGGCTCAGCATGTGCCTGGTGCTGTCACAGCCAAGACATGCCTCTCACAGTCCTGAATGAGCCCCACATAGTTAGCAAGCAAGAGAGATGAGAAGGATTAGAAAGATGCTCTCAATATCAAATCTTCTGTCTGCCTTGCTAGACCACCATGAGTGGTCTACATAGTGATCACTATGTAGGATGTGATCCTGAGTGAATGAAGTGTGTACAGCTAATAGTCCTGGTGATGCAAAGTCTGCAAAGTTTTTCTCTTCTTTAAAAAAAAAAATGTGATGAACAGCAGAAGTCAGCTAGGTAGGAAGAGATATGCCAAGTAGAAGATTATGACTCGTTAATTAAGTCTGGAGGGAGGAGATGACACCCCAGAGGAGAAGATGGGAAGGGTGGATTAGTATGTCAGGCAAGCATGGTTCTGTTACACAAAGTGAGGAAGTGAGTTTTGGTAGGGGAAGCAATGGAAATGAACTGAAACAGGAGAGCTCAGAGAAGCCCAGGGAGTGATCTTCAACAGTAGAACCTGGCATTAGATGTTCTCCAGGGAAAGCCTCAGGAGTTACCTTAGGTCTTGAAACATTCAGAGAAAAGTCTCGGTGTAAAGTATTAACTAGAATTACATTTTCCTGTTGCATGCTTTGTGTACCAAATATTGCAGTCTATTTTTAACTGTTATCTCAAGCAGCTAAGCTAAACTTATTCTTTATGTTTAATTTTTTTCCTGCAATAATGGCAGTGTCAACATGAGTTGGGCATTTGTATCTGCTAAGCACCAGGCTCTGTTGGTCTCAGTGGTGGAAGATGGGCACCTCCAAGGCTGTTCTGACCCAATCCTAAGGTCTGTCCTCCAGGACAGGGTGGAACTGAACCCCTCCTGAGATGCCACCTTTCTCTGGGGTCTGTTAAACAATGAGTGCAGATTGGACACCTGAGAGTTTACAGTATGTAGAGGTGTGTGCACGCTGTCCCACTGCAGAGGTTGTCCTTAGGCAGGTGACACTGAGTTGTGCTGGGTGACAGCTGAGCACTTCCTGATGATGGAAGCACGATATAGTGAGGGGAGGAGAGATCTGCCTGAAATACAGAAACTTGGGCTTTGCACACCCTTAGGTGCTGAGTTATTGCTCCTGAGTTCTTGCACCACCCTGCACAGAGCAACAGCTCAGAGCAGCCATAGCCATCAGTGTCACTCTGGGCTGGCAAGCCCTGTAGCCTTGACCAGGATTGCTACTGCTGGTGTAAGGACAGGCTCTGCAGTGATGGAGCACTGCTCTGATGGCTGGGGCCTGCTGTTCAGGAGGCTAGGTATGGTGTCTTGTGGATGCACAGGTGCAAGAGGGAATTTCTCCAGACACAACCAAAAGCTGAGTTTGATGAGGTGTTAATTAGACCATTCATGCAGCCTGAGCTGTTGGAGTGCAGACCATGTCAGCTACCTACTGCGTCTGCGGGTACAGGAATCCCAGACTGCTCAGAATTTGCTTGAGGGAAAAGTTATAAGATTCTAAGGAATTAACATAGATTTTAACAATAGATCAGGAATGAGACACAAAGGTTAATGCGTGGCTAAATAACATGGAAGAGAAGAAACGCAAGGGAAAGCTATTAGGAAGGAGAGGTGCTAACACGTGTTAGAGCTCAGAACATTAGGTACAAAATGTAGACTGGCATGTCTGGGCAGATTTAGTTAGGGGCTTTCATTACCTATTGTTATTTGGCTGCTATAGCCCAGTTTTTGCCACTGGACACTCATGAGCAGCAGGGTGTTACCTCCACCACAGCAGGAGCTGCTGTGCCAGCAGGATAAGGGCTGGCAGTCACTTTTGCCCACGCTAGACTGGCTGTTGTTGGTGCTCTGTGCCTGATGCTCTGGCCACTCTGAGACCTGAGACTGCTGAGGTAACCAGAGAAGTGAAAATCTTTCTTGTCTGAAGCTGCAGTCTTTCTCTATTCCCCATCCCACAGGTCTCAAAGCCACCAGATCTGGTGCCTCCTTGGATATCTCTGCCCTCTTTCCAACCTCCTTGCTGTTTTCTTGATACTGCTGTCACCATTGTGTATCCACCCTCTGGTCACAGAGCCACAGCACCTCTGGCCAGGTGGCAGAAGCAGGTGAGGAAGCTCCTAATTTTCAGTCCTCCCCTTGCAAGGCACGAGAGTTTCTCATCCTTCATGATTTTACTGCCTCCTGCTCCTGGTTTGTAGTACTGGTGGAGAGTTACCCACCCATCTGGGTCACTTGATCTCCTTTTGGTGATGATGTCATTCCACAGTGGTCTGAAAGGAGCCCATAAATGTAAGGAATCATGTTTGTCAGTGGTGGTGAATCCATTCCTCCCTGCAAGCTGTGGATATGCCAGGGTTAGAAAGGGGCTTGAAGATGATGTCTTGGTTATCTGTGGGCAGCCCAGGTAGCGGTCAGATTAAAACCTGACCCAGTCCTCAGCCCTGCTCCCTGCACCAGAAATCAACTCCAGGGTTCCTGTGTGGGTACATATGTGGCAGAGAAAATTGTTAGCTTATAGCCCATGAAATGGCACAGGTTGTACACTTGGGTTCCAACAAAACAAAATCAAGGTGCTAAAAATGAGAGACTTTGGTAGTATTTTTATGATGACTGCCCATGCCTTGTGCCTCTGCCATCATGAGGATGAAGAGGGTTCTGTCTGTCTCAGAAGTTCAGGCATTGCTTTTTACCCAAATAGCAGCCAAAGACAGTGTATGGACAGAGCTTGTTTGTTTAAATTCAAGTGAGAAGGAGAAATAAATATCTGCAGTAGGTGGTATCTGGCAGAGGGAAGGACTCTGGGTGAACTTCAGGAATGAATGTAAGCATTTGTCCTGTCCTCTTGCTGACAAGGACTTCTGCCATGTTTGACACAGGGGACTTGTAAGCACTGCATTTTTTAGAATCTGTTTTGGTTGTTTGGCTTTCTTTAGAAAGTACATCCTTGCTGTATTGGTTTAAGGCTCTTTAGTGATGTTGCAGAAGCAAATGTGTCTCAATCAGAGAGCCAGAAGCTTCAAACTTACACAAGCTACCACAAGGCTGGTGGCACAGACTGTAATAGGACACTCAAAAGATCCAGAGCAAGAATTTTGTGTAAAACTTCAAGCCACAAGACAAGGAACTTTAAATTAATGATGCAATGGGAGAAGGAGGTCACTGCAGCATGAACTCAAGCTCTGCTAGCATTGAACTTATAGCTGACTCCATTCATAAATACATTGAAATGAGGTGTGAAGGGTGAGATGAATCATTTTACAGTTGGTCATTTAGCAGGGTCAAGGAATTGAGATACAAGCAAAGGATTTAGCTATTGCTCTTTTAAGAGGAAAGAGTTAATATAGTTGTTGCTGCTGAAACTTAATTTGATGTCTGGAATGCCAAAATCATGGTTGCCTGCATAGGAAGAACAAAATGGGTAAGCAAAGACATAGATGAGATTACAGCACTGTCTAAGTACACACTGTACTTTCATTCTGATTGCCATCTACAGTCTTTGTCATTTCATCTCAGAAAAGATAAATAGAACCAGGAGAGTTACAGGGAAAGGAGCTGAGGATGTGCATATAGGTATGCGATTTCTTCATGTAAGAAGACACTAAATAGGCTATGTCCCTTCAACTCAGAAGAGAGACATCTTGGAGGGAAGTTATCGAGGTCCACGAGCCTGTGAATGGGGTGTTTTGTCCACAGTGCAGAAAGCAGTTTGGAAGGAAGCTTTGGAAAGGAGGAAGCTTGTTACCATGGTGTGCGATGGCATTGTAGAAGTCATTGTCACAGGGTATTGTGGAGGCTAGAGGTAGATTATAAGCTAACAACTCTCTCTTCCACTTAAGTACCCACTTAAGTCCCTGGAGTGCTGAGCTGCCCCCAAGGACATAAAACCCTCTTTGCTAGAAGGCTTGTGTAGCCCTACCATAGATCAGGTTGGTTGAAGAAAGGTGATGCCAAGCAGATGGAGAATACAATATATCATCAGATTCATACCTAGTTCACACCAGACTCTTATTCCTGGAGTGAAATTCTTATCTGAAATATGGCACTTCAGGATAAAGTCTTTGCAGCAGGTGGCATGAGTGGGGTCTAGTACCTGTCTCAACTCCTGTAGGTATTTGACTGTTCCACTGGAACCTGAAGGAGTTGGTAAGTGAAGCCTGTGCCTTAGTGCCCCTCACCAACCAATTCAGACACAACAAGAAGTTATTTCTACCCATCACTGCTGGTTCAAAGAGCAGAGATCTGCCACCCAGCTCTAGGGATCCACAAGGACATCACAGGCAAGCCAATGTTGTTCCTACATTTGAGGCTTGCCAGGGGTAGGGTGTCTGGTTATTTTGTAGTTCTCCGGGGAGCAACAGATGAAATAACTCATACTTGTGACGTCCAGCACTCAGGAGTCAATGAGATGCTAAATCACCTGGGTACCTCTGCAATAACAACTTATCTCCTTGTGCAGCTGCAATTCCTTGTTACAGCATCACCTTTTCTTTTCTTTTTTTTTTTTTTTTGAATTTAAAGGATGACTATCTGCAGTTACCTGCATGGAAAAGAGATTTCCAGATGCAGATGTCTCTTTAATGAGTCAGGAATAGGCCTAGGAAGTTACAGTTGCTGGAAGCTGGAGCTAGACACATTCATATGAGAAATAACACACTTGGAAGCTAATTAACCATGTGAGCAATTTACTTAAGGTTGCAGTAGGTGCTCCATGACTGACAAGCATTGAATCAGGACAGGAGAAGCATTTCAGAGATCTGCCTAAACTCAAGTGAAAGTTGTGGTCCTGGGAGATGTGACTGTGGGAGATGCCCTGGAAGAGGTCAGATTTGGCCCATAGTTTCCCAATATAGAGTTTTGGTATCAATATCATCTTGTAGTGTTGCAGTCCTGCTCCATTCTCTCACAGTTCATGAATGACCTGTGAGCTAAGTCCCACCTTTTGCTAGTATTACTGTTTCTGGGACAGAACTGTGAACTGTTTGAGTGACTGAGCAATATTGAATTATATTTTTCTCAGTTCTAGCTCGACACAGAGCCCCACAAGTAGCAATAGTGGCATGGGATGCTAGCACATGGGCAGCTGCAAGGGTAAGGAGATGGACATATCATAGAATAATGGAATGGTTTGGGTTGAAAGGGAACTTCAAGATCATCCAGTTCCAAATCCCCTGCTATGGGCAGGGACACTTTTCACCAGACCAGGTTACCCAGGGTCCCATCCACCCTGGCCTGTAACACTTCCAGGGATGGAGTATCCGCAGCTTCTCTGGGCAACCCGCTCCAGTGAAGAATTTCTTCCTAATATCTAATCTAAACCTAGCTTCTGTGACTTAGAAGCCATTATCAAGCTCAGTGACTTTCTCTCATCCTCAGTATCACAAACACCCTACTCAAAGCTCCTATTCCTCCACATGCCTCTGATGTGTTCTGCTTTCCCACCTAGAGATGCTGCCCCAGCAGATTCTGAGGACTTTTTTTGAAGACTTTCACATGTATCCAGATTTCTGATATGTGAAAATCCAGCCAGGCAAGACCTGGGGCTGCCACCCATCTGAATTACAGGGCATCGCTACAGCATTTGCCCCTATCTCCTGCACAGCATGGGCTGAGCTTGTCCCACGGATCCTGGGAGGGATTTACTGCACATGCGCTGCAGGGTCAATTGGTGCTCAGAGAGAGAGCCCAATGTGTAGGAAAATGGCAGATTTACTGTGCCAGCCCAGCCCATCTGTGCAGCACATGTGCAGGGATCTGAGCTCTCCCGGAAGCGTCTGGTTCGCGCTGCCTGCTCTGTGCTGCACACATGGAAATTGCACAGTCCAGGAAATCCCAGATAAAAATGTCTTAGCACTGGTCATTTTGACCGTATGGATCTTCACTGGCCTCAAAATCCGTGGATGGAGCAGCACAGGTGCTAGAGGAATAAAGGGATTAGTTCAATCTGTATTCCTAAAACGAGGATATTCAGATACCTGTACTTTACTGCATCTCCACCAGCCCTAGGCTTTCATCTCTTGTTCCTGCAGTACCACTTTTTGGCTGCTGAGCTGCTCTAGGTTCCCTTTGGAGAGTAGAGACCATTACCCAAGTCATCTGGGGTGCTCCAGGAACAACTCCATCTCTAAAGCAGGACTTGAAGATTTACCAGGAAGTTTTGAACTTCATCTTACAAAAATTTCAATAAAAAGAAAAAGAAAGAAAACAGAAAGGAAGAAAAACAGACAAACAAAAAGAAAAAACAGGCAAATTTTGAAATTTGAAATTGAAAACAAAATTTGAGCTAGATATGCATTTTTTAAGGTAAAATTTGAAAATTACAAGAACTAACTGATTTATTTTGCTATTATGGAGGTGGAAGAGGAACACCAAGCAAGTCAGGGCCTTTTCTGTCCTGTTTTTGGTCTGCACTATGATGCATAATTGATGCCGGTGTCCTAGAACAACATTTTCTTGGCAGTTTTTAATAAGAGGCCAGTTAGCTTCCCAGAGACATGGGAGAGGGGACAAATGGATATCCTGCTTCTGCTGCTTCAGGGATGCTGGTGGTTACACTGAGGGTTTGCTTTGCTTTTCTGTCCCTGCTCGAAACCACTGTAGAAGTCTCAATTTGCAGCGGGGCTCTAGGAAATATGGAAATGGCAAGGAAAACAGGAGAGTGTCTTCCTCCAAGCTTGGTCTGCTCATGGTTTTGGACTGTGAGTGAAGATTGCCAAGCTGGTCCTGAAGAGACCATTTAATAAAGTCAAGGATGGTTTATTTTCAGCCAGAATGTAAAGCATTTGAGTTTAGAAAGCAAGTTGGGCTAATCATCAAACCCAATTGCAACATATTGATTTTCAAATCCAATATAAATTGTGTTCATAATTTCAGTTTAGAGTTCATTATTTCACTCTTGTGCATTTCCTATCTTACATTTTAGGCAGCAGTCTCTGTACAGAGCATTTAAAACCTGGGAGTTGGGGTTTTTGACTCTTTTGGCATATTTCTGCAGACTTTGTTTTATACAACAGCAGCCTCTCCAGAGCAATATTTGCAAAATCCCCTTTTTGCCAGGTGCCCAGTGTGAGTTGTGGGAAGCTCACACTTCTCCCTATGGCTGCACTAGGGCTGGTCCAGTTGGTCTCCTTGCCCTGCTCAGCTGCAGAGGAACTGTGCCCAAAGCATCGCCCTGCCACTAATTTTCCGGGCTTGACCCTCAAGAGAGATGTAAAAGCATTTCAGAGAGGCTTTTACATCTTTTACAGAGCCTGAGAACTGAGCTCACAGCACTGCTAGGCAGCAGAATTGGGGATGCATCAGTGCTACAGGAGTTTACATGTTATTGTTTTTCCATTTCTAATTGTATCTCTTCCCTCTCTGGCTGCAGGGATTTATTATTGCTTCCTTTGCCAGCATCCTCTTATGCTCCACAGGGTTCAGCTGCCCTTTTGTCCCAGTCTATAATTGACCATCGTCATTAATTTAAAGTCAGAATGATTGTTTCCAAGCTATATTTAGCCTGAAGCTTGCTTGCTCCTCAGACCTGATTAGAGGCTCGTGTGCCGAAAAGCTGCTGCTTGTCCCTGCCATGACAACTAGTCTGATAGAAGGTCTCATCTCTCCTCACAAACCTTCCCTTTCCTTCCTCGCCCTTGGTCAGGGGGCTTTCCTGGGGAAGTTGGGGTCGCTGGACCCAACACCACTCATCCCTGTGTACTGTGGAGTCAAGACAGCGGTGACATTCCTGCTGTGTTCCCAGGATCCTCGTGCATCAGATGCAGCCCAAGAAAATACAGCATCATTTCCTTTCTCAGCATATTCACTTGCTCAAGCAAATGTCTCCTGTCATGTGTGCACGTTGTCACTTCCAAAATCATTAGCCATGCAGTGCACGTTGCACTCGTGCACAGAAAACGTGCCTGTCCAGTCAGTGTGTGCCTTTATGTGTTTTCAAATCTGTGCCCCTAAACATAAGAATATAAGAACTGATTGAGCTTCATCGTGGGAGCTGCAGTTTCCCGAGGTGCAGTTTGGATTGCTGGACTAGGGAGCCAGGGAGGCACCCCTGCAGCTACAGGCTCCTGCTGCAGAGGTTACATATGGTCCCCAAGATTAGGAATTGCCTTGGTTTTGGGATGAGCAGTGTAAGCAGGTATACTTGTGTAGCCTCAAGTCTGACTCAAATAGGAGAGATGTCTGGAAGATGGGTATTTCTTAAAGATAGTCGAGTCAGAAGCCATCAGGAGACTAATACCTAGATAATAACTCACTTTAGCCTTGTCCATTGAAGTGCTGTCATCAGTTATAGGAATGGGACAAACCAAAAGTGCACCCAGGTCAGAATCCCATCAGTTTGCTAATAGCCAATGCCAAAGAAAGAGTCAAAAAAAAGGAAAGCATTTAGCAGTATTTGTCCAGCTGTTGCTCCCTTCCTCCAGAACTCATGAGTTTCTTGAGCTGGAGGTGGCACTTTTGCATCTAATAGCTTTGCTGGGTTTTGTTTCCATTTTAGTCCATTTCTCCAGTCCTTGCTTTAATCCAGGCAAATATCTCCTCAGCTTAAAGACACTTTAGGGGAAGAAGTATCTGCTTTTAAGATGGACATTTAAAACTTCTTCTTTAATTGCTATTGAGAGTTGTTAAAGTCATAGAACTTAGTACATGCCTCAAGGTCTTGTTCCTGAAATGCTGTCTGAAAGCTCTCTCTACCTGCCCCAAAATGATGCCCAGAGCTCTGCTGCAAGTTGGGTTTCACTCTGTTGTTCTCTGCTGTGCTTGCTACAAGCATTTGTATTAAGTAGAATTTATTCCTTCCATTTAAGAACACAAAGGCTTCATTAGAAAGTATTTGTGGGTGCAGTTGCCATCTTTTGTATCCCGTCATGTAGGATGGGCATTGGTTTTTTTAAGGATTTCCCCTGTGACAACACTGGGCTTATGTTGTTTCCTCCTCTATTTCTCATAGGTTCATGAAAGTGGCTGGAGGCACAGTGGATGCTGTTACCTGGCAACAGTAGGTATTCACCATTCCTTCTACTTTCCAACACTAAGTGTAGTGATTGCAGATGCTGAGGACAGAGCTCATGCCCTCTCTGGGTGTCAAAGGGGGCAGATGTGCTACGGCCACCTCTTCTGTTCTTCTGCTGCATTTAAATAGGTGAAAGAGGCTCTGCCCTTCCTTCTCGAGCCTCTCAAACAGTTACAGGACTGGATGTGTTAATCTTTACCTCTCCAGTTGAGACACAGGCTAAAAACACACTACCTGCATGCCTGACTTGCCAGATCACTGGAAACAGGGCTCTGCACTGGACTCCCAAGTCCCTGGAGGTGGCTAGGAGGACAGGCAGCTCTGAGGGTGGCCTGAGTAGGGAAAACAGGAAGGCAAAAGCCACATGTGACAGATGCATGGGACTATCTGAAAGCCCTTTTCCATTCACCCCAATCACTGTCTCCTCATGCCTGCTGGCATGAAGCTAAACTGGTTGGTCCAGAGGAGGGAGAGTCAGCTCAGTCCAGTGTTCATATATAATGCCCCAGTCCCCTTTCTGTTTTGTAAGGGTGTCCACAGACACACAGCTGTGTCCTACACTGCAGGTGGAGCCCCAGGAGCAAATATCAATGGAAAGGGGATGAAGATCCTGGCCCAGCTGGGGCTGACAGAGAGATGCTTATACCTGACTTTCCTTCTGTTTCTTACAAGTGCTGCAGTTCAGAAGATCAAAACTCTGAGCTGTAGCTCTGATATAACAAGCACAAAGTAGAGGAAAAGGTTTTCTTATTTGAGGGAAAATTCGTAAATGTCTCTTTCCTCCTCTTATTTCTACCTGCCCCAATTTGCATGCTGTGGCCAGAGTTAGGGTCCCCAGCAGGCTGTGACTCTCTGCAGGGGGAGTGCAAATGTCAGTGCAAAGATGAGGCAGTGTGCAAGCACAGCATTGACCCACAGCAAAAGGGTTTGTGGGGCAGGCAGGACTCTTTCCTGCCTCGGACACATTTCAGGGACTAGGATTCACTGAACCAAAAAAACTGTGGGGAGACCACCCTGTTCTCAGAAAAACTGAATTGCTGCCATGCTGGGTTAAACTTCCTATGCAGGACACTGGCCTTGAGCATGGGAGCCAGGGTCTCAGGTCCAAGTTGTGCTTGTGTGTGCTGCCCACCCAAGCTGGTTCTTCACAGTGACCCTTCATGGGGTGCTCGGGTTGCCTTGCTGAAGTGCAGCAGCAGAGTTTGTAAAGTCCACCTCTTGTAAAGGCCTTTTGGACACCTGCTCTTAAATAGAGCTTGGTGGGTTTTAAGATATGAGGTTTTCTTGAAAGTGCACCCATGGTCTGTGTGTCAGTGTGTTAAGCTTGGAGGCTCCTGTAGAAGCATCTGTTGGCATCTCAGGGTGGTTTATAGCCTCAGGCATGACCAGCACCCAGTAAGTCCCATTCCTGGAGCTTGGCTTGCCTCGATGTTGCTTGCTTGGGCGTTTAGCTCCTCGAGCTTCCCTGCCAGGCAGCAGCAGCTTGCTGCAATGGGAACAGTGGGGTAGCAGAGGATTTGGAGCAGAATTTGTGTTACTTACAGGCTCATGCTGTGCAATGATGATCTATCTCTCTGCTGGGAGTTTGCTTTTCATGATTACACGATGTGCTGATCGCATTTACTTAGTCCAGGAATTTTTTTCTGCAATGAGACTTGATCACTGGGCCAAGCCCTTGGATGAGTTAAAGGAACAAACTTCCAGGCTTCAGATGTGGAGTTTCATCTGGTGTGCAGGGAATCTGCCTGCACGGCTGCTTTGAAACCTTTTCTCTTAGGATCAGTGGGAAGTGCTGATAGGCTCTGGTGCTGAGCAGCCACGCTGAAGCAGCAACCTGTGAGCAGGAGGACTGATGCAGCTCCCCACGAGGGCTGGCAGAGCTGAGCTGCTGCCTGCTACCCATTTCCACTGCAGCATAGGAGCTGCTTCTCCCCCAGCCAGGGTTTGCAGCTCTGGAGATTGCACCCGTATGCGATTGTGTGGACTGGCAATAGCCACAGCTTCGAGCTGGGCTTCTGTACTGTTTATGAATAAATGTCAAAACAGTGTCTCATCCCTCTGCTCCAAACAGCAAAACAAAACAAAACAAGTTCCTTTGTATCCAAGAAGAAAATTATTAGCAGGAAACTAAACTGCTGTCTAACTTCAAGTATGAATATTTTGGTTCCAGACCCTAACATTCTCCTGGGATATTGGTTATAAATTTGTCAAATCTGTTATTCCTTTGAATAGTCTGTGCTGCATCCAGAAAGGGAATTGAGAAGGGAATATATTGCAGGGATCCCTGTTCTCTGTGTGAAAATAGAATCTATCTGAAATATATCTGACAGAAAAGAGACACTGGGTGGAAATAAGCAGCCTCACCAGCCTTTCTGAATGTGGTTTCACTTAGATAAGTAACTGAGCATATATGCCTTCCTTCAGAAGTAAAGTGTTGCTGTAGAGGGTTGTGTGAATGGCTTCGAAGTGCTCGGGGAATTACACTAAAGGAGGTTGTGACAGTGGCTCCAAGAGTTTTGTCATTTCACTGGTGATTTCGTTTGTTATGTTTGATTATGAGTAACTGCAGACCCCCTCAACCTTTGGATGTGGGTTTCCACTGCTCAGAATCCTCCCCACAGCCATCTCTTTGCTCTGCGCTGGTGTCCTCACACATCATGAAGATTCATTGCCCACTTAAAGCTGCAGCTGCGCCCTGGGCATACTCCCTCAGTCCATACAACTGGTTTTCCATTTGAAGTCTTGCACAGAACTCCGGGTTTGGCATATTTAATGGGTAAATTCTTATGCAATGCTGACTCTGAAGCACAAATCCCTACTACTTACAGGCAAAGTAAATATTTGCACCTTCAAAGTCAGTGGACATCTGTTCCTGTGGCTTCTTGGAGAATGCCATGTTTTCTTCCAAGATAGAAAGTCACTTGTCCTATGTGGCAAATCAGAGATGCCAGACACACAGGCATGTGTGATATGTTGCTTAAAATGCTTTTGGCTGGCTTGGTTTGGGTGACTTCTGACTTAGTCATGTTGAACATGCAGATGGAGATGCTCACAAGCAGTAGCATAGGGCAGATTTCCCACAGGTTCCAGTTGCCCAGCGTGTGCACACACACCAATGCATATACCAAGGGTATATATATGGGCTCGCATCAGCCTGTTGGGAGCTCAGAGTGCAGTGTCTTCAGAGGTTGTGCCTGGAGGAAGGAGCTGGATGAAGGAATTCCTGACCCATCTCCACCTGTAAATAAACCTGGTCAGGCCACAGCTTTGCCCACTGGACTTTCATCCTCTTCACTGTCTGATGGAGGGAACGGTCCCTGGCAGCATCATGGCCTGGGCCACCAGCACAGTCCCAGGCAGTGCCAGGGCATGACTGGGCAGATGGCATGGGCCAGGGCTGGCTCCCAGTGGTAGGAGAGGCAAAGGCACGTTGTCGGGGGGCAGAGAAAGGCATGACTGTGAGTTGTGCCTTTGGGCCAGAGAGCAGCCCCCAGTCTTTCTTCATCAGTGCACTTACTAATTGACTGGCGCATTCTGCCTCTCCTCTCCAGTGGGTGCAGTGGGGCAGCCCCATGTCCTGTGCTGCATATGGGGGTTCTGCCCTCTCCTTGTGAAGATGTTCTTGGATCAGGGCCATCTGTCAGCAGAGGTGTCACATTTTCACAGCTGTAGTGGCTGCAGGGTGTCATGCTAAAGGTGGGGATCTTCCCTGCTTAGCATCCCCAGCAGGCAGGTGCTCTAATTCCTAGCAGACTCCTCCTGTAGCAGCAAGCAACAAAGTAGATCCGGAAATTCCTGAGCTTTGGGAAGTGGGCTTTAATGTAATTAACTGCAACAGAAGAAGAGGTCAGATAATAGGGGCAAAGGTTTCTCTTTAAAATGAAGGAGAAAGTAAATGAAACCAGCTGCCCAAGAATCAGTGCACTGCCTTCATTATATGCGGGGCAATGCTTTTTGGTCCCATGCAGCAAACTGTAGATCTTTCCAGAAAACCATTTTAAATGCAGCACAAGACCTGGAGGTGAGAGGACAGAGACATGTAGCCAGCCCCAGAATCGCCCAAGTGCCCTGCCCTGCTGCCTGGCACAGTCCTTCTCTAGGAGTCACTGGGGAGTTGTGTGCAGCATAGCCAGTGCCCATGGTGAGCATGCTGATGTCTCCTAGGCTTTGGGGCCAATTCTGGTGCTGCACCGTACCCAGACCACTGACAGGTCTGTCAGCCTGTGTTGGAGAGGAATAGATTTTCCATGAGCTACATGTCCTCTGCCTCTGCAGAGCCTCAGCTGCCAGAGACTCCTGCCCATGCTGGGAAGGATGTGTCCATTCATGTCCTTTGGCACTCAGACCTTGCCGGACCAGGAGAGGAGCTTGTGGATACCGTGACCCTTGGGGCTGGCTCATCTTGGCTGCCTGGGGAGGTACTTGTCAGCACTGGAGCTCTCTGCAGCTGCTGCTGGCTTTTTTGGAGGTTGAAGAGTTTGTGACTGTTTTAGGGGTGTTTTTTTAAAGTCAAGTGCACTGAGTCATTGTAAATATCAGCAAAGCTGCAGTCTTTGCTCCTGGGAATAATCCACGCCTAATGAGCTCTTCTCCTGCTTTAAAGGCCTGACAGTTGTTTGCATTTTGTGGATTGGTATACTGCCTTTACTGATGGTTAAGGTTTCCAAAAGGATGTGCCCTCATCTCAACGATCTGAAGCCTACAGCTGGAAACAGCTCACCCATTCCTGAATAGCCAGGTATCGCTGCAGTCCTCAGTTCCTCTCTCTTCCTCGCAAGCCATGTGCAACTGATGCCATCTTCCCTCTTCCCCAGTTTGAGGAGGTTGAAAGTACCTGTTGGTGACCAAGAACTCATCAGGCAGATCTGCAAGAGATCCTTGCCATCTTACTGAAGTTTGTAATTGCCTTCATGATCTGCTTAAATACGTGAAGCGGAGGTGTTCCCCTCCTCACTCTCCCAGGAGATAGGCTACCAAGATTTCCTGAGACTGAAGCAGGTTTACTTCTGCCCTTCATGCCTCTACCAGTCTCTGTTTCTCTGCATTGTTAATGAAGCTGTCAAAAGAATGTGACCATGGCACTATCCCCGGGTATTTCTGATCCCTGTAGGGTCTGGGCTGTGCTCAGCACAGCAGCACCTTCCCAGCCTGCCTCCATGTGGTCCCCTGGAGGGCAGAGAACACCTTGTGCTTGAATGAAGTAATGAGGAGGTATAGGACTGTCTTTACTCTCCAAGGGGTTTATCCTGGTCTCCAAGACCATATTGGGTTGTGCTGACAAGCTAAACCCTGCACAAAGCCTGATGTATTGGACAGGTCATACACAAACTGAGGTAACTCTAACTCCATCTTTTACCTGTCAATGCAACCCTTTTATTGCCTTTCAGCCAGTTTTTGGCCCAGGTGATGGGGTTTTTAGTCCACAGCAGTCTGAAAAATAGTTTCTGTTCTGTTTTTAAGTGCCGTGCTAAAATCCAAACATCTGCCTTCCCCAGAGTCCACTGCTTTGTAATTTTGTCTTAAAAAGTAATCTGTGTAAACCCCACCACTGCCTGCTGCTCACAGATCTGCTTTCCTCCCGGCAGCCAGTGGTTCAATTGTGTGTAAGTGATCAAAATTATTTTGAACGCTTCCTAAATCCTCCCTGGAGTTAATATCTGCCCTTAGCACCTTTCAGTCACCAAGGACATACAGATATGCTCTTGCCTCCTTCCCCGGTTACACAGTGTTGGCATGTGCCTGGCATGTTTCTGTACTTCTCTGGGGATGCAGCTGGGACCGCACACCTGGGGGAGGGTTGACAGGGGAGGTTCTTCTTGTTTAATGCATTTGCAAGTTGAGCCTGTAATGCAATTCTGCTCTGGGACAGTTAGCGACTTGGAGCAGTGAGACATAAAAATCCTCTCTGAGCACTTGTGCATGTTGCACATGTGCCAGGTGCTCTGGCTGAGGCTGAGTTAGCCCACAGCATCCTTTGGGATGCTCCTGCATTCCAGCACCCAAGTGAAGGAGCCACTACGACTGCTACAGCTGCTCACCATTGCAGATGAGATGCCTGTTATGGAGAAAGCAGCCCTGGAAAGGTGAATTCACTTTTCTTCAGACCCCAGATCTTTAGCCCATTAGGTATCCTAACACTCATGGCTGCACTGAGGTCTGCAGAGAAGGAAAAGGGCCTGTGTAACTCTGGTGAATTCTGAGTGGATGTAGCTCCAGTGAGAGATGGGAGGCAATGACTAGCCCCACCAGCATAGTCACAGGTGCTGTAATTCCTGGAACCCTCCATCCCCCCAACATGGCTCTGACACGCTCTGGGGCTAACTGTGTTGAGCAGCTGATGCACACTGCAGAACTGGGAGAAGGTTCAGAAAGCTTCTCTTGCAAAACCTATTTATCAGCTAAAGGACCATTCCGGGGGGTGTGCCAGTGCACGCTGTAGCAGGCATCCTGGGGTACCTGCATGGCTGGGAGGAGCCTCTGGGATATGTGCAAAACCTGCCACTGCTGCTTGCATGGGGCAGAGATGACAGCTCAAGACACTTCTTCAGAAGGAGCAGGTTGGGATTACCTCTAGCCACAGGGTAAGTGCGCTCTGGGACAGATTGCTTCACCTTATGGCCTGGAGCCAGGAGGCAGTATTGAGGCATTCCAAAGCCTTCCTCTCACACTTAGATGATTCACATAGAGATGGGCAGCACTATAGCTATGCTTTATGTAAGCAAGCACATGGAGAGCAGGAATAATCCCCATGTATGGGAAACGCTCCCTGGCATTCCCAGGCCAGAAGGTATTTCTGTGAGAGCAGGATTTCCTCTGCAGGTAACCGCCACAACATTTCTTGAGTGGAGGAATCAGTTGCAGATTTTGCTGGAAGAGCAAGCAAGAAAGGTGCAGATGGTGTGAGGGGGCTGCAAAGCCTTTGCAGGTGGCATTTTGCTCCCAGCCTTTGGCATTCTGCTCCCAGAATTTCACCAGCAAAAGTTAAGAAATTGCAAAACTTTCCATGATTCCTGCAGTGCAGGATGCTCAGCATTTAGGGTGCGTCCACCTTATGCCTTGTTCTGGATACTGAAGCATCTGCCAGACACAGGCATGGCTGAAGGGCCAGGGCAGGACAGGGTGCAAGCAGAGACTCCTCCAGAGCAAAGGAGGCTTCTTGGCGTGGTACAGCAGCAGGAAAGGAGGGCATGGTTTTGGGGCAGAGCTACTCCCAGCTGTCTGATCCTCGTCTTTTTATTTTCCTTCCAGTTACTACATTGATGGTCGGGTGGCCAAAGTGACGGACTTCCTGAAAACACGCCTGTTAGACACACTCTCTGACCAGATCAGGAAAATCCAGAAAGTACGTGAGTGGAAAGGGTCTGCAGGGCTGAGGGGACACTGTGCCTGTGGTGCCTGGCCATGGCACAGCTCATGGTCAGGTACAGGGCTCAGCGCTGATGCACTCCCAGGGGAGCTGGTATGGGGTGGGGATGGAGGATGGAGGATGGCTGCTGGGGTGGCTGTGCTCCCAGCCAAAATGCAGACAGCCCTCATGCAGGGATGGGGGAAAAGACCAGGCAGCACAATGCCTGGTCCCAGGGTGGGATGTGTGGCAGGTTGTGAGGGAAGCGGCCACGTGCTGCAGCACAGCATGGGCTGTGCAGGTGTGCTGGGATGCAGGCTGGAGGCACAGGGCAGGGGCAGAGACAACATGCAAAGCCGTGCTAAGGCAGCTGACTGGCTTGAGTGTCCCATCTGTCTGTTCCTGAAGGGAACAGCATATAATGAGGGTGTTCTCTGAAACTGGCTTCCCAGGACAAGGGGATGAGTGAGCAGTCAGGCAGTACCAAACCATCCCAAGCACCGCCGGTGCCCAGCTTGCTCAGGAGGGGTCTCCTACTGCCATATCTTGCCCCACTTGTTCACAGTGCCTGAAAATGTTGCTTGCAAAGTAGTGACAGTTGCATTCCCAGAGTGACTATCACTAGTGGAGATTCATGACCATTATGAACAACTGCATTTTTTCCCTGATGATCATGTTTTGACTGTGTCATAAAACCCAGCTGTTGCTGACATATGGTGTCAGAGTCTATAGATCTGCCTGGCTAGTGAGTGCTCCTTTCCCCACTGGTCCAGGGGACCCAGCTCACATCTCTAACATTGGGATAGGTGACAAGGGCTTTTCAGGGTCTCCCTGCTTCAGCTGATATGGGGGCCAGAGCTGTGACTGACACGCTCAGCTGTCAGTCCTGGAAGAAATAAGGAACACCTAGTGAGTGGGAAAGGCTTTAGGGACTAGAGGAGGTGTCTGTCCATCTGTCTTGTCTAGGTTTTCAAATCATACCACTCACCACAATGTCTCACTGTTGTAATTCCTGCAGGGAGAAACCATAGAATGAGTAAACAACTGAAAGAGGCCCTGGGAAAGGGGATGAGAGGGTCGGCGCAGCAAAGCTGGAGGAGAGAAGCCGCTTTCTGAGTCCTCTGGCACAAGCTGGGAATCATCCATGTATGTGGATGATCCTCCTGCTTTTGGGAGGCATGGCAGGGTGGTCAGTGGGATCTTTGTGGGGCAAGTGAGAGACATCAGCTGACCCTGCTTCCTCTGAGAGTATAATACCACATGAAAAGTGGTGACATGTGTCCCACCTCTGCTGCAAGTCAGGAACCTGCTGGGAAGGGAGTGGGACCCCATCCGTCCCCAGACCAGAAGCAGCAAGGAGCTGCCCTTGATGCAGGTTGAGGGAACCCTCATACCCACGAGGCAGAATTGGCTTTGCACAGGGCAGGGCTGGGGAAGGGCTCTCCTGGGAATGCCAGTGTGGCTGAGCAAAAGCACAGCACTGGGTGCTAATAGCCTCCAGCTTGGCTCTGAGTCCCTGCATCCTGCCGGGGCTGATTAGAGCAGCTGGACTTGTCCACTTCCCTGTTTTATTGCTTCCTCTCCGACCGGGGAAGGTGGCGGGCTTAGATAATTACAGGCAGGATGCCAACACCTCTGGGGCTTCAGTCAGGGTTGTCGACTCTCACAGGCTGTGAGTGGGAGGCAGCCCAGAGCTGGCGTATTTAACATCTTTGAGGGATCCCAGTCCATCCAGCACATTCCAGCGCTCCTCACTAATGGGGCAGGATCCATCAGGCTGCGCAGAGCGTTCCTGGGGCCTCTGGGTTCGCAGACATCTGGTCGCTGAAGTTTGTCACCCAGCCTGGGGAAGTGAGATTGCAAGAGAGAGGACAGGGTGTTGCGTGGTGCAGAAGGTTGCTCATGCCAGGAGAGGGCAGCTCTGGCCATCTGAGCCCTGCTGTCCCGACTGGCATCTCACAGGTGTCTGCACTGCTGGCTGAAGCCTTGTAAGGGGTGGCCCAGCATGCTCGGATCTGCATGTCCCACCTGTGCCATGGACCCCTCGGATGGCAAAGAAGCCCCTGCTCAGCCACGGGACCGACTATCCATGCCCAGAGGAATCCCATGGCTTTCTCTTTGGGTGTCTGCCTTTCCTCCTTGTGGCTCCAGTACACGACCCAGTGCTCCCACACTGCAGAGCCATTGGAGCTCGGGGGCTCCCCATGGCTGGCAGCCACCTTGCATGGGGATATGGAGAGCTAATGTGACATGGGAGGGCAGTATATGGGATGGAGTGCATAGGGAGGTTATAGGGGAAGAGCAGGGTCCAGGACTGGGAGCATGAGAGCACATTTGGGAGGGCATGTTTGGAAGAGCTCCAGAAGATGGGTAGTGGGTATGTGGCAGTGGCAGGAGAGAGTGAGGAATAGTCTCCCATCGCCAAACTATGGTGAAGACACATAGTGACATGCCAGGGCCAGGCAGGCACTGACTGCCCAGCAGCACCATCACCAAAGGCCTCCATAAGTCTTCCTAGGGTGTAGGACAGGAAATGTATGCCTCGGCTTTAAATCACAAGTGCGCCAGAATAACTTTGGTTTCTTTTGTCTCCTGTGCAGGTAGTGAACACGTACACACCAGGGAAGAAGATCTGGCTGGAAGGTGTTGGCACAACCTCAGCCGGAGGCATGAACAACCTCTCCGATTCCTATGCGGCCGGGTTCCTGTGAGTGACGCCGGCTTGCCAGCACCAGGGCACTGCCACCCCCACTCTGGCGGGGCTGCAGCACCAGGCTCAGGTGCTGCAAAGCCACTGCAGCTGACAGAGGGCAAGCTCCATGCACCCCTGAACCCCCCTTAGTAGTCCCTGGCAGCCTAGGTACTGTTATTTTCTCCATTGTATCCCTATTACCCCTCCTCAGCCCTGCTTTCCTGTAGGTAATCCAGCCTCTGGCATACTCAGAGAAGCAGAGTAAGGAGGGAAGTACACTAAATCCCACACTGGTACCATGCCTGCAGGGCATGGGCATGGACAAGAGGTGTGATCCAAGAATGCCAGCTGTGGCATCCCAGGGCTGGCATCCCAAGAGGCTTGCCTCAGCAGTTTGGGATTGCCCAGATCTGCTACCACTCTGTGTTTTTGATTCAGGCTGCAGCCACTCATCTTTGCATGCATTCACCCCCAGGGCACCTACCCAGGGAGAGGGCTCAGGGGGAATGTCAGGGCTCAGCTCTGGAAACTGTTTTCTCTCCTTTGAAGATACAACCATTCTTGGCTCCTGGGACTCGTTACTGGTACAGTCCCATGGTCTGGACATACTACTGCAAAGCCTCAGTTCAGATCTTCAGCACTGGCCATGATCAAAAAAGATGGAGGAAAATTATCCAGGCTTTGCAGGGAAGCACAGGGACATGCGTGGGATATCAGGGCTGTAAGGGTTGGAGACCTGTCCCAGGGGGTGTGAGAAGACAGGCTGGTGCAAAGGTCCAGTCTGCCCCCCTCGGACAGTGGGTGTAGAGTGCTGGCAAGCTGTGGGAACACCCTGGGCTCTGGGCACAGGGATGAGACGTTGGGATGCATGCAGGGGCTCAGGAGCGGTGTTGGGACACGCAAGCTGAGCACAGCTGAGGCAGAGGTGGCTGCAGTGGGGCATGCAGGTTTTCCGGGGCAAGGACAGTGGGAGCTGGTTAATACCCAGCTCACAAAACCATCTGAAGGCTTCAGCTCAGGTGCTGGAGCAGACATCAGGTCAGATGCATGAGAGTGGCTGTGCCACTGGGGCCAGGTCATCCCTCCATGGTGGTCTCTCCATGGTGCCCTGACTCTGTTCACTCTGTCCCCAGGTGGCTGAACACACTGGGCTTGCTGGCCAGCCAGGGCATCGATGTGGTGGTGCGGCATTCCTTCCTCGACCATGGCCACAACCACCTGGTGGACCAGAACTTTAACCCCTTGCCGGTAGGTCTGCCCAGGGGCGTTGTGCTGGCACTGGCTTCTCCTTGCACATCTGGAGGGATTCTCTCCTTGTGGCCTCTCTGAACTCTGCTGGAAAATGAATTTTCCAGATCTGTTTCTTGCAGTGTTAATAGAAGACATTAGTTCATGTCAAGTGTAACATGTTGGTGGCAGATGGGAGAGCGATACCTCTGAAACTTCATCTAGTGTCCAGGGTTGGTAGCACAGGAGGGAGGCGGGTGCCACTGGGGGGGGGCCAGTGCAGACTGTGGATTTGGAGGGACATATATGGCAAGACCATCACACATAGCATGGGGCACACAATCAGATCTCTAGTGTTGAGCTGGCCTGGGGGAAGCCAGACTAGAGCCTCAGCACTCGATTTCAGCACTCTAGAAACGAAGGTGAAAAGCATTCCTAGCTTGACAGTGAGCAGCGGTCCTCACCAGTGCCACACAATATCCCTCACTCTTCAGAAGCACCTGGGCAGAAGGGAACTCTCAGAACACATGGTGCTGATAATGAAAAACCCTGTTAAAAGTAGCAGGTTTCCTTTTCCCGTTGGGGCTAGTAAATATGCTGCCTTGTAAGCATAGTGCCTGGCAGAGCAGCTGGGTGCTCTGCATCTGCACTTTAAGGGATTTATGGGTCCATGACCCAGCAGGCGCTGCTGGCAGGCTGGGGATCCCTGTTGGAGAGATGCACAATTCTGACAGTCTGAACTTGCCTTTGATGCTGTGCTTGGATGTTGGTGGGTGGCTGCAGGGGAGCAGAGGCTGCGGGAGCTGTGTCTCAGTCAGCTCTACCTACTTGGCCGATGAAAATGGCATCCCTGTGACAGCATCCCTGAGCATTGGGGTGGACACAGGAGGTGTTGATGAGACACAAGGTCTCTGCTAACCCTCCCAGCATGGCATGGTGGTTGGCTCTGGAGAGCAAACCAGTCAGCAGGAGAGCATGGTCCCCTGCCTGTGCTGCTCTGGGTATCTCGTGGAGCACCTAGGTCTGCTCGCACATGCAGCCTTCCAGCAAGCATACCTGCCAGATCTGGGGGCCCAGGCTGGGGGAAGTCTTGGGGACTTTGAGCTTTGTTTGAAATGAATCTGAGCCTGCAGCAAGCACTTGATGGCTTTCTTCTGAAGAGCCAATTTCCCTGGCCAAACCACATCGTCGCCTTCCCCAAGGCTTCAGGGCCCCCTGGATTGCTCCCGGGTGCAGGCCAACATCTGCCTGCTCTGTGGACAAGGGCAATGGGTGGCTGTGGCTCTCCCAGCACAGCAGGTCAGAGGGTGGCCCATGGCCAGCTCTGCCAGCACAGTGTGCAGTGGCCCCAGAGTGGCTGGAGCAGGCATGCAGTTAGGAACAGGATTAAAGCCAGGGAAGGAGTTAAAGGAATAAACCTCAGGCTGTTAAACACAATGAAAGTCTTTAAACTGGATTTTGCTGTTGTTTTAAAGATAAGTCTCCCAATAAGTTAGATGTCAATCTCCATCATGATTGTTTCCTCACTCTCCCATGCTCCTTCAGTGCTGATCCCACATATTCCTGCACAAACTGTAGAGGTACTTCCCCAAACCTTTCCCTCCATTCCTGTGCTATAAAAGAGCCACGGGCAGGTGCAAACCAATGAAGGGTTTGAAAGCTATGAACTCCACAAAGCCCAACGAGACCGGGCCGTGACCTGCTCTGCAGGACAGTGGCTGCTCTTTTCCCGTGGGAGCTATCAGGGAGATGAAAGCCGCTGGCTGTACCTGCGCGGGGCCGCGGCACTGTGAAATACAATCTGCTCATTAGCTGCCATGACAAAGAGGTTTCCGCACGTCGGCTGGGCGTGAGGCAGCTGCCTGCTGAGAGAAGGGCTGCACCGCCGCAGCATCAATCACAGCTCCAGCTGGCAGCTCCTCAGGGAACTGGGAGCCAAGGCTGGGCTCCCCATAGCAGTCTTTGCACCTCCTTCTCTTCCCCTGCCACTGCTGATGCCTGCTTGTTAGATAAAAGGATGGTGTGTTTCAGGACGATGAGCTGAAGCTGAGCCTTTTACAGCGGTGTCCTTAACTACCAGCTAGCTGCATGGTCCAGAGAGAGTTTCCTGCATGGTCCAGGGACAGTGCAGAGATGCAGACACAGCCCTTCATTCCTATCTTAAAGAGCCTCTCATAAAAACCCAAGTGATTTGTAGTCTGTCACCATACAAGCACTATGCTGGTGCTACACGAGCCCTCCTCCCTGTCCTTCAGCTGGATCCCTTGGATCCACGTCAGTACCATCTCTGTTAAGATATGTTACAGTGGACGGCATAAGAAAGCTCATAACGTGTGGCGAAGGTGTCATGTTGGGGAATCAGGAAATAAAAATAACAGGGATCACTTAGTGAACAGCACAGTGGGAGCCTTGGTTTCTAAATCACCCTGTTTCTTTCTTCCTCTCCCACGGGAGTGCAGCTCTGAGTGGATTTTTTATGTCCAGGGGAAGGAGCGGGCAGATCACCACATTGCTCTATGTATAGCAGAGTGGCAGTAGCTGTTGCGGACTGTGCTGTGAGCTAGCGAGGGTTGCCAGCTCGTCAGGTGGGTAGAGAGCATGTCTGCTCTCTGGGCATAGGCACCAGGCAGTAAACATGGGCAGCCTGGTGGGGTTTGCTCTGTGCTTTTTGAGGGTTAGCCTTGCCTTGGCTTGAAAATAAACTTCCAATCTCTTCGTTTCAGTGGGAAATGCAAGAGCACCTGGGAATAGCTGCTTGCGGGCAGGGTCGCAGTGAAACCTTGAAAGCAGAGGTTTAAGTAGGTCTATCCCTGGCTTTGCACTGTGGTGGCTTGCAAGTGCAATGTAGCCTGACTCCCCAAAAATGGTCTCAGGTGGCAGAAGCGTGGCCAAGGGGCCCTGCAGCTTCCCAGTGAAATTAGGAAGATGCTCACACCTCTGCTGGGCTTTCCACACGCTGACTCATGAGCTAAGCAGGGACTTATGGCTTTTGGGGCATTTTGCAAGGGGCATGGCCTTTGTGCCCCCCATCCAGGTCCTTCACCCATGGAAGAGCAGCTTGAATGCCCATCCTGGCTGCCAGAATTGCCCATTCACCCTCTCTCTGAGCTCAAGTGTTTTACTGTCTTGTTATTTTTGAAACAACATTTTCATGTATGGTTGGAGTGCTTTTTCTTCCTGAGTGATTGGGGCAGTCAGTCATATAATAGTAAGAGCTCGTGCTTGAGAAGCCCTTCAAATAAGCCTTTCACAGGTACATAAGTCTGTCTGCCTGCACTTAAACCCACCTGTACATGTGAGGGACTGAGGAGTGGAGGGAAAGAGGGCAGGAACAGCACCAATATTTGCTCTTCACAGGGCAGTGCCTCTGAAATGCTGATCTGGCATTTGGTAGCTCTAGGATCATTTCAGACATGCAGCTTACACACTCTATCTCTCTTTCCTTAATATCTTTCTGAAACAGTCCAGAGGGATGCCATACATTTATTTCACCCCAGACAGGCATAAGATTTCTCTTCAGATTGTTACAGAATGTTAAAGACCTTTTTCAATGCTCTTCCACATGGTACTCACCTCTTTTTTTATCCATCCTTGGTAGTGATTTCTGCTCCCTTAAGGTAGAATGCTATAAGGTTTTACCTATGCAGAGAAAAAACTTGAGCATATTTCTAAGTAGGGCTTGAGGAACATAAGCCCCATGGAAAAGCCAAAGCTGAAAACCAGACTTCCACTTCCTGATAACTGTGGCTCCTCTTGGACCTTCCCCTAAAGACTGGACAGTAAGATACTAAGGCAGACACTAAAATTTCTTTTCTGCATATAAAGTTCATATGCAGCATGAGAAAGTCCCAGAGGGATCACAGGGTGAAGCGACAGCAGGGGCTGCCTGCTCAGCTGTGGTGGTGGAAGACAATATGATATTGCCTGTGAATTGATGGCGTCCTTGAGAAAGTATCACAGCAGTGTGAAGGTCTGTGCCCAATGGTGCTGTGATCAGATGCTTGGACGCTGCAGGTGATTTTTCACCTCCTTGGCTTTGCCCAAAGGCATTGATGAGAACTCAGTGGGAAAGAGTATTACTGTCTGTCCTGGAGGAGGGGGGACCCTGAGCTCCTACTGCATCTGTCCTTAGTGATTTGTATCCTTCCCCATGGGGCTTTCGCAAAAGCCTTGGTATGAACAAGCTGAGTGCCAGGCTGCAACCATCCATAGAATCTCTTGGGGTCCATGGGGCAGAGCCGTGGTGCGAGCTATGTGCTTGGGCTGCAGCTGGCAATTTGGTACCAACGGCGCTTGCCCAACATGTCCCAACCATCAGGGCATGGGTTGGGCCTCCCAGTCTCTGGGTGCACAAAGGCAAGGGGCCATCCAATGAGGTGCCAGGAGAGTGGGAGCGGGTCCCCCAGCCATGCTCCCGCCTACTGCACGTACACACTCCCTGGTGCGCTCGTTAGCTGAGCTGGCTTGGCAAGAGGCGCTGCTAATTGCAGCTGGAGGTCCCAGCCGTCTCCCCGAACGGTGCCTCTCCCACCCCTGTGCTGCACCAGAGGGGCCCCAACCTGGCCAGGGCTGTGGGGGCTGGGTCCTTGCCCACCTGTGCCCATACCCACCCCGGGGGGCCAGGGGAATTCAGCTCTGCTGCTGCCCCAGCCCATCTGCACGTCCAGCACTGAGTCACCGCGCTGTGCACACACAGCCATCTGAGCTGCCAGAGCAGAGCTGTGGCTGCCGTTCCTCTCCCAGGGACCCTCAGCTTCAGGTCACCATCTAGGAGAGGGTGGTTGGGTCAGACTGCTAACAGAGAGGTGCCATGGGTCATGCAGGCAGAGGCATGGTCCCAAGTATGGGAGTGACAGAGGGTAGGGAGGGAGAGTAGGTTCAATGGAGCTCACACACACATGGAAACTGTTCCTGATGATCATAAATCTGCAGCACGGGTGTATGGCACCCCCATCTGCCCTGCACGCTGGAGCACTAGCTCTGGTGGGAGCAGCGCCTACAGACAGGGGAAGGGTGGGAGAGGCAAGGACTGGCAGAAGCTGTTGGTGGGAGGGAGGGATCAAATCCCGGGCAGTTCAGGTGTGCATGGGGGAAAGGCACGAGAAGTCAAGCTGAAACATGGTCCGCTGAAGGGCAGAGTGGAAATGGTGCCCTGCAGAAATCTCCCAGCCAGCCTTGGCACAAGTGCCTAAAGCAGGGCATCCCCTCCACTGCCTCGTCTTTTCTACCGTGTCTCAAGGACTGAGGCATTGTCTGCTTTCTGCACTCTCATTGCATTCATCCTTCCAGGAGTTCCAAGTTAGCTCCGAGGATCATTTTATCTGTGAACAAGGAGACAGATTTAAAGCACCTAAACTCTTGCTCACTGTCACATTTGGTTAAGGCACCTTTCCCTCTTAGTGCACCAAAAAAAGGTCTCTGAAGTTCATATGCTTGGACTCGCAAATGCATCAAAGTTGTGCTGCAGCTAGCAGCTCTGGCACCCACCCACTGGAGCTGCAAGACGTGCAAACCTGGAGCTGGGTTGCTCCTCCCACACTGGAGGGTGGAGCAGAGACAAACTCCATCTGGGACCAGCAGCAGTGGCTTGGTCTTGGGAGGGTGGACACAGCCACTGCTCACAATCTCCCAGAAGCACTATGCTAGTGACAGACCTGCCCACCTTGGTGACAGAGCCATCCCAGCGCTGTGCAGGAGGTGAGACAGCAAGACCCTTCTCAGGAGAGGTTGGTGTTCTGGAAGAACAGGAAGCAGAAAAGTTGTGTTTGGTTTCCAAGCTTTCTGATCTGGCAGCTCCACTCCTTGTAGCCTCCGCTGCCTGAACCCTATTAGGAAGAGGTGATGACAAAGGAGAGGTTTATCTGTTCCTCCATCTGCTCAGCTCCCCAGGAAGGCGGAGGCCATTGACTAGGGCCAGCTTGTGAAGGGCAGTAGGCAGGGACCCCTTCCACTTGCCACTTTCCCAATGCCTGGGTAGGCTGTCCCCTCAGTGCCACTGGTGCCTGGCAGTGATTCCTGTAGCTGCTGCTCCCATAGCAGGAATTTTGTGTTAATGTTGGTGTTTGGTCTTCCTCCGGGATGGAGAAGAAAAAAGAAGAGAAAGAGACATGGGAGAGGAGCTGAGCGAAGGGTGCAGTGGCTTGAAGGCTGGAAAGATGTGGTGCTTATCTGAGCCTTGGCAGGTTTAAGCTGCTGGCACAGCTCCAGGAGACCATGGGGGCTGTGGGATGAGGGGCTAATACTCAACCCAAAGACAGAGCTTGCAGTGCTGCTGGCACCAGTGGCTGAGAACTCTGCTTTCTGAACGCATGACTGCACATACATTACCAGGTTATTTTGGATGAGAGGGACTCTCCTGTCTGTCCTCGCATGCTGTGCTTCAGAACTTATTGCAAAGCAGGAGCTGAAGTCAAGGCAAGAGCTCAGCACCCTGTAGCTCTTGCTTAAAATCCTGGCTTGAACACAAAGTGCCTACATGTCACTGAAGCTGGTCGTTTTGGGCAGTAGATTGCACTAACCATGGCAACCCGCAAATTGGACCTAAAAGCATCACTCGTTATGTTTGCCTATCCCTCATGAGGGGAGCATCAGTGTCTGAAGCTGATGATTTTGACTTCAGCAAATGTTGCCTTTGGGGTGAGGCTCTGTCCTCCTCTGCTTGTCACAGGACCTTGCACAGGGTTTGGGTGAGAAAACCTTGAACTCCCACAGTCCAAGAAGCACATAAAACTCAGGGATAATGTTAAAAGCAGCGTTAGTCCAGCCATGCTGAAGGAGCAACTTGCTATGGCTCGAACAGGATGTAGGGAACTCCACAGGGAGAAAGATTTGGATGCTGAGGTTCTCTTTAATGTACTGGAAAAAGAGAGAACAAGAACCACTGGTTGGAAGCTGAAGCCAGACAAATTCAAGCCTAAAATAAGGAGTGGGATTATTAATAATGGGGATGTTTAACCGCTGAAACAGACTCTCTGGGAAGTGGCAGCTTCTCCATCTCTCCAAATCCTCACAACCACAGTCACCACTTTCTGGAAGATGCTTTTGCCAAAAACAAGACATTGGGCTCAACAGAGTGATAAAAGAACAAAGCTCTCTCCTGTGATGTTCAGACCAGCCAGCCCTTATTTCCAGTTGCTTGGACTGTGGAAAAAATGGAGGTGAAGGTGCAGGAATGGAGCAATCTGTCACAGGCTGTTGAAACTGGAGTGTGCCCAAGGCACAGACGAAGAGCTTGGGCAGCTTCAGAAGATGGAAGAAGCAAGAGGAAGAGGAATAGGGTAAGCAGCTGATGCTGCTGGTGACTTAGGGAGATACAGCCATGCGCCGACAGCCTCAGCCAGAGGAGGCCGTACACCACAGGGTCACAACTTGCTCCTTTGAAGTTCAGCTGCCTTTGCTAGTTACAGCCCCCAGCGGATTGAAGGGCCGCGGCTCTGTTATTCTGGTTTTCTGATTATGGAAACACCTTCTCACACGTGATGAGCGCAGAGCTGAACAAACTCAGGTGGGCTGTAAAGCTGCTTCGCTGCCTCTAGGAGAGAGTGGGAATACGCTCCTCCAGTCCTCCTGATGGCTCTGGAGGTGGGAGGGTCTGGTTAATAGTTCTGCCTAAGGGTCTGCCTAATCAGCCTTGTTTCCAAAAGCTGAAGTCTCCAAAAGCTCCTGCAATGAAGTAAAATGTGCAAAGAGATCAAGTGGGAGCCGCTGGGCTTTCCCTGTCTAGTGGAAAGCTTGTAGGTCTTCACTGGCCCCATGGGGCTCAGAAGATGAGGCTGGTCTGAGCTCTGTACTTGAGAGCTCACTTGAGACAAGTGCCCCTCCTGCCCATGAATCAGGAGGGGCAGGACGGGAGACCTCTTGGGGCACAGGAGGGCTCTGCCTTCAGGTGCTCCTCACCTGCAGCACTGCAAAGTAATTAAAGCAAAGTAATTAAAGCAAGAAAGCTCCCTTGATTCCCATGGGACTAATAGCAAACTAATAGCTTCCTGTCTGCTATTCCTCCTCTACCACTACAGCTGTATTGCTGGCTCAGCCCTCATAATGGGAGCCCTCCAAAAGACAAATCCTTTCTGCAGTTGCACGGGAGCCACTCATTTCCCTGGGCATTGCCTGGGCTGCCTCTGACAGGATGTCTGACTCCACACTGGAAGGCAGGCACGTTTCTTTGCAAGGGATATGTGGGTGCTGCCAGCCTGGGGAACTTGCTTGCACAGGGTTTGCCACATAGTGGGTGCCAGCTGCTGTCAGGGGCCCAGGAAGAGGTCACTGATAAGCAGAAAAATCACCCTGTTTGCAGCCAAGCTGGGTTTCAAGAGCAACTGTTTCCCAAGCTGGTCACCATTTGAACAGGAGCAAGTAGCTGCAGGTGCCCAGCAGTCTTGGTGTGATATTGACTGGAGTTCATTCATGGCCAGTGGAAGGAGCAGCCCTGGAGCACGAGCCGAGATGGGGGAAGTGCCTTCACCCAGCAGGTTTGTTTCCATCATGCTAGATGTGTGTGTAATTTATCATCCAAGTGCTTGGTGTCACCAGGTCCTGGTAATTTATTGCAAGTAACGTGATTTTGGCCCCCAACACAAGAGGACTTGTGATGACGCAAAAAGATGCAGCTGTCTTCAGTGCTTCCCTGCAGTGATCTGAAGAGTTCAAGTGCCTCGAGACTGGTGCTGATGACTCCTTTTTCAGGCCCGGGTCATTTTTCTCACCCTCCTTTGAACTCTCTTTGGTATTTTCACATCCTTCTTGAAACTGAGACTTTGGAGCTGGTCTTGCCAGCAAGGCGAGATAAAATCACTGCTCTCCCCTCACCTCTTGCAGATGGTGGAAGGACAGGACAGTCCCTGCACTACAGTGGAGCATTGCCTGTGCCAAAATGCTGCATGCTCAGCAGTGATCATCTCACACTTTGCAGAACAGCTCACCCTGCATCACTGATGACTGCCTTACCCATCTCACAGCATCTGCACGTTTTTTCTCAGAAAAGCTGTGTACTCTTAGCTGGATCAGAAGCTCACAAAACATAGCCAACACTTTCCAGAGAGACAAGCATTTGTCCTTGTGCCCAGCCCAGGAGACACTGAATGGTGCAGCCCTGCCCATGAGCCACCAAGGCAGGAGCCTGGGGCTCAACACCCCCAGCTCTGCAGGGTTTGTCAGAGCACACTTGGGATAAGTGTGTGCTAAGATATGAGATTTGGCAACAACTGGGGCAGGTTATGGGGCTGGGCAACTCCCCGTACCCCCACATCACAAACTTTGCTGCTGCTGAGCCTTGAGAGTGGAGGGATGCTGATGTTGAAGCAGCAAACCAGTGGGGACCACATAGCCCAGAGGGATAGGTGCTCAGATGGAGGCTGGAGCTTGCTGTGCCAGTTACCCATTGGTGACAAAACCATCAAGAGCCCCCTGCAGAACAACTCAAGACCCATAGGGAAATCCTGAGGGCAGACACCAAGCGTCTGGCCTCTATCACTCCCATAACTTGTGGGTGAAAGCAGCATCTCATCAGTGGAAATGCTGAGGGGGCTGCTAGAATGACCTCAGAACCTGAGCTGACAAGTAGGTCGGGACACCAACTAATTTATTTTTCACTCATGACCATGGGACTAAACACTACAGCCTGTGCTCACCTTTGGTCTAGCTGTAAATTCAAGTAATTACGCATCTAATGATGCCAACTAATCAGAGTGTCTCACCAGAGAGCTGGCAGTGTGCCAGGCACTGTTTCTCCTGTCTGCCATGAGCCTGGGCAGCATGGACCAGCACAGATTCCTACAGCAGGGGAAGGCTGGCAGAGCCCCTGCAGCTTGGTGCAGGCAGGGACATCCCCAGGCTGCAGAGCAGCCCCACCAGCCAGCAGGGTCAGGACAGTGGCACATGCCTTATGGCCAGCACATGTATGTGGCATTGAGCAACTGCAGCTCATCCTCCCCAGGAGCTATGGCCTTGTGCCTGAGCCTCCTCAGGCTACACAAGCTTCTCCTTTCAACCTCACATCTACTTCAGGGCCCAGAGTTTGTAGATGAAGCAGTTACCAGGCTGGTGTAGCACAAAGACCCATGGTTTTGACTGAGAGCAGCAAGAGGAGAGCAGAAGGTGGCTTTTCTTCAAGCATTGTGGCAAAAGCTTACATAGAAAGTGGGAGGTATGCTTGGATCTTCCTTTGCCAGGCCAGCCAAGCACTGATGGAACAGATTAGCTTTTGCTGAGCTGGGCTGGAGAGAGGATGGGGCTGGCAGTCCCATCTGGACAGTGGGTTTTTGCCTGGTGCTGGTCACTGCTGCCCCACTGCTCAGTTTTATCTGCTGACCTCTTCACCTAAAATGCGTGTTAATCAGGGGCTGTGTGAGGGTTCTCCACCCAGAGGATGGATAACTGTACCTGTACGAGGGATCTGCACTTCCACCTGCCTGTTCTGCCTTGCATCCTGGGGCCCTGGAGACCCCATTTCCCCCTCCACATGCTCCTCTGGGGTGGCAGGCCCTTTCCTGGAGCTATTCTGGCCACACAGAGCTTTCCTTGACTTCCCCAGGCAGCGTGCAGAGCCACGGGGTGCTTGTTCAGTGCTCCCTTCCTCCTCACTGTGCAGTGAGGTCAGACACCGATGGGCAGAGCTGCTCCTGGAGCCACTGTGCTATTGCTGCTGGGTGCTCGACATTTCCAAGAGGGAGGGGAGATCATCCCAATTGCCCTGGTATATATGGTCGCTCGAGGACAGAGGGGGTTTATCCAAAGTGCTCATGTGTGTGATAGTGCCTCAGCACTCACAGGCAGCACCCAGAGAAGCAGCGTGAGAGGCTCCATCTCCCCAGCATCACCTGGTGTGCCTGGGTCAGCAGTGGGGCCAGAGCCCCATCCTGCAGAACAACAGGGGAGTGCCTGAGCCTGCCCTTTCCCTTCCCACAACCCTGCTTCATTTATCACACACCTCCCAGCCTCTGCAGCGGATGAGTGGGGGGCCCTGCCGGCAGCAGCCTCCATCACCACACAGCCTCACCTCCCTCCCCAGGGCTTGGGGTCCATCCTGTGTGCCGAGCAAGGCCATGCCCTGCGGGAAAAAGTAGTATGTGGTGACGTAATTAAGGCTGCATCATTTACACATGTGTGTAGGGTCTGAACATTTCCTATTTCTTGAGTGCTTGGCTTCCCCATGCTCCATGGGAGGCTTTAAAATGGGAAAAATACCTCTGGGAAGCTGAGCACCCTCAGCAGTCCCAAAAGCCAGTGTGCCACAAACAGAGATGAAAAGCTGTTATGCTCGAGCTCTGTGTAGAGAGTGGGGGAAGAGCCTGCTGCAGAGACATCACCCTCCTGCGTGGATCAGCTGGAGCTGGTGCACAGGTCCACAGCATGGCTACATGCGGGTCCATGGGAACGTGCGAGGGCACTCATGCTGCTCCCCATGCTCTGCAACACAGGCAAAAGCTGAGCTTCTTTAGAGGGTATCCATGTATTCCTCTCTTGATCTCTTTCCTGGAAACAGCGATGGCATTATGGTTTGGACTGCACAAAAAAAGCTCACCCCAAGGCAGACATCTGGCACACAACATTTTCATCCCAACAGCCAAAATTTTGCTAGGCTGCAAGCAGGGAAGCCAGCCTCTCCTGCCAGCTCACTCTGTGAGTTGGGGGACTGTTGTGCTGCTGACTGTCCCCTCTGCCCCCCAGGATTACTGGCTGTCCCTGCTCTACAAGCGCCTCATTGGTCCCAAGGTGCTGGCGATCCACGTGGCCGGTCTGCAGAGGAAACCCCGCCCCGGCAGGGTCATTCGCGACAAGCTCCGGATTTATGCCCACTGCACCAGCTACCACAAGTAAGCGGAGCAAGGGAGACTGTGGGCTACAGGGTGGGATAAGCGGTACCCCCAGGAGATGGAGACCGACAAGGACACGCTGGGGCAGGAGCCTGGCAAGGCAGCTTGGCTTCCCAGGGTATTCACCTGGGTGGTGCTCTGGCTGCTGTCAAAGTGAAGGAGCACAGGAATGGCGATGCCTCCGATGAAAGTCGTGGCAAGCCCGTGCCTGGGAACGGGGCCGTCCGGGACCGCTGAAGTGGCCGCCGGGCAGGCCGGGCAGCAGAGATCAAGGGAGTGGATTACACACGAGGGGCCCCCGGTCGGTCGGGTTACCCGCCGGGCCGCGCTGCCGGGGAGCCTGGCCTGGTTATTGTTTCGCTGATAAGGTCTTTGAAAGCACCCCAGCGAGCCGGGGGGGCGGCCACCTCCTCCGCGGACACAAGTTACTATTGTGGAGGAGGAGAGACTGTTTCTTTACACAGTCCAGATGCTTTCAACATGCCTCCAACTCGGTAGGAAACCTTGTCCAGTAACTGACAGGTGCAAAGTGCTTTATAGCCTTTGTTTGGGGCTGTCTGATTAGGAAGGGACAGAGGAGCAGTGTCTGGACCCGTCAGTTAGGTGCCTGGGGTGGCGGGGGCAGACACCACTCACACACAGAGTTCCTCTCCGTTCTCAGCCTCCTCCTTGCAAGTTTGGGGGGCTGTCCTGGGACCACCACCCCTGCTCTGGACACCACTGTAGCACCCTCTTAAGCTTTGTCACCCTTGGCTGAGGAGCAGGGGTTGAAAGCTGTCATGACAGAGCCAAACTTTGTGATGGAAAGGTGGCATCTGCCAGTGGAGGGGTAACTGGGATGGTGACATCCAGATGGCTGCATGAGGCCAGTTCTTGCAGAGATCCCCAACCCCCTTGGAGGCAATGCTCCCAGGGCACATGGCAATGCAGCCCTCACCTCTCATTTTCCCCTTTGCAGCCATAACTACGTTCGGGGCTCCATCACCCTTTACATCATCAACCTGCATCGCTCCCGGAAGAAAATAAAGCTGGCAGGGACGCTGCGGGATAAGATCGTCCACCAGTACCTGCTGCAGCCCTACGGCAAGGACGGGCTCCACTCCAAGTAAGTGTGATGCCAGTGGCTGGGGTTGCCACGACTGCCCCATCCTGAATGCCACTGCCCTGACCCTCTCTTGGTCCCACAGGTTGGTCCAGCTCAACGGCCAGCCACTGGCCATGGTGGACGATGGGACCCTCCCTGAGCTGAAGCCTCGCCCTCTGCGGGCCGGCCGTACCCTGGTCATCCCCCCGCTGACCATGAGCTTCTATGTGGTGAAGAATGTGAATGCGCTGGCTTGTCGGTACCGATAGCCCGCGGCCCAGAACAGACTTGCCAGCCCCGCTCCTGCACCCGCACACTGCCCAGGTCACGCTGCCTCCTTGGCAGCCCACGCAGCCCTGTCACAGGGCCATGCTGGGTGGCACCACACATGCCCTCATCCTCACACCCTGGATGTCCTCTGCCTTGGCACCCACTCCCGCCCTGTGACCACAGAGCTCCACGTGCCCTGACCACCGTTCTGCCAGAGCAGTGCAACAGCCAATTTGCAGGGCCTGCTGCCAGCCATCCCGTGAGCTGCAAGAAGCACCCGGTACCTAATGCCCACTGGCTGCGTGGAAGGCTGGGGTGCCGAGCCCCGGTATAGCGTGGGGCAGGCGCCCTCCTGAGTCCCCTGGTCCCACTGCCCAGGTGGTGACCCTTCCAGCAGCCGGACCCCCTTCCCCGGAGGCGGGCAGTGCTCCGGTGCAGCAAGCGCATGGAAGCAGCTCCCTCTACTGCCGCCAGGATGCCGCCAGCCGGCCTGGCCCGCCGCGGGATGCACCGGCCGGGGCGGGGCGGGGTGGGGCGGGCCGGGGGAGGGGACGCCGGGGGCCGTCCCGAGTGGGCGGGCCCGGGCTCCACGGCGGGAAATGTTGATAATTAAATTATACGTCCCGGAGCGGAGAGGGGGGTCGAGAGCGTGTCCTGCCCAGGAGAGAGGCGGTGTCGTGGGCAGGAGCAGCCGCGACGCGCCCAGGCACTACCGGAGATGTAATAAAGTTGGGCTGTCAACCGCGCCGGCGTCTTCTGTCCGCTGCAGGCCGGGTCCGGGACCGAGACCGGAGCGGGACGGGCCCAGCCGGGGCGGGAGCGGGCGGCCGCGGGGCGGGAGCGGTGCCGCCCTGCAGTGCCGCCCTGCAGTGCCGCGCCGGGCCACCGGGGGCGCTGCGCGCGTGGGCGCGGCGGTCACGCGCGGCGGAGCAGGAAGCGGCGCGGGGCGGGTGGGGCCGCGCGGTCCCGGAGCCCCCGGTGCCCGCAGCGCCCCGGCCATGCGGTGTGTCCTGATCGCCAGCACCGCGGCCGAGCTGCTCTTCTACTGGGCCGATGGCGCCTTCCTCCGCCGGCTGCGGTCGCCCCACGCCGGGCAGGTGGGGCGGGACGGGGTGGGACGGGTGCGGGGAAGGGGGCGCGGGGGGCGCGGTCGCGCGTGGGCGCTGACCGGGAGCGTGTGGCGCAGGGCCCGGCGCTGGAGGACAGTCTCAACACCCTCTTCGCCCCCCTCATCATCTCCTGCGCGGCGCTGCTGGAGAAGCTCGCCGACACCTACACTTGCTTCGCCACCGAGGGCGGGCGGCACCTCCACGTCCTGCAGACGGTAGGACCGGCACCGGGGACCGGGGACCCCAGGCCGGCCCCCGCCTGACCGCGCTGCCGGTTGCAGTTCGGGGACTGCCTGTACATCGCAGTGAACGGCGACGGGACGCAGACTGAGGACGACCTGCGCCGGACGCTCTTCGTGCTGCGGCGCTTGGTGGAGGCTCACTGTGGCCTCGTCACGCTCGACTCACACCTCATCCGCAAGGAGTGAGTGGGCACGGCCACCGGCACGGGCTGGCATGCCGGGGTTCTGGGGTGGCTGCCACGCGGTGCCTTCGTGCAGCACCGAGGGGTGGGAGTGGGTGTCTCCAGACTGGGACGCCTCTTTTCAGCATGACCCCCTGCCTGCTGGGCTGCAGCTGGGTTTTGTGGTGTCCGTCTCACACAAGGAGGTGACAGCTGCCTCTCACTTCACACTCTGTGACCGGTGCAGGTTGCGGCCAGCTGACTCAGAGCAGCGGGAGCGTGTATGGAGCCTGCTGCGGGGCCTTCTGGAGACCTACAGCCACCTGCGGGAGGAGGACCAGAGCTTTGCAGTGGAGGTACCAATGCCCCGGGATGTCCCTCACTTTTGGGGCATTCCAGGGGTGTGAGGCTGCATAGAGTCCCGGGATGTGAGGAAAGGCTCTAGGCTGGGGACTTTGGGGCAACTCCCTGGAGCACTGGAAGCTCAAACTTGCCCTTGCAAGTTTGCCCTTGCCCTTGCTGTGAGGCTGGGTCTAGGGGAACTCCGCAGCCTTCTTCCCACCTGCACCCCAGGCCGTGGAGCGGCTGATCCACCCTCAGCTGTGTGAGCAGTGCATTGAGTTCCTGGAACGGCAAGTGGTGCAGTACATCAATACCAGTCCTGAGCGTGGTGGGGATGAGGTGGGCCATGCCTTCCTTCTGGTGCACACCAAGCTGCTGGCCTTCTACTCCAGGTACACCCGGCCCCACCGCCCTCCCCAAAGACACCACTTATCCTCCTGGCTGACCCTTCCCTTCTCTGTCCTGCAGCCGCAATGCCAGCTCCATCCGCCCGGCCGACCTGCTTGTCCTCATCCTCCTGGTGCAGGACCTGTACCCCAGCCAGAGTGCCGAGGAGGAGCTCAGCCCCCAGGTGATCTAGAGCAGGACTGGGGTCCAGAGCAGGTCAAGGTGCTCCTGTGGGGGGATGCCTTGGCAGCCAGGGCTTAACTTTTTTTCCCTCTTTTTGGAAGCCCATGGCAGGGAACGTTCTCCCTGAGGGACCCAAGAGAAGTGAGAGCATCCCTGTGAGTGGCCCTGGCTCCCATGGAGCTGCAGAGAAGGACTCAGATGACCAGGTGAGGCCATGAGATCAGGAGCTGTAGGGTGGTATGCTGGAAGGACTGCCTGCATTGCTCCCATTGCTGACACATCCATTCTCAGTGGCAGGACACAGATGATCAATCTGTGCCCGAGGTCTACTACACACCTGAGCCCTCGCCAGGCAGGCACAGCACAGGTGAGTCCCCAGCTAGGCAGCAGCCCTGCCCCCTGCCCCCAGCCCTGCAGAGGCTCTGAGGCTGTGAAGGGGCCTAGTGGGAAGGGCGACCTGCTGTTGTGTTCCCTGCAGGCAGCGAGAGCTGGTCAGAGGGTGCTGAGATGCTGAGCATTGGGGAGGCAGAAGCTGCAGATGTCCAGGTGAGCACAGTCCTGCAATGCCTCCCAGCTCCGCACCTCGACAGCCTGTCCCGATGCTCTTTGTGCTCTTTGCGGTCTCCGATCTTCAGCACTCGTCTCTTGCTGTGCTGCAGCTGTGGGTACCTTGTGTCCCACATGTTGTGCCTAACTGTGCCCTCTCTGAGGCGTTGCTTACAGTCTCCCTGTCCAGAGCTGTCAGCAGAGAGAAATCAGGGCTGCCTCAGAGCAGTCCAGTGTCTCCCTCTGCTGCCTCTGGGCTTTCTGGGCTGCTTCTGTGATGGATGCTGCAGCACTTCACACATTGCAAGTAAGCATTGGCCTCACTTTAAGGCATTTGCAACTTTTGTCTTTCTGTCTGGTGCTCTTTTGGGGTTCTTGGGCACTTCCCTTGCTGCTGATCTTCTGTTGCATGGCCCCTTCAGCTCCTTCAGTTCTGTCATGCCTGGTTGCAGCTTTCAGGGCATTACCATGTCCCTACAGAGCATCCCGGGTTGGTGCAGGCTGCCTCATACCCACGGGGGGGCTGAGCATCTTCTCTTTCTCCCCAGATGGCAGAGGACTTGCTCCAGACCTTGGGGCCTCTGGTCCCTGAAGCTTCAAACCCCAGAAGGATCTTCTTGGATGCCAGCCTGCGGGAAGGTTACTGCCCCTTGCTGCCACACACTATGCACTGCCTGCCACTCTGGCCAGGCATCTCCCTCGTGCTGCTGACCAAGGTGAGCTGCCTCTGAGGTCAGGGAGGCGATGTTGGACTGAGTCTTGCCTGACCCACATCTCCCTTCCCTGGCAGGGCCCCATGACCCAGGTGGCTGTCACCTTATACCAGTTGCTGGATGGGTTCTTGGTGCTGGAGAAGAAGCTGGAAGAGGGGCCAGAGGCGGGAGTCGCACGCTCCTACCCGTTCCTGGCCGAGCTGCGGCAGCGCATGGACAAGTTTGTGAAGAAGCTGAGTGGACAGGACATCCAGGTGGGAGTGGGAACATGAGGACCCTGTCCTGCTGTCCCCACAGCCTGACACAGTCCTGTCTTTTTAGTTGCAGAACACCTGGTTGGACTTCAAGAACAAGATATTTTCCCGGAGCGAGCCTGGGAGCTCCTTGGAGTGAGTAGGGAGTGGCCAGGGAAAGTCTGCAAAGCAGGCAGGCGCCTTTTCCAGGCTGGGGCCAGCACAGCTGTCCCTGCAGTGCTGGGGACCCAGTGTCCAAACTCAGTATTCTCTGTGTCTCCTGGCTCAGGCTGCTGCAGGCAGTGGCCAGCGTGAAGCGGCAGCTCTGCTCTGTGTACCGCCAGCTCTTCCTGACCTCTGCTGGCCACAGCCTGTCCCAGGGGCTGCGGGACCATGCTCAGAAGCTGATGAGGTGAGTGCATGGGGTGGCCAGCATCACCAAGGGGCTGCTGCACACCCAGCTGTGCTGGGACTTGGGGATCCTGGACTCTCACCATGCTTCTTCTCGACAGGGAGAAGCTGCTGGACTGGCGGGACTTCCTTCTGGTGAAGAGCAGGCGCAATATCACCATGGTGTCATACCCATCTCTGCGGCTGGGAACACAGCCTGGAGAGGGGGTGTCCTCAAGGGGGTAGCAGACGTGGGAGTGGGACCCTGTTCCCCAGCACCAGGGTCAAGGGGAGGAGTGTGGTGGGTGAAGGCAGTTTCCCCGAGGCTCAGGGGCTGTCCTGGAAAGGCACCAAAGTTGTTGGACACCCTTAACCCACCCCACATACCTAGAGGACTTTCCTGGCCTGGTGCACTTCATCTATGTGGACCGCACAGCTGGGCAGATGATGGCACCATCACTCAGCGTGACAGAGAAGTCCAGCTCAGAGCTCGGCAAGGGTCCCCTGGCCAGCTTCATCAAGAGAAAGGTACTGCTCATGGGGGATAGAGGTGGCATGGGAACCACCAGAGGGGGTGGTAATTGGAGGATTTTCTGCTCAGGCTTCAGATGTCCCTTGTCCTCCAGGTCTGGTCCCTGATCACACTGGCCCGGCGATACCTACAGAAGGGCTACACGACACTCATGCTGCAGGATGGCGACTACTGTTGCTCCTACTTCCTCTGGTTTGAGAATGAGCTGGTACGTGGGGCCAGGAAGGGGCTGAGCCCCTCTGCCCCAGCACCTTCTGGGGCAGGGAGAGGGGCTGTAGGCACAGCCAGCTCTGGCCCCTCAGCAGTCCCATCCCTGCTTCTGCCCTCTGCTGTCATTTCTCCCCAGGGCTACAAGCTGGAGGTGATAGAGGTACCGGTTCTGTCTGATGATTCTGCTCCAATTGGGATGCTGGCAGGGGACTACTACAGGTGAGCAGTCACCAGCCCTGTGGTTTGGCACCGGGGCTCAAAGCTAGGCTGGCATGGGGGTCCCTGTGAGTAATGTTATCCTCACCAGGGTGTCACTGCAGGGTGATACTGGTGCTGTGGTGTCACTGGGGTTGCACCAGCCCACCTCCCCAGCCTGGTGCCATGGTTCTTCTGTGTCCTTGCAAAGGACTTTCTAAAGGGAAGATGGTTAGAAAGGGGGTGCCTGTGTGCACTCTACCTGCCAAGGCCTCTTTTCCTCCCCAGGAAGTTGCTGCGTTATTACAGCAAGAACCACCAGGCAGAAGTAGTGAAGTGCTACGAGCTGCTGACTGTGCACCTGGGCATCATCCCCTCTGAGCTTGTGGTCCAGCAGGCCTGCGACTTGGCCCGGCGCCTCTGGGAGCCATCCCGCATCCCTCTGCTCTGAGCTGCCTCTGGCCACCTCGGGCATTAAAGCGGGTGTGGATGTTCCAGGAACCTGGGCTGCTTTATCAGTGTCTGTGTCGTGGGCTGTGTCTGCAGGAAGTGACAGGCAGCCTTCCCATCCTTCAGCCTGGCAGGGCTGGCACTACCCCCTTCCCTGCTCTCCATGGGTTTTCACTGCCACCCAGCAGCCTCTGGGGACAGGCAGAGAGTGGGGCTGAGAAGTTGTTGGCACATCACCATCTTGCTGAAAAGGGCTTTTCTGGAGCAGGATTTATAGTGTTAGCTTGGCATTGCTGCTTGGCTTTGGCCAGAGCTCAAAATAGTGTAGCCAAACGTGCATGGAGAAATGGTCTGGAGTGCATCCCCCTTCCCCCTCACCCCCAAATGTGGGGTGTGAGGCCCTCAGACGTTAGGCAGGCTCTGGGGAGGTGCATCCTGTCCTGTACCCCCTTCCCCACACCCACACTCCCAGGCACTGGTTAGCCGCAGGTCTGAGCTCCTCTGGGAACAGCAAGTAAATCTGAGACAGTTTATGTGTGTCCCAGGCACATCAGGACTCAGTGCATGTCCAGACCTCGGGCACAGTCGGGATTGAGGCCAGCCACAAGGGACTTGGGCAGCCACTGCCCCTTGTTGCTCCCATGCTGCTCCCTGGAGCTGAGGATGGTTCTTCCGAGAGCACTGGACCATGACAGGTCCTTTGCCCCATCCTGCTGGGCAGGAATTTGCCGAGCAATAGCACTGGATTCAAAGCCAACCTCTTCCCTAGGCTGCCCCTTTTCCTGCTGTCCCCACCTGCTTGGGGCTTGTCTGCTCAAGGTGGGGCAAACTCACTCTGACCTGCAGCGCTTGGCCCATCACCCCAGCCACATGCCTCTGGATCATCCTGAAACAGAACAGGGGCTGGAGGAGGGGCGGCTCTCAGGCCCCCGCCTGCCTGCCCAGCACCTTCCTGGAGTATAGTCTGGGGAGTACCTGGCACCCTGCTGAACCCCAGACAGGATCTGACCCTGTCGCCTTCTCAGCACTGGGGCTGGTCTCCAGCCCTGCTGCAAGCCCCCTGCAAAACTGCCAGCGTCAGTGCCAGCAGCAGGGGCAGTGCTGCTCGGCATGTGCTCCTGTCCCGCCTATCGTCCCCGCAAGCCCCGGCACACAGTGGCTGGCCCTGCCTCAAGGCGTTCCCTGCCCGGGCCCCCCCATCTCTTCCCCGTGCCCGGAAGCCCTGGGAAGAGTTCCGCCAGGAAAGCAAAGTCCAGGCTGCAGGACTCAGGGCAGCCATGGCCAGGCACTGTGGGGCAATGGCAACCAGGATCCAGGCAAGACTGAACACAGTCTGCTCTTCCCGCTGGCTGCAGGACTGGCATCTGTCCCTGGGGCTGTCAGGAGCACGTTTGACCCACGCCGGGGCTGCAGAGCGACTGCAGCGGGAGTACGACGCGGTGGTGATCGGGGCAGGTAACGGAGCAAGGGAGCAAGTGTCGAGCTCTGGGGAGCCAGCGGGGACTCCCACTTGTCCTTCCCCCACAGCAGGTGGCAGGGGAGTGGCCAGGCAGGAACCACAGCAGTGCTGGACACGTTGCAAACCCCCAGGGGTCTGGCACAGCTGGGCACACATTGCAGCCCCCCAGCATGCAGGGCACAAAGGGAACATCTGCCTTGAGCACTTCTGTTCCCCTCCCCTGCACCGTTAGGGCCAGGGCTGTAGGGCCAGTGGAGGATACCCCTTGTCACCTGTATCCCTGTGTCCAGAGCCCGTTATTCAGGTGGCTGTGGCTCCCCCATGCCTAGGCATGGCAGGGTGCCCTGTCCTGTGGGACTATCCCAACACTGGACTCTGCTCACCTCTCTCTCTCCTTGCAGGGCACAACGGGCTGGTGGCAGTAAGTACCAAGAATGGCATGCTGCCTCTCCTCTATCCCTGGGGAACAGCCAGGGATTGGGAAGGGTCTGCACAGTGGTCAAGGGAGGGCTTTTGTGGCAGTGCCCATGGGGCTGGGGGCTCCCACAGGGCCCTCCCTGGTGAGGGGGAGCACCATGTGCAAGAGGGTGCTCAGACTGACAGGGCCACATCCCAGCTGGAGGGATGGGCAGTGCGATGCCATGCTCCCCACAGGCTGCCTACCTGCAGCAGGCAGGGGTGCGCACAGCTGTGCTGGAGAAGCGCCACGTGCTGGGCGGTGCAGCTGTCACAGAGGAGATTGTGCCAGGTACCCCTGCATGCCCCTTGTCACCCTGGCCCTGGCTAGCCCTGGGTGTGGCCACCCTCCTCTACCCCACATCTTCCAGGGTTCAAGTTCTCCCGGGCGTCGTACCTGCTCAGCCTGCTGCGGCCACAAATCTATGCCGAGCTGGAGCTGCAGGTATTGGCACCCATCCCTTGCTGGTCTGCCAGCACCTCCCAGCTTGCAGGCAGGGTGCCCCTGCTGCAAGGCTGTCTCTGCAGGGTGAGTCCTGTAGCAGGAACATCCCTGTCTTGTAGCGGCATGGCCTGAGGGTGCTCCCACGGGACCCCTACTCCTTCACCCCACTGCTGGAGGACAGGAGCCCTCCTCGCTCCCTCCTGCTGGGACACAACATGGCCCAGAATCAGCAGCAGATTGCTCAGTTCTCCCAGAAGGATGCCCAGGTACTGCAGGGGCACGCACCTGGCACAGCAAAGCCGTTGAGGTGCTGCCCTGTCCCTGAAGCAGCAGGGTTGCTCCTGGGTGTGATATCCATTGCACCTACCATGGTGCAGTCCTTGTTTTTCCCTCTCTGTCCCCTTTCAGGCTTACCCTGAGTATGAGGCATTCATGGGGGGCATGGTGTCGGCCCTTGACCCACTGCTGGATTCTCCTCCAGTGGATACAGCTGCCCTGGGGAAGGGGTCTCTGCTGCAGCAGCTCAGGAACCTGCGAGCCCTGTGGCCCCTGCTGCAGGCAGGTACATCTGGGGTGCTGGGGAACCCCAATGGCAAGGAGTGTTTGCCAGCACCTGGGTTGAGCAATGCAGAGCCTCCTCAGGAGCCCCAACTGGGCTGGCAGGCTCTGGTAGGCTTGCCTACCTTGGTCCCACTGCCTGTTCCCCAAACCCAGCTGGGCACCAGCAGCCAGCCCAGGTACAGCAATGCAGCTCTCACACCACCTCTCCACCCCCAGGGCTGGCGCTCGGCCAGCAGCTGCCCCGCTATTACGAGGTGCTCACAGCTCCCATCTCCAAGGTTTGTGCTGATGGTAGCAGTGTGGAGCCACCCACTGCCTCGGGTCCTTCCTGCAAGGGTGCTGCGGCAGCTCCGCACCCCAAGCCTGGCATGCTCTCTTTCTCCTGGGCCAGATCCTGGATCAGTGGTTTGAGTCAGAGCCCCTGAAGGCAACTCTGGCTACTGACGCGGTGATTGGAGCCATGACTAGCCCCCACACCCCCGGCAGCGGGTGAGGGTCCCTTCCCCCTGGGGCTCATGGCTGCATTGTCCCCCCATACCACACTCTGTACTTGGCTCTGCTGCACCCCAGTACCCAATGCCCTGACTCCTTGCCTCTCCCTCTCACTGCCTGTTCAGCCTTGCCAGGGTGCCTCAAGGGTTGGAACTGGGCAAGGGGCCATCCCTGCCATATGGCTCTCCTGGGTGGCCCCCACCTATCCCTTTGCTGTTTGGACACCCCTAACCTTGAGTCAGATTGAGTCCTGGCTGGTGCATGCTCCCTGTAACTGAGTTGGCATCCTATGAGCTGGCACGGTCCCGTCTGTGGGGGCTGTGGCACCGCCCTCACTCTGCTCATGCAGGGGACAGACCCGTCCCCTCGTCTGGCACCTAACCTAGCATCCTGCTACCACAGGTACGTGCTGTTGCACCATGTCATGGGCGAGCTAGAGGGACGGCGGGGAGCCTGGGGCTACGTGGCAGGTGGGATGGGAGCCCTGTCCCAAGCCATTGCCCACGCAGCGACAGCCCGGGGAGCCCACATCTTTGCTGAGAAGGTATGGGGTGCCGGGTAGAGGGGAGATGCCTTGCCATCCTGCAGGAAGCAGGGATGCTCTTGGTGAAGTCTTGTCCCCTCTGCCTGCCCAGGCAGTGTGCCACGTGCTGCTGGGCAGGGACGGGCGGGCACAGGGTGTTGCGCTGCAGGATGGTACAGAGGTGAGGAGTAAACTGGTGCTCTCCAATGCCTCCCCCCAAATCACTTTCCTGGAACTCATTCCTCAGGTATGGGGTGCATGGGACTGGTGGGGGCTTGGCATGTCAGCATCCCCTCATCCACACTTGCCCCTCACAGTCAGTCTCTGCACCGGCATATCCCATCCTAGAAGCAGCTGCCGAAGGATTTTGTCCAGCGGATCCGGCAGGTTGACACACGCTCCCCCGTCACCAAGATCAATGGTAGGTACTTTCAAGGACGCTTCTGCTGCTATCCCTGCTGGAGGAACATCAGTGCTAGGCTCAATAAGAGGCTTCCCCCATTTCCCCATCCTGCTTCCCCCTTTTCCCCATCCCATGCCCAGTGGCAGTGGATCGGCTGCCCAGCTTCCTGGCTGCCCCCAATGCCCGTGACGGCCAGCCCCTGCCCCACCACCAGTGCTCCATACATCTCAACTGCGAGAACACCCACCTCCTGCATCAGGCATTCACCGAGGCTACCCACGGACACCCCTCCAACAGGTAGGAGCCTGCACTGGCACACCTTGGTTCCACAGGGGAAGGGACAGGACAGTCATGGCAGGTGCTGGGGAAAGAGGTGTGGGGTGGCTGGGTCCCTCTCTGCCTGCACAGCTGGTGTACTGCTCCCTCAGGCCCATGATCGAGCTCTGCATCCCCTCAGCGCTGGACCCAGGACTGGCCCCACAGGGCTGCCACGTTGTGTCCCTCTTCACCCAGTACACCCCGTCCGTGCTGGCAGATGGTCAGTCCTGGGACGAGCAGGCCAGAAATGCGTATGCAGACAGGGGTAGGTAATGCATACACAGACTCCAGTAACACCAGGAGCACGGGTCCCTGCCCATGGGCAGAGCTGCCCTGTAACTGTGCATGGGCTTGCTCCCATGTCCCCCCAAGCTGCCCACCAGTCCCTTCATCTTTCTCTAGTGTTCGACTGCATTGAAGACTATGCCCCAGGATTTAAGGCATCCGTCATTGGCAGGGATATCCTGACACCACCAGACCTGGAGAGGATCTTCGGACTGCCCGGTGGAGTGGGTACCATGCGTGTCACCTCTGAGCATCACTATGGTGCCAATGCTGGTGGGCATACAGTCTTGGGCCAGGCACAGCCAGCTCACATAGAGCTCTGTTGGCAGAACATCTTCCACGGAGGGATGTCTCTGGACCAGCTGTACTTTGCCCGGCCAGCACCATCTTACTCTGGCTACCGGTCCCCAATTCCTGGCTTGTACCTGTGTGGAAGTGGAGCCCACCCTGGTGAGCAGAGCTGCGAGCCAGGACCCTTCTGGGGGGCTGCAGAAGGAAGGCAGGGGCATGTGGAAGAGGTGCACTACCACTCCCCATTTCTACTTTCTTGCAGGAGGAGGAGTGATGGGAGCAGCAGGACGCAATGCTGCCCAGGTGGCCCTCAAGGACTTCAGGAGCCTCTGATGACAATGGTGACGCTGACTTCACCAATACAGGCTTGTGGCAGCAGCAAGCCTCATTGATCCCATGCAGAGCCCTGTCCATCCCCAAATTGCTTACCAGACACCTCAGAGCAGCATCCCCAGAGAGATGAGGGTGCAGTCTGGCAGGGTCCAGCTGTGCTCTCAGCTGCTACTATCTTGAACAGGTGGCTTCTCCCAGCCTACCACAACCCAGCTTTGCTGCAGTGACTTGTGCACTGTGTGATCCTGGTAAGCCTCACTCAGCCCCTGCCTGTGCCCATGGAAATAAACCTTGGCCCGGGCTCTGTCATGAGCACTCTTGCTGTGATTTTTGAGCAATTCACGCAGCTCCCACCATGCCAACATGAGGGGCTGCACTGTGGCTGGTGCTGCAACCTCAGCGGAGGTGCCAGAGGGGACTGGCACATTTCAGAGCAGTGAACAGGGACAAACAGCTCCTCACCCTCTCCTGTGCTTGTTGATGCAGGCTCAGGTGTGTGCAGGGCCATTTGTACAGTCCTCCAGTTCTGGGCTGGCCCGGACCTTCCAATGGTGCTTAGAACAAGCAGTCAGCCAGTGAGCTGCCTGGGACCTGCTTTGCTACCTGGAGGCCCCAGCTGTCCTCTGTCCCCCGTCCCCCAGCTCTGGGAAGGTATGCGTAGAGCAGACATGTGCCCAGCAGCTCAGAGGCCACAGGAGCCAGGAGTGGCAGCTACTCCCTTGTGCCCCACACTCCCTACTGTTCCCACCAGGTGCTGCCTGCGCATGTTCTGGTTCTGTCCCTCCATCACCAAGGCAGATGCTCCGTGCTGGCCAACCCTCAGCCACAGCAGGCCCGGGAGCCACTGGCTGCAGATTACAGAGCTCACATCCTCTCCCTGCCCTCTTCCTCCCCTGGACAATGCTCCCGATTCAGCCGCCCACCTCGCCTCCCGCTGGGCCCTAAATACGGTGCTGACAGGCTGAGCTGCTACACCTGAGCTAGCTGAATCAATATTGACTGGCCAGGAATAGTCCCGCAGCCCTCTGAGAATAGCCCCGCACGCCCGCCTGCTGCCCACAGCTTCCCGCGCACGGGGCTGCCCTGCTGCCGGCTGCGTATTTTTAGCTGCTGCCGCTGCTGGCTGCCCGGGACTGCAGGTGCTGGCACCCAGTGAGCCCCGAGGGAGATGAGGGGCTCACTGAGTGACACCTCAAGGCAAAGGGGGATGCCTCCAGCCTGCCACGGTCACAATGAGCAGCACAACACAGTGCCCCCACTGCTGCGGGGTGAGGCTGGCAGGTCCCAGGTGTGGGAGAGCCCACCAGCCCCCTCCCTGCCCTCTTCTTGCTGACCCCAGGAGCAGAGGCAGAGCTGGGAGCAGTACCCAGCACCTGCCTGCCCTGGACCCCTACCAGCTTCTTCCGGGTGGGTAGGCCAGGGGGACTTCTGGCCTCACGCTTTAGAAATTGAGCTCCAAAACGTTGACACGAATGAGTCACAGGCTTCACTGCTGGCTGCAACCCTGCCCTTCCCCAGGGCTTTCCGTGTCCCCCATGCTGGGGCTGGCCAGGGACTCCTATCGCAGGAGAGGCTTCAGCACATGCCCTGAGCCCGGACGAGGCAGAGGGCTGGGATGAGGGTCTCCTGAGAGCGGGTCCCGGCGCCGTGCACCCATGCACACCCAGAGGTGCTGGAGCTCTTGCGAAACGTGGCGATGAGCTCACGGGCTATTCCCGGCCGTGTTGATTCTGGCTCCTCCCGGCAGGATCCAGCTGCTTTGACTCCAAACAAACAGCCCGGTGGCCACCGGCACATTCCTGGCCGGTCCCTGGGCACAGCCAGGGCACAGGGTTTCCTGTTTATCCCCATCCCACGGCGGGGCACGGCGGGCGTGTGGGCAGCAGGGTGCCCCGGGGACTGGCGGCACCCCAAGCCGGAGGTTGCTCCCGGGGCAGGTCGGGAGGGGGGCATCCCCAGTCTCCACATCCCAGGGAGAAAGGCTATGCCTGAGGACCTTCACAGCCAGCCTGGCTCAGGAATGGCCCAGGTGATGCCCTGAGCCCTGGGAGAACTGTAGTCCGGACTTCCAATGCCATCCCACAGCCTGCCGTGTTCTCTGTGCCCCCCGAGTCCTGGCCCCATTGCAGCACCCCGAGGCACCCCCTGCCTGTATGCCCATTTGAGCCAGTGTGTAGGTGGGAAGGGGCAAGAGGTGTCCTTTTGAGGTGTCCCTAGCGTGACAGTTTGTCACCTCCACAAGGTCCATGCTCTGCCTGGCTGGGGATCAGACCCATGGGAGAAGCATCCTCGACCGGGGGCATTGGGTTCAGACTGGGAGGAGGTCACGGCAGGTAGGGGTATCCGGGGGTCCTCAGCCCCCTCAGGCTGCGGGGAGGACAGGGGTTGGGGCGGGGACAGGTTTGCCCCAGTGTGGCAGGATACGGCCGGGGGAGGGCAGGGAGTAGGGCTGGGCTCCAGGCCCGAGGCGGGAGGGCGGAGGCTCCCCCCCCCCCGGAGCGGCCCACCCCGCTGCAACATAAAAGCGGCTGCAGGCGGTGCTCGGCGGGAGTCAAGAGCCGTGGGAGCCAGCAGCAGCGGGAGCCAGCAGTCGCGTCCACTCGCCACCGCCTGCCCCGCATCGCTGCCAGTCCTGCACCGCCATCCCTTGCCAGGGTGAGTACCGGCGGTAGCCCCGGCGGGGGGAGATCTGGGCACCTGGAGGGGGTCAGCAACCCCACTAGTGCTCTGAATGGGAATGCAGGGGAAGAGATGGGATGATGGAGACAGAGCTGTGTGAAGGATGGGTAGGGGAGGGACCCTGGTGTTCGGCAAAGGATCCAAGTGGGAAATAAAGGGGGGCTCTGTGAGGCTCCCACCCATGTCCCGAAGCACGGGGCAGGCAGGAAGCAACAAGAGCACAGGGCAATGTTCATGGGGCTGCCCATGGCTGTCGGTTCCTGGGAGGGCTGTGCCAGGGTTGGGTGAAGCAGTGATGGGTGCAGGGCTGGGGCTGAGCCCAGAGGTGGGGTATGCTGCAAGTGTGGCAGGGTCTAGTGCCTGCATCCCCCACGGCACAGGGACAGGGATGTCACCACTGCTCAAGGGGACATGATAGCCCTACACCATTGCCCAACTCCTGGGGCACAGAGAGCACCCCCATCCTGCCATGATCCCCAAGGGCTCATTGTCAGGCTGTCCTCAGGCATCCCACCTGCAGAACCACGATGGTGATGCCAATTGGCACAAGTCCCATCCTTCTGGTGCTGCTGCTGTGCTGGGTGGCCCCCAGCGGGCAGGACCTGGCCCCAGTGCAGCTGCGGCTGGGGGGACCACGGGGGCCAGCGGGAGAGGGCCGGCTGGAGGTGCTGTACCAGGGACGCTGGGGCACCGTCTGCGACGACGGCTTCGACTTCCATGCGGCCACCGTTGCCTGCAGACAGCTGGGTTACACCGCAGCCATCACCTGGACCCATAGTGCCACCTACGGCCAAGGGGAAGGTAAGGGGCAGGTGGGGAGTGGAAGGGTGGGGGGTTCTGGGGAGGGCAGTGGGGAGGGGGAACCTGCCCTGGGGACTGTAGGTGCAGGCAGCCGGCGGGACGCACTGGATGGTGCCCGTGGTGCTGTGTTCCCCAGGCCCCATCTGGCTGGACAACGTGCAGTGTGGGGGCAATGAAGGCTCCTTGGCAGAGTGTGTCCACAATGGCTGGGGCATCAGTGACTGCCACCATGGTGAGGATGCTGGTGTGGTGTGCTCAGGACAGCGACTGCCTGGCAGCTCCCCCCAGGCCACCACCTCTGGTAACCTGAGAGAGGTGAGTGGGGGGTCACGGAATTCCCCTGTTCCCAGTAGGGTATACCAGGGGGACTGGAGCAGGTCCCTCTAACCCTTTCCCTTGTCCCCATCCTGTATGCCCCGCCCTCGATACTGGAGTCCCATGCCCAACCCTGTGCCCACTGCGGCAGGTGCCAGGGCCGAGCCTGGAGGAGGTGCGGCTCAAGCCCATCCTGGCACGAGCCAAGCTGAGCATGCCAGTAACGGAGGGTGCTGTGGAAGTGAAGCACAACGGGCGCTGGAGGCAGGTGTGTGATGCCAACTGGACCAGGAACAACAGCCGTGTGGTCTGTGGGATGCTGGGCTTCCCCCGTGAGAAGCAGATCAACACCAGCTTCTACCGGTAGGGATGTGGGAAACATGCATTGCACCTAAGCATGTGGGGCAGGTGCCTGGAGGGGACAAGAGACTGGAGGGGGCGTCAGGGAAGGGCTGCACATATGTGTGGGTGGGCAAGGTGCCTGGCCATGCCTAGGTCCCCTTCTTGTGGCCTTGACAAGGGGCAGAGTTGGGCTCAGCAGCATCCAGAGGACTGTGGGTATGGTCACCGGATATGACTGGCAAAGCGTGGGAGAAAGGAGAGGAAAGGCAAGTGTCTCTCAATCCCTCCACCCCTGTCTCAGACTGGGACTATAAATACAGTGCATAATGAGCCCCTACCAATGCCAGGAGTCACACAGTCCTGCTGGGACACATGGTACAGCCAGGCTTGGCACGGTAATCGCCAGTGTGAGAGAACCTGACATTCTGTGGGAAGACCTCATGGCTCCAGCTCCTGCTGGGGAGGGCAGGAGTGATGGGGTGGGGGGGGGGTTCAGTTGTGCAGTGTCAGCGTGACACCCCCCAACCTCCTGGCTCTGTGTACCCGCAGAAAGCTCTGGAATAGGAAGCTGAAGGACTCCAACTCCAGGTAGGACTCAGCCCTGGGCAGGGCAGGCAGGGCACCTTGGGTGGGCACCCAGCATGGATATTGGGTGGGGGTGAGTCTCTGGCACCCAAGCTGACACTGGCCCTGCTCCTCTCCCTCGGCAGCCTGAAGACTCTCAGCCAGAAGAACAGCTTCTGGGTCCACAGGGTGCAGTGCAAGGGCTCGGAGCCCCACCTGGCCCGCTGCCCTATACAGGTGGCCCCACCAGCCCCCCGCCAGCACGCCTGCCCCCATGGCATGCATGCCATTGTCAGCTGTCTCCCCAGCCCGGCCTTCCAGAAGGGCACAGGCAAGGGCAAGAGCAAAAGCAAGGCCTCCCCAGGAAAGGTGAGCCCTGTCAGAGCCCCGCACCTCATCCCAGCGACAGAGGGTCTCAGAGCTGAGCAGCACACCCAGCCACTCCATTTGCACTTGTGCAGGTGGGTGGCCATGTCCTGGGGGTGCTGACCAGCTGCTCCCCATGCCCAGGTGCTCCCGGTGCGGCTGCGAGCGGGTACCCATCCCGGCGAGGGCCGGGTGGAGGTGCTACGCCACGGGCAGTGGGGCACCGTGTGTGACAAGCAGTGGGACCTCACTGCAGCCAGTGTGGTGTGCCGGCAGCTGGGCTACGGGACAGCGAAGCAGGCCCTGGTGGGAGCCCAGATGGGACAAGGTGAGGCAGATGGCACAGCATGGACTTGGAGGGGTATGATGGGGAAAGCCACTGGTTTAATGTGTCCTGTTGGAGCATCCTGGGTTCTTCAGTCAGCTCCAGCCTGCCCTGGCATGGGGCTCCCTTGTCTGCTCCTGCCATGGGCTGCCCCATTCCCTTAGGGAATGCCCAGACCAGGGGAAGGAGGGGGGGGTTCCTGCTTCAGGATGATCATGGAGCAAGGAGCACTGACCCTTCCTCTGCTTTAGGTCTGGGGCCCATCCATATGAGCAATGTACAATGCACTGGCCATGAGCGCAGCCTGGGTGAGTGCCGCTTCCAAGATGCCGAGCGGAGCGGGTGTCAGCACAAGGCTGATGCTGCCGTTCACTGCCACATGCCCAACATGGACTTCAAGAGCCAGGTGAGCCCCTGTCTCTTCCCCAGAGCCAAAGCTCCATTGCACAGCCCTTGCTCACCAAGCTCTGTGCCTGGTGTGGATGCTCAGAGCAGCTCTGGGGTGACCCAGGGGATGGAGGCGACACAGAGCAGCACCTCAATGGCATTCTGCAGGATGAGCTGGTGGGAAAAGTGGGGAGAAAAAGAGGAAGAAGTTGAGGGAGATGTGTTGGGCTGCCTATCCCATTGCAGTGCTGAGAGGGGAGCTGGGGTCTGCACCACATTCCAGCTCAGCCCTTCTCTGCTGGCAGGTGCGGCTGGCTGGGGGCCGTAACCCCGAAGAAGGTGTAGTGGAGGTGCTGGTGCCGGTGCAGGGGCGGCTGCAGTGGGGTGCAGTGTGCGGTGCACAGTGGGGGCTGAACGAGGCCATGGTGGTCTGCAGGCAGCTGGGGCTGGGCTTTGCCAGCCATGCCCTCCAGGTGAGTGGGTTCCCATCCTGGGGCTGGGAGTGCCAGGGGTCCTGCAGGATGGGTAGTGTGGGCATAGGGTGGCTGGGCTTCTGGGATGGGACAGCCGGGGCAAAAAGCCCTGGTGGCAGCGTTAGGGCAGGGAGGGAGGCAGGTGGGTTCTGGCAGGGGGTGGGAGGACTGGTCCAAGCACTGTGCTCCTCCTCTGCTCAGGAGACGTGGTACTGGGCAGGCAGCCCCGATGCCACCCAGGTTGTGATGAGCGGGGTGCGCTGTGCCGGCACCGAGCTGGCCCTCCAGCAGTGCCAGCGCCATGGCCCTGTCCACTGCCCCAGCGGCGGGGGACGCTTCTCAGCAGGGGTCACCTGCACTGCCCGTGAGTAGCAGGAGCCCATGGGGTACTGCTGGGAGGCGGCACCCCTGTTCTCCTGGAGAGTAGGGGGAGCTATGCAGGGTGGGGATCACCTTCTCAATCCCTGCTGGTTCCCTTCATGCCAGATGCCCCAGACCTGGTGATGAATGCCCAGCTGGTGCAGGAGACAGCCTACCTGGAGGACCGGCCCCTGGGGCTGCTGTACTGCGCCCATGAGGAGCGCTGCCTCTCCCGCTCTGCCGACCAAATGCAGTGGCCCTATGGCTTCCGCCGCCTCCTCCGCTTCTCCTCCCAGATCCACAACCTGGGAAGAGCTGATTTCCGACCCAGGATGGGGCGGCATGCCTGGACCTGGCACCAGTGCCACCGGTGAGTAGCCCATGGGCAGAGGCTGGCAAGGAGCTGCCCCCTCCCAGGGCCAGGCAGGGCATGGTCCCAAGAGGCTGTCTCACCCGAGGTAGTTAACAGCATCCACGTCAACACTGTCATTATGGCTTTATTTGGCTTCAAGGCTGTAATTTGCTGAGTCCCTGGGTGCTGCCTGCTCCTGGCAGGGCAGCTGGGCCGCCCACATGTGCACCAGCCCTGTACTCAGTCCCTGTCCCCACAGGCACTTCCACAGCATCGAGGTCTTTACCCATTATGACCTGCTAACTCTCAATGGTTCCAAGGTGGCGGAGGGGCACAAGGCCAGCTTTTGCCTGGAGGACACCAACTGCCCCGAGGGTACGTGCTGTCTGCAGAGCTTACAGCAGCCCCTCATTCTGCTCCTTGAAGAGGGCTCTGTCTGTTCCCTCCCTCACCTCCCTACCCTCCTGCAGGGCTGCAGCGACGCTTCGCCTGTGCCAACTTTGGGGAGCAAGGGGTGAGCGTGGGGTGCTGGGACACCTACCGCCATGACATCGACTGCCAGTGGATTGACATCACCGATGTGCCACCAGGCAGCTACACCTTCCAGGTATGGGAATGGAGGGTCAGGGGGGTACCAAGCCACTGGAGCTCAGGGCTGGGGGCTGCCCTACATGGGCACCATCAGCACTCCCTCACCCTGCACCTTGGGGTGCAGCTCTGCACCCCTCTGTGCATGTGCCACAGCCCTGCCTGGCCAGGGCATGGCAGAGATGCCCCCAGCCCTGCCTCTTGCCCTCTCAGGTGGTTGTGAACCCCAAGCACGAAGTGGCTGAGTCAGACTTCTCCAACAATGTGATGCGGTGCCAGTGCAAGTATGATGGGCAGCGTGTCTGGATGCACAGCTGCCACACAAGTAAGGAGGGACAGGAGCATAGAGGGCATGAAAGACAGGGTGGGAGAAGTGACAGGGCGGGGAGTGCCACAGGTTCCTTGTTCCTCCCCCATCACCACTCATGTCACTTTCTCCAGGTGATGCCTATGGTGCTGACGTGGTGAGCGACCTGGAGAGACGAGAACGCCTGGCCAGCAACCTCGTGTGACCCCTTGGCATCGGCATGGTCCCAGCAGTGCTGCAGGACAGTCCAACTCCCGTGCCCCGGCAGCACCAGACTGAGCTCAGGGACTTGAAGACTTTTGTATTTATTGATGCTGCTGCAGAGGATGGAGATGAACACTGGGGCTGGTGGGGAGTGCCCAGGGGTGCCCAGTCCCGTGCTGCCAGCGGGACTTGCAAGAGCGGCCCAGGTACTGCAGCAGCTCTCACCTCCACAGCTCCAGTGCCCCCCAGGACAACTACCTCAGCCTGCCTGCCCAACCTCCCTTGCTCCAGCAGACTCAGGACAGTCACTGGCCACCCATGCACCAGTCCTGTCCTCAATAAAGGTGCTGTGAGATGGGAGCAGGGTGCTCTGCTATGGGAGAGGGTGTACTCCTTTATCAACCCCATCATTCCCTACTCTCTGCTGCGCTCTTTCCCATGAGGACTATGGAGCCAGTCCCCAGCTGAGAACAACTGTGGTCTATACAATGGGTCCCTAGCCAGGTAGTATCCCCCCCGGGCCACCAGCCCCTGGCTGTCTGCATGTGGCTGGCATCAAGCAGCTCTGGCTTGCCACCAGTGGTCCCCGCCAGCCAGGGCACCCTGGCCCTGAACTGGCTAACCCTGTGCATGCAAAGGACCCCAGCCAGCTCTGTGGCAGCACGGGCCAGCAGCCAGCCCACCAGCCGCGGTATCTCCAGCCACCATGGGCTTTCCCAGACTTTTCTGGCAGCTTCCCAGCCATGGGAGCAGTGGTGAGGCCACTCTGCCTCCCAAAGCCCTTGTACCTGGGCACAGCGTAGAGACAGGGCACATCGTGCCCTTGCTCTCTGTGTTTCTTTCCCCTGTGGTTTCTATCTTTTTAACAGCAGATAAAAGGGAATGTCTCCAGCCCATTCTGTACTGCCTGTTCCCCAGTGAGCCAGCTGACAGGCAGTGCCACCCCCCTCCTTGCACACCTCTGCCCATCCCCCACCTCACTGGCAGGCACCAGCCCAGGGAGGGGGCTATCAGCACCCACCTTGGCCCAGGACATGCCAGACTGTGCCCACACGTGATGGCCTCTGCACGTGGAGGAGCTGCTGGGGACAGCAGTGATGCACTGGGGTGGCCTGAGGCCAGAGATCGTGGCAAGGCACATGCCGGCGAGAGGCTCTCTCTGCCGGGGTCAGGGTTTGAGGGATGCCGGATGGCGGGGAGGATGTTTTCCACATGAGAGCAGCTTTGCGCCCTGAAATTTCCACTGGCCAAGCCACAAGCATCCGGGAACGGCGGCTGAGATGGCTCCCAGCTGGCAGCACTGCTGGACGGTGCAGGGGCAGGCAGCCACTGCCACGGGGTTGTGACCAGCTCCACTGCTGCCAAGCTGGGGGACAGCCAGGGGACACGGGGCAGCCACATGAGCCCTTCAGCAACCAAAAACATGCAAACCGCTGGCAGGGGTGGCAGAAAAGCATCATCCCCATCCTCACCTCCTGTGAAGGGCCCCAAAGTCACAGCCCTGAGAGTGTGCAGGGCTACAGGGCAGGAGTGCTGGGGCACACAGGGCTGTTTTTCAGATGCTGAGTGACGATGCAAAGCACAGGAGCCAAAGGCAGGTCCCAGCCACTGGCCTCCACCCCGGGGCGGGGCAGGAAGCCCCCAGCCCACCACGGCTGGCAGCATGGCCACATCACAGCCCCGTGCAGGGCCAGGAACGTGGCCCTGCCCGTGTTCTGACAAGGGCCCTGCTGTTCGGGGCCACAGCTGCTCCGCGGAAGTAAACAGAGTCCCTGCCAGCACATTCCTGCCTGCCGCCCTGCCCGATCCCTCCTGCCTGCACATCCCCCCTTCCCGCTGGGGACACCCACACCTGGGAGGGGTGGACATCCCCAGACGCCCCCAGCATGCATACCCATCCCCGGTATGAAGGAAATGGGAGCCACCACCCAAGCAAGCAAATAAAATATATGGTATTTATTAGCAAAATAAAGGAGAGAAACTCTCATTTGCAAGGCCCTGCCAGGTGGCCAGGGCCGCCCCACACAGCCCCCCTGCTCTCTGATGAGTTCCCTGCACCCCCCTGCTGCTCCTGCTGCAGCTGGCAGCCCTGGGGGTCCTGCCTGGGGTAGGGTGGGCAGTGATGCCTGATGGCAACAGCATCCCCACAGCAACAATCCTGCATGCGTCCTGCTCAGCCCTTTCGGTGGAGCTGCCCAGTGCTTTTGGATGTGGTGCAGTATCTGTCCCAGCTCTGAGATGCAGAGTGCCCTGCCTGCCTACAGAGAGGGGTCCAGGCACCCCAGGGGGGTTTCCAGTGGGGCTGAAAGTGCAGCCTCCTGGCTCAGTCTCGGCCCTCCCAGGCATCCTCCCGCTGCTTGTTTTCCAGGCGCTTCCTCTCTGCAGAGACAAAAGGGTCAACACCATGTCCCCATCAGCCCACAGCCACACACTTCCTCGTGGAGGTGGCTGGAGTCCACCCTGGGTGGACTCCCTCCCACCCAGCACCCTGTGAGAAGGGGTATTCACAAGGAGGGTCTCCCCATACTGCAGTGCCTCCAGGCATCCAAAACTCACCTTGAGCTTCTTGCAGCTTCCTCCGCTCTGCATCTCGCTGGGCTGGAGTCTGGTTGCTGCGTACCCCCAAGGCACCGATCACCAGCCGCCTGGCCAGGACAGCTGATGTTTCAGGGCGCTCCTTGGCTGGCTGCAGGTACTCTGTGAAAGTGAAGATGGGGGACATCAGTGGGGAATCCTGGGAGGGATAGAACAGCTGGCATGGTCACAGAGCAGTGCTGGCTGCCCTGTCCCTCCCCAGTTGTCAGGATGATGTTGCAGCACAAGCACGATGACACAAGCCAGCACAGGGCAGCATCACTCACCAGCATATGCCCTGGCTTTGGCTTTAGAGGCGCGGGTGCCCTGGGAGAGCGGACGCGTCTTCACCATGAGGTGCTTGGTGCTGAGGGCATCACGTGCTGCAGGGAGAGAGCAGCAAGTTCAGGTGCAGGGTCAGTCCTATGCCCAGGATCTGGCCACAGGAGAGGGATGCCTCCCCTCTGCCCATACCCAGCCAAACCAGGAGCAGTACCTGTTATGGGGCTGGAGAAGACGCCCAGGGCATGTGTATCATCCACCCATTTAATATCAAAGCCTTTTTTCCTACCAAAGAGAGGGAAGGTTAGCAAGGAATTGGCACCTGGTGAGTGGGGGTCTGGAGCACAGCCCAGGCAGGGAACCCCAGCACCGGGGACACAGCATTGCTGGCAGACTCACTGATAGCTGCAGAAGACACGCATTAGGTCCTCAGTGCAGAAATCCGAGGGGAAATCGTAGATCTCGATGACGTGGGGCAGCTCATCATCGCTGATGTCCGGAGCAGTGGGTTCAGCCCTGTAGTAGTCGAAGCGGGGTGACTGCAGGCTCTCCTGGTGCTTCTCACCCCCTGAGAGCTGCAGTGGTAGGAAAGACACAGCACTGAGCAACCCATGCCTGCCTACCCCACAGCAGTTCCCGATCCATGGCAAGCACTCCCCAGAAAGTGGCCCAGCCCCCTGCACCCCATCCCAGCGCTGCAGATGGATTCATGGCACTGAGAATTAGGAGTTATTGACTGGCATTCTCACGCCATGCACTTGCTTTTCCCATTACCAGCATCCCTTCACTTGCCACGTTCTGTGGCCCTGCCGGGGGCACAGTAGGAACGGCAGGGGTGAAACAGTGCATGCACTTCCAAGCACACCCCTCCTTCCACAGTGATGTGATGACCTGAAATACTTTTAGGGAAGAACAAGGAGCAGGACACCAATGCCAGGAGGAAAGATTGATGTCTTCCTGCCACATGGAAGTACCAGGCTTAGCATGCCCTGGCTGCATGGAGCAGCCCATCAGCACCCCAGATGCCAAGATGAAAAAGTCAGCACTCCCCTAAAGAGCAAGTTCTGGTGGTAATCACCTGTGCAGCTAAAAATTTATGCTTATTTCTCATTTGAATTTGCCTGACTTCACTTTCCACCAGGCAGTGTTCTGCCTCTCTACTGGATTAAAGAACTCTCAGTCTCTGGTCCCCTCCCTATGACAGCATTTGCTAATGTTATCAAGTCCCTTCTCAATCTTCTTCTTGATAAGCTAAATGGGTTGTGTGCCTGTAGCATCTCACAATGGGGCACTTTCTCCAGCCCTAAAAGATGATGGCTGTAGCACTTTTCTACCTTGTCCATTTTTCATCCTTCAGTTTAAAACAGGAGCAGCAGCCTCCCACTGCCATAATACAGGGATACATCCAGCCTCTATTTCCCTTTGTCCCACAGCACCAGTGCCGGTAGGCCACCCCGCACCATCTCCTGCCCAGTGAGCCATCCTGCATCACTTGCTGCACCCCTGCTCTCCAAACCATGTTGTGCCAGCTGTCAAGGGGATTCACTGCCCTGCTTCAGCTGAGACACCAGGACAGGTGCTGACAGCTCCCCTGTCCCCCTGGAGCGTGGGGCTGGCATGGTGCCAGGAAACAGGTACATAACTCAGCCAGGTTCCCAGCCTGATCCCCTAAGCGATCATAGTGGAGCACACCACGGCTGCAAGGTTAGAGTCCATAAATCCCAGCCAGCTCAGTCGATAAAAAGTGCTCATTCTGACAATTTTATGGGGAAGATGGATTCACAGCAGGTGAAGGAGTGCTGCCAGGATGGCTGGATGCTGGTGGAGGGTAGAGCTGAGTTATGGAGCTCACGGGACAGGCCAGCACTGCTGGAAGAGCCACCTGCCCCACCATCACCCCCGTGTGGAGCAGCACACTCGCCAGGCACCCTGTGCCTGCTCGGGGTAGGTGAGGGAGCCATTCCCTGGCAGGATGAAGCCCTGCAGTGCCGCTTGAGGGAGCAGAGCACTCGGGTAGTGCCAGGCACTGGGAAGATGATTAGAGAGCAAGAGCACAAAGTGTCAGAGCAGTCCTTGACCTTCACAAATCACCGAGTGTGGCCGGGCAGCAAGGACAGGAGCCATCAGGCAGCAGGGCTCAGCCACGTGGCAGGCAAGGTTCAACAGGTCCCCTGGTGCTGCCAGCCCCAGCATGCAGCATGCCTGCAGCTCCCCAGCCATGGGGCAGGGCAGTGAGTGGGAACCAGGGTACAGCCCCTGGTCCTGACAGGCATCCTGGAAAGGTTCACTGATGGATGGGCAGACAGATGACAGGGAAAATGAAGACTGTCCATCACATCTTGCTGCTCTCTAAAGATGCACCCTTGCCAGAGCACGTTAGAGGGGTTGGTGGCTGCTCCCTTACACCACAGTCCCTGGCACACATGCACCACAGCCCCCACCATGCCACACTGGCTGATGGAGAGTCCACTGAGCCTGCAAAGAAACGGTCGTGGTACTTAATTACTCTCTGTGTTCAAACTGATTTCTGCTCTGAATTTGCCTGGTTTCAGCTTCCAGCCAATGGCACTCACTATGGTATTTTTTTCCTGCTAGATTAAAGAGCTGCCCGCTATCAGAAATCTCTCTTCCACACAGAACGTCATAAATCTTGCTCTCTGCCGGCTATCTGCATCGCATAAGGATTTGGTTACGAGGAAGACACTACTAATTTTCTTGTCCTTTTTGTTAATTAACAACAGGCTCTCCTTGAGAGCCTGCGCCCTCCTGCAGCAGTCACATCCCCCTGCCAAGAGTTCAGAGGGCTCAGGAAGCACCAAACTCCACATTGGAATTGGCAGGGGACAAAGATGGCAACTTTTAATTGATAAATCCCTATTTCAGGTTCTTTTTCACCCATTTTGGGAAGCTCCCTGGAAAGCTCAAACTTGGCTCAGAGCTTGTGCATGGGGGAGCTAATATGGATACTCCTTGAAGTACTGCACAACACAATCTTGTCCACAGCATCCTTCAGCTGCATCATAACACAGACCGTCCCTGACCTTCCTACTCCGAGGACAAAGCCATGTCTATGGCACCAGCCCACAGAAAGCCAGCACCACGTGCTTCCATCAGAGCAGCAATGCATCAGAGCATCCCAGCTGGAGGGTGGGGGACCACAGCTGAGGGGAACACAGCCAGGCAAGGATGGGAGTACCCAATGCCCTTCCACATTCCCCCAAGGTAAGCCCTGTGTGGCCCACACACCATCTCAGCGCTATGCCAGGCTCAGAGAGGGCACACCAGCCCAAGTAAGGCCTTCAGGACAAGATGGGTATCAGTGTCCCCTAGTAAGGATGCTCTTGAGTTAATCATATCCCTTCATAGATGCTGTTATGGAGGCAGAACCCACCACTTCATACTCTGCTTCCAGCCTGGGGTGGACAGACGCTGGCTGTAACAATATTAGCACTGTTTGTTACTTCAGGTACATTAATGTCATTCAGAAAATTACCAGTTTGACACTATTGATTTAAAATGCAATAAGGGATATCCAGCCTCATTGCAGAAGCTGAGCTTTCTTCATGAATGGCAGGAAAACGGTGTGGGTGCTGGTGCTAAGCAGCCAACTGTAGTAAATTCAGCTGCATGCGTGCAGGAGGGAATGGTAATGAGCCATAGATGATTAAGAAGCCATAGTTTCAAGGAAACATCCCATTGCTGTTTCAGTGGGAGCTCATTTCTTTATCACCAGCCCTAGTTTCATCAGGGTGCAGTTGCAGTTTACGGCACTCAAGCAGGTTTTACTGCACTTTAAGTACTACAGAGATACAATCTCCTCAGCCTTCACCAGCACTGCAGGATGGGATGAGAACCAGCCAGGGGGCAAGGTGAAGGTCCCAGGTGTTTTGGCAGCAGCTCAGGCAGCTCATGCCCTCGGGAATGGCTGGCAGTGACAGCAGGCAGCACAGCCAGGCTGACTGCATGCCCTGGATACAGCCCGCCCACCCCTGCACTCACCCCAGAGAACACAGGAACAGACAACCCCCAGATCCCAGTGGGCAGCAGTCACCATCCCTGCAAATCCTCACAAACATTGGCTTGCAGGAAGTACCTCCTCCAGCAGGCGTGGGTCCAGGCAATCCCCATCATCGTTGAACAGCACATCCCAGCTCTCCTCAGCACCCGGGCTAGCCTGGCTCAGGGTTCCAGCACTGGCACTGGTCTGTCCTTCCTTTGGGGAGCTGCTGTGGAGACCTCTCTCTTCCTTCTCAGCCTCCTGGGTGCACTGGTGCTTCTGCAGTGAGCCGACATCCTCATGCGCCCCTGCCAGCTCCTTGGCCCCGGACACCGGCAAGAGCTCCTCCACGCCACGGCATAGCAGCTCCAGGGGTGGTGAGGGCTCACAGTTCTCCAGGGGTGCTCCCTTCCCTGGGCTGCTCTCAGCCCCAGCACTGCTGTCTGTGCAGGCACAAGTGCTGCCCAATTCCTCGGCAGCAACCACCAGATCATGCTCCCCACTGGGTCTCCCGGTACCAGTAGCGCTCTCCTCTGTGACAGGCAGGAGCTGGGATGGGCTGCCCATGCCCTGCCCTGGGGTGCTCTCCCCTGGGAGTACTGGCACATCACCTGTGCTACCCCTCAGGAACACAGGTTCACAGCTGGCTCCTGGTGCACACAAGGTGCTCTCTCCGGCAAGCTCAGCCATGCCTCCCCACCTCGCCCCCTCCTCTAACACCCCAGTGGCACAGTCCTCGCTCTGCCCTGCCAGAAGAGAACCCTCCTTCTCCCTCTCCTCCTTCTGGGCTTTCAGAGCCACTGCCTCCCTTGCCAGCCTGGGCACACTGCCCTGTTTGCCCACTCCTGCTGACTGAAAAACAGCCTTTTTCAGGCTCTGTGAGAGGTCCCCAGCTGGATCTGGGGTGCTGTCCCCCAAGTGCTCCAACATGCCACTCAGTCCTGTCTGACAAACCAGTGTTGGGCTAGTAGCAGGTGTTGGGCTAGTGAGGTCATCCCCAGGCTTGGGGGTAGCCTTCATGGCCCCAGCCTGGGCAGTTGGTGGGGATGGAGGGTCAGGCTCAGTCCTTGTCATCTGGTGGCCACGGCTGAGCTCTCTGAATCCTTCATCATGGGATGCTTTGTCCTGCCCGTCCCAGGGCTGGGCAACAGTTGGATCTGGGCATGGCTCACATGGAGGGGGTGATGCCTCCAGGCTCTCCAGTGCAATGGGGCAGCTGCCTCCCGCCCTCTGGCACTGCCTGGCAGAGGCTGCCTGCAGCTCCTTCAGGGCAGCATCCGCCTTGCTCTCCCTCCTTACCACTCTGCCCGACTGTGCTGTGGAACGGGGGCTTCGCCTCTGCCCCTTGCCACTGCCCTGGCAAGAGTCCTGTGCCAGGCGGTGGTTCGCAGGCTCCTGGTGGTGCCAGACCAGGGCACTGCCCGCTGCTTGTGCCTCTCTCTCCCGCCGTGCTTTGGGCACATAGAGGGCCATGTCAGGCTTCCTGCGGCGCGGCCGGCTGCCCTCCGCCTCCTGCTGCATGGTGCCACCGCTGCCTGCCAAGGAGAGACAGCGTCACTGCCCTGCCCATGTCCCAGCAGCCCCACAGCAGAGTACACAGTGAGCAGCCCCTGCCTGGGTCAGAGTTGGGGTTCCAGCCCAGCACCCACCCTTTGCTCCCCCAGCAGCTGCACACAGTGATGGATTGTGAAGCCCTAACGCTGCCCCACGGTAGCTTATCTGCAAATGGGGTTTGGCACCCAGAGCACCCCACAGCCCTATACACCCCCTACAGCCCTGGTGGGGTGTGTCAGGCTTGGGGGAAGTAGGGAAACCCTGTCAGCATCACTGGGGCACCTGCCCTCCTCTGGCAGCTGCTACCTGGGACACTCCAGCCCAAAGAGCCCACATCTGCACCCAAAGCAGAACATAGAGATCATGCACTACTCATGCATCAAAAACCACAGAGAAGCCAGCGGCAGCCACAGAACACCAGAAACCAAACCCCAGCCCAGGGATACCCTGGTGTGGGACCACGGCTGCCACCCTGGCACACTGCAGCCCTGCTCACCTGCTGCCCCATCCAGACAGAGATTTATTTTTCATCATCTTTGGCAGAAGCAGGCACACCGCAAGCGGCCAGGCCTCCCTGCCCCTATAAATATGCATCAGACAGGGTTTATGGAGACGGATGGTGCTGGGGGCTGCACTGTGGTTGAGGGGAAGGCAGAGTGGGGCTGGGCCGGGGCCCCGTGATTAATCACTGCCCACTCCGTTTAGGGGGATTCATCACGGGCCACTGTCAGGTAAATCACTGGAAAAACACCTCTTCAGTAATTAATGTGAAGTGACGGATGGACAGCCCCTGGGCCCATTAATCTGGACCATCAGCGCCGACCGAGATTATGAATGTCAGGATGCATAAACTGCCGGCAGATCAATAGGGCCAGGAACCCATCCAAGGCTCTCATTTCCGAGGCACCTCCGGTACATTAGCCTCCCCTCCACGGAGCCCCTGACCCAGGCACAAATGCTCTTCGTAGCCCCTCACCAAGAGCCAGCAGCGGTGCCAGGAAGGCGACGGGAGGCCAACCACTGGCTGGAAAGTGGCTGAGGCTGCCCATGCCACACGGCATCATCCCCTCTTCCTGATGGACAGACAGACGGCTGCCTTGGCATGACGGATGAGCCTCTCATGGCTCTCTGGAAACCGCTGGAAAAGCCCGAGCAGGGCAGTACCCCCCGGCATGACCGCGGCATCTGTGCCTGCACCTCGTGCCGCGGAGGTGGGCCGGAACACAAGGTGCAGGCACGGGCGCCGCGGTGATGCTGGGCACCATCCCAGGGCTGCCCCAATCATTTTTCTGTCTCCACAGCTCTTGTCATTTTTTTCCCCCTCTTTGATACACTAATTTTGCTGGCAGAACGATCCCCTTTATCTTTATCGACCACAAGAAAGGAACATATCCTACAAACCTTCCAAGGGCTGGATTAGTAATTTTTCAACACCAAGGCATTATACATTTTCTCACCGAATGGCAGTCTGGATGCCAGAGGGGAGGGGGTACTGGAAGCCCCCCCAGCATCGCCATTTCCAACCACAGAGAGCTTCCAACTACACTGAAGCATGTTCTGCTAAAGGATGTTTCCCAGGCACATCATCAAATGCTTTGGGGGCACCAGTGATCTCTTCAGGCTCTGCTTCCCAAGAATTTCCAGCACTGGGAACAACCAGGAGCAGCACTGCTCCACACACATCCCATGTCACCTCCAAGAAGAGCCTTTGCACACAGGATTTATGGGCTCCTCGAAAGCTTGCCATTCACCTTGCCTCACCCTCCAAAGCAGATGGTGCAGCATTAGCCAGACGGCTGGTGCTGGGAGCATCCTCTCCCCGCACATCCTCTCCCCGCACATCTCTGCCTGCCACACACTGCTGGGGAAGAGCCACTTCCCACAGCCTGGGAAGACACACGTCAAGGTGGTAGATGACCCACACCAGCAGGGATGCTGTAGCACTTTGTTTTTTCCCCACAGGGCAGCACAGCTCCTGCCCCCAGCCTATTACACACTTCATCGATGCCACAGCCACGGGTCGGCACCGACATATTTCATGCTCTGGGAGGCAGAGCAATGGCCCTGGCTTTGGGTCTCATTCACACTACACTGGGCAGGGCAATCCTCCCACTTCCAAAGTCTGGGACCAAGCTTGCCCTGCAAACTCAGGCAACAATGGGCAGCACGTCCCCAAAAAGGCCTGGGCTGCCCCAGGTGCTGTCCTACTTTACGAAGTCAACTAGCAAAACAGATCCGCATTGTGGCAGCAAGCAGGGAAAGGCCATGGTACCATGGTAAAAGTGGTGATGAGAGTGCTGCCCAGCTGCCTGGCACATAAAGCCCACCAGCACAGCATAGCCTGGCATGGCCAGGAGGATGCTGGAGCATCAGCAAGGCAGCAGCCAGAGCTCCCTGCAGGTACAGGCTTCCCTCGCACTGTTCCCAGGAACACACTGCTCACGCTGCTCGTGGGGAGCTTGTGCTCCTGGCACTGTTTGTGAGGTCTCAGCGAGCTGCCCAGTCGATGTGCCAGCCTGAGTTTCTCCTCTAGCAACCATCTGCAGCACATACGGGCAGCGTTTTCTCCCTGATTTCTCTATCCGTCCAGGGAAGGGCCCCACAAACAAGAGCAAGACAGGGCTGGCTACATCACAGACCCTGCTTCCCAATGCAGAGCGCACTGCTGAATTCCTCCATCATCTGCATCCCTGCCTGGCACATGAAGACACCTCCATTGCAGCTCTGACAGCAAAGCCAGGGGTCCTGCCACCTTCTCCTGCTGTAGGCAGGGATGCTGGCCACAGTCCTGCTCAGGCAACCTGGGAACAGACACGGATGCTGGGCTGTGGTGCTCACGTGGAGCATGCCAGTTCCCGGAGAAGTTTCGGTGCCACGCAGCACCCTCTCAGCAGGCTGCCGCATTTCCTGGCAGGGAGCTGTATTTTTAGCCTTCGAGGTTTCTAATTCCACTCAATCCATATTCCCATCGATAGAGTAGATAACCTTAAAGCCCTGATAGTGAACAGGGATGGCAATACTGGGGGATCAGGAGCCTTGGGAGACCTCATGCAGCCTTGGCATGCAGCTCGTGCACCACAATGTCACTCTTTACAGCCTGCAGCAGATTGGGCTCTTTGAAGGGGAAAAAAATAACTATAATAACAAGATTAATAAAAAGGTAGGTACAAGGAGAGTCTAAACAGCTCCGCTGGGGAACCTGCTGCTTGCAGAGCTCATCCCATGCCGGGCACGTGCCATGGTACACTCATCTACTGCACCAACACCAGCATATGGTAGCCCAGGTAAGGATTGTCAGAGATTCTGGCTACCCTGCACCTCTCCTGCTCTCAGCAGAGCTCCAGCCCAGGTCACCCAGCTCAACAGCAGGTGATGGGGCCATGGAAGGACATGAATACCTGGTGGAGACAGACAGAGCAAAGGCAAGAACACAGAGCTGCTGTTATGAGGCAAAGCAAAGCGCTTCAAGAGCTGCATCCCATCCAACGTCTGCCCACAGCCCTGTAGGATTTAAGACGTCCCTGTCCCCTGCTGCCAGGAGAAAGATGCTCTCCAGCAGCCACACCAAACATTGAGGAGGTGGCAAAAGTGTCAAAGGTGCTGAGAAAGAGAGATTTAAATCATGCCTTTCATTTGCAATACTCTTAGGAGATACCTGGAACAGGTGCTCTTAGGAGATACCTGGAACAAGAAAAGGGGAACATTCCAGACAGGAAGATGATTTGTAAGTCAATAGTGTCCCCTCACAGCTGCAGTGGGAAAAAGGGACAACAAACCAGCAAAAGGAGTTAACAGCCAGAGCACTAAGGGGAATACAAAGGACTTTACAAATATACCCAGGCAGAATCAGCACAAAAGTGAAAAGGTCTATTAATAAACAAGTAGGGAGAGAAAATTAATGATGGCTCAAAAATAAAGATGACTCAAAAGGGAAAAATCACTGGTTTTAACCAGAAAAATGCAAATGAGGCAGAGGCCTCGCAAAAACAGCTGCAGGGAAAGCAAAAACAGCATCTCCACATAGACACAGTCACCTGGCCGGCACGGCTGGTGCAGAGATGAACCTATTAACCTGCTGATACACAGTGCCAAGAAGAAACCAGGGCCCTGGTGATGGGTAGAGCAAATCAGGCACTAATTTTCCGTGCAAGAAAGGACAACAAAGCCAGAACCAAGGCACAGGATAAATCCTGTTTCTATGCCTAGTGGAGAACAAAACTGGCAGGTGAAGGAGCCTGCATACCCACCACAATGGGCTTCTGGATGATATATGCTGGCTTGTCCAGAGGAGCTATTTCAGAAGAATTGCTGGGCAAGAGACAACTTAGCTGAAGTTCAGGGTATCGTTTTATACCATCTCCCAAACTTTAACTTGAATACTGAACTGTAATTAAATGTGCAGATGAAACTGAGCAGAGAGTTGTTGCAAACACCTTCCAGAGCAGACACATCATTCAAAGGATCCAAGAAATGTAACCAGGAAACAAAGCGAGACTCAGCCTGAGAAAATGAAAGTAAAATAACCCAAAGCAACTACTCAGGGGGTAAGAGCAGCCTGGAAAGCAAGGCCCAGAACCACACAGTGCACTCAGACCAGAAAGCAAGGCCACCCCAAAATGCGCAAGGGGCAGAATCTGATCACCGGCATCATGCCATGGGCCACCCCAGGGCTGTGACAGCCCCATAGCAGGCAGCACGCAGAGCCTCACAGGTGGCATGAGGCATGAAGGATGGAGGGACAGGGACAGGCAAGCAGCCATGAAAAACAGTGTCCAGCACCTGTGAGCACCAGACGTGTTTTATAAGGCATGGGAGCCTGGCACACTAAGCACACAGGGATATGTGCAACAGCCCTGCACTCAAGGGCTGAACACTGCCGGCATTGCCCTGGGACTCTGCACACTGGGGAGAGTTACCAGATCTGACAAGTGCCATGTTATCTGGGTACGCCAGGGGCTGCCAGCCAGTGGAGTGGGAGAGGTGCGACTTCAGGTGGGGGATCAGGGCTGGGGCAGGGCGTGGGGGACATGGCTAGGAGAGGAGATGGGGTACAAGGCTAGGACAGGGTGTGGGGTTCAGGCCTGGGTGAAGAGATGGGAGAGTGCCGGAAGAAGGGATGGGGGACAGGGCCGGGAGAAGGGATGGGGGACAGGGCCGGGAGAAGGGATGGGGGACAGGGCCGGGAGAAGGGATGGGGGACAGGGCCGGGAGAAGGGATGGGGGACAGGGCTGGGACAGGGGATAAGGATCACGGCTGGGACACCAGGGCGGAAAAGAGCAGGGCAGAAGTACAGGACAGGGCAGGGTGCCCACCCCGGGCTGCAGTGCCCCCGTCCCGAGCGCCCCGCCGGGCCGGGCCGTGCCGCCCGCCAGGCCGCCGCCGTTACCAGTGGCCGCGCCGGGTCCCCGCCGCTCAGCTCCGCTCCGCGCCGCCGCTTCCGCCGCGCCGGGCCCGCCCCGCCGTGGGGAGCGCCGGGACCTGTAGTGCGGCACCGGCTCCGCCCCGCCCCGCACCCCGGGCCGCCGCTCCTCCCCTGCGCCCGTGAGCACAAGGGCCGCCGCCGCCCCGCACGGTCCTCCGCGAGTCGCCGCGGGCAGCCCCGGTGCCGCGGCGGCCCGTCCTCCCCCGGCACCGCCCGGCAGCCGGAGGGAGGGGGCTCGTGGCTGGGAGGGTGGTGGACACAGGGCTGCAGGAGGGAGAGCGGCTCCCGCACCCGCACACGGGTGGGTCCCACGGAGGCTACCGTGGGTCTCCCGTTACCGTTTAATGTCGCACGCTGGGCGGGAGCGGCGGTGCTCCCTGTGGCGGGGGCTGGCAGGTCGGCAGACGTGGGGACACCGGGCTACGGAAGCTTTGGGCAAGCTGGTGCAGCCGCCCTGGTTTGTTTGGCTGATGGACGGGGTGTCTTTGCCCACTCCCTACCCCAGGACCTGCTTCCTGGGGAGCCGAAGCTCTCCGATGCAATTCCCAACCGTTTCCCAGCCAGCTTCATGGTGTGGATACCAGAGAGGAGATGCCTCGGCAAGGAGGAATGTTCCATGGCGTGCACACCACTGGGACCAGAGCAGCCGGCAGCCAGCGCAGCTTCTGCAGCTCCCCAGGGGCTGTGCAGCTGGCAAGGGACAGGAGACTGGTCATGGGCCACCCTGGCAAGGTGCCACTGAGGCACTGAATGGGGCATCCATGCATGGGGCTACGCCGAGCATCTTATCCCTCCTCAGGTGCGGCTACAAGGCTAGGACTGCTGATGCTTGAGGTCTGGGATGCCCTGAAGTACTGGGATGTTCCTGACTGCCCAGTGTGGGTCCCAGTACAGCCACAGGGGCTCAGACTCAGATAGGTACAGTCATCCCACCTCAGACATGTGCCCTTGTGCGGGACAAGGAAGGATCATGCCAGGCATCCCCTGGGGAGCAGCCCCTCTCCCAGCCTGCTGTGGCATACAGGGGACCGTGTTCCCTCTCACAGGTAATCGATGGCAGCAGATCCTGATCGCTTTCGTTATTATTATTTTCTTATGCATGTGCGCACAGGAGATTTATCGCCAGCTATGGAGGCAAAATCAATTATTCATGTTATAAATTAGAAAATGATTTATGTTTGAGGGAGGCCAAGCAGCGTGGAGCCCCTGGCCGCATGGGAGCTGGGTTTGTCTGGAATGGCATGAGGCACCCCCTGCCAGCACTTCCCTAGTTTCTCCATCCCTCCCGTGCCGTGGGTCTCCCACCCAGGGATGCCCCTATCCCATCACAGGCCCAGAGTGACCTAAGGATAGTGCCTGGCAGGGAGCACCCAGCCTCTCCCACTTTGTCAGCCCCAGTATGTGGGGACAGAGCTTGAAGAAGGCTGGGGACTGTGGTGGCCTGGTCACCCTGGCTGGTGCAGCAGGATGATGCTCCACAGCAGTTTCCATAGCAGCAGGAACACAGTCCAAGCACTGCAAGGTGTGGGATGCAAAAGGACCCCCTTGGTTTCCTCCACTATAAGACATCTTTTCATATCTCCTCCAGCCTCAGCGACTGTGTCTGTGCTCCTGTTTCCCTCGAGGGACACAGTGGTACCCTCCAGACTGCCACCCATGGGGACAGGGACCCATTGCACCACTAACACCGCCTTGTTCCCTGGGAAAGGGCAGATGGGTGAGGGCAAGGCAGGGATGTAAAGGCACCCCACCTGAACCAGTCCCTGAGGCCAGCAACCCCAGAGACTGTAGGGCTTTGCTTGACCATGTCCCAACTTCTCCTGGGCTAGAGTGGTCTCAGGTGTCCTGGGAGTCTTCCCAGGCATGGAGATCCCATGTTCTAAGGGCTGACTGATGATCTGCACAAAGCAGGGTGGCACTGGGCTCCCACTGCTCCCAGTGCTGGGACAGGCAGTTAATTGTTGCTGTCTGGTCTGCCCCCAGCCCAGCCATGCCTTAGGCACCCTGCCCAGCATCCCATGGCTCTGCATCGATGGCCTCAGCACCTCTGTCCAAAAATCCACTGCTCACGTATCTACCCAGTGGGAGCATATGTCGGGAGCCAGCCAGCCGCTCTCTGCTGATAGCTGGGGTTATTCTTCCTTCTGAAGAACCTTGATCCAAAGCTGCCATGTCTGTGGTTCCCACGGGACAGCAGAGCAAGCCAGGAGTTGCTGCCTGGCTTTCCTTGTCTGTTCATCTGCAACTGCATCAGCTGGGGCCATGGGGAGACACAGGCTGAAAGGAGCAGCACAGGAGAGAAAGGAGCTGTTAGTGGCCCCAGGTCTGGGACTGATCTCAAATGAGCTGTGCATCCAGCTCGTGCTCATACAGCATCCCTGTGCTGGCCTGAGTCCTGGCCCTTAGGAGGGGAAAGAAAGACAGTATGGGGCAACCTCAGCCCTTCCTGAGCAGGCTTTTCCCTCTGAGCCTTGGAGCCTCCTCTCAGCCACCAGAGAGCCTGTCAGCCCCTGTGACTCCCATTGTTCTCAGGGAACTGAGAACTTGCTGGCTCAACACACACATGGAGGTGCCAGAGAGGTCAGGGGTTTTGGCTGCCCCTACCCAGCTCCTTGCCAGGATTCAGCAGGAGGAACTGAGACAGCCAAGCATGGTCCGGGGACAGGGAACTACCTTGTCCTGGGGTACTGAGGCTGTTGCAGCCACGTTAGACCCCAGCCAGCCCTGGGGACCCTCTTGGACCACATGTAGGTGTAGAGGAGTCCCTGGTTGCTCTGCTCTGGCCCTAAAGGACCCAGACAACCTGGGAAGCCACTGGGACCCAGGACACCACCAAGTTGCAAGTAGCCGGGAAATGAATGAACCACATTCTGGGACTGAGCCTTGCCTCAAGTACCTCGCTGCACCCCAGTTCCAGGGAGCCCAGCACTGGCCCGTGCTTGTGTAAGCATCCCTCTGATTTATTGCTGCAGAGCAAATTCTTACAGAGTGTTTTTGGCAGAGAAAATCTCTGGGGAGCTGCAAGGGGCATACAGGAACAACGGGGAAATCTCCTGTCAGCTCCAGTGTGCTGGGCACACCCAGAGCACCCACAGTCCTTGATCTCTCTCCCATGCCTGGCCAGGGAACACACTCAGCCCATGGGGAGGGGACTGCGGAGCTCAGGGCTGGGGTGGATTAGATCTGCTTTGCATTATTGCACCAAACACCTGGGGACTCGGCAGCTCGTGACAGTGCTGTATAATGCAGGGAAGCAGGCGGTGGTGCGGGCAGACACCGGTGCTGCCGGCGGCTCGCGGGCAGGGAAGCGGTAGGGCCCCTAGGAGTGTGGGCTGGCTGTGAAGGGGGGAGTCGGGTTCTCTTGCTCCCTGTTTTCCTGCACATAGACAATGAATAGGCACAGAAGGCAGTACTTGTGCTGCAGGAATCAATATCGCTCCAGAAGCGGCCTGGGTGCTCCTCCCCGCGCTCCCGCGGGAGCCAGCCCCCAGCGCCTCTCTCTGAGCTACCGCTGTTGTCTCCTTCCCGCGATTGCCTTCCTTTCCAGCACCCTGAGCAGGACCGTGTAGCAGCATGGGATGGCCCGTGACAGTCCCGGGGCTGGGGAGCTTCCTAACCCGGGTAGCCTGGCTGTTTTGGGAGACTGGAGGAACAAACAGGGTCCAGGTTTTATCCCAACTCGAGGTGGCCTCCGTTAGCACTCTCACAGCCTGCTCCATCGTGGCCCATTCAGTCACAGTGCCTTGAAGGTACCATGGCATCGTGGCCAGCTCTGGGAGGCACAGATGCTGTCAGGAGGCGATTTCTGCCTGTCAGACAGTGCTTGGGGACATTGCGACTGGAAGCAGCTCCCAATCTCTCCCAGCACTGGCTGTGACAGTGCTGCTGCATCCAGTGCCAGCCCTGCCCCATGGGAAAGAACCCTGCTGCTTTTGATAGATTTTAATTGATTCATCAATGGGATCCACTCGGAGCTGATAAATCTTTCAGGAGCCCTGGCAGAGGACACTGAGCTGGGCAGGCTGGGCTTCCCCCTGCCTCCTTGCAGCTGCATGGCTTCTCTGAAGCAGCTGGCTGCCCCAAGTGTGCACAAGCCCCATGGGTCCTGCCAGCCCCTACTGGCTGCCAGCAGCACCCCAGGTTCCCCTGTAGCCTGTTTGCTCTTCCCCAGCCAGGGATGCTGCCTGGGAGGGCTACAGCACAGCCTGATGCCTCCACCCTGCTGAGACCTCCTTGCCAGGGAGCTCCATTCCAGTGCTGAGAAGGGACCCCATTGTCCTTGGCCAAGAAGAGCTGATGGTCCCTAGCTCCATTGCAGCACCAGACATGTCCTTTCTTTGTCCTCTCTCCTCTCCTGGCATGGGACAGGGCAGTCCCCAGGCTGAGCACTGGTACAGGTGCATCTCCGTACCAGTCATAGCTCTGGAATCCCAGGGGGACAAGTCTAGTCCAGAGGACCATGTCCTGCAGGGAGGTGGGGGAGTGGACTACCTCCTGTCCCCTGTGTCCCAGCAGGTAGGAGAGAAAGCAGGGACAGGGACTGTGAGGCAGGAGGCAAGCAGAGGCGGATCCAGTTACAGGCAGCACGGGGCAGAGAGATGGGCAGAGAACAGCAATGCAGCAAAAAGGGCTTTTAGTGATAATAAATAATTAACATTTCTAATGATGTCCCGGCGACAGGAAGAGTCCAAGTGAGGACCTGGGGGCACTGCACATGGTGACAGGAGAGGCTGGGGACCATGTGGGGCCCAGGGCAGGTATGCAAAGGCAGGGACTGGGCTGTGAGAGAGCCACAGGGCTGGGGGTCTCAGGGCAGGGGCTAGGCACCCCTGGGGCCCCCCTGGGTGAGCACTGTCTGGGGCCCAGCCTGCAGACCCTGCTGCTGGCAAGGGTGCAGTAAACCTGTGAGGAGGAGGACTAGAAGAGGAAATTAAACACACTTCAGAGTTGACCTGACCTCTGTGTTGGTATTGCCTTACCAGGGTTTTTCCCATACCCATTGAGCACCTGAGAGGGTGCTGGTAGAAGGAGGGGACTAGGGAAGTGTGCTGGGAGGCAACAGCTCACAGGAAGCTGCTGGGATGGTGACAGTTGCCAGGTCACTACTAGCACTGGCACAAAGAGCCTCCCAGGCTGGGACATATTCAGGGGACATGGGATGTATTCAGTGGGCTGGCCTGGTGTGCAGGACCTGAGAGGGCAGAGGTCTACAGACAAGATAGGAGGTCAGACATTGTGGGACAATGACAGGGAAGGGATAGCAGGGAGAAGAGGGACCGAGCAAGCAGCCAGCTGAGCATGAGAGTACATCGCTGCAAGCCACCGCACAACAGGCATGTAGACATGGGAAAGGCAAAAGCAATGCTCGGAGGAACCAGGAGATGCATTTCTGGCAGGACCGAGGACTTCCTTGCATCCCTGCATGGGCCCCAGGGGACCTGCCTGTGCTGGAGCCAGCCTGGGAGAGGATCAGAGGTGTGACAGGGCTGCCAAGAGAGGCAGAGCCCAGAAAACCTGCGAAGGGAGGACAGAGGCTCGTGCCCAGCACAGCGCAGTCTGTGGGAAAACGGAGCACTCACTAAAAATACATCATCAGGGTGAATGCCAGGGAGGAGGAGAGCTATTTCAGCTAAAAGACAACATTAGCACAGGAACAACTGAGGATAAATTATCCATGAATACATTTAAGGTGGAAATTAGACCCTCGGAGCAGGGATGTCCCAGCACAGCCCCTGCAGAGAAGAAAGCAGTGCCAGGCAGGAGGCTTGGCAGCTGAGGGATCCCGCAGCATGCTGTGGTGACAGCATGTGCCCTCTCCTAGTGTCAAAAAGCAGCAGGGGTATACGATGGGGTGCATGCACATTGCTGCATGCACATGTGAGTCAGGTGTGTGTGTGTGCGTGGTCTTTGTGCACATTTGGGCAGCACACTGTGTGCACAGAGAGGGTGTGCAGATGGGGTGGCTGCACACAGGCTGTTGCATGTGTGCAGGTAGGTGCATGTGAGTGTGCTGACAGTGTATGCATGTGCTGTGCACCCACCAGGCTGTGTGCAGGTGTCTCGGCCTTCATGATGCTCTAGAAAGAGGAATGACAGTCCCAGTGAAGTATCCTGGAGGTTAATGCCTTGAGTCAGCACCTCTGCTCACCTGCACCCTGTTTGTGTTGCACTGTCTAGAATTTGCTGGAGGGGACAGACTCATGAGTGCTCCAGCTGTCCTGGGTGGATTCCTGTCGTGCTCCCAGAGCAGTACTATCCCTGCAAGAGCAAAGCGGGTCACCTGGCACTGCCACCACACAGGCCTACCCTGCTTGGCCATAGCACTAGCAGCTAACAGTCCTCTGCCACCCCTCTGCCTATTGCAGTGCAAGCAAGGGGCAAACTTCTCCCCAGCATCCTGCTCCCTTCTCCCCAGGGAGGTCCTGGAGTGGCAGATAAGACACCATGCAGAGGGACTGAGGGTATCAGGGCTGCCAGCTTCAAGAGGGTCCCCATTCCCTGGGAGCTCAGTCAGCATGGATGGGGCCCCAGGAACAAGGGCCTGGGAAAACTGAGATATCTTTGTACTGGGAAGAGGACAAGAGAGGTCCTAGGTGTGCAAGGATGTGGCTGGTGCTCATGCTGGCCCCCCCTCAGCAGAAGAGCCTCTCCCCGCCTGCGTGCAGCCCTCAGTGGAGCGCAGCAGCTCCCTTCCCCCAGCAGTGTGTCTGGCTGCTGCTCGCTCTAATTTCCTGTGCATTGTCCCCATCATTGCCGCCACCGTTCCCTGCGCATCCCCCCACACACCACACAGCCGGGCTCCCTATGCCCCAATGCCTGTGCCCTACCTCACCACTCCGCAAATGTCCCTGCGAACGTCCCCTCATACATCCCAGCTCGTTTCACTGATGCTCTGTGCTCCCTTCTGCAGCTCCCTGCAGACACCCGTGTCCCACCTCTGGGTGCTTGCCCCACCATGTCCCCTGTGTGAGTATGACCAAAGGGGTGGGATGGAGACATCTGGGCCAGCACAGGGCCCATGGACTGTTGCAGGCCTGTGTCTTCTGGCCATGCCAAGGTGCCTGCTGGCTGCTCTTCTCCCCTAGAGAGACATACTAGCCCAGCAGGGTGGCAGCATCCCTGTGAAGGACACTGAGGAGCTCCGACAGCAGGTATTGGGGGGCACCTTGCAGCCCCACAAGTGAAAAATCACCCTGCTGGGTGCCAGTAGCATGGGCTGGGGGCTGCAGCGTGCAAGGCCCTCCCAGCACACATGCCGTGCTTGCACACCATGTGTGTGTACTCAGGGGGTGCCATGGTGCGAGCACATCCCTGGTGACACAGCACACACACGTACAGAGCTGCGTGTGCACACACCACGCTGTGTGCCCAGCTGTGCCCACCGTGTGAGCACCCCGATGTGCACACACGGCTGTGCAGGTGCACGTGCACGGTGTGCTGGCATGTCAGCAGCCTTGCCTGTGTCTGCTGGTGGGTGTGCATGCACTCATGGCCAGAGCCGAGCCCCCGCTGTGCTGGCACGCTGCGTTTAGAGCCCCAGGGATCCAGTGTGCCCAGTGCCATTCGCAGTCTTGGCATGCTCGAGCTGGCTTCCTGTCGGCGTGTGTATGCTGTACCTGCCAGCCTGGGGAGGGCGTTGGGAGGCGGCTTGCAGTTTGTGTTCATAATTACCCAGGGGGTTACTAAACCTGGGACAAGCTAACAACTCGGCAGCAGCGGTGCTCGCCCTGAGCACACACGCACGTGCAAGGCTTCAGCCAGGCACTGGGGCTGTGGACCACTGGCAGGCAAAGTGCCTCTGCAGTTCTGGGGTGCACAGGGGCACACCAGCACAGCATTTCACATGTGTGATAGTCCCACTGGCATCCCAGCTTGGTGGGTTTGCTGGGCATCCTGGCTCACCATGGCAAATGCAGAGGGCAGGGGTGGTTCCTGCTCCATGGCAGTGCCCCGCAGCAGGTTCCCTGTGCCTGGACACCATCATGCTGGCTGTGAGGATCCTGCAGCAGGCAGTCATGCAGCAAGCCCAGTGCTCAGCCAGGCACCCTGCAAAAGGGGGTCATCAGAAATTAAATAAAGAGGTATTTGACAGGCACATGGAAGGACCTTTGTGGGAGACAATCACTGTGACAGGAGAGATCTTGAATCCAGCAGGGAAAGAAGAACCAGGAGCAACAGGCAGAAGCTGTAGCCAGACATGTTCAGTGAGAAATAAGGGCCTTAGCAGAGCAGGTGATTAGCCACTCGAAGCAGCCCGAATGGCATGGGCTTCTGCAGCTCCTGCTGACTCCCAGCATGTCTCTTCTGCTGTCTCCTGCTGTCTCTCACAGTGGCTGCAGCCCCAGACTCTGTCCTGGAGCACCTGCAAACATGCTTCACTGGTGTGACCTGGTAGCCATGTGCCCTGTCAGTGCTACCCCAGTCCCCACCATAGCCACTATCTGCTTCCAGAGACACACAGAGACCTCTGTGCTCAGCCCCTTAGGAGAAGAACATGTCAGGGAAGGCAAGCTTGCGGAAGTGCAATCCTATCCACTGGCTACAAGATTTTAGGCAAGTGCCTTGCATGATCTAAGATGGGGCCTTTCTTGCAGTTCAGACTGGCTGCCAGGGCACAGCCACCCCTAGGGTCCCTGCAGAGGGAGGTGGGTGACCTGCAGGGTGATGGCACAGGGAGGGTGCTGAGCCCTTGGGGTGTGACTGGGTGTTAGACTCATAGAACCATAGAATGGTTTAGGTTGGAAGTGAGCTTAAAATCATTTAGTTCCAACCCCTGCCATGCGCAGGGTTTCTGCCCACTAGATTGGGTCACCCAGGGCCCCATTCCAGGGATGGGGCATCCAAAACTTCTCTGAGCAACCTGTTTCTGTGTCTCACCGCCGTCACGGTGAACAATTTCCTTCTAACATCTAATCTAAATCTCCCCTCTCTTAGTTTAAAACCATTCTCTCTTATCCTACCAAGGACATAGACTTGCACTACAGGGGTGCTCAGCTTCATTCCTTTTCCCACTCCTGTGCCCAACCCCCACCGCACCCAGGCCGGGGCAGGTCACTGGCTCTGCTTGCCCGATCGTCCCAGCTGCGCTTGCAGGAGTTGGGGAGCAGTGCCCACTCGCGCCCCACCCAGCACCCACGGGGTGACTGCAGCCAGCGGGGACATGCCCCCCTCCCCGCGGCCAGCCAGCTCCCCCGACGCGGCTCCGGCGTCCCGGGACGCGACGCCCCTCTCCTCCTGGAGCCCTGCACCGCTGGCGGGCCCGGTGCCGTCGGCGATGGTCCCCGATGCCCCCCCAGGCAGCACCGCGGGGCCGGACCTGGCGGCGGGCGGCCCCACCCCGCGCTCCCCATTGGCAGCGGCGCCCCCCGCCCCGATCGCCGCCGCCGCCGCCCGCCCCTTCATAAAGCGCCGCGCGGCCGGACCGGCCCCGTCGGGAGCCGGGAGCGGCGCAGCTGGAGGCGGGAGCAGAGGCGGGAGGCAAGGCGGCGGTGCGGGATGCGCTCCCGCCGCCGCGGGGGCGCCGGGCGGCCCCCCTGGCCCGTGAGTAGCGGTGTGGTTTTGCTGCTCCATGAAGTTTCCTGGGGACTCTGGGGCGGGGAGGGGCGGCGGGGGGCGGCTCTCGACTCCGGAACGGTCACCGGCCCGGGGAGAAGTTGGTGGAGGGCGGAGCAGGATCACAGGCAAGCAGCCTGTTCCCGAGACGTGGATGTGATGCGGAAGAGCGAGGCAGCAGGGAGCGGGATGGAAGGATGCTGGGCTGGGGAGGACCGTGCTCAGGAGGCTGGAGCAGTGATGGGGGAGTGTGTGCTGGGACTGGGGAGCGCTGGTAGGGGCAGCAGGGTGGTGGACAGCGCCTCTTTATAGTGGCGCTTGTGCTTGGTCGTGACTGAGCCTGGGGACGAACTGGGGGCAGTGAGCAGAGGGGTCCAGCCATATACTTGCCTGCATGGGAAAGGGCTGGCTGCGTGCTGGTGAGTCTGAGACCCCAAGGACCTGGTGTCCCTTTGGGCCCAGCTCAGAGGCTGAGGTGACTACTCATCTCCACACTGCATTAGCTGCTGCTGGCTGAGCCCCAGCCTGCCAGGTCCGGCACTGAAGAGTCCTGCATAGGAGGAACAGGCTCCAGCAGTGAGCAGACGTAGCAGCAGGACCTGGGCTCACAGGCTTTGGCTGGAGCAGAGGCACTGCAGGGTCTGGGCTGCTTGGGGTTGAGGTGGTGTGGAGGGGGCACTGCTGGCACTCCTGGGCAGCCCAATTGTGGGAGAGGGGCTGCTGGGTCTGTGGGACATCTACCCGTCCTCTGCCCTGACAGGTACAGCTCTGACAGCCTGGTAATAGCAGGAATGGGAATATGATGTTACTGGGGCACATATAGCATGATGACATGAGGTGCTGTGATGTTGCCATGTTGTCACTGCTTTGGGGGGCCTTTGGGGTGCAATGAGGCCCCTGCTGCATGATGTCAAGAAATGTCGTAGAGGTGCTGGAGGTGACTGCGGACTGGGGTGGGATGTTGCTGCAGTGGTGGAGCATGACATCACTGGGGTGCATAGTGTGGAGGGCAGCAATGTCACGGTGGCATGTAGGATGGGGTGGCTGCACGGTGAGCCAGCTCCCACTCTCCCCATGATGTGGATCAGGGGCTAGAGATGTGCATGTGGGTACAATGAGAAGCCCCAGGAACAGCATCTCCCCAGTCATGGTGAAGAGTCTGGACCACAACCACCTACCTGCTTCTTGGCTCCCATTCCAGTCCTATTCCACCCTCCCTGCAGGGCATTGTCATCCACAGCAATGCGTGGGAGCAGATGAGCCTTATGCACTGCATCCTGGCCCTGGAGCCAGCACCCTGCCCCTGTGCTGCTGGACTGCACCCTGCGTGGGTGCCCATGGCATCCACCCACTGCCTCTACTCCTGCCTGGCACCTTGGCTTTGTGTTACCAGATTTAGCCACACTGAGCAAGCACCCTGGGATGACCACAACTCCTGAGGTGACCTTGCCACCAGATGCCACAACACAAGCCAGGACATGGCTCTGCTGGGACAAGATAGACTGAGGTCTGCCCTGCGTGCAAACAAAACCCATTAGCTTCAAACATCAGGTGGAGCTTCATGCCAGGGCCTTGGTGCTATCAGCAGCACGCTGAGAACCATGAGGCCTTTCTGCATGCAGAGCCTGAGCCTCCCTCCCTCTTCCCAAAATGGCCTGGCTCCGGGCTGTACATCCCTTCCCCATGGCACCAGTCACTGGATCCACTGGGAAAAGTCTTTTGTCTCCAATCAGGAACATTATTTCCTCCTGGAAAAGCTCCATCCAGCTTGGAGGGATTTCAGCTGCAGCTGGATGAGGTGATGGAGTATCTGGGGAACAGGCCAAGCTGTGGGGAGTGGGAGCTGGAAGGGGGAAAGACAGGGAGAGGCCTGCCAATGGCCTGGGGACAGCCACCCATTGCCTGGCTGTGGCTGTGAGGTGGCGCTGCCCTGCAGGGCCAGGGGCTCGTGTGGCAGCCCTGCACCCGCACGTCCGCAATGCGGGCGGCTCTCCCACATGCTTACACTGGTGAGCCCAGAGTGGGACTGTGGCAAAGGCTTCTCTTCCTCCCTGTCTGGCACTGCGGAGTCACACCCAGGGACTGTCCCATCCCAGTGATGGGATGGGACAATCCAATGAACCCCTGTCCCCATCACATATGTCTTGAATGGAGCATCTGCACCAGGGAAAGACCCAGGCTCCTGCCCCTGGAGAGCAGGACTGGTGCAATGGGATGCAGGGCTCTGGGTGTGCTGGGCAGTGGGGTTGAAGTTTCCTCTGCAGCTAGAGGACAGCCTCTTTGTGCCCAGACAGGTGGGCCTGAAAGCTATTTGGTTGAGTCAGGGGAGTCCTGGGCCCCCAAAGAGCTTTGGGACTATTCTCATCCTCAGAGGAGGCAGCAGCAGCAAGCTGTTCTCCACAACCTGGTGGGTCTGCCAGGATCTAAATCTGGGGTACCTTCCCCTCCCCAAGGTGGGCATATGTGGTACAATGCAGCTGCCACAGCTTCCTTTGCTTGCTGTCAGAGTCCAGTGGCATGGGGATCAGCTGGCAGAGGGCTCATTCATCTCTGTACCCATGCCAGTTTTGGGGAGGGTCTGTTCCTGGTTGGGGAGAGCAGTCCTGCCCAGAGGGATGTCATAGTCACATGAAGCAGTGTCTCCCACCTTGAGAGGTGCCCCAGCCATCCCTCCAGTTTTGTGAGAGTGGGACAGGCTGGTTTTTCTGGGTTTTATTCCAGCTGGAGCACTGGCATGTGCGTTCATGCCCATAACCTGGGGATACACAGCTGGTTGCTGGGCTCTTCCCCTCTGGATGGGATTGCCTGGCCTGGGGTGAGGGGTGGCCCTCCTGATCACCTGTGCTACAGCCAGGTAGAGCCAGCTCCAAAATCTCCGCAGCCTTGCCAGCAGTGCTGGCAGACACTGTCCTCCGCAGTCCAGGTTAATTGAGCCTCTCCTCCCAGTCTCCCGTTCTTCCCAGCATCTCCTTCTCAGGGCCGCATCCCTGTGCAAAAACCTTCCCTGGCCAGGCTGGAAGGAGCTCACCCTGCAGAGGTACTGGGAGGAACAGTGCCAGCCGGCTGGGGAAACTGATGCACATGGAAGTCACCTGGCAGAGTATCCTCATGTTCTCCCCATGGCCTTCCCCAGCTCTGGAAGACCAACTAGACAGAGAACAAGTTCCTCAGCCTGGTGAATGCCTGCTTCCTCTGGTCCTGCCAAGGGAGCAGTGATTGGTATTGTGACTTGCCAGGAATTTGGATGCCAGTGGCCCCTTGGGGCAGAGCAAGCTGAGCCTGAGCCCAGCTTTGTCAGCATCCCACAGCCCTCCTTCTGCTTCCCCAGTCCCTCCCATGGGTTGTACTCCTGCTCAGCCCCAGCCTCCCCAGTCCCTCCCAAGGCTGTACTCCTGCTCAGCCCCAACTCACTGGTCTTGTCCCAGGGAAGCCTGAAGGTGAGCACCAAGGGGGTTCCGTGCACAGGGATGCCAGAGCTGTTGCAGTGCTAAGGGGTCAAGGGGCAGGTGATGTGGCACAGGTTGGTGTGATACAGCAAGGGGTGGAAAGAGAGTGTCTCCTGTGCAAAGGCAGTGGGGCTGCTTGGGCATTGTGCATTGTGGAGCAGGGTCTCCTCCTGAAGCTGATGAGCTGCAGGTCTCTCCCAGGTGTCCAAGATGCTGGCACTGTGCCTGCTGTCTCTGGCCTGGTTCAGTGAGGGCTTCCAGCGCAGCGAGCCCATGTTCACAGCCGTCACCAACCGCCTCCTCCCACCTGACTACGACAGCAACCCCACACAGCTCAACTATGGTGTGGCTGTCACGGACCTGGATGCCGATGGTGACTTCGAGATTGTGGTGGCAGGGTGAGTGGTGCACTAGTGCCTCAGTGCCAGCAGGACCTGGTGGCCCTGCAGGGCCAGGAAGTCCTCCCTCTTCTGTGGGCTTGTGGCTGGCTGGGTGGTTGTGCACAAAGCAGGGTGGGGGTCTGCGCGTGTGTCTGTCTGTCTGTCTGTCTGCATGCGCACCCACATAGGGTGTTGGTGCCAGCTGAGTGCCTGTGTAGGACCATGTGAGTGCCCCCATCGGTCCCCGCTCTGGGGCAGTGGCAGCTGCCCAGGAGCTGGGGTCCACCCTGCAGTGCAGAGCCAGCGTGTCCCCAAGCTGTCTCGGCTCCGCTGACAGGACTCAGCGCTCTCTAGAGATTCAGTTAATTGGCTGGAGGTTTTTTATAGCCCTTTATTGGAGTGATAGCTGGGAAGGGCTGGCAGGAGCTGGGGAGGCAGGGAGCCGTGTGCTGTGCTGCCAGTGCCCAAGTAGGGCTGGACACAAAACAGCTGCTGCCAGTGGGTCATGGACAGCAGGGACCATGGTGCAGGCTCTGTGTGTGTGTGCTGGCATGGCTGTGAGCTGCCGCTGAAGGGTGTTTGTGTACTCACCACCACTGTCATCCCCAAACAAGGCTTGCACACACAGGTGTGCCCACCTGGAGAGTGTCCCTTACCCCCATGGCTCCCATCCAGAGGGATAGAGGCACAGCGGTGGCAAGCAGAGTGTAGCCCTGCTGCTCTGAGCATCACCCTGAGGCAGGAAACCATGGGCAACACTGAGGACTCCAGAGAGGTCTGGGCCACTACTCCCAGCCGTGCTGAGTCAAGAAGCCAGCTGGGGTTTTGTAAGCAGTTGTGGTGCCCGTTGTATAACTTGTTTACTGGTGCGTCGGGCAGGAATGGGCGGGGAGCCAGTGGTACGCACCTTGCTGAGAGGATTTGCCTTGTGTGCCCATTTCCCTGCCCTGGGAAAGGGCTGCAAGCAGGGACCTGCACGTCATCCTGCCCTGCTGGCTGCCTGGCCCTCACCACTGCCCTGGTGTTGCCCTGTGGTATGCAGGCCGGGTGGACATGGGATGCCTGACACAGCCCTTGGCCTCCACAGACCATGCAGGTCTCTGCAGTGCCCATAACAGGGAAAATCTGACTTCACACCCAGTGTCCCCTTTAGGATGGAACAGGGGCTTTCATCCTGCCCCCAAGCCTCAGGAAGCCATCCCCCCTGCTCACACTCACAGGTACAACGGCCCCAACCTGGTGCTCAAGTATGACAAGGCCCAGGGGCGGCTGGTGAACGTGGCAGAGGATGAGCGGGGCTCCCCATACTATGCGCTGCGGGACCGCCAGGGCCATGCCATCGGTGTGACAGCCTGTGACATCGATGGCGATGGCCGTGAGGAGATCTACTTCCTCAACACCAACAATGCCTTCTCTGGTGAGTCCCACTGGCAGTTGTGCCCCAAGCCCCCAGCACGGCTGCCTGCGACCTTCGGTGCATGAGGGATGTGTGCGGGCTGGAGTTAATTTCTCAGTTGAGTGGCTCCATTGATTGATGGCAGCACGGGTGGGACACTGAGCCCAGCCAGCCACCGAGTCAGCACTTCCAGCTGCCTATCGCCCTCCCGGCAGCACCCCAAGCAGGACAGAAGCTTCCCCACCACCCCCAGGGCTGCCCTGGCACAGGGACCCTGCACTGGAAATCCCCACTGTGCCCTGCAGCAGTTGTGCCCCTCTGTCTCGTGGCTCTCCTGTGCCTGCTGAACCAAATCAAGTCTAATCCTGCCCTGCTGGTGCTGTCCCAGTTTCTGGCATGACTGGCATGGGGAAAAGACCTAAGTGCCCCAGTCTGGCACTGGGAATCCCCAGAGCTCCCTGGCTTGGTGCTTCAGCCTAGCTCTGCCCTGTGTCCCTGACCTCCAGGCAGCAGATCTACCTTCCTGATGCTCCTAATTACCCGGGCTGGCGGTGGCTGCCAGCACACCTGTCCCTAAATCAGGCGCTGCCATTGCCGCTGTCACAAGCAGTGCAGCTCGCTGCCTGTGCCTGGCACTGAATCGATTCTTTTTTTTTCTCTTTTACCTTCCTGGGGATGATCTACAGGGCTGCACGCCATTGGGACACATTTTACCTTAATAAGTTGATTCTTCTGTGTGTCTCCAGGTGGCCCTTAAGGGTCATGAGGGCTCTTGCAGCAGCAGCCCAGCCCTGGGCAGTGTAGGGGGCTGTGGAGACAGCAGAGGTTTGGGATGCTCTGCGAAAAGTGTACCTCCTCCACAGCCTTCCCTGCTGCAGGGCCCCCTCCCCAGAAGGAGATGGGATGCTGCAGGCCACTGACCCGTACCCCTCTCCAGGCATGGCCACCTACACAGACAAGCTCTTCAAGCTCCGCAATGGGCGCTGGGAGGACATCCTGAGCGATGAGGTGAACCAGGACGTGGCTAGCCGCTTTGCTGGGCGTTCCGTTGCCTGCGTGGACCGGACGGTGAGTAGGCAGGGCTCTGTGGGCAGGGGCATCTCTGCTCCCTTCCCACCCCCAGTCCCCTCCAGTGGAGTCCTGGGGGACCACTTCCCTTGCTAGCCCCATCCCACCCCTGCCAATGGGGCCAGGGGTGCCCCCCAGCAGCCTGTGACTGGCAGGGCTGGCAACTCCCCCAGCCGTGGGGACGGCGGATGCCTGTCCATGTGGTTGCCACCAGCTGATAAACTTGCCTGTCGAGGTGATTTATGCTCCTGTCACTTGCTCTTTCTTCTTCCTCCTCCTCCAATGGTTTGTTTCCAAATGATTATCACTAAATCAGGGTGCAGCTGCTGCATGGGACAAGGAGGGCGGTGGAGACTGGGAGGACCTGGCACACCAGAGATGCTGGGGGGGTAGCGTGCCCCATGCCAGCACTGTGAGCCTGTGGACCAGAGAGCTTCTGAAGGAAAAAGTGCACATACCCACTCCAGGGATGTTTTGCCATGGGCTTTGCAGAGCTCTTGCTCAGCACACAGTAGCAGTGCCTGCTCCCACAGAGCAATGAGGGCATCCACGGCAGGGATCCTGTGGTCCCCGTGGAGATGGGTTTTGGGTGGCTGGGTACTGAGGTGGTGCTGCTGGCTGCAGGGCTCCGGAAGGTACTCCATTTACATCGCCAACTATGCCAGCGGCAATGTGGGCCCCCATGCCCTGATTGAGATGGATGTGGCTGCCAGTGACCCCGCCCGTGGTGTCGTGGTGCTGGTGGACGTGGCTGCCCAGGCTGGCGTCAGCAAGTACACAGGTACCCGGCAGCTGTGGCCCCGTGGAGGGGACGGTGCACTGCTGGGCATGGTGAGCGTGGGACCCCGCTGTGGCGGGGCTGTGCAGCCGCGTATTGGGCTGCCTGACTGCCCCATCTAGTGGCAGCCCCGGGGCCGGGGAAGGGACCGGGACCACGGCATGCACACCTGGCAGGACCCCCGTGCCCGCCATCACTTGGGCTGATCCCTCCAGACCTCGCAGCATCCACAGGGAACTTAGTGGGGCTGTAGGCACAGGAGCGGGGCAGCGGGGAGTGTGCCAGCCTGTGCCTCATGCTACCCCATCACCACGGGGACCGCTGCATTCCCCAGTGATAAATTGTCACTAATTAGGAGTGTTGTCACCATGGCAATGGCAGTGATTAGGGTTGGGAGTAAAACAACCGGCTTCCAGGCTCAATTAGCTCCTGATGAGAGGGATTGGAGGTGGGCAAGGAGGGACACCGGCAGTGGGAAGGGGAGGTGGGGCTCGGAGCACTGGGTGGGAAACACTGAAGGAACACGGGGAGCACAAACACCTCTGGGGCAGCTGTCCCCTCACTCACGGGCTTCTGTCTCTAGGGGGCCGTGGAGTGGCTGTGGGCCCCATCCTGAGTGACAGTGCCTCTGACATATTCTGCGGTAATGAAAACAGCCCCAATTTCCTCTTCCACAACTGGGGGGATGGGACGTACAGGGACGTGGCGGCTGCTGTGGGTGAGTAGAGGGACCCTGGAGGAGCGCCCAGACTTTGGGGACCTAGGAGCAGGCTGGTTCTGCCTGTCCCTGCGTGCACAGGATGAGTGCAGGGTGGAGGGACAGCCTTGAGGACCCAGAGCCCCACTAACCACCGGGCAGGGGGTGATGTGCACTGGGGCATCCGTCAGCACAGGGGTGCAGCCCTGCGCATGGGGGACCTGTCTGGGTACCATGGGGCACATTCCGGGAGGCAGCCTGGGGTGAAGGAGGCAGGGAGGGGTTCCCGTCTCCCCCTGTCCCCTTGCGGTTCCCCAGGGCTGGATGACCCCTACCAGCACGGACGCGGTGTGGCGCTGGCTGACTTCAACCGTGACGGCCGAGTGGACATCGTCTATGGCAACTGGAACGGGCCGCACCGCCTCTACCTACAGAGTGGAGCCCCTGGGCGCATCCGATTCCGGGTGAGGGCTGGGGCTGGGATACACCCACCGATGGCTTTGCCATTGAGCCACCGCAGCCAGGGGAGCTTTTGAGCCCCAATTCCCAGTGAGGAGGGGACTCGAAGAACCAAAGCAGGACCCAGTGTCCTGCTTCCTGTGCCCATTGTCACGCCATGCCCATCCCTTGTGCAGGACATCGCCACCCCCAAGTTCTCCATGCCATCCCCCGTCCGCACTGTCATTGCAGCTGACTTTGACAATGACCAGGAGCTGGAGGTTTTCTTCAACAACATCGCTTACCGCGGCTCCTCTGCCAACCGCCTCTTCCGGTAGGAGCCCGGTGGGTACTGGGGGAGCTGGGGAGCCTGCACCCTGCTCTGGGAGACAAGCAGCCCTCACACCACAGCCAGGCTCACAGAGCTCTTCTCCAGCAGTGCCACGGCTCAGGCTCAGCTAATAAAAGATGCCGTGACTGAGCCCTTCCCAGTGTCATTACCAGCCACTACAATCGTGCCTACAGCAGCCCCTGGGGTCCCCAGCACCGCTGATTAGCTGCTGTGTGGAAGCTTGTTCTTGACTCCTGTTAATTGTGAGGGTCAATTCCTTATTACTGCTGTGTAGCACCTCCTTGCCCGGTGTGTGGGGTGGTGGGAGATGGTTGTCTACCCGTGCTTGCACTTGTGGGTGAGTGGAGGGCAGTGGCTTGTCGAGGAGTCCTTTGGAGACATCGCCAGCTCCTGGAGTGTTTGGAGTTGGTGCGGCTACTCTGCAGTTCAGAATCACAAGCTCTCATGAAATTCCTGTTGCGCCTGCATTGAGTGGGGACATGCCAACAGGGGACAGTTGCATCGCCATCCCCACTGCATAGCCACCAGGGCTGTCACCTCTACCATGATTCTGCAGGAGGGTCAGACACTGCCCAGGAGGGTTCTGAGTACAGCAGAGAATGGCATTAATACCCTGTGTGTGTTTGGCAGGCTCATCCGCAGGGAACACTCAGACCCCATCGTGGAAGAGCTGAATCCAGGGGATGCACTGGAGCCTGATGGACGGGGCACGGGTGGGTCCCCCTGGCTCTGCTGGTGGAGGTCCATGTGCCACAGCTCTGCCTGGCACCTTCTATGACTGGGGATGCTGCATGGCTGGCTGAGTCATCTGCCTGCTCCCCACCAGCAGGCTGGAGCTCCCATCACCCAGGAATGGCCCCATGCTTTCTCCTTCCACCCATACCCAACTAACAGTGCCATCTCCAGTTCCCCTGGGATTTGCTCTTGGGGGGCTCCTTCCTGGGTGCCCACTGTTCAAAGTCACCCTCTGTATCTGAGAGAGGGTGAGGCAGTTTCCTGTATCCCACAACCCTCCAGGCATTACCTGTCCCCTCCACTGCCCAGGATGCTGACACACCTGACTGCAGGATGTCACCCACACAGAGACACTTACTCCTACACTGGAGTCACTCTATCTTCCCTATTGCTCCTGCATGGCCAGGAATGCTGCTGTTGCCCGTGGAAGGCTGCACCAGCAGCAGGGTGTAGCGGTGGGAGATGTGGGGCCTGGCCCTAGGCATGACATGATCCTGTCCTTGCAGGAGGTGCAGTGACAGATTTTGATGGCGATGGGATGCTGGACCTCATCCTATCCCATGGTGAGTCCATGGCACAGCCGATCTCCATTTTCAAGGGCACTCAGGTGAGTCAAGCAGGGGGTCCTTGTGTTGTCCCCATCCCTTTTGTCGCTCCCAGCTCAGTCTCCTTGCTCCCTCCTCCCTTGCAGGGCAGAAGCAACAACTGGTTGCGAGTCATTCCCCGCACCCGCTTCGGGGCCTTTGCGCGGGGGGCCAAAGTGGTGCTGTTCACGCGACGCAGCGGGGCCCACCTGCGCATCATCGATGGCGGTTCGGGGTATCTCTGCGAGATGGAGCCCGTGGCACACTTTGGACTGGGTGAGACAGAGGGTCAAGGGGCTGCCTTCACCCACAGCCTTCCCTGGCACTTCCCTGGGCAGGGTCCATGTCTGCTGCTCTGTTGTCCTGCAGCACAATAATCATCCATGCCTGTCACCCTGGGTATGGTGGGCTCTGTGGGAGACTGAGCAGGGTGCCCAGCTACTGCAGCTCTGCTGCAAGGGGCAGCTGCCCCCTTCCCCACCCTTTGTCTGCTACTTTGCTCAGACACTAGGGCTTTCCCTGTGTTTTAGCCCTCCTCTGGCTCAGCATGGCCAGCAGCCAAGCCCACAGGAGTGTATTTCTGGCCGTTGGCAGATCATCCCATTGTCCTCACCCACACCCCTTGGACTACATCCGTGTACATGGGCTGTCAGCATGAGCACCTGGGGCCGGGCTTGGGGAGCAAGGAGCATTTGGCCCTCCCATCCCTACCACCCCACTGGCCTCCTTTCAGCCCCTGCCCACCCTGGAGACCCCCCCTTTGATGGGCTGCCCGCCTGCAGGGCATGACGAAGCCAGCAGCCTGGAGGTGACCTGGCCAGATGGCCGTGTGGTGTCACGAGCTGTGGCCAGCAGTGAGACCAACTCTGTCCTGGAGGTCCCCTACCCCCTGGATGTAGAGGAGCCACTCATGCCTGCCCCGCTGGAGGTGAGGGCTGGGTGTGGGTGCAAGGCGGGAGACTTTGGGGACAGGAATGAGAGGTTGGGCTCTGCTGGCTCTGTGGCTGTCCAGGGCTGATTCCTCCCCATCCTGGCGGTCTCTGCTTCTCCCCAAATGCAGTGCGGGCAGGGATTCTCCCAGCACGAGAATGGACGCTGTGTAGGTGAGTGGCTGCTGGGGGCACAGGTGCACCTGCACCCGGGATGCTGCAGCATGGCCCCAGGGGGGACACAGGGACATCGTTCCGTGGCTGCCTGCCACATGGCTTAGTGCCAGGTACAGCTGTCTGCTTGGCACATGGCCTGGGGACAGGGCAGCAGCACGGCTCCAGAGGGGGACCGTGGTGTCACAGGGAGCAGCGAGAGCGCTGTGCTGTGGCGGGAGGCATGGCTGGCATGTGGCAGGCATTGTACTGGAGCTACGAGCAATGAAGGGGTGTCAGGGATGCAGCAGGGTGGCTGTGGCCACGCTGTGAACCTCCTGGGTGGTAGACATGGCTTATGCATGGCTACCACTGGGGTGATCATCCAGCATGTACAGGGGGAACTGGAGGGGCCATGGCTGGGAGTCCCAAGCTCTTTGCCCAGCCATCTAATGCTGAGGACTCTCTTGCAGACACAAATGAGTGCACTGAGTTCCCCTTTGTCTGTCCCCGGGACAAGCCCATCTGCATCAACACCTATGGCGGGTACCGCTGTCGCAGCAACAAGCGCTGCAGCCGGGGCTTTGAGCCCAACGAGGATGGCACAGCTTGTGTGGGTGAGTGATGGCTGGGACACCCTGACCCCATGCCAGCTGGCAGCAGCCCCAAAGCACCACCTTGGGATGGTGCTGCACCCCTGATAAAGGCCTGGCCACATTCTGCAACTCGTTGGGTGGCTGTCCAGCCACCTCCACCCTAGCTCTGTCTGTTCATCCTGCGCCTCACACTGAGTCACCACTGACTCCCCTTCTCTTTCTCTTTGTTTTTCTCTCTTGCTCCTTCTCTGTGCAGCTCAAGTGGCCTTTTTTGGGGGATACCCCTCTGCTGGGAGCTGGCCCAGGCTCCCCCACAGTGCCCTCCTCCCTCTAGTTCTCGGACTCTGCCTTTGCCTCTATGCACTTTAATCCCTGCCTGTAACATGCCAGAGCAGCCTTGGTGGAAGGACCAGCTGGCTTCTGCCTGTCTCTCTTTCTCTCTTTTTCTCCATGTCCAACTGCCCTCGAAGCGCTGGCTGTGACCTACCGGGGTGACCTGCAGTGGGACAGGCACGGACCTGGCTGTCCCATGCACCGTCGCTGGGAAAGCAGCCCTGGGGCAATGCAGCAGAGCCCCTTCCCCAGCATCCCACTGCCCCAGTGCTGCTCCTGCGACGCTGGCACCTCCCAGGTGGTCGCTTGCTCCGTCGCCTCAATACTGTACCATGTGCCTGCTGGTTTGGCCTGCGACGTGTGTGCTTTGCCTGCCCCCTCCTCGGCGGTGGGGACCACCTCCCCAGCCCTGGCAGAGGAGGGTCTCCCCAGTCCTGCAGGGGCAGGACCCTCCTGCTCTGTTTTTTAATGTATTGACCCTACTGTTTGGAGTCGGACCCTGCTTAGTCTTCCAGCCCTTCTCCCAGAGAACTCCCCAATAAACTATATCCCATCTATTAACCTGGCCTGCTGAGCTGTGCAGGGCAGGGCTGTGCCCATGCTTCTGCCCACCCTGCCCTGGGGCTGCATGGGGAGGGAGCTCAAGGTGGGGAGCATCCCCGCTATGCCCCAGCTCTCCCTGCCTCAGGGCTGGGAGCTGGCTGGAGGGTGACAGTGACCCTGGGCAGCTCTGCATTGGGGACACAGCACTGGAGGGGCTGGGGTGCAGCAAGCAGCCCTGCCTGCACCCCAGCAAAAGGGCTGTGCTGCCTTCTGCTGGTGTGCTGTAACCCCATGCTGCTCTCTTCCCCACTACCAGACATCGACGAGTGTGCTCAGGGCTTGCACAACTGCAGCCAGCTCTGCACCAACACCCCTGGGGCACACACCTGCCGCTGCCACCCAGGCTTCCGCCCCCTTGATCCTGCTGCCAGCCGGTGCCTGGGTGAGTACCTACAGGCAGCAACTGGCTGCCCACTCGTGGCACCCAGCCTGGTGCAGCCATGCTGCCCTGGGAGCAGAAATGCTGTTTCCTGGGGTGCCCAGTTGTGCTCACAGCCCTAGACCTGGAGGGTGGGATGGACAGACTGTGGCTGTGCAGGAGTTTGTGGAGTAAGAAGGCATCTGCCACCCAGCAGCCTTGGGACAAGCAGTGGCAGGACCACCTGCCTTCATGTCCCAGGTTAACTCAGCCTGCCCCCCCTCATGCACCCTCTCTCCTTGCCCATGCCAGACAATCCCTGTACCCTTGGCACTGCTCTGACCCTCTCTACTTCTTTACCAGACATAGATGAGTGTCAGGCACAGCCTGGCCCCTGCGACCATATCTGCCACAACACCCACGGCTCCTTCCACTGCCACTGTCACCGCGGCTTCTCCCTGGGCGCCGGTGGGCGCTGCCGGCGCAACTAGCCTGCCCTGGCACAGCCAGGTGTCCCCTGCTCACCCCCAGCCCTGTTCCAGTTGCACTCGGTGCCAACTGAATAAACCCTTTCCTGCACTGGCTTCCTCGTGTGTCCCTGTCACTGGGGCCACTTGACTGCTACACAGGTCTGTCCCTGTCCTCCCATAGACTGCCCCATCCCTCACCCTCATTTCCCCCACACTCACCATCCTCGTGGGGATCTGTACACACCAGTGTGATAAGGGATACCCAGCCTGACTCTTCCCCCACAGTGTTGTCCTGCTCCCCCACCACCACCAGCACAAGAAGATGCAGGGCAGGCAGTGGGAGAAGAAGCGTGGGGTTTATTGAGGAAGGTCTCCATGCAGGGGGGCTCCAGCAGGAATGTTGAGGCCAGGGCCACCCCTCACACACGTCATGACCGAGCCAAAGGGAGTCCCACAGGGCAGAGTCCTCCCTCCAGGACCCCAGGAGAGAAATGCTGGCTCGGTTCAGCCCTGCACCCGGACAGGAGTTCTCCTCGAGGTGCTGGATGTCACAGGGACCCTTGTATTTCCCCCTATCTGACCCTGGACCATGAACCTCCACACCTTGCAGCCAAGCCCAGGTGCCCATTGGGGTCCCCACCACAGGCCAGGCTGAGAATTAGGGTGCTGGTGGCAGATGCATGCAGGACACGTGGGCAGGAGAGGGCTCAGCAGTGTGAGAGGAAGGGTCCCGGTGGAGCTGCTCCACTAGGCACTGTCCCTGCATTGAAGCAGGTCATGGGGCAGTGCAGGCAGGGAGCTGCAGCCAGGTATGGGCAGGCTCTGCCAGGACTGGGCAGGGAGCCTGCCTCAGCCATGCCACAGCTTAGCCTCAACTATACTGGGCCATGCATGAGCCTGGGGCACATGGCACAGGGGCAGGAGCCTGCCCAGCACTGCACCTCCCTGCCTTGGACACTGGGCTGGGGAGCTTTCTGGGTCCAGCTGGGTTTAGCACCAGGTCAGGGAGGGAGCAGAAGCGAGTGCCCAGTGTCATGGCAGTGCTAAAGGATGCTGCTGGCGAGGATGCACTGCCAGATGGGTGAGAGCATGTGGCCAAGGCTGGGGAGCAGCAACAGGCAGCATTTGGGGCAGGGCTGGGGAGAATGTATGGCACCATCATGCAAAAGAAGCGGCACCAAGGCTCTGCAGACACCCTGGGCAGTGGACATGCAGCAGCTGAGCCCACGCCGTAGCACCAAGAGCAGGGTGCCCCAAGGAGGGGGTGAAGCAAGAGCTCAGTGCCTGTGGGCATGGGGCTAAGTGTGCATCCCCCCCTTAGTGCTGCTGGGGGCTTTTCCAATCCCCTGACTCCCCGATCCATGGCAACAGGGCACTGCCACCTGTGGCTGCCCACAGCAGGGCAAGCCCCCTTCGCTTGGGGCAGGGACAGCAGCACCAAGAACACAGAGGGCTGCGGGAGCCCCTTGGCAACAGTTTGGCTCAGTGGGAAGCACCTGGGATACCCCAGCACTAGCCCCTGCCCACAGTGGGTCCGATCAGGGCCAGACTCACTGTGGGGGGCATAGAGTAGATGGGGGTGGGCAGCCCCACCGGGTAGCCACAGCCTCCCCCTCCCGCTCTCCCTGGGCTCAGAAGCGGGTGCTCTGGTAGTGCAGCCTGCGGAGCTCGGAGAGGCCACTGTCCCGGCAGTACGAGTCCCTGCAGGGACTCCCTGCCAGTCACCGGCCCCCCGCCCCACCACCCCCACCGCTGCTGCTGCTGGAGCTGCCGCTGCTGGAGCTGCCGCTGCTGCACCGGTCCTCGTAGATGGAGATCTCAATCTGGGCCCCGCTAAGGATCATCAGTGAAATGTGCTAGCCCAATTGCCTGGCAACCACTCCCATTGTCCCTCCACCCCTTTCCATCCCCCCAGCACCCTGCTGCCTGCAGGATACGACCCTCATGCCACGCTCCAGAGGATCAGTGAGCAGCAGCCCCCGTGGCGCATAGATCTTCTCATTCTGGTCCTGGATATACTTGGAAATCTTCTTCAGTACCTGCCAGCACACGGAGGGACACTCAGGGCCTGCCAGCAGTGCTGCCTGCTCTGGCCTTCAGCCCCCTGCTCCCTGTGCCATCCCTGTGCCTACTGCCAGACATGCCCATCCCTGAGCCCTCCCTGCACCTCAGCACCTTCTCATAATGTGTCTCCATGCAAAGGAAGATGAAATAGGCAGTGGCACAGGCCAGGCACCCCTCCAGGTATGAGCTGCCCCCAATCTTCTCTGCCTCAGCGTAGAAGCCGTTCAGGGTTTTCACAGTTTCCTCAAAGAGTTGCCGCTCAATCTAGGACAGAAACCAGAGTGAAGAGGAGTCTGGCCAGAGGCTGACTCCCTGCACCGCCCTGTCCCCATTCCTGAGGGGATCTGGAGAGCACTTAACTCTCTCCTCCCTGCCCAGCTGATGCCTCAGCTCGCTGGCACCTGCCCACATCCCACCCATGCCAAGGTCTGCTGAGCCTGCAGGCTTCACCAGAGCCTCCCAGTCCCCAGTAGCATCCAAGTCTTTGCACAGCAGGCAAGGTGACTGTGATTGCATGCACCCAGCAGCACTGACTGGCCCAGGGCTATACCACATCCCATGGAGGCCCCACGCCTTTAGACCCCTCTACCCTCTGAGCCCCTATAAGGCACTGCCATAGGGCACCACCCTGTCAATCTGTCAGTCTTCCTACCCGGCTCTCCAGTTCAGGGGGAAACTTTGTCTGGAACTGGCATGTGGTCCCATCACTGTAATCCCGCTGCACGAAGACCTTGGTGGCCAGGGACGCGCTGCGCCGCAGCTCCTGCAGGCTGTGCACCTGGGGGCAGTGGGTGATACAGGGGGGCTGCAGCCAGCGGGTGCCAGGCATCTCTGCTGGAGAGCTGGGGTCCTGAGGAGCAGCCATTCCCCCAGTGTCAGGGTCTGTAGGCTCGCACAACCCCCAGGACAGGGAACCCCTAGCATGGGCTGTGTCATGCCGTGAGCACAGCTCAGTGCTGGAGATGCGAAGCAAGTGGTGAGGGGAGGATGGTGGCAAGGGGAGGGTGCTGTGGCAGCCCCCTGCTCAGAGCGTGGGCGAATGAGTGTGCTCCCTGCCCCAGGCTGCTGTCAGAGCTCACCCATACTGGTTCCTGCATGCACGAGTGTGTGTTCATAGCGGGCCATGGCCCAGGGAGGGGATAGCCCTGTGTCCTAAGCAGCACCCCAGTACACAGCCAACCCAGCAGCTCCTAGGCAGGAAGACGGGAGTGAGCCGAGCAGGAGCAGTGGCCGGGCAGCAAGGCTGCAGCAGTGGCACAGTAGGTGAGCAGGCTGCAGCGGGGAGGCTGCAGAAAAAGGATCAGCAGATCCCGCGGTAGATGCTAAGCCCTGATTCCCCATGGGGTGTGAAGGCCCGTGCTAGCCGCCCGAACTCTGGGTTGTGGGGTGGCTGGAGAGGTGGATAGAGGGACCAGGTTGTGCCAAGGGCGGGTCTAAGGCCCCTCCCTGCGCTTGCCCTGGGTGACATGGGGCCACCACCTGCTCTCTGCCCCACAGACCGTATGTCCCTGGCCCACGTCCCGCCCACGGCATCTGAGACAAGGACCCCAAATCCCACAGCCATCCCTCTCCCCAGGGTGCCCCAACCCAAACGCACGCTGCTCCCTCCACCAAAGGCACTCTGCACCCACCCTGCACCCCCACACTCCTTCAGGCACCCCCTATACACACCGGCCTTTTCGTGCACACAGAACCCTCGCAGCCCCCGGTCCCACACTCCCCCCGCACGGACCCCAGCGCCGCGCTGTCCTCCCGCAGCAGCACCGTTCGCGGAGCCCTCGCCCCGCCGCGCCCAGGCAGCCGGTGGCGGCGGGCAGGGCAGGGCGGAGCGGGGGGGCTCCGCCGCAGCGCGGCCCCGGGAGGTGCCGCCGCCGGGGTGCCCCCGCCCTGCCGCCGCGCACCCACCTCCGTGGCCATGGCGCGGCGGGCGCCGGGCCGGGCTGTGCCGTGCCGGGGGGGCCGGACCGGACCGGACCGACGCCGTCACCGGGGCCGTGCGGAGCCTCTCGGGGCCGGGCGCTGTCCGCGGTGCTGCCGAGCCGAGCGGCGGAGGCGGGCCCGGCCGCCCGTGTGCGCAGCCGCCCGGTCCGCCGCGGCCCGCCCCGAGGCACCGGGGATGGGCGCCCGCTGATACCGGCACGGGGCCCCTGCAGGACGCGGGCCCCTTGCTGCGGACGGCGGTACCCGCTGCCCCGCGGCTGGCCCTGGAGAGGGGCTTAGAAGGAGGGTTGCTGCTGGGTGTCCCCGGGGGTCTGGCACGGCGGGTAGCGGAGCCCGGGTGCCTTTGGGATGCAGCTGTAGGTCCCTATGGGGGAACTTGGCTGCCGAGGGGGTGCTGCTGGAGGTAACAGGGGGTCTGTTCCATGAGGCTGGAACGGCAGCGATCTGGGGAGTCGACCGTGCGGCTGGCAGTTCGCCGTGCCAAGGGCCCTCGTCTGAAGCTGTTTGTTTGCGAAGGAGTTGCAGCTGGCGCTGCGGTCGCAGGGCGGGCAGACATCAAAGACAGAGCTAACGAATTCCCTATTATCTCTGCCCATTGACAGCTCAATTAGAGCCGGAGAAATGCCAAACGGGGGGAAGAGACGCTCTCCCGAGAGGTGAAGGAGGGGGCGGCTCCTAGCTGGGACCGTGGTGGGGTGAGAGGGATGCAGTAGCTGGGCACAGGGCCCTTGGCAGGCAGGAGAGCAGCCAGCCCTTCCCTCAACACCTGGGCGATGCTGGAGGCAGCGCAGGGCCCTGCCAGCGTGTATGCCTTGTCAGGGAACACAGCTAACACAGCTAATAGAGCTAACACAGCTAACACACACAACTAATACAAAGAACACAGTGAACACAGCAAACACAGCATGGCCAGCTGCCTGCAGTGCAGGGGCAGCTCTGTCTGACTTCTAATCCCCCCACCCTGAGCACCAGTGCAGGCTTTGGGCAGGGCAAATAGAGGCAGAGCCCTGGGGTGGTTGGTGCACAGTCCCCATTCTCTAGAGCAGGCAGGGTTTGTTACCAAGGGACCAAAGGACACATGCAGTCAGGGACCCCAGTTGGAGGACACATCTCCCCCACAGACACAAAGCTAGGGATCCCATAGTTTTTGGGGAAACCTCTTGCTCCCATGGTTCAGAGCAGCCCTGCCAGCCCACAGCCCGGAGCAGTGAGGTACACCCTGCCCTGACAGTGCCACAAAACCAAAGGACCCCCCTCAGGGGGTGGCGTGTGAAGTCTCCCATGCACCCAAACACGTGCATGCACACTGGCACAGGCACTCATGCATGCAATCAGGTGCCCACATTTGCCCACATACCCCATGTACCCCAGGCATGCACTCTGATGCACATGCATTGTGCTTACACTCCCAAGCATGTCCCCAGATGTCCCCAAACCGAGACCCTGCATCCCATCTCCCTCCCGTGCTGCATGTCACTGCCACGTCAGTGCTCTCCTGCCCACCTGGCAGGTCCTGCCAGTTGCCATGGCAATGCTGTGCCTGCCAAGAGATGAAGTTTGCTCTCCCGTGCTGCAGTGAGGGGCCAAGAGCAGTCAGGGGGCTTTAGCTGTCCCCGCCACCCCAGCCTCTGCCCATCATCCTCCACCTGTAGTGTTGCCCCAGGGATGTCTCTTCTCTGGCTGCACCAACCCAGGTTCTGGGCTCCATTTGTCTCATTAGCCATGGACCTGCTGTCTGCAGGACCAGCGCACGTGTCAAGAAGTATCCTTTGTCATCCCTTTGACATCACCCCATTATGGGGAGCCACTCTCTGCCAGCCATACTGCCCAGTGACAGGCAGGACACGGACAGCCCTGACCTGACCCAAAGTCAGGGTGTATCACCATACAGCCCCTGACCTGACCCAAAGTCAGGCTGTATCACCATACAGCCCCTGGCCCTACCTGTGGTATCTGTGGTCCCCAGCACCTCCAGAGCCCACCAGGGTCTACCAGCTCCCCCAGGCAGGGTGCACCATCATGGGCTTTCCAGTTTTAACCAGAGCAGGGATAGACTCTGCTGGTTCCCATGCAGAAGAAATAGGCTGCTGCCATGCCATGCCATGACAGGTTCTGCCATGCTGTGCCATGGCTTCCAGCAAGGCAGGTCAGAGGTCGAGGGGGCTGGCATAGCCAAAGGGATCCCAGGCAGTAGGATCAGGGACAGTAAGAGCTCAGGGCAGCCCTAAAATGCTGCGTGGCCCTGTTGCTCCCTCAACCCCAGCACTGTGAGGGGGCTGGCAAGGTGCCTGCAGCAACAGGGCTCTGTCCCTTTTGCTCCATCTGCTCAGCCCTGAGGGACTATTTTTAGGCTGCCCTGCAGCAGGGATAGGCATGGCTGCTGCCAGAGCTGCCTTCACTCCCCTACTTGACTTTTCCTCTGTGCCTGGAGTGAAGTGACTCTGACCCGTCTTGCACAGACCCCTTGGATCGGATCTCCTTTTACCTCTGGCTCTGGCTAGCTGCCCACAGGCCCTGCCCCTGGCCCTATGGGACAGACACAGGACATACTTAGGATCCCTATGGCCAACCCTGCACAGACAGTATGCCTGTGCCCATCACATCACAGCAGCCATGCCCCAGCAGTGCCCCTGCTTCAGCCCCTGCACTTGGCTCCCAGACCAGGAACAGGGCGTGTCCCTAGTGTGTCTCTGGGTGCACACTTCTGCACCCCATCCCAGCATCTCAACCCTCCCTGTAGCCCCAGCAGGGTGGCTGGAGGCCATGGAGGACAGCTGGAGTCCTGCAACCAGTCCAGGACCAACCCCTGGGGCTCCATCCTGCACCCACTGCCTGCTGAGCCCCCTCTCCTGCCTGTCGGGGCTGTCAGCGGCCCCAGCTCTGCTTCAAAGAGGCCACAACAGGGCCAGGTTCTGGCAGCTGCTTCCCACGGCACTGGGAGGGCTTTCATTATTGGTGGGGGAGCATGAGATCACCATCCAGTGAGGACAACAGTGACATTTGGGAGGCACAAAGACAGTGGGGCCATATGATTAGCTGATAACCTTTTCTGAGAGATGCCAGGTGTGTGCACCTGTGGGGGGGGAGGGGGACACATCCCCCACACTGTGAGCCTCTGGAAAACAGCTCCAAGTGCCTCAGCCTGCCCCTTCAAGCAGGACATGGAGACTGCCCCAAACTGGGGCCACTGACCCTACTGACTGAGCACTCCAAGAGTGGCCCCCCTCTGTGGCATCTGCAAGCACTGCCATGTTCAGCTGTGTCCATACCAAGGGGTGGTTCTGGTGCACCCCACTGCGCTGGGAGCCCCTGCAGAGGGTGGGGACAGCCCCCTAGCACATCCTGAGGAAGTCCACAGGTGCTAGGGGACTCAGCATCCTCCTGCAAACAGGCAAGCAGAGGAGGATGTGGTTTTGGAGCCAGTTGCCAAGGTCTGGCTTTAGCAAAGGTGCCAGATGAGAGCTGAGGCTGTGCAAGGATTGCTACCACACAGGGATGGGGTTGTGCTGGGAGCAGACATGGGTGGCTTTTCCCACCTCCCCAGTGGGGTGGGGAGGGGCAAATAGCACTACATAGGAGGTCCCTATGTGTAGTGCCACGCCATGAAGCAAAGGGACTCTTCCTCAGAGGGTCCCCCACATGGGACATGCCCCCTCCCTGCCCTGCTGAGCAGGACCAGGTGCTGGGGGCCAGGACCGGGGTGTCCAGCAGTGAACAGGGAGGGTCTGTTTGCAAGCTGGCAGGAACTGGGTAGGGCCAGGAGGTGCTGGGTCGGGGCTGGGAGAGCGCGTCAGCTCCGCAGCTGGGCTGGGAACACTGCCAGCACATTCCTGGGGCTGCCGGGCAAGTGAGTGTGTGTGGGCGCAGGGCAAGTGCACAGCCACCACTGACCCTGTGCGCTGCCCACCCTGATGGTTCCACATTGCCCCCGGGCTACCTCGACCCCACAGTGTCCCCAGTCATGCCCCGAACTCCCACAAGTAGTCCCAAGCAGGGTCACCCCCATGGAGCCCCCCGGCCAGGGTGCTCTCTCCTTTCAGCTGCTGGACACCCTCGGACACGTGTCCCTGCACAGACAGCCCCAGCGTGCTGTCCCTTCCTGAGGGCCCCTGAATGATCAGCCCCAGTGTGCTGTCCTCTCCCAGACATCCCTGCTCCACAGTGAGTGCATCCCATGTCCAGCACTGACATAGCCCAAGAACCAGGATGGAAAGGACAGTAGGATGGGAGAGAACCCATCCAGCCCAGTCAGCCTACCCAGGCCCAGGGGATGCATCTTTACTCACAGAAACAAGGTCAGTAGCACCCAAAGCTGAGGCAAGAGAGTGGGACACAAGGATGGAAAGAGGAGGCCAAGGTCCTTCTCAGCACCTCATTTCCCAGGAGCCTTCTGCTCCCCCAGCTCAGATCTCGTCTCTGCTACAACCATGCACAGGTCCTCCACAGGGAGGGCCTGGAGTGTCAATGGGGTACCCCCAGGGGGATGTCCTCTTACCCTGCCACTCTGGCTCACCGTCCCTGAGGTCCCCACTGCAGAGGGGGCAGCTCCCATGGCCCTGCTTCTGTCCTCGCTGCTGTGACAGACAACACAGGCAGTGACACAAGTGCTGGCACAGCCAGCTCCCTGGAGTGACAGGCACAAGTGTCAGTCTCCCAGACAGTTGCATGGCTGCAGGACAGGAATGTGGGCACTAGATCAGCCTGTGCAGACAGCATGCAGGGAAGGGTGCCAGATCCACCTGCCTTGGGTCCATACCCTTCTCTGGGGTACACCCCAGATCTACCTCCCCTGAGGCATCCTGGGTAGAAAAGGGTTAAGGAAGCAATGGGAGTGCATCAGGGAACCCCTAGAGCAGAGGCAAAGTCTCAGCTCAGAGACAAGGCTGCCAGGACACCTAGAAGGGTGGGAGCAGGAATGGACATCCCTATCCTGAAGCCAGCCGTGCTCCCCCCAGCATGGCCATGTTGACAGGAGGTGATTCAGTGGCTCTAATGAAGGCATCGTGACAGACAGAGGGACTGGGCCAGCTGGCAGAGAGCCCCTCACTCAACCCCAGCCTCACCAGCCCCCTCACCTTCATCATGGCACACCCATGGCTGTGCTCAGCATCCCACACACTGGCAACTCCACCCTGCACACACAGCCTTGCTCTGCCTCCACCTCCCAACTCCTGCTCCCAGGCCTTGCCAGCCCCTTCCCAGCCTAGCTCTCATGGCAGTTACACCCTGCCCAAGCCCATCCATCACGGATTAGTTATTTTCTATCAGCATTTATCTCCAGACAATCTCACTCCTGCCGTGACAGCCTGATGCCTCCAGCACCCTCCCTCCTGCTACCAGGCAGCCCTGATAAAGGGCCGCTCTATCTTATCGGGCTCCCCGGCAGTTACACATTAATGGTGCCATCTCCGGGCTCGGCTGGGGTGAGATGAACCCAGCCCACCCTCGGGCTGGCAGTAAGCATCAGTGATGCAGTGATGGCTGCTGAGCCCAGCACAGAGGGCATGGGCAGGGCAGGCAGGCTGCAGGCAAGGGCAGGTCATGTGGCTGAGGTTCCCAGCATGGCCTCAAAGCAGATGGACCCCACCAGGACTGGGGGAACAATCCCTGCCCCCAGCCCAGGGCAAAGAGCAGCTGCTATCACTGCATGAACTGGACTATTTGCTCTATCACCATTAACAGAGCTGCCTTATCCGGCAGGCAGGGGCCAGCGACAGCCCAAAACCTGTTGGCCAGGCAGGAGCATCGATCACGGGAAAGGGAGGGGATGTCCCAGATAACCCCTGCAGACAAATGGGCTTCTAATGGGGTCTTAAGTCTTGCACCCCCTGGCCCAGCCCATCTCCAAGGGAATGGGGGAATGTGGCCCTGGCAGGACTCTCACCCCACCTGGGCTGCAGCTTTGCCCACACCCCGGGCACTGGCAGAGCCTGTGTGAAAGCCCTTTGCTGGGAGGTGTAACCCCAGCAAACCTGTGCCTAGCAGACCATGGGCTGTCCAAAGTGCATGCTGACAGGGCCACCCATGAAGAATAAAAACTCCATGCCTATTGGCATCACCTTGGCATTGATGGCACACATGGCACCTGGGTACCTCAGCTCTCCCCCAGTGCTGAAGCATGAAGCCTCTGGGATGCCCTATTCCTCCATCCTCTAAACCCCAAGCATACCCAAACCCAGACCCTATGGGGCACAGGACAGAGAAGGGGCACAGGGTAATAACCAACATCCCCTGGCACGTGACAGGGCATGCCTCTGGGGTGCCAGTCGGGATGGGCAGGGGGACTGGTGTATAATGGGGGCACCTTGTGCCCACAGCACATCCCCATGGGACAGACAAGCCAGCCCTTCCAGACAGCATCACCCCAGGGACACACAGAGCCAGGGTGGGCTGAAGGGGTGCATGCAGAGAGGCTCCCTGGGAGGGTGAGAGGCATGGAGCACCATGCACCGAGGAGAGAGGGAGGGCTGGGGCAGAGGGGTGGGCAGGCTGGGGGGGGGGAGCCGGGGGCCAGCCCCGGGGGGCCCGGCAGCCAGAGCAGATTGGCTGCCGGAGAGGCCTCCAGCCTCCTTAGAAAGGGCAGCGAGCGTGGGAGGCGCTAAGGGAGCAGGCGAGGTGCCGAGACACGCTCCCGTCCCGCTCGGCAGCCACGGCCGGTAGCGGCAGGCGGGCAGCGGCGATGCCGGAGGCAGGCAGCCCCCCGGGCTCGGGAAGCACGGCGCTGCTGGCCCTGTCGCTGGCGCTGGCAGGGTCTCTGGGCGGCGGGCAGCACTACGACTACTATGGGTGGCAGCCCGAGAACCTGCCCCATGGGCGCTTCTACGGGCGGGAGCCGCAGTGCCTCGACATCCCGCCCGACATGCAGCTCTGCCGCGACGTGGGCTACAAGCGCATGCGGCTGCCAAATCTGCTGGAGCACGAGACCATGGCCGAGGCCAAGCAGCAGGCTGGCAGCTGGGTGCCCCTGCTCGCCAAGCAGTGCCACACTGACACCCAGCTCTTCCTCTGCTCCCTCTTTGCCCCCGTCTGCCTCGACCGGCCCGTCTACCCCTGCCGCTCCCTCTGTGAGGTGGTACGTGACTCCTGTGCCCCTGTCATGGAGTCCTACGGCTTCCCCTGGCCTGAGATGCTGCACTGTGGCAAGTTCCCCTCTGACCACGAGCTCTGCATTGCCGTCCAGTTTGGGAACAGCAAAGCCACTCCGCCACCAGGTAAGTGGGAAGGGTACTGTGATGGGATGGGGATGCATGTGGAGCCCCTGCACCCGCATCCCTTCACCCCTCGAAGCATAGCTCGGGACACTGGTACTGGCCAAGGACCCTCTGTCTGCAGCAGGGCACGAGTGGGTGCAGTACCAGCAGCATCAGCTGCTTTGTCTGGACACCACTCATTGCTTGAGGGAGCTGGGGACCCAGCTGCCTGCACAGAACTGCCCCAGGACAGGGGAGAACACGGGATGAGGTGGGAGCCACTGGCAGATCCACCACAGTGCTATCTATATCCTTCTCCTTCCTCTGGGTCCCATGCCAGCAGCAAAGAGCATACTGCATCTGTGGGTCTCAGTCCCATGTTGCTGCTGCAGGTGGCTGTCCCCTCAGACAGGGGAGGGTACATCAGCCAAAGGCAGCCCAGGGTCAGGATCGGGGCTGTGACAACACCCTTCAGGCTGGGGCCACCCTGTGCTTCAAAGCGACAACATCTGGTGGGAGGGCATCCCCATATCCCCTCTGCTGGGGGGGATGCTGGGACACTGGCCAGAGAGGTGCTCTGTGCCCCCCCATTACCCCAGCACAGCTGCCTAGGGAGCAGAGAAGCTGCTGAGGCTCTCCCAAGCAGTCCCCGAGGAGCTGGTCCAGGTGACAAGTATCAGCAGCAGGAAGCTGTGACAATGACTAGTCTCTCACCACAGTGTCCAAGATCTGCACCCAGTGTGAGATGGAGCACAAGGCGGATGGCATGATGGAGCAGATGTGCTCCAGTGACTTTGGTGAGTGCTGGGGTCTGCTTCCCAGCCCCCCTGGAGAGGGGTCTGCCTCCCCCAGGTCTGACAGCCCAGGCAGGGGTTGACCAGAGGGTGGGGGTGTATGGGGACAGCCCCATGGGAGATCCCTGGCCATTCCCTTCAGACCATGCATGGATGGGTGCACCACAAGAGGAGACATTGGTGAGGGGATAGACAGAAAGGGACATGTGGGAGGGTCACTCAATAACCCCTTTCCCCTTCCCACAGAGTAACTTCCCCAGAGACCCACCCCAGGGATGGGCTGCACCCTGTTCTGCACAGGTGCCTGGCCCAGACCCTCCCCTCCCCGGTGTCCCAGCAATGCCCCTCTCCCCCAACCATGCCCTTCGGCTGCCCCACACAGTGGTGAAGATGCGCATCAAGGAGATGACGGAGGAGAACGGGGAGCGGCGGCTGGTGGCTGCCCAGAAGAAGAAGGTGCTGAAGCTGGGCCCGCTCAAACGCAAGGACACCAAGAAGATGGTGCTGCACATGAGGAACGCAGGCGCCTGCCCCTGCCCCCAGCTGGACAGCCTCAGTGGCAGCTTCCTGGTGATGGGCCGCAAGGTGGGCGGCCGCCTGCTCCTCCTGGCCATCTACCCCTGGCAGAAGCACAACAAGGAGATGAAGTTCGCAGTCAAGTTCATGTTCTCCTATCCTTGCCCCCTCTACCACCCCTTGCTCTATGGGGCTGGGCAGCACTAGCACTCTACCCACCATACCCTCTCCCAGGACTCCTGCACTGGCCCAAAACCACATCCCTGGCATCTCTAGCCGCACCCCAGGATCCCAGCTCTGCTCACCTCAGCCTCTTGGCTGTGCCCCAGAACCCTGCTCCGCATCCCTAGGATTCCCAGCTGCATTTGTGGGAGCCTTGATCCACAACCAGGACCCCTGCCTCCTCCTGAGAGCCTTTTTCTGCACCCTTGGGACCCCTGTTCTGCTCCCAGGACCCCTGCCCACATCCAGGAGTTTAGGCTGAACTCAGGACCTTTGCTCTGCATGCTTGTGAGCCCTAGTCTGCACTAGAGACCCCTGGCTACTCCCAAGCTCCCTGCCCAGCCGCCTAGAGCCCCTTGTTTTCATTTAGGATCCTTGCTTGGCCCTCTTGGGACCACTTGGCTGTACCTTGGACCCCCACCCTGTATCAGTGTACCCTGCCCAGCTCCCTCATGACCTGCCCCAGATCCTCAGCCCAAGCAGTCCCTACTCCAGCCCACCAACATATCCCATGGCCTTACCTTGAGCTCACACCCCAGCCCTGGATCTCACCTTCGCACAGACCCACCCCAGCCAAGGCAGGTCCCTTCTGCCCCACTGTCCCCACAGACTGTTCCCCTCAAGACCAAGTGACCAGAACATCACAGCCCCTGCCTGGGCTCCTCACCCCTCATTCCACATGGCTCAGTGTGTGTGTGGGGGTGCACCTCCAAGGCCCCCAGACCAGCTCTGCTGCATCCCTCACACACAACCCTGGCATGACCCAGCCCAGGCACCCCACAGTAAATTATTCCACCTCAGAGAAGTCTGTGTCCAGCTCAATGTTGTTCATGAGCAACTGCCCCTTGGGGCTCCCTCAGGGACCCCAGAAGAATGGGAGAGGGGTCCCAGTCCTGCCAACTGAATGGGGCAGCCCAAGGGAGCAGGGTCACCCCAAGCTCTGGCTCTACCCCGCTCCAGCTGCCGTGCCCAGAGCCTCAGGCTGGGCAGTCCAGACAAGCCAAGGGATGAAATTCCCAGCAGTCACAGGCATGGTTGGACGCTCAGGCACCCCTGCCCCTCCAAGGACCCTGGGAGGATGTCATGATAAGCAGAGTGAGGGGACAGAGGCATCACTGCTGCTGGAGCCCCACAGCTGAGTCTGACAGTGTTTGCCAGAGAGGTTTCTCCCTCTGTCATCCCAGGGGACAAATCCGCAGGCTGGGGCCTGGCAGCACATGTGAGCAGCCTGGCACTGAGCACAGTAGGGGGAAGATCCTGGACCAGACAGCCGCCAACTTTGGCCACTCCACACCCTATCACCTGAAAGCCCTGCCTGCAGCTCCCTGCCAGCCCTGCCCGGCCGCCAGACCTCCCACGCCACAACCTCCCACCTCTTCCCAAAAGACTTCTGGTGCCACCCACTTGCACCAGGCAGGACCTTCCCAGCATCACAAGGACCAGGGCAGCTCTCAGCCTAGCCCCTCTGCAGGAGGGTGCTGTTCCTTAGCTTGGCTTGACTCCCCCGGCTGCCCCCCAGTCTCAGTTAGCAAGGGGGCTTCCTGCCCACCCCAGTCCTGTTTACCCAATGCACACATGTATCCACCCATCCCAATGGGTGAGGGAGGCCTGAGAGTGGACACCTGGATATTTACCCAGTGCCTGGCTGCCTGGCACTGCATCATCTCATCGCAGCTGGCCTGGCCACAAGGGAGTCTCTTGGGACAACAGGGAAATTGAGGCTGTGGGATGTCTGCACTCACCCTCCTCCAGGCTGGCAGGACCACTGGGCACCTGCCCTGCACTGCACTGAGGTGACCCCTTCTCCCTCTGCCCTCCTTGGCATGGCCTCAGCCCCACCAGTGAGCCTCCAGAACCCCAAATGGCACTGACATCCTGCTCCTGCCAGGGAATGTGCCAGTGCCCCTGCCCTGCAGCCAGACAGGGACACATGGCAGCCAGCCCCTGCCCCAGACTCAGCCAGACAGGGACACATGGCAGCCAGCCCCTGCCCCAGACTCAGCCAGACAGGGACACATGGCAGCCAGCCCCTGCCCCAGCCTCACACTGGGGGCAGGGAGTTACTGCCCCCCTGCCTCTCCCCAGCCACTGGGGAAAAAAATGAGGAAAAAATTCAAATATCATTAGAAGGTATGTTCAGAGAGTGAGTGCTGAGCACACCACCACAGGAATAAACATTGTCAATCATGACATTTAACTGCGAAACTTAAAATGCATAAATAAAACCCCATCTCCCACAGCGCAAGTTTATCTGCAGTCCTCTGTATTCTGTGTCATTAGCATCTTTCCAGGGAGTGTTCAGACATACATGGCCATCATGCTCATTGCTCCAAGTGTTTTCTCTAGAAAGACAAGTAACTCCTCTGCCTCCCACGGTTGGCTGTCTGAGCTCTACAGCTCATCCTCCCCAGCCCAGTACTTAACCCACTGCAGACACATACACAAACACAACCCCACAGCTCTTGGGGTGCTTCACAGCCCTCCTCACTGCTACAGCTGCTCCACTGCCCCCAGTAACTGCTGAGCCAGTCCCCCCGCACACACAGCATAACCCAGACACCCTCATCATCAATGCCAAATCCAGCTTTCCCTCAGATTTCCATGGGAAGGGGTTTATGATCCACAGCCAAGAGGAACTGCCCCATACAACTCCCACACTGGTGGGATGTACAACCTGCAGCAAGGTCTGGGCTCCAGTGACTTCTCAGACTGGTGGGTGTCACAGCTTGGTGGGCACTGCCAGCCCAAGAGCGCTGGCCTCCCCAGATTCCCTGGCTGGGGGGAAGCTGCAGCTGGCTGGCAGGGACCCAGGTCGTGGCGGTTCCCAGCTGCACAGCAGCCAGGGTCACATTCCTGGAATAGCTGGGAGCTTTGCTGTTCACACAGGAAAAGGTCATCCTTGTGCACACAGGCAGCTGGTGGGACCACTGCATGGGTAGGGCAGGGGAAGGAGCAGCCACGGAAGGCAGAGGAAGCCCAGCAGCTCCTGTCAGAGCTGAGGTGTTCCCTGGCTCCAGCCCAGCAGGATCCAGCCCTGGCACAGCCAAAGGGTGGCTGCACACAGCTCTGAGCAGGGAGTAAATAAGGCTACAGCAGGACAGAAGATGGAAACTCCAGTAAAGCACGAAGAGCTGGTGGCAGAGACACACCATTTCTCCATGAGCACCTGCAGGGCCAAGGCCACAGAGGTATCAGAGTCACCTGGGACTGGGACAGCTTTCACTAGGACAAGACAAGAGCCAGCTAAGGACAAGAAATTTATTGGTCATTCTCTATATGCAATTATATATTAATCTGTATTAGAAAGCAGCAGTCACTAAGTGCACAGAGCAGCACCAACTCCTGCCTCTTCTCACACTGGAGACACGGCCACACAGCCCAGCCCAAACTCACCCTCCTCTGCACTACAGCCAAATCCAGGGGTAAAAGACTAAACCTGCAGGTGGTGAGGCCAAGGAGCACAGGAGTGACCAGCAGGGTGTCAGCTGACCAGGACCAAGGACCACATCTCCTGGAGGTGCAGGTAGAGTTCTGACTTGATCCCAAAAATACAGTCATTTATAGCACAGTGCTGGGAAAGGTAGGGACAGAGCCCTGAGGTTGTTCCACCCCAACCAGGAGGTGAAGGGAAAGATGGCTCCTCCATCACTGAGCCAGGCCACAGGGCCTGGGCAAGCACATGGCAGGGTGCAGCAAGTGCCGGAGAGCACCCAGGGCTTGGAGCAGCTGCAGGGATGGGGCACAGCCATGGACAATATTCCACCACAGGGACTCAGCCTTTGCGTGGCAAGGAGAGCTGGTCAGGCCCTAGCCTGGCACTAGCAGGAGGAGCAGAGAGTGCAAGCATCCTCTGTCTGGGGAATGCCACGCTGGGATCCAAACAGTCCAGGTTCCTGGTGGCAAGGGTGCCTGCCCGCTGTCCCAGGTGTCAGGCAGTGCAGGCCACAAGAGCTGGGTCTGTTTCATCACTTGATGAGCACCTGGTTGCACAGAGCACACACAAACACCGTCTCCCTCTGAGCCTCTGGGGCTGGAAAGGAAAGCAGGCGTCAGAGATGCTCCCCCTTTCCCACCATAGGCTAGGGACCCCAGCCACAAAGCTGCTCGGAGAGCTGCAAACCCATTGCTGCTCTGTCCTGAGCCAGGCTGCACTGGGCAGGTCCTGCCTACCCTCCCCACCAGGGCTGGGGCAAATCCTGGGGCAGACAGCACAGGTGGAAGCAGGAACTCTGCCCTCCTCCACCTTTCCACTCACCCGTGGCTCCCATCACAGCCTTGGGGACTTTGAAGGAACAACACCTGGAGCAGAAGCTGTTCCCACAGTTACTGCAGCTCCTCTGTGGAGAGAGATGGAGGTGAGTCCCAGGTGTATATCGGACTAACTCAGGAATAAGGGAAGGGCGCCACAAGTCTGCAGAAGGGGAGGCAGCAGGAAGACAGCAATGTGAGCCTGGAGGGGACAGGAGATATATCCTTCCCAGAACTGCCCAGGGACTGTGTGCCAAGTGTCACACATAGGGCTCAGATAAGGCAACACAGGGTGGCGTTTGTTTCTGTCGTTCCCACAAGCAGACCCATGCTCTGCTTCACCAGAAATCTCTCAGGCCACAAGTCATGGACAAAACCAGGACACAGAGCTACAACAGCACATGTGGGTTTGGTCTGAGTCAGCTTCCAAAGGAGTAAAGGGACAATGCTCCACAGTGCAAGGGATTCCTGGCACCATTAAGCACATGACAACACCCAGCACTTAGCTGAGGTCATCTGGGCTGAGACCAAGGCCAGACACCTGAGCTGCTGGAGAAAGCCAGGGCAAGCCAGACATGGGCAACACCTCTGCCCCAGGTGCACCCAGCAAGCTGGGGTAGAAGCCAAAGACTCACCCTCTTCTTGAGCACAGAGAAGGTGGCTGCACAGCCCGTGCAGCTCCCTGAAAGAAAGAGAGCAGAAGTCAGACAGGGCTCTGATGCCTGGAGCTGTGAGCAGTAGAGGAACACCCACAGCTGTTGTAAAGGTTCCGCTTGGAGATGACGTTCCTGCACCTTCCCATCCTTGCCTTTCCTAGGTAGGGCTGGGAACATACTCCCCATGGAGAGGGGAAGGTCACTGGAGGTGTCAGCACAGCCCTGGCAGGTACTGCACCACTCTGTCCACTTCAAGTCTCATGGTCACCACTGCAAGCAGCACAGATCCCTCTGCTGAGCTCCCCCAAAGCAGCACCTGCTCCCAAACTTACCGAAATTGTTGCTGGGGTAGCGCTTGCGCAGGCGCTCGGTCAGACGAGACACCTTGCTGCGGATCACTTCGTTTTTGCTCATAAAACCATTGTCCGGGAGGCTGAGGTCAAAATCAGTTGAGCACTGAGAGCTCTCGTCATCCTCCTGCAGAGAGCAGAGCAGTGGCTGGGGCCATGCCGAGGGCTGCAGGGCAGCCCACCCCAGAGACGGGTACCCAACAAGCAGGATGCTCCCCCTGGCATCACCACAAGCCACTGGCAAACCAAGAAAAGGTTGCCAGCCCCAGTGGGAGGAGATGCTCCTCTGCACGCCTTGGCATGGCAGTACTCACCATGACCAGCAGCTGGTTCTCCTTCTCCCGCAGCATGGGAAGAGATGAGGGTGAGCATAGACGGAGTCAGAGGCACCCAGCCCCACAGCCACCCTCTCTGAGCACCCAGCTTGCCCACCAAGGCCCTTTCCCACCTCAGCTGCCCTTCAGGCACAGCCCACCTCCCACCAGGCTCAAACCTCAATAGCATCTTTGAACTCTTCATCAGGCTCTGCCTCCTCTGCCTCCTCCACGCTGCCAGGGGTAAGGTCCTGCAAGAGATTCACATAGCTAGTCCAGCTGTTCTCCTGCCTCTGTTCAAAGGTGGACCCACATTCCTGCAGGAGGTTCCAGGACAGTGGACCAGGCCTTGGGCAGCCCTATGAGAAGACACGAGTCCCTGAAGGTGAGATGAGGCCCCGTCTCCCCAGACCACATCCTAACATGTGGGAAAAGGACTTGAGCCAAGCCCCCAGGGCAGCAGAACAGCCTCCCAATAACTCAAGAGTAGTTCACAGGCTTCCAGCAAAGCTGGTAGCTCAAACAAGTTTGTGGGTAGAGGGACACAGGCACGGTAAGACCCAAGGGGCTGACTCTGCAACTCCCACGGCCCAGCTGCCAGCCCTGTCCCTATCTCACCTCTGCGCTGGTGGGTGTGGGGGTCCGATCTGGGGCAGCAGCTGCTGGCAGGGGTTCAGCAGGCTCTGGAGTGCTCTCGAGGGGCTTGGTGCCCACGCACTGCTCAATCGAGGCCTTGAGCTCCATTATCACTGGTAAGGGGAGAAAAGCAGCTGGAGTAGGGTGGCACTTCCCTTCTCCCAGCCCCACCACACAAAAGCCGTCTCCAAGAGTTGGTCTCCAGGGCCCAAGGTGGGACATTGGTACATACAACCTTGACCCCTCAGGTACTCTGAGCCCCTCTTTGCTCACACATCAAAGTTAGGGCAGTAAGGAACCCCTCCAACACCTGCCCCAGCTAGGGATAGGGAACAGGAGGGGCCTTAGTTACAGCTCAGACACATCCAATGCTCCTCCAGCATGTGCCACAGAACAGGGAGTGCCTCCAGCTCCTCTCTCTTCCAATGGCCTGTTTTCAGACCTGTGTCATACATTGCCACAGGCACTGAACACGTTTCAAGTCCTGAAGAGCAGGGTCAGGGACTGAGAGGGGTGGTGATGCTCATGCACAGGCTGCATTAGCAGGCCATGGTTTGCCACAGTGCAGAGAAGAGAACAGCACTCAGGCTGGGACACACATCAGGAGAGAATCTCACCTCCAACAGCTAAGCCCTGGGACCACACCACCCACCCTGGGCTGTTGAGCACCATCACAGGGCACTGTTGCCCTTGGGAGGGGGGTTCAAGCAGAGCCTGACACTGTGCACATGGGAGGGTGCTGGGAGAGGCCCAGGGCAGGATCCCTGGCCTCAGAGGGCCTTTCCCCAACCCGTCCCACACAGGACACTTCCAGAGAGTTCTCATACCTTGGTAGAACTGGGTGTTGCCCAGGAACAGGGTGCTGTTGACGATGGCCAGGACCCAGCAGAGTGGCAGTAGGTAAAGGACACAAACAGTGCCCAGCAGTGCCCCATAAAACCTACAAAAACCAGCAGGATACTGCGGTCAAGTTGGAGCAACTCACACCACAGCATAAAACCCCTTCCTTCATCTGGTGTTCCACTTGCTCTCTCCAAGTACCAAACACATCAAATACAGCTCTGGAGGCCCCCTCTTCCCACCAAGCCCACCACAGGGTGTCTGACCCAGTACTACTCACTGGGAAGAGACAGTGGGGTTCTCCCAGTACAGCACACGGTACACGGCCTCACAGCTGCAACACATCCCACTCAGAAACCCCTCCAGCTGGATCAGGCTGTGAATAAGACCTCAGAGTCACAAAAAAAGCCTCACAAACACACACTCTGACTCCCCCACACGGGTTACAGTGGCCAGCCTGACACAAACCCAGACTCTCTGCAGAACCCCAGAGAAGCCTTCTCGGCTGCAGAGGTCCCCACAGCCCCAGAGCTGGGGCGGCCCCAGGGACTCACAAGCTCTTGACCTGGGCGATGGCCTCCTGCCGGGAGAGCTGCACCTTGCGCAGGTCCTCCCTGCGGATGCTGTGGTACCTCCTGCGCACCAGCTCCGGCTCCGAGGGCCGGGCCCGGCACGACTCCTGCAGGTAGCCCAGCAGGGCCGGCACCGCGACCAGCAGGGCGAGCATCGAGTACCAGGCGGCTGGAAGAGGTGGGACAGCGTCAGCCCGGGGGGTCCGGGGAGGGGACCGGCCTCGACCCCCGACACGCACCTTGTCCGAGGGTGAGCAGGAGGAAGTTGAGGCCGAGGCAGACCAGGAGGGAGCACACGGGCCGCTGCCACCTGCCGAGACAGGGGGAGGCGAGGGACGTGAGGCCCCGGGGACGATCTCGGTACGGGTCCCAGCCCATCCCATACCTACCTCAGGAGGGAGCGGACGCCCTCGGCCGCGTCCCGCAGCGGCTCCAGGTACAGTTCCAGTCGCCGGTAGCTCCGCACCAGCTCCAGCAGGTCGAAAGCGGCGGCGGCTTTGGGCGGCGACGGCTCTGGTGGGGCCTCACCGCCGCCCGCCACCCCTTCGGAGCCGCCCGCCGCCCCGTCCCGCTCCACCGCCTGCATGACGGCACCGGGGCCGCACCGGGACGGGGCCGCACTGGCACCGCCGCCCTCGGCCCTCGGCCGCTGCCGTGACGCGGCGGGCGCGCCGCGAGCGCAGCCAATCGGAGAGACGGACCAGGGCGCGGCGCCGCGCGCAGCCAATCAGAGGGCCGAACCGGGGCGCGGCGCACAGGCCCCGCCCCCGCGGGGCGGAGCGGGCGGCGCCGGAAGCGGCGGCGCCTCCTCTGGTGCCCGGTGCCGCCCGGCCCTGCCCGTGGCGCTCCGTGGGTCCTGCGTGTGCATGGGTCTGGTCTAGACACGAGGCTCGGCCCAGACCCGCGGTTAATCAGCGTCCTGGCCCTGTCTCGGTTCGCCTCTGCTCTGGTGTAGCGCTCAGTCACAGCCCGGATCCCGTCCCAGTCCGGGGCTGAGCACGATCCGTTTCAGTCCTGGTCCAAGTCTCAGTCCCAGACTGGGTCTTGGCATGGCCTGCACCTAGCCGTGTCGGGCACAGTGGGTTTGTCCCCGTGAGCCCATTGCTGTGGCACCTCTCCCCGGGGAGAGACCAGGGCGCAGCCCCACACGCGTGGGCCCCGCAAGGGAGCGACAGGTTCCCTCCAGGCCCGTAACCGTGGCTGGCAGCTCACCTGCTGCCCCTTCGTGCCCCCGCAGCAGCCCAGCTCTGGGTGCACGGACACTGCCCTGCACAGCAGCTCCCCATCTCCCTGGGCACCATGAGCTGTCCTGACAGGTGCTTGCAGTAGAGGGGATCCTGGGCTTCCTCCGATGCCAAAAGGCAGGGATCTCATAATACTCCATGCAACCTTGTTTTACCCCTGTGCTGACTCGTGGGCAATGAGGGCTCAACAATGCTGTCGGCTGTCCACAGCCTCTGCTGAACAGGGGAGGCTCAACCCCATCCCAAGAGTGCATCACAGGGCTGGAGCCAGTCCTGGGAGATGCCAGCTGCCCCTAGGCGGTCCCTGACCCTCCGGTCCCTGACCCTCTGGGGGCCCAACAGCGTGGGCATGACTGCCTAGCAGTGTCCTGGCCCAAGGACAGAGGGCTCTTTCAGCCCTGAGTGACAAAGTCCATAGGAATGCAGCTCCATCCTGTCCTCAGTGCATCCCTGCAACCACATAGCCCTGGGGACTCAGTCTCCCTCTGCTCCGCCAGGCACTGAGAGGTGCCAGTGGAGCCTGCCTGTGACCCCAGAGCATCCCAGGACATTGTGACCATGGCCAGGGGCTCCAAGCAGGGAGGCCCCAGGACAAAGGGCTACAAGACTACAGAGCTGGGGGTGATCCCAGCTCAGACCTCGTACTCAGCAGGTTCCAGCCCCAGCACAAAGCCCCAGACACCCAGTGAGCGCCAACATTGCTTTATTTGGAATGTGAATCCACGGGCACCAGAGAGGAGGCTGTAGGGGGACAGAGCCAGCATGACAGACAGGGCTGCAGAAAGCCAGAGAAAGGCACTTGTGCTGGCAGAAGCACAGAGGGCATTTTGGGCAGCCTGGGCCAGGGACTGCACCAGAAGAGGCGGAGGCAGGTGATGTCAGGGACCAGCCCTGACAGGGCAGGGATGGCACATCCCACCCAGTGAAGAGACACGTGGCCCAGGGGTTGGCAGGGCCCCTGAGCACAACGGATATCTGCTGGGACAGCACCTCATGATGGAAGCGGGGACCCAGTACCAACCCAAGCCCCTTCAAGCCCCAGGAGGATCACAGCTGCTGCTCTCCACCCCAAAAAAGGCACCAGGCAACCCCAGGCAACAGCCAGGCCCTGTGGCCAGCTGCTGGGGACACCCACCCCACTGATCTGAGCCCATACAGAGACTGGGGCAGACCCTCCCTCGCACCAAGACCAAAGGAGAGGATCTGCCTCCAGGCAGGGCAAGGAGAGCTTGTGGCAGGGCAGCCCTGGTGTGGTGCTCCTCCAAAAATTCTGTCTCTGGCTGCCTGTTTCTCCAGTTGGCCCTACATGGCCTCCTCAGGGCTTGGCCCTTGGTGGATTGTGGAGGCTGATCCAAGGCTGGGCTGGCTCCAGTGGCAGTGTCCTCTTCTCCTGTTCTCCAAGACAGGCTGTCCCCCCACAATGCCCGGTCCCAGTTCCCCCATGGCCAGAGTGCCAGCAGCAGCCCAGCACTGCCATGCTGCCATGCTCACCCTTCCACCTTGCCACAGTCTCCAGGCGCTGCCTGGTCCCAAGATGAAGTCGGAGAGTCCAGAGATCAGAATCTTCTGGGATGATAAACCAAGTGCAGCAGAGCCAGGCAGGGCTGCAGGCCAGCCTCCAGAAACATCAGCGAGGCTGTGCCTGTCCCTTTTGGAGCAGCCTGGCCCCAGTCTGCTTCAGTGGCTCTGGGTGGCTCAGAGCCACAAACCTCTGCAGAACAGCAGGAGAATGACCCCAAGACTGGCCCCTTCAACCCCCAGGGGCACCTGGCCCCATCCTGGGGCTGTACAAACTCCAAGGTTGGAGGAATTTACCCCTGCCCAGGGTAAGACCCCACTCGTCCTTCCCCTTGTCCTGCAGTGATGGAGGCCTTGCTGCCCTGCTCAGACCCCAGACTGGACCTGGGTTGTGTCCGGGGGCCTGGGGTGACACTGGGTCTGGTTGTGTGGTACCCGGGTGTCTCCACACCCCCAGAGTGCAGGTCAGGGAGGGGCTGAGCCCCGCGGGGATCCGATAAGATGAAGGATGTTTTCAGGCCAGACAGAAGGAGGGGCCCGGGCTGGGGAAGCCGAGTTCAGAGCCTCTGTTAGGGAATTGTGGAGGCGCCACGCAGCTGGAATGGCGAGAAGGGGCTGCCAGTGGGTTGGGGTGGTTTTTATGCCCACCCAACCCCACCAGGCACCACTGCCCCCTTCTCAGCTCTCCCAGGCCAGTTCCCCTCCACCCTGGGGAGAGGTCAGCACCCACCTGAGCATGCAGCGTCTGCAAGGTCAGGAGCAGGGGAGTTTGGCAGAGGTCCTGGAGGGGCTCCCAAAAATTGATATCCCTCTTAGGGGCTCTCCACTTGGGTCCTTCCTTGGGTTCAGAGGTGGGAAAAGGGCCTGTACAGTGGCTGGGTGTCCATGATGTCTCGGTGCGTTGCAGGGAAAGGTGTGCTTGGGGAAGGTCTCTGTCTGTCCATCCATCTGTGCAGGGGTCTCTGGAGGAGTTGCAGTGCAGTCAGCCAGGAGGGGATGGGGCAGCAGGGTCACTTTGTCCCAGAGAGGGGCTGTGCTCTGTCCGTGAGCGAGAAGAAGGGGAGCCAAGTGGCTCAAGGTCTCAGATGATGTCACGCTGGTCCCGGCAACGCCGTGACAGGCAGTAGAGCCCGGAGAAGAGGTACAGGCAGGCAGTGATGCCCCCGCAGACAGAGGCACTCAGGTAGGCACCGTAGAGGCAGTGCTGGCTGTAGCCTGGCAGGTTGCAATAGCTTCTCTGACCGGCCTTGTGGCCCATGATGCCCGTGGCGGCTGCATAAAGCCCCACACCCAGCGCCAGGTCGTGCACCAGGTTGGTGAGGAGCCAGCGGGAGCCCAGCCAGGGCACCAGCTCCCAGCGCCCCAGCAGGCTCAGCCCGAAAAGGGCCAGGGTGAGGAGCCAGACCAGGACGGCGGCGAAGAGGGCGAAGTGGGCCGCCCCCTCGTACTTGTTAGCCGCCACCGTCACCCAGAAGGCAGCGCCCAGCGCCAGTTGCCCCAGGCGCAGCAAGCCCAGCGGGCTCCTCAGGTAGGCGCGGTGGAGGCTGAGCGAGCCGCGGGCCGACGGCCCCGGGGGCGGCGGCACTGACGGGGGAGCCGTGCGAGCCATGGCGCGGCCCTGACTGCTCCGGCGCGGCTCGGGCGGGACTCAGGGCCCCGGCAGCGACTTCCTTCCCCGGCCGCTGCCAAACATCTGGCACTTTTACGGTCCTCCCCGCGCGGGGCCTCTCTCCTCTCCTCCCCGCCCCGCCTCCGCCTCCCGCCGGCCCACCGGACACCCGAGGGCCGCCGCGGATGCCGCCGTCAGGCACGAACCGCTGTGCCCCTTCCGTCCCGCCGCCGTCGAGGGAGCCCCTCCGCAGGGCGCGAGAGGCGGCGGCGGGAGGCCGCGGGAGGCGGCGGCCGGTGTCGGTGGCGAGTCCCGGGGACAACGCACAGGGACGCTGCGCGGCGGCCGGCGGGGGGCGCGCTCAGGGGTTCCCCCCCTACGTCACTCGGGATTCCCCTTGGAGTGACGCGCGCCGTGGCTCCGCCCAGGGGCGAGGGCTCGCCCGCTGCCCGTGACGTCACCTGCGCCACGTGGCCCCCTCCGACAGGCGGTGCGGCCGCGCCCCTCGGCGCCGATTGGCCCTGGCAGCTGGGGGGCGGGCGGGGATTGGCCGCGGGGCGGGCGCGGGGCGGGCGCGGGCGTGAATGAGCGGCGCGCGGGGCAGTGGCGGGACCCCGGCGCGGTGGCGCGAAGCGAGTCCGGGAGCGCAGCGAGTGCTGGGCGGACCCGCCACCGCCAGGTCTGTGCGAGGGGCCGTCGGGCGCGGGGCGGCGGCGGAGCGAAAGTGGGTCACGGCGGGGCCCAGCGCCCTAGGGCAGGGCGGGACCGGACTTGCGTGCGCCAGCTCAAGCCGGGGCGCCTCCCGCGTTCCTGGGCGGCCCCGCCCGCGCGGCTGGACTCCTGCCCAGCGCCCTTCCCCACCGCCCGCTCTTCCTCACCGGGCATCCGCGCAGGATCCCCGGGGAGGCGGGCCGGGCCGAGCGGCGAGAGCGAAGCCTGACACCGTCTCTTCGGTGCCTGCAGCGGCCGGGGCCATGGGCACGCCGGCCTCTGTGGCGAGCGACCCTCCGGGGCGGGCGGCGCCAGCAGCCCGCGGCCGTAAGCGGGCCTCGGCCAACATCTTCCAGGGCGTGGGGCTGCTGGAGCTGCGGAGCCTGTTCCAGAGCGGCGGGGCCGAGCGGCCTGAGGAGCGTGCCCGCCTCGTCTGGCGGTATGCGGGCCAGCGGCGCATGGCGCGGGCCCTGCGGCGGCTCCGGCGGCGGCGAACGGCCCGGCCCGGCGGCGGGATGGCGGCGCTGCGGCGCTTCGGCCACCTGCGGTAGGTGTGGGCCGGGGCAACGGGAAAACCGGGGGAAGCCCGGCCGGACCACGCCCCTAACACAGGTTTCTTCCCTGTAGGATCGCGGAGAAGGAGCTGGAGAGCGACTGCAGGGCCCAGACAGGCTCGGGGGCCGTGTAGCAGCGCTGAGCGGCCGGGGCCGTGGAGGGCGGCTGCTGGAGAGCGGGTGTCGGCACTGCCGGGCTCTCCGAGGACACTAAGTGTATTGGGCAGGGTGCAATGAATGGTTAATAAAGGGTGGATAGTGGTGGCTGTGAGGCTCTGGCTGTGTCCTGCCCATCCTGGCCTTCCCTCAGGGTGGCAGGACTGGGGTCCAGGCCACTGTACTGCACCCAGTGCAATGGGAACAGACTCACAGAACGGGTCAGGTTGGAAGGGACCACAGTGGTCATCTGGTCCAACCTCCCTGCTTAAGTAGGGTCATCCTAGATCTTCGTTTGCGAAGACTGGCCATACATACACACATTGCACAGGATTTCATCCAGGCAGTTCTTGAATATTTCCAGTGGGGGATTCTCCACAGCCTCTAGGGGCAGTGTGCTCCAGTGCACAGTCACTCGCCGTGACTGCCCTGGCACAGTCGCAGGGACAGCTGGAGAACAAGCTGCATGCTGCCCTGCAGGACAAGAACTGCTCGGAAGAGAAACAGAGATTCTCCAAGGAAGGATTTCTCTGCTGGAGGACCAGCTGGCCAAGCTCCCTCTCCAAGAGCCACTGGGCCTGGGAGAGGCTGGTGCAGGACCTGCAGGCACAGGGTGCAGAGGCGCAGGCTGGGCAGCTGGCCCCCCTCAACACCCAGCATGAGCAGACCCTGTGGGAAAGGGTCTTCCCAGCAGCAACTCTGCAGCTGTGGGAGACCAATGCATCCCTGAGCAGGTATCCATGGATTCCAGCCAGGCCACCTTGTCCGAGGAGCCCCAACCTGCTCTAGGGTGCAGCAGAGACACAGATGTGGCCAGCTGAACGGCAGCTGTTATTCAGACAGTTGCATGGTTTAAATACATTACATACATTTCTACAGTGCATTAGAACAATACATTTTGGGTCAGTCAGATGCAGCTGGGCCTGGCCGGGGAGCTGGGGTCTCCACTGCTGCCCCCCCGTGCTTGCACAGCCAGTGCTGAGCACCCTACCCATTGCAGGAGACAGGGGAGCTGCTCTCCCCTCCCAGGCCCACACAGCAGAGCCCCAACCTGCCATCATCCCCCTCACTCCCCGAGGATGGGCTAACAGGACAAGACCCAACACCAATTTCCCCCAGCAGCAGGAGAAGCCACAGCTCAAGGCAAGCAAGTGCAGGCAGCAGCCCTGATACTGTTCCATACAACACAAGCTCAGCAGCTGCTGGGGAGAGGGGGGCTCCCTGCCTCCCCCACCCACAGCGAGCCTGCGAGATTGTCAGCTCCAAGGCAGCCAGGAGTCCATGCTGGTCCCCTAATGCGCCCACCTATGTGGCAGAAGAGCCCCTCCAGCCCTTCCCTGGCAGACCCCTGCCCCTCGAGGGGGTCCCTAGGCACAGACAAGGCTGGCACCATGCTGGCTGCACAGCAGCCAGGCAGCTTGCTGGGAGCAGGGGAAAAAGCCAAGCGAGAGCAGCTGTGGAAACCTGGCAGGAGAAATGGACTGGGGAAGCAGAGGGGGAGCCACCTGCTCTTCACAAGGATAATCCAGCACCTCTTTCCCCTTAGTGTCTAACTGCACCCAAGCCAGTCCCATGTGTTGTCCCTCTTATGTCCCCTCCTTGAGCCCCCAGCCAGAGAACAGCCATTCATTGTGGTCCCCGCTGCACCCATGGGCAGCAGGAACTCCCCCTGAGGAAAGCAGTGTGCACGGGGTTGGGGCAGAGGAGGGACAGTGGAGGAGTACACCACACCCTTAGGAAAAGGGAGGGGGTATCACCTTCTACAGGCCTTCCCAGCCCAGCAGCTGGCACGGTGGGAAAAAAAAAGGGCCAGTGGCTGGTGTAAAGGGCTGGACGGATCCTGGCCTGGGCAAGCCTGTTCATCAGAGCCCCATGCAGAGGTGCTCAGAACCGCATGCAGGCCAAGGTAGGGAGGCAGGGGCAGGGTCCCAGCCACGCCACAGTTCCCAGCGGATTCCCACACCTCCCCTGGCCTCTGCCCCAGACAGGGCACCGAGCTCCAATGGAGCTGGGGAGGGACCATGCCCAACCTGCCTGGCTCCTCCAGTTCAGCTGCAGGTTCCTCCAGCTGCACCTGCTCGCTCTACCCTGAAGGTCAAGTCCCAGCCACAGAAGCCAGCAATGGCCCAGCTCCTCTTGCAGTGCTAGTCCGAGATGGCCAAGCCCTGTCTGTGGCTCCCGCAGCTACCACCATGAGAAGAAAGGCTTCCGGCTCTGGAAGCTCTGCGTGTAGGACTCACTGGCAGAGCGCTGGTGGGAACGCGCTGTTTCCACAATCACAGGCGGCATCTGAACCAGGTGCAGCGGGCTCTTCCCGTCTTTCAGCGCCTGCGTCAGGTTCAGGATCTGTATGGCACAACAGAGCAAAGCCTGAGCTGCCCTGCAGGAGCAACAGAGAGCATCCACTCCAGCACCCTTCCTGCCACACAGGCAGGACGAGACTCCACCTCTGCCTTCCCTACACACAGCTTACCTGGCCTCTCATGACAGCAATCTGCTTGTGAAACTGTCCTCTGTCAAAGCCAGGGTCTTTCTGCAAAAGAGAGAACACAGTGGGATCCATCCACTGCCTCATGCCATGCACAAGATGACTGCTCCTCAAGTAAGCCTCTCCCCCTGTCCCATGGGTTTCCTGCTTCTTCCCATGCTTAATCTTCAGCTCCTGGTAGAGTGAAAATCCTGCTATGCCTCAGCCTGGAAACACTGTCAGGAGCTTAGCCACCGTTCTTTCCCCTGCAGCCTTGGGAGCTCCCCAACACCACTCCCACTTTCCTTCCTCCCATATCATCTTCACCCACTTCACCAGCACACCTTGAAGAGCTCATACAGATCTTCCTCCAGGTCCTTGACAAAATTGGGGTCTGAGATCTTGGGAAGAATCAGGTCCTTGATCTCCTGTGAAAAGGGGATTTTGGCCTGGGGAAGCCATGCCCAGTAGAAGGGGTCTGTGGGAGGAAGCAGAAGACATGAGAACTTGGGAAGGCAAAGCACAGTGCCACATGCCCCTTGATCCCCTGCATCTGGGACCCAAGGTCCAGCATCAGCTTCCTACAGTCTCTGCTGAGAAGGAACTTCCCATGAACCCAGAGATTTGCAGAGGCACAGCCCTAGTCCTCTCCTCTACAGTCCTTAAGGAGGATGCCCAAGCATGGAGTTCTATGGCTTGCCACAGTGTCCTGGCACAGCCTAAGGGACTCACATGCTCTCCAGGAGTCTGGGTGTTTCAAGGGAAAGGCCAAACCGTTGTCTATAGCAGCCAGCTTGATGATGGGCTCCTTCACCACCACCCAGTCACTGTCCTGGAAGGAAGCAAAGCATGTCATAAGGAGGCCCCCCCCAGTAGGAAGAGTCCTTCTCCCACTCCAGCGCCACTGCCAGGATCTTTGCCCTGGCTACCACAGAGGCACAGCAGCCTCTTGCCTTGTAGCATAGCCCCTTGCCCACAGGGAAACATCATCTGTTTCAGGTGGGAGGGGAACAAAGCTGCTTCCCCCCAAGGCCTCACTCTGAGGATTCACAGGTCCAGTAACACCAGTTTCCCCCACAGAGCATTCTCACAAAGTCCCACTAGGCCACAAACCACCAACACAAAGGGTAACAAAAGGCCCAGGAGACAGGATCAGGTGTCCACACGCTTGGAACCCAGATGGGAAATTCCTGTCCGGCCTGACAAGCAGTCAGCTTCCAGAAGTGGAGTCCTCATGTTGCCCCTGCCCAGGAGGAGCCACTCACCCGCACGCCTGCGCTGTCCAGGGGACAGTCATACTTGATGAGCCAGTTGTCATTGCCCCGATCTGCAGGGAGATAAAACCAGCTGTGTCACCACCAGGGCCTCCCTGCACCGTGCTGGGCAGAAGACTATTCCTCCTCTAACCCAGAAGTGAGACAGAGACATTCTAGGCCCAGAGACCTTAAATTTGCTGTGGGCCTGGGAAGTCACATCAACCCTCACAAAGCTAGCCCTGGAGGTCCACATATTCCCAGCTTGCAAGAGAAAGGTCAGCCTGCAAGCCCCAGAGTGCAACCCCGACCCTTCCAGCCAGGCAGGAACTCAGGAACCCACTGTGAGATGCGATATAGAGGCACAGCCAGGTGTTGGATCTCTGGATGTCCCTGGAACCTCACAGCTGGGAAACTTTCAGCCAAGCACAGTGGTGGATCCAGATCTGCTAGAATGCAGGCCAGCAGCCAGAGCCCCCAGTGCTGGATGGCCGCAGCAGCTGCACTCTGCCCAGAGGCAGATGTCATCTGGCAGCAACTGAGTGGCATTGAGAAGAATTTCAGGTGCTGGGAAAAGCCAAGACCCTATCTCCCTCCCCTTTCTCCAACATGATAGGACATGACAGAGCAGGCAGCATCCCAAATGAGGCAGCTGGCCCTACCTGTGTTCCTGATGATGTAGTCCAGCACCACCAGCCGCTCAAACTGCAGCAGCAGCTGCCGGTTGGTGTTCTCTGGGAGCGGCTCAGCCTCAAACCGCCGCAGCCAGTAGTCAGCATCCTTGTAGCCTTCCACAAAGAGCTGGAAGGAGCCCACCTGAGGCAAGGAGAGGCTGTGTCACGGAAGGCCACAGAGGGCAGGGAGGTGCTGGTAGGCAGGTGTGCAGGCTGGCAGCCCTACCTTGGGTGGCAGACCAATGCGGTTGAAGCGCTGGCCGACTTTCGGCACCTTCTCCAGGGCCAGCCTCTTTCCTCGGGACTTCACCCTGTCGATGGCACTGTAGTTAAAGGTCTCACTGGCCAGATACACCACCTGGGGGGACAGGAGCGCAGTCACAGGACTGCCTGATAAAACCAAGACACAGCATTTCTCACAGCTCTGCCCAGCACAAGCATCCCCACAGCTAGAGCAGGAACAGTCCTGGTCTAGAGCTCTCAATCTACGAGGTCAGCAGTGCCACAAGACAAGACACAAGCAGAGCTGTGTGGAAGCACACAAAAGCCTTCCCAGAAAAAGATCCCAGCAGCTTTCCTCTCACCTTTGTGCGGGGAACAATGTTGAGTTCCAGTTTTTGGTCTACCAGGCTGGCACCCGCCTCCGACAGGTAGCCCTGGTTCAGGACCAGGCAGTCTCTCCCAAAGCAGCACGGGCAGCACAGCTTCTGCAGCCACTTGGTCCACTTGGGGTTCAGCTGCCCGTATGGCTCCTCATTCTTGGGCTTGAAGACGCCAATAATTTTCTGTGAGTGGGAGGGAGGAAGGCTGATTCCAGGCAGTTGGCAGAGGTGGAACACCTCCCCCAGTCCACAGTGGGGACATTCAGGAACAGGCCCAGAACAGTCCTTCACTGGGACCAATAACCAACCCCTGGGACCAGGCAAACCCTGCAACTCCCAGGAGGGAGGCAAACAGGGGATGGGAGGGACTCCTGCCCAACCAGTGACCCATTCCACATAAGTGGGGTACTGCCCAAAGACTTTGTCCGAAAAAAACACCAGTGATGATGCAGTCCCCTGGTAAACACACCAGTCCCATTCCAGTAACCTTTGGATGGCCGGAGAATGTACTGCTCATTGTTGGTCATTACATCCACACAGAAAAGGGAGGGAATAGCAATTCTTGCCCTGGCTCCAAAGTCCATGGAACAGAGCTGATCCCCAACTGACCAGAGAAGGGACCAGCCCAGGCAGGGCTCTGTGCTGGGGGCCCAGCAGAGACAGCAGAGGGGCTGGCTCTCCCAGTCAGCTGTGTATGAAAGGGCACAGGTGGCTTCAAACTGGCAATCAGATGGTAGCAGCAGCACACTCAGCCCCTCAATCCAGCCTCGCACACACTGACCCGATAGTGGGGGCAACAGCACAGAGGGCACAGAAGCCTTGTGCTTCACCAAGCCAGGGTTGCAAAGCCACACAGATGAGACAAGGGCTGGGGCAGGAGAAAGACCACCTGTCCCCAAAGGCCAGGGATCCCTGGGGGGCTGCGCAGCAGCTCCAGGCTGGCAGCCCCCGCTCCAGGGTGACTCAGCAGCACACGCCACAAGCCCTCCTCCCCAAGGCTGGTGCCAGTCATGGCCTGAGTGGGTGACACTTCCCCAAGCTGAGCTCTTGTCAGAATGTGGAAGTTAAATATGAGTTTCAGCACCTCAGCAGGGAACCCGAGTGCAATCCCAGTCTGTCAAGGGCCAAAAGCCAGCCCAGGGCAGGCAGAAGCAAGGTTTTGTCCACTAGGAAGAGGGACAGGAAGGGTTTGAGGGAACAGGATCACTTGAGCCAGGATCACAGCCCAGATCACATGGTGGAGCCACTTCCACTAGGCAGGCAGGCAGGCAATCCCCTTCACCAGCCCCACGTGAAGGCACACAACTGCCAACACGTCCTTGGATATGAGCCTGCAAAGAGGCTTGTCAGGAGCTCTGGCAGGACGGAGCCCTGTGTTCTATGGAGCCATTCCAGCAGAGCAAGGCCCAGCTAGGCAGGGACAGCAGGAAAGTGGTGGCCAGAGTTCTGGCAGTGCAGTGTTCCCTTCCAGACAGACCTGTGCCGGGAGCAGCACTGGCAGGGAAAACAGGTCTGCCTGGTGCCAGCAGCAGAGCAGAGGGAGCCCAGCCAGCACAGGAGCACAGTCAGCAGTGGGGTGACCACAACCCCCAGGGCTGGGCAGCACAGCCTGGTTGGGACAGCTTGGGCCCCAGAAGCCCTGAGGGAAGCAGACACAGAGGAAAGGTTTTCCCCCCAATATCTTCCCCCTGCTGCCCACAACATCCACACACTGCACTCTCTCCCATGCCAGTAGTGGGACATTTTTGGCAACCATAGACAGAAACCAGTCACACACCAAATTTGCTGACAGCAGGGCAGTCCAGGGGACCTGCCAGGTGACAAGGCCGGGATTACACCGACTTTGGCTCCTCGCACTTATGTTCCACCAGCCCTCCTTGAGCTCGGGTCTCCTACAGCCAGGCAGCCTCTGCCCTGCCACCCCCAGGCAGCTCATCCGGCCACCCACCCCAGTGACTCCAGGTCTCATATTGGGCAACAGGAGGGAGCAGGAGGGAGGAAGGCGGTGTCAGGAGGAACTGTGTATTTCCCCAGAGACCGCCAGCTCAGCTGGGACCTGCCTGTCACAGCTCCCAGGAGCCAGGCTTCACCCAGGGCAGGAAAACTAGAGCACATCAGAGACCAGAGAGCCCAGTCCTGCTCCTCAGGAAGCATCCCAGCACACACGTGGTGAGGGAGTCACAGGAAGCAGCAGCAGCTCAAATAATTGGTCTGGGTGCAGCAGGTCACAAGACAAGCCAGCCTGTGCTGCAACACATCCAGTCAGCAGCACAGAGATGGCTGCCCCACAGCTGACCAAGTCTGTGGGGGACCAGCTACATGCCAAGAACTTTGCCTCCACTATAGCAACAATACAGCCACAGAGGAGACATCTCACTCCTCTCACAGGCCAAAACCAGCTCAGCTCACAGAGTCACAGGCCTAGAGCTGGAGTCACCATGGTTAGGAGATACACAGACCTCGGAGAGAGTGTGACCTCTCCTCTGTGGGCACGAGAGCCACAGAAGATGCTGAATCAGCACTTGGACACACCCGTCCCCCATTCTGGCTGCTGGTCCCACTGCACTTCTCGCCAGGGAAGCTCAGACCAGCTCCCCACGGCCGGTAACCCCCGGACCAGCACCATGAGTTCTCCCTGCAGGAAACCCCTCCGCAGCCCGCAGGCCCCGAGGACCACGCGGGGCCGCGCCCGGCTTACCCCCTGCGGGTCCTTAACGAAGTAGCTGCCGCTGGAGCCCTGCGAGATGCGCTCGGGAAAGATGCCGCGCTCGCTGGCCAGCTCAGCCCGCCGCACCACCTCGGCGAACTCGGGATCCTCGGGGAAGTCGTTGCGCTCTCGCTGGGCTGCTGCCGCCGCTTGGGCTTGGGCCTGCGCCGCCGCCTGGGCCTGAGCCTGGGCCTGCGCCGCCGCCGGGCCCCGCGCCCCGCGCTCCAGCAGCGGCTGCCGCTCGCGGTCGCGACCGCCGGGGGAGCCGGGAGGGGAGGGCGGGAGGGGTGCGGCGGGCGGGAGGGCGCGCACAGCGCCCCCCGGCAGCCCGTAGTCGGGACCCTGCGCCCGCTCCGGCGACACCAGCGGGCTCGTCTCGTCCATCGCGCCGCCCGCCCGGCCCCGCCGCGCTGCCGCTGCCGCTTCCGGCGCGTCACCGCGCCGCCGCGTCCCGTTGGCTGCCCCGCCCCCCGCCGCGCCACGCCCAGTTGAGGCGCTGCGACGGAAAGCGGGGCGGTGAGTGCGGCCGTGGTGCCGGTGGGGCCAGCCCGGAAGCCCCCACGCCTCTCACCGCCCGTCTTGGGAGCCGTGCGGGGGTTCACCGCCCTCACGCCCCCGCTGTGGCGGCTGGCGCCAGTGCCCCACATAAAAATGGCCGCCCTGGAGCGGCAGAGACCACTGCTGCCCTTCACAAAGATGGCGGAGGCAGAGGGGGTGCTGCTCCTCGGCAGACATGCCCGGGGTGGGGAGCACCTTGCCCCACACAAAGATGGTGGCGAGCGAGGGTGTGCTACGGAGTTGGCCAATTAGCAGCCGCGTTGCTAGCTGTTGCCGTGGAGACAGCCAACGGCGAGAGCGGATGGACGCTGGCGGGGTGGCACCGCCCGGCGGGGCGGGTGCTGGAAGGGGCGGTGGCGGCCACCGCCCCTTGGAGGGACCTGGTGGGGAGCGGTGCGGGCGGACAGCGCGGAGCCAGGTGAGCGCGGGCCGCAGGCCCCTGCACCGCTCGCACCGCCCGCACCGCCCCCGGGCAGGCACCGGGCCCGCGACCATCGCCACGAGCGTCCCGCTGGTGGGGCGTGCGTGCATCGGCCGTGGGTGCATGGACATTGCAGGGTGTGGGTGCATGGACGCTGCAGGGTGTGGGTGCATGGACACGGCGGCGTGCGGGTGCATCCCCCGTGGGTGCATGGACACGGCAGGGTGTGGGTGCATGGACACGACGGCGTGCGAGTGCATCCCCCGTGGGTGCATGGACACGACAGGATGTGGGTGCCTTCACCGCGGGCGCGGTCACGCCTCCGGGCACACTCCCGGCCTCCGGAGCTCCAAGTCGTGAAGTCCCCCGTGAAGTGTCACAGGCCGTGCTGGCGGAGTTCGCAGCCCCCGGCAGCCCCCGCCCCTCCGCCTGGCACGGCTGGGTGGGCTGCGGGCTGCGAGCCGGCGATGAGCTCCCGAGTGCTGCCATCGGCAGAGAGCACTGTTCAGTCGCTGCTCGCCTCGCCTGGGGCCATTTCTCTGGACACAAAGCCTTGGCAAGTTCGTGCTGTGCTCCTGGGTTCGTGTGGCTCAGCACGCACCGCTCGGGTGGTTCGCAGCAGAGTGTGAGCAGATACACTCCCTTTATGTGCGGAGAGTCCCTTCCCGTCACGGGCACTGCTTGAGCCGCCCCGGCAGCTGCGGGAGAGGCAGCGCCCAGCCCGCCCGCGGGGCTGTCTCCGTGCTGGTGCCTTCCCTGTGTGCTGGGGAGGGCTGTGCTGCGTGGCAGTGGCTCTAGGGGAGTACAGTTTCCGAGTGCTGCTTGCTGTCTGCAGGCAGGTTTGTAAGCCCTGAGTAGTGGAGCAAAGCCCTGAAGCCTCAGGGTCCTCTTTTCGCTGTCCCTTTTAGGAGGAGTGGCCTCCCATCCCTGGGAGTGAGCCGGGTTTGCCCATCCTTGATGCTGGAGCTGGAAACGCCACAAGCTCTCTGTTCCCTCCCCTGAAGAGCTGGCACCAAGCACAACCCAGCATCTCCTCTCCAAAATGCCTGTTTCTGCCTGGGACTGCCCAGGCCCGTGGCCTGAGCCTGCATGGTGCAGGACCCCTGGGATTCTGCCTGAGTGCCAGGCCAGAGACAGACAGCTCCTGCCACACTGCTCTTCCTGCCGTTCACTCACATTTCACAGGGCTGTGACCCCCGTGGGCTCACATTGCTCTGAACCCTGCAGTGGGGCGGGCAGCAACCCGAACCTGGCAGCTGGGGTTTCAGAGCCAGGGCAGGGTGGCTGTGCTCCTGGGGTCACCTCCTCATCTGCACCATGCCTCAGCAGAGTCATCCCCGGGGCAGGCAGGTGCCTCTCATCTCTGTGAGATGAGGAGATGCAGGGGCTCTCGGCAAGCTAGACTGCTCACCCTGCCCAGCAGCTCTCTGTGCCTCTTCCCGCCAGCTCTTGCCCTGCTTTGCCGGAGGCTGTTACCATGACACTGACTAAAGGCTCCTTCACCTACTCCAGCGGGGAGGAGTACCGCGGCGAGTGGAAGGAAGGTGAGATGGGGCAGGAGGGGACAGTGCCATCTGTGCTGTGGGACAAGCAGCCCCCATATCCCTGCCTAGCTCCACATGGGGGTAGGTCCTGCCTCTGTCCAGCACTGCCCGTTTCTGCCCTCACCTAGGTCGCAGGCACGGCATTGGGCAGCTGACGTTTTCCGACGGCACCGCCTACGTGGGGCACTTTGAGAACGGGCTGTTCCACGGCTGTGGAGTGCTCACCTTCTCTGACGGCTCCAGGTGGGCACTCCTACGTACACCTCCCCGGGCACCCCAACTTACTGTGGGGAGCTGCTGCCTCAGGAGCTCCTCCCCACTCAGATACGAGGGGGAGTTTGTGCAGGGCAAGTTCAATGGCGTTGGAGTCTTTACACGCTGCGACAACATGACCTTTGAGGGCGAGTTCAAAGGCGGGCGCGTGTACGGCTTCGGTGAGTGCCTGGTGGCGTGGTGCAGGCATCCACACAGCCCCTGCTCAGCACAGCCCCTTCCAGCATCTCCCAGTTTGTCCTTTCATCCCCTGCCCCCATCCCCAGTGGGTGCTTCTCCTTGCCCCTTCATTCCCAGCCCTTCCCTCCTCTTCCCAGGTCTCCTGACTTTCCCTGACGGCTCCCACGGGGTGCCCCGCAACGAGGGCTTCTTTGAGAACAACAAGCTGCTGCGGCGGGAGAAATGCACAGCCATCATCCAGAGGGCCCAGGGTGCCTCCAAGTCTGCCCACAACCTGACAGCATGACGGTGCCCCACATCCCCTTCCACCAGAGCAGGGACCCCTCTACTTGGGCACTGGCTGGCCCTGCTGGCCCTGGAGCAGGGATGTGGCACTGCTGGGTGCCTCCTTGCCCTTTGTCCCCACCAAGCATCCTCCTGCCAAACCCCTGCTGCTGGAGGGGATGGGACCCTCCGCTCTCCACCCAAGTGCCCTGGGGCAGCCATGGTGCCTTCTCTTTCTGGCTGTAGCCCTGGCACCTGCTGGAGCAGCAGGAGGGCAGGGTGGTTGGAGCTTGGCCTCTCTGTCTCCCAGAAAGACTGTGGACCACTAGGGCTGCAAACCTGCTGCAGAGGATGGAGCAGTGGGACAGGGGCTGGTCCCTGACCCCACTGCCAGGGTGCCTTGGCTGGGAGCTGCTGGCTGGACAATGTGCCCCCAGAGGGGCAGTTCCTGGCTCACTTCGCTGCCCTGGTCTGGAGGCAGGATGGGTACCCTGGGCACGCTGTGGTCTGTACCCTCAGTTCTGGGTGACTGGCCATCCCCCTGCATGCCCTGGGTAGGGTGGCATGGTGTCCCGGAAGAACCCAGCCTGCTCTCGAGGCCAGCCGATTCCCCTCATCCCTGTGCTAATCCGCCTCACCCACTGCCTTGGCGACACCAGCAGCAGCATCCCCACCAAGGGGGATGGGGAGATGCCCAGCCTGGCTCATATCTGCTGCATTCTGGTGGAGGGTGGGAGCAAGGAGCAGGGTCAGCCTGGTATGAGGGTCACAAGCAGGGCTGAGTGGGGTGGCAGGACTGGAGCAGGGGGCCTGGGCAGGGTGGAAGGGTATAGAGGCATGGCGAAGGGGCAGGCAGGGGGAACACAGCTCCCCATTTTGCCCTCCACATGCATCCTTCATCTCTCTGCTGCATGCTCACCTTCACCCCGGTGTGGTCCGGCTGGCTGTGGTGCAGGGGTCCTGGAAGCCCTCACTGCCTGGTGCGGGGCCGCAGGGGCCATACCCTCCCTGCCGGTCTCTGCCCACACCGGTCCCGTGCCTTGCCGTGACCCTGCCTTGTGCTGCTGCCTGCACAGGCCTCAGCTGAGTAAACCATGTTGCCAAACGCCTGTGCCATGTCCTTTTTGCCGGGAGCAGGGACGGGGCAGGGGGCTTGTCCAGGCAGGACTGCAGACACGGAGGGAGGACAGCCATTTTATTCATGGCACAAGGATCCACCCCTTCCCAGGTGAGAACAACAGGCCCCTGGGGGCTGGCAGGGATGCAGGCTGGCCAGGGGTTGCCCCCTTTACCCACTCTGCCCAGCACAGCCATGTCCCAGTGTCCCCACTGTGTCCCCCGTTCCTGGGGTCCCTGAATCCTGTGCCTTCCCAGTGTGAGAAGGGGAAGATGGGGGACCTCTTACAACCAGCCATTGGTGCTGAAGGTGTTCCTCAGCTCTTCAACCTGGGCAGGGCTCAGTGGGGCCAGGGGTGCACGGCAGGGACCACCATAGTAACCAAACCACTCCATGGCCTTCTTCAGCCCCGGAACTCCGAACCGGCGGGTGACCTGTGGGAGGGAGGATGCAGGAGCTTGCTCCCATGGGCCAGCATGCTTTGTGGGCTCTGCTTTGCAGCCCCTGCTCCTTGCTCACCATCGCTCCCGCCCTCCACATGTGGGGCTGCAAGGCTGGGCAGGGTGTGAGGTGACTGCAGCACCCCATGAACTGCCCACCGTGGGATGGGGGTGCAGAGCACAGCTCCACCAGGGAGCAGCCCTGTGGCACGATGGGCTCATTGCAACAGGGACAGGCCACCCCACAGTGGGCTGGGGGGCCTGGGAAGGAGCAGTTCTTCCCCCTATTGTTGCCTATAAATAACCAGCAAGGCTCTCAGAGTGAGTCAGGCAGGTGCCCACTGCCAGTGGACATGCAGTTCCTTAACATGGCAGGGCTGGCATTTCCCACCCTGTCACCTCCAGCCCAGCTCAGCTCACTGGCCAGGTGCTGTGCCATCCTGTCACCCTGAACCACTGCTCCACCCCCTGCAGCCCCAGGGACTTCCATCTTTTGCCTCCCCCTGGCTCTGCCATGGCCTGGCACCCCTTCCCCTCAGCATCCCAGGGATGGTGTCTGCTCACTGCTGTGTTGGGCTCGATGAGACGGTGCTGCAGGTCACGGGCCTCCTCCCACTGGCCCTTACGGCACAGGCGGTCCAGCTGGCACAGGGGGGCCCCCAGGATGTTGGCGAGGGCACAGACACCCCCAGATGCACCTAAAGACACCAGGGCACACTGGCAGCCAGCGTGGCATGCTGTGCCCAGCCAGCACCTCCCAGGCATCACCACCCCTTACCTGCCTCCCCCTGCCCGCATGCACAGTCTCTGCCAGTGTCCCCAGGGCACCACCCTGTGCCCCCAGCCAAGGAGGGGCAGCTGCACCTACCCACAGCATAGCTTGCCAGCAGGAAGCCAGCCGATCCTGCCAGCACCTGGAAATCATCCTGCCTTGTCTTGTGGACCATCAGCCCCATGCGGGTGATCTGGGGAGAGACACGCTGTGCCCTGGAGCAGGCATCACCCGTCCCCCTCGCCACATGGTTCCTGCCAGCAGCGCTGGGGTCTGGGGAAGGGCAGCAAGTCCCAGCTCCCTCTTTCCAGCTTGGAGCCAGGTTTGGTTGCAGCCAGCCCTAGGAAAGCCCTGCTCCACTCACATCCCCACCGCTGTCCTTGATCCCAATGATGTTGGGGTGCTGAGCCAGGGTGATGACAGCCTCCATGGGCAGGTCCAGGCCGGTGTTGGCAGGGACACTGTAGAGCACCACAGGGATGGGAGATGCATCACCGACCTGCAGGCAGCCAGACAGAGCTCAGCAGCTTGGGTGGGTTGGAGACATGTTGAACATGCTCCCCATGCTGCTGCCCCAACTGAGTCTGCCACAGGCCCTGGACATGGCTCACCTCCGTGTAGTGATGGACCAGGGCAGCACTGGTCATGGCCCCCCGGTAATAGCAGGGTGTCACAACCAGCGCCACATCAGCCCCCGCCTCTGCCATGCTGACAGTCATCTCAATGGTGGCCTGGGTGGCTGGGGATGAGGCAGAGGGGTGAGGGGTGCTCTGGAGGGGACGCATGCCCCCAGCACTGCCCACACAGGCACTCACATTCACAGCCCGAGCCGGCCAGCAGCAGGCGGTCCCTGGGCAGAGCCCGGCGCACGCTGCTCACCACCTCCAGCCGCTCACGGGGCGCCAGGTAGGGATACTCCCCATTGGAGCCCAGCACCACCAGCCCTGGAACACAAGTGTGGGGAGAGCAGGGCTTGGGCACATGGGCAGAGTGCCAGGACTTCCAGGTACCCCCATCACTCTCACTCCCTTCTTTGCTGCTGGCACCCAATCAGGGCTCTCTCCAGCTCTCTCTTCCGCCTACATCCCTGCAGCCCCAGATCCTCTGGTCAGAAGAGAGGAGACCCCAGGGCACATCCCTGCAACCCCCAGCCTCTTCTGCAGCCCCTGTCCTATCATCAGCCCACCCTGGACAATCAACAGATACATATCCCATGAATGTGTGTGAGTGTGCACAGGAGTGCAAGCACACCCATAGGGCACAGGGTAGATGCAAGCCTGCAGCTACAGCTACAAGTGGAGGATGTGTGCAAGCCTGCACATGTGTGGAGTGTGCATGCAAGCACACGCTGGCATGCGATGGGGGTATGCAAGGACACACATGTGCCTGGGCACGTGCCATGCAAAGGGCCCCAGATGGGTCACCCGAGGGGTTGCCAGCTCTGGAGCAAAGTCCGGCTGGAGGCTGAGCACCCTTGGGAAGCTGGCAGGCTGCCCGCACACTGCCACACAGCCTCTATGGTGGGCAGGGATCCGACAGGAGCCTGCACAGAGAGGGAGCGCAGGCAACGCTTACCTCGGAAGGGGATGCTGGCATAGCGGGACAGGTTCCCCTCCAGCTGGGCATAGTCCACCTCCTGTTTGGGTGAGAAGGGGGTGGCGAGGGGTGGGAAGATGCCCCTGAGGTCGAGTGAGGGCTCTGGTCCCTGGGGAGTGCTGAGCCCCCGGCACTGCCTGGGGGCTGTCCAGTGCAGAGCTGCCAGGGTGGGCCAGAGAGACGAGGCGAGGCGGGTGCTGAATGCCATGGTGGTCTGGGTGCTGCCGCTGGCTGTGCTGCCTGCCCCGCCGAGGGCTGTTAATGTTTGACAGGGCACGTGAGAGACCCGTGAGAGACCCATAACCCTGCTGGGCAGATGACATGGGGGGTGGTACCAGATGAGCTCAGGATGCTCTTCCCCACGCCAGAAGCTGGCTGCAGGAGTTCAGCAACCATCCAGGTGAGCGCCAGCCACTCCAGCTGTGCTTTCCTTTCTGCTTGCCAGCCCTGGCAGCCGTCCCTCTGCCTCCTACAGGGCTGGACTGCAGGACCAGGGAGGGACCAGGCATTGCAGGCAGTCCAGGGGCTGTGGGCAGGGATCACCTGCCTCAGCTATTAGTGTAGGGTCTCCTGTAAACAGGTGAGTGGGAGCATTTCTGGGTTGGGAGTAGTGAGCACTGCACTGAGCAGAAAGGTCCCAGCCTGCAAAGGGGTCATGTGTCCCCATGAATGGCTCCAGTGGGGAAGGCAGGAGGACAAGCAGCCATCCAGCCCCACAGAGTGGCTGCCCAGCAGGGGTACAATTGCTGCTCTCTGGCACGGTCCCAGCTGCCAGCACCACATGGACTTGAGTTGAGCTGCCCTCCATGAATTTTTCCTCCCTGAGCTTGCCCAGGTGGTACTTCAAAGGACTGTGAGCAACCAGGGTGTCCTGCAGCAAGGCTTCCTGCCCTTGAACCACTTGTGTCCTGGCGTCATGGTGTCACCAACACTTGAGTTCCTGTGATAGGAGGCAGGGCTCATCATGCTGCTAGGTAACCTGCTCCTGGGATAACCCAGCTTCCCCAGGCCCATCAACACCAGCACAGGCTGCCCAGCCCCACAGCACTCTGGAGTTGAATGCTGCTCTTTGACAACTTTTATTGACACAGACAAGTCTCATCCCTGGAGCCAAGCCTGATCCTTGGTCCTTTCCTGGTGCCATCATGCAGGGACCTCCATCTCCCCCTGTGGCTGCTCCTTGGTCTCCAGTGCCTGGCGTGTGTCCAGCTGCCACTGCTGCACCAGGTCTGTCGGGGTCTTGCCAGCCTGCAAGAGCAAGCAGAGAGAAGCTGGGGCTGAGGTGGTGCAACACGGTGGGTCAGCAAATGGCCTTGGTGCTAGCCCCCCATGCTCACCTCATTCTTGGCCATCATGTCAGCCCCATGCAGGATCAGTTTTTTGATGATCTTGTAGCGACTGAGCCGTGTAGCATCATGCAGTGCAGTGTCCCCTTCCTGTAAGACACACAGCCTCACTGGGGATTGTGGTCCAGGGACAGGGATGCCCTGAGTGTCCCCAGATCCCAGCAGACCCACCCCCGCATGAGGACAAGGAGAACAGTGCTTGTCCCAGCCCTGGCTGTGGCTGCCACCACCCTGGGGCAGGGATGTGTGTGCCCAGATGTGCCCCACTGTGGGTGCTAGGAGTCTTTAGAGGGGTCAACCAAGGGAGGGGGATCAGTGTTGTCCAGGGGTGCCAGCACTTACCCTGTCTGGGGCATTGATATCCACCCCACAGTGGATGAGGTGCTCCACGATGTCAAGGTGTCCGGTCCGGGTGGCCACATGGAGGGGTGTGCTGAGCAGCTTGAGAGGGGAGGTGGACATCAAAGAGGGGATCATCACCCACTCCTGCTAACTCAGCACAGGGCCAGCCCAGTCACCCAGGGTATGCCCCTGCCCCCAACCCTGTGACCCCGAGCTCTGCCCTGCTCACCTTGTCCTTCACATTGAGGTCTGCCCCACGATCTTGCAGCAGCTTGACAGCGTCCAGGTGCCCGCCCCGGCAGGCCCAGTGCATGGCAGTGCAGTCCAGCTGGGCACACAGGAGTATGTTACAGCAGGGGACACCCCCACCCCGTGTCCATCCCCCACTCCAGCTGGTCCCTGTGCCCAAGCTGAACTTGCAGCTGAACCTCTCTGACAGGGACAGCACTGTCCCATTGCCCCATAGCAGGGACCTCAATCCTACTGTAGTTCCTACTGCACCATGCCCAGAGGCTCAGACATCATGGAGCTGGGCTCAGGATGCAGCCTCACCCGGTCCCTGAAGTCAACTGTGGCCCCACTGTCCAGCAGCTTCTGCAGGATATCCATGTGTCCCTCCAGCGAGGAGCGGTGCAGGGCTGTGCGGTGGAACTGGGGAACAAGGTGCCACATTGGTGGACAGATCCATCCTCCCCTGTCCCAGCTTGGTTGTACCTCCAGCCCTGTCCCAGGGGTCACAGTCCCTGCCCACAGGCATGCCGGGGCATGGTTGTGGGACATGGTGCCAGGGCACAGGCAGAGGGCAGACAGTGGTTGTCGGGGATGCTACCTCATCACATGTGTCAGCGGGGCCACCATCTGCCAGGAACTTCTCGATGACATGCATCTTGCCCTGAACGGCGGCTCGCAGGAAGGTCTCTGGCTCCACAGGACCCACCTGGCAGTGGGACAGGCTCAGGGATGGGGCATCACAGGGGTGCAGGAGAGGAGACCACGTTGGGCGTCCCTGCCCTGCTTCCCCAGGGAGGTCCCTGACTGGCAGGGTGACCTGGGAGTGGCCCGTGGTTGCTCCAGCCCCCTCCCACAGCCTGGGACCCACTGACGTACAATCTCCAGGGGTTCAGGTGGCTGGGGGGGCTCGGGGGTGGCCGCCCGCTCTGCCTGGCGCTGCCGACGCTGCTTGCGGAGTTCAATGAGTCGTTGGATGCTCCCCACATCGATGATCTCTCGCCGCAGATCCACGGAACTCTTCCGCACCCTCTCCTGGCCCTAGTGAGGACATGCAGTGCCCCGTTTGACTTCTCTGTGCCCAGCTACCTCTGGCCCCCCCGCACCCCAACCCCCTCACCTTGATGGCCTCGAGGCCCCAGTTCCTGGGGCCATGGCGTTTCTCCTCCTCCAGCTCAGGGGTGTTCATCCGCTCCACAGCCGGCGGCTCCCACGCACCATTCCCTTTGGGTCTCTGCACAGGCAGTGGGGGCTGCATGGTCCCGGCTGGGCACAGAGCAGCCCCACTGTCTCCATCCCTAGCCTGCTGGTGCACGTGGCTCTGGACACAGCTCCCAGCTCACCACTGAGCTCTACAGGCTGCCTGACAGCCCTTGGGTTTGCACTTGCCCACCCATTCTACTTGGCAAGCTGGGCACCTGCCCGCTGCTCAGCTCTGCCCCATGGGCAAGAGCTGCCAAGTTGGGAACCTGATTTCCCCAAGAGCCCTTGGCTACCTCACTGCATCCCGCAGGATGGCAAGATCGGTGCCAGCCTCTTCACAACTGAGTCCCTAAGGATGGACACTGCGCAATGGGGTCCCTGCCACAGCCCAGGCAGGTCCCCCTGTGGTACGGACCCACCTTCTCCTCTTCCTCCTCCTCTGCCAGCTTCTGCTCGATGAGCTCCTTGGCCCGTTCCACATCCAGCTCCATGTCTGCCCACAGCGCACAGTCCCGTGCAGGATGTATCCTTTTCTCCTTGCCACCGCAGGCAGGGAGTGCCCGGTCCTGGCTCCTGGTGCTGCCGGCAGCTCCACTGGCTGTGGGGCTTTATGCTGCCGGCCCCTCCGTTCCACAGCCCAAAGGCACCAACAGCTGTGGCTGCTCCACATGACTGGGGCAGCTTTGCCATGAGCTCACCCTCCTGCTTTCTGGTGGCCCTGACTCACCTTTCCAGCCCCGCTCTTAAAGAGACCCATTGCCACCCCACGGGTTGCCCAGTACTCCTGTATTTGTAATAGGGAGCTGGGGTACACAGAACTCATGGCAGCCAGTCAAGAGGGGCTCAGCAGAGCAGGGACATGATCCGGGGTCATCCCAAAGGCACAATGCCTGTGCAACCCATTCTAGGCATCCAAGAAGCTCCCCATGGTTCCCTTTACCCCATCTCTGTGCAACCAGATGCTGCAGCAGCTACCAGCGTTGCCCAAGGCTTCCTAGCACCTGGCACTGAGGGGGCTACCCACTCCCACAGGAGGCAGTGGTCCTCTCAAGCCTCTCAACCAGCAGCAGGCAGCATGGGATGCCAGAAGTCATGGCCCCTCTGTGCTGCTTTAGAGGATGACCTCAGGTGTGGAACATTCCGAGCAGCCCTGCCAAGGGTCTCTGTGGCTGTCCGGTCTCCTCCACTGCACACGGCAGCCTGGCAGCAGGACTGGCCTCACATGGAGCTAACAGGCAGAGCTGGCAGCTATTCCCGGCAGCAGGAACATTGTTCAACCCTTCTGAGCACTCTCCCCTTGTAAGATGAGGCCAGCACTGCCCTGTGCCGGAACAGTTAATGCGCTGGGCACTATCCCCCAACACAGGACCTGGGGGAGGGACAGATGGCAACACGTCACTGTCACCCTCCTGAGCAGTCCCCAGGGCCACCCTCAGGTGACAAAGGCACTATTTTTACCAGGACAGGCCATGAAGGTGGTCCTGGGATTTTCCCCCTCCATGGACTGTCCCACCTGGCCCCAGGGCAGACACAGGCTTAAACCTCCAGAGGGGAAGCATTGGGAAAGGGAGGTGGTCATCCCACACTGAGAGGCAGCCAGGATGACAGTGGGAGGATGTGCTGGGGAAGGGTCCAGGCAGGCAAAGGGCTGGAGCTGGCAGGACAGGATCAGGGCAGCACTAGGCAGCAGAGCTGGGGTGTCCAGGCTACCCTCGGCCACCCTATGCTTATCCTGACATGAGAGCAGATATAGGACAGGCATGGGGACCTCCTGGCACTGTGGGTGACAGCCCCCTCCAGCCTGTTCCTGAGGCCAGAGAAAGGATGAAAAGGCTTTATTGATAAATACAGACTATGTACAAAGGGGAGACATCTCCACCCAGCCCAGCATCCCACAGGTCTCCAGGCCAGGGGGAGCCGGAGCCCAGTGGGTCACAGCCTCTCCCCACCGGCACAGCCTGGCAGAGGAGCCCCAGCCCCAGACACATTTGGTCTCGAACCTCCTGCAGAAAACACGGCGCCTGCCCGTGTTCCCAGGCAAGAGGGGCCACTGCGGTGGCAGAGCCCCATGCAAACCTTCCTGGCGGGTCCCCCTGGCAGGGGGCAGCCTCAGGGGGGAGCAGGGGCTGCTCCGCCTCCAGCAGGGCTGGAACATAGCATGGGACATCCCCAGAGGTGCCACTGTCCCCCAGCCCCTTCCCCTCTCCCCTCAACCAGTGGGGGGGTGGCTCAGTTCCTGGGTGGCAGGGGTTGGTTGACAATCACTTGCACAACAAAATCCTTCTGGATCTTGGTCTCCTGCAGTCGTGTGCGGTCAGTGAGCAGCTTGCCTGAGAAAAACCAGCGCTGCCAGGCCAGGTCAATGCCCTCCTGTGCCTGCAGCTGCTTCTTCAGCTGCCCGATGGTGTCGCCCATGCTGGCGCTGAGCCGCAGGTCCTTGCCGGTGGAGAGCCGTACTTTGAGGGTGAACTCCCGCCGGGTATTGGGCAGGGGCTCAGCCGGCTCCACGGCCTCCTCCTCACTCCGTTCCAGGATCAGGTTGACGGGAGGTGCCAGGCAGTAGACAGGCAGCTGGTACCGGTTGCCCAGCTCATCATAGCACTCCGTCAGGGACCCTGGGGACAGTAGGAGGATATGCTGAGGGAGGTCATCCCCATGGACCACCCAAATAGGGACAGGGCCACCCCACGCAGTGTGGCAAAGCCTGCCTTGGCCCCCTTGGCTGGGCTGAGCCATGTGGATGGCAGTTGTGTGTCCCTCTCCACTCCAGCCTAGGATCCTCGCGTGCCCAGATATGAGTCACTCAGCACCCACCCCACCCACACCCCCAAAGCTGACTCTCACCGTGGGGCAGGGTGATGCTGGCTCCATCGAGGATAGCCTGGGCCAGGCTGTGGTCATTGGCTTCCACGGCATAGGCAGCTGCCTTCAGGGCATCCCAGATCTCCTTGCGGCCCTCAAAGGCGGGTGCCGTGTCCCAAAACTCGTCCCGCTTGCTGCGCAGCTGCCCATCTGTCATGGGGTAATCGCTCTTCCACTTGGGACACTCCTTCTTCAGGGGCTCATTGCGGCCTGGGGAGGGGGGGATACTCAGCCAAGGGACAGGGCTCTCCCTTGGGCCCTGAGCCACCCATTTCCCCATATCCACATATAACTGGGGACCCCTCACACCCCAGCAAAGGTCTGAGGGATCACCCTGCCTGGTGAAGGACAGTCCCCACTGCAGCCGGGCAAACTGGGCTAGAGCTAGCCCTGCCCAAGATCTCACTGGCCCCATAGCAGTTGCTCCCACAAGTGACACCCTTTGCCCTCAGAAAGGACAAGGGCTCTTGCCCCTATGTTAGGGGGACCAGTTGCTGCCCCATGAGGTGGCCACGGGGCTTCAGGGCCCTTTGAGGCAGAGCAGTATTTATAGCTTGGGGAATTAGCCAGGAAATAAGCTGGTCAGTCGGAATGAGAAGGGGATTACGGAGGCTGAGCTGCAGCAGAGGGGGGTCAGGACTTCACAGTCTCCTCTGCCCACCCCGGGATGACAGGGACCAGCTGCAGGCAAGACAGCAGGCACACAGTGTCCAGGGCATCAGGGGGGCAGAGGGCATGGAAGGTGGAGGGCTGCCAGCCCACAGCTGCCCCAGCAATGGGCTGAACTGAGCTGGTTCCCCACAAAACAGCCCCCAACCATGTTCCCAGAGACCCTCAGCAGCCAGCACTGCTCAGGGATCTGGGCCACTCCCATGCCAGTCCAACACCACCATGCCCTTCCTGCACCGGGCTGTGGCCTCGTGGGAACAGCCCTGTCCCATCGGCCCCACGGCTGGGCCGGATGCATGGTGCAGGAAGGAGCTGTTGTCACTCCCAGCTGAGCTGGGGACAAAGAGTGACAACAGCTCCTTCCTGTCACCCCTCTCCCTGGGGCCAGGCAGCACCCGTCCTGCATGGACAGGGCACAGGGAAAGTGAGGCTCCAGTCAGGCAGGAAGGATATCTGTGCCCATACAGTGACTTGCCAGGCAAGGTGATGCCACATACCACAGCCAGGGGGGACAGCCACCACTGCCAGCTGTGGGTTGAGCCATGTTCCCCAGGCAACTGTTCTGGGGCAAGTGTGTGGTGACACAAGGAACTACATGACCTTTTTTTTTTTGTACCAGCTCTGTCCCACCCCACCCAAGACCACTGGAGCCAGCATAGCATCTTCTTCCCGGTGAGAACCCAGCCCAGAGCTGGACACACATGTGGCATTCACTCCAGAGATCCTCAAGGGGCACAGGAGCTCAGCTACTCCAGGGCTGGGCATTGAGCATCCCTGGCAGGCAGCATCCTGCCCGCATCCCTGGAGCAGCAAGGGCAGCCAGCAGCAGCCAGTGCTGCCGATTCAGCAGTCACGGTGCTGGGCCAGAGGGATTTGCAGCACCACAGGACAGAGCAAGGTCAGAGGCGGCACCTGCCCCAGGAGGGCAGTGTAGAAGTGGCCACAGCCAGCTTGAAGGACATGTCCAGGATCATGTCCCCACTCTGCTGTGGCCACCTGGCTGGGGCACGTGTCCTCACAGCCAGGATTCCCAACCAGTACCATTCCCTCAGCTCTGCTCACAGCAAAGGAAAGAGGCTGGCCCAGGGGAGGCAGCAGGATCAGAACCATGGGGTTCAGCCATGGCAGGGAGCAGGGACAGGCTGTGGCTGCCTCGTGTGGACAGGCATGCCCAGCAGCCTTGCCCAGGTAGGCAGGGGCTTAAGCCTCGTCTATTTATTGCTGCCACCCAGTCGGGCCCCACACCTTCTAATCACCTCCCGCTGCTCTATTCCTGGCCCCTTGTGCAACCCTCCACAGCAGCACCACCAGACAGGTCCGTCCGCTCGCTGTGCCCGGACTCGAGCCAACAGGATCTGGCTGGCAGCCTGCCTGCCTCCTGCCCTGTGCCTGCAGCACTGTACCCGTACCCGCAGCTTGGCCCCCCATGGTGCCCTGGTGTGCAGATCTCCAAGCAGGAGGCTGTGCCCCAGAGGCTCCCCTGCCCTGGGGCTTGCTCCCTGCCCAGCAGGAGCCCCAGGCAGCCCCAGCCAACAGGTCCTAGAGGAGGCCCTGGAGAACATGCCAGCCAGATGGTACACAACACTGCTTCCAGCACTGCTGGCTGGTCCCTTCCTGGGCCAGGCAGGGTTGGGATGCTGCACACCACCAGCATCCCCTGTTCCTGCTGTGGTAAGCTGGCCACCCCAGGGACAACACTGTCACCTGCTGCAGGGAGCCCTCACAGGACCCTTTCGCAGGGGGTCACAGCAAGCCCCAGCCAGGGCAGGAGCCAGCCAGGCAGACGCGCTGCTTAGCAGCGCCCCTCTGGCAGCAGAGGTGGGCAGGCAGAGGCCCCCTCCCCACCTGTGGCAGATCCTTGAGTACTGGGACCTGCTGGCCCAGAGCAGTGTCCCTGTACTGCAGGTGAGGGTAGCTGTAGCCTTGCTTCATCCTCCACCACCTGCTGAGCAGCTCCCGTGGGCTGGTAGCACCATGAAAGAAATAGCGGGATCCAGCCTGGGCATCGAGGACAGCCCTGCTCTCCCAGGAAGGGACACACTGCAAGAATGCAGCAGCAGCTGCCAGGGGTACCAGGAGGGGACTGTGATCCATCCCAGAAAAGCCTGACGGGGGGCAAGAAGTGGGGATGGAGACACGGGCTCTGCAGTCAGTTGTTGCCTGCAACAGGAGGGGAGCGCACAGATCCAGATGTTGGGATTTGACCCCACCCCCTGCCACAGCAGCCTTATGAGGCAATGCCCCCACATCCCCCCTGAGCTGAAGGAACAGTCGGTCAGGGACCTCAGGCCTCACTGACACCCACAAGAGGGCACTTGCACCCCTGGGGGCAAAGTGTGCCGGGGTGGGGGGGCTGCAGCTGCATGGGGGGGGGCATCACCCCAACCCACACCAGCTGTACGTCCCCGGGGCAGGCTGGCACATCTGGAGCCCCGTGCGGTGGGGGCGGCTGCCCACGGGCACAGCCGGGCCCGGCACCCACGGCACTCTGCACGTGCTGCCGGAGCAGCGGGCACCGTCCCACGGGAAAACGCCCTTCCCTCCCGCATCTCAGCTGCGGGCGAGGGCCGGGGCGCCCCGTCCCGGGCACACGCTTCCTGCCCCTCCTCTCCCGCCGCCCACCACCGCTCTGCCATAAACACGGTAATTACCGGCTGCGACGGCACCGGCCGGGGAGGCGGCGAGGGGAAGGCGTGATTCATCCCGCCGGCCCACGGCCCCTCCGCCGAAAGTCAGCCCTGCCTGTCAGTCCCCGCGGCCTCCGGGACCCCCCAGGGCTGCATCACGGGGAAGCGCCTGGTGGCACCTGGGTATCCGGCTCCGGGAACTCCGGGGGGCCGCGGGGCTGCACCAGTGCCCCCGCACCGCCGCTGCTCTCCGGATCGGCGCAGCCGCTCCCTGCCACCCCGCACCTCCCGAAGCTCCGGGACAGCCGGGACGGGGTCGCGACCGCCAGCAGCAGCCCAGTGTAGGGGCAGCAGGGATCCTGGGCAGGCAGGACCGCGCCATGCCAAGGGACCCTGCCGAGCCCAAACCGGGGACACCAGCCAGCCCGCAGCCTCCCCGGGACACCACCTCACCGGGAGGAGCCGGGAACTGCAAGGGCTGGGCTGGACGCGCCGCGCACCCCAGCTCTGACCCCGCAAAGCCTCTGGGACGGGAGCCGAGGTGCCTGCCCGCTCCCGGGGCCGCGCATCGCACTGGGACCCCCGCTGTCCGGGGACCCCCGAAGGCACAAAGAGGCTCCCGGGTTCGGGCGCGGGGGGAGCTGTCCCGTTGCGGACTGCGCCCCTCCGGTGCCCGCGCTCCCCCCCCCGCGCCCGCCACCCCCAGGGGCACACGGGACAGCCCCCCCTACCAGTGTCCGCGACCGCGGGGGTGCCCGGGCGGGACGGCCCCCGCTCACCTGCTCGCTTGCGGGTGTTGCCGCCGCCGGCGGGCCGCTCCCGGCGCTGCCGCCCCACGCAGCCGCCCATGGCGGGGCCAAGCGGCGGCGCTCGGCATCGGGGCCGCGCCGGCTCCGCGCTGCGCCCGCCCGTGCGCGCGGGGCCCCCTGTGCGCGCGGGGCCGCCCCGCCCCCCGGCACACGTGACCGCCGGCACCGCCCCCCCGCGCGTGCGCACGGCGGGACCACAGGGGGGCACACCAGGCCGCGGCCCTGCGCGCGGGTGTCATGGCGGCGGCCGGGGCCGGGGCGGGGATGGAGCCGCTCGCCGCCTCCGTCCGGGATTTCGTGGCCGGGCAGCAGGACGGCCGCGCCGCGGAGGTGGCGGCAGGTAGCGGGCGGAGTGCGGCCACAGGGCGGGGCTTGGGCTTGAGCACGGCGGCGGGGCCGGGCTGGGCCTGGGGCGGGCGTGGGTGCGGCCGGGCGGGTCATGTAGAGGTGTGGGGAGGGCTCTGAGGGGGAGCGTGGGGCAGGGCGGGGTGGGGTGGGGAGGGGAGGGGAGGGGAGGAGCGTGGCCGTGGGTTGGGCTGCTGTGCGGGGCAGGGCACAAGGGAATAGGCTGTGCTGCAGTGCGAGCTGGGCGTTGGGAGGGACATATGGGGCAGGAGTGGGACAGCAGCGGGGGGCTCCAGGGGTGAGGGAGAAGAGGGTGGCATTGAATACGCCAGTGGGGAGGGAGCTCCTGGCCTGGCTGAGGTGCTGTGGGAGGTGACTGCTGTACTGGCCCCTGCTTCTGGGGCCCAGGCTCTGACTGCCCTCACTACGGTTTCTCCTCCTTTCCTAGCAGGGCTTGAGGCTTTTGGATAATTTGTCTTTCTGCTTGGAGCAGCAATTTGGTGACTTTGTTACATTAGGGAAGTTGCAGCTTCAGGACCTTGGCTTTCTAAGCATAAGGCGGCATGTTTGTGTTTCTAGGCAGTGGCTTCAGCATGTTTCAGGAAGGAGCTGAGAGAGCAGAGAAAGATTATGTAGGTTGCATTATATAGAGGGGTAGCTTATAGACCTTTCCCAAAGCTCATGGATTGTGAACTGATCCATGGTATCTTGATGATGAGATGAGCTGGCAAAACGGGAAGGTGACCCAGTGGCCTGTGTGACGTGGAGTGAAGAAAATGCTAAGGAAATTTGGAGAAATTCACTTGCTGTGTACTGTGTGACATTTAAGAAATTGTAGAAGAGTTGCACAAGGTCTGTGGCATATGTAGGATGGATGCAGGGAAGGATAACCTTATAACTGCTGTTGTCATCTGTGGTTGTGTTACATAAATGCCCAGAGAAAGCTTTGTCTCTTGGAAGACATACAAAGGGAATTGCCCGTCCTCCCCTCTCAGCTCTCCTCAGACTGTGACACTTGTGACAGACCCACCTGGACAAATGGGGGGGGCTGGGAAGTGTCCTTCAGCCCTTCTGACTTCACACAGAACCACACATCAGAAAGGATTAAATTGCACCACATATCCTTGAGTAAAAGGGAAGGTTTTTTCCTAACCTCATGGCTGTTGTGTAATTGTTGGGAGAAACACATTGAGCTTCCCTGTGTATTGCTGAAGACTAAAAGGAGCATAAATTGGCAAGTGGCAGAAAGGCTTTGGTGCTGTCACAGGCAGCTTGGGCTGCACAGGTCAGTGGGTAGCAGGAGGAGACTGAACTTGTCTTTATTAAAAGATGGGGAGAGAAGGATACCACTGTCACAGAATTCATCACACGTTCCCTATGATTGCTGTGCTCGTGTTTTGAGGGTGTGGGGAAGACAAGAATGGAAGGCCTGCAGAAGTGATTAATACCTAGGAGGACACTGTGTGAAAGGGGGGACAGACCTGTTAGGAAAGGGAACAGGTTGGTTCAGAGTAGCAGTCTAGCACAGGGTGATTGATACGCTTCTGTTTTGCCTCTGGGACTACAGGAATCCCAGAGCAGGAAGGCAACCCCTCCTGGTACAGGGAGAGCTGGGATTCAAGGTGCATCATTAACCTTGGGGACATAAGTGCTGCTGCCAGATGTGGAGGCAGCAGTTTCTCGGGCTCACCATGTGCCTGCCGTGCTGATGAGGCAGGTCCAGTCAGCTGTGCTCGCGCTCACACCACGGCACTGCCTGGGAGCAGAGCCTGTGCTCGCAGGTCCTGCCAGGGCCGGGTGGCCACGCCACGTGAGGTGAAGGTGGTCACAGCCAAGTCCCTGAGGACAGAGTGAACTCCCTCCCTGAGCTGAGCCAAGGGGCTGCTGACCTCGCTGCTGCTGCTCACAGGGAGCATCAGTACCCGGCTGTGATTTGATCATCACACTGCAACTCTTTCCTGTTGTGTAGGGAACCAGCAGCTTTGTGTAGAAGCTGCTTTTGGTCTCTGCAGACACAGAGAGGCAGAGCATTTGGCTGCAGAGACAGCGTTTATCTCAGACCTTCTCCATGGTGGTATAGAGACTTGAGGGCTCTTCATGAGCTTGCAGAGTGGGATGTTGGGTGTGGAGGGGCCATCCAAGCTCTCCCAGTGGCCCACTCTGCTTTGGCTGGTGCACAGCGTCCACTTGCTGTTTCACTGTTGATATTCTGCAAGAAACTTTGCCAGCACCTTATGGCTGTCAGTCAAGGCACCCCCTGTTCAGTCTGGGCCTGTCGACTCTTGAAACCTGCTGGGCTCTTCTTCTGCACAGCTCCCTTTATCTCTTCTGTCCCTCAGTCCAGGCTGCCTCTCCCTGCTGCGTCAGGTGGGATTGGAAGCTCTATCTCTGGAGTCTGGGCTGCCTGCTGTCAGAAAACACTGTCATCCCATCCTCAGAGACAGCTCTCTGATGAACAGTGTGACTTAATACTGGAATTAACTGCTTAGGAAGAGACAATAAATGCTTGCAAGAGTGGGAGACACTAGCTGGGACAAGGCCTGGGAAAGCCTTGGGCTTCTGAGAGGGTGTGCCCTGTCAGTCATGTAGATTCAACAGGGTGGAAGGATAAGCAGGCCCCTCTGGAATACCCAGAAGTGCTCCTGGGAAAAGACAGTGAGTCTTGGTGTCTGGAAGGTGATTGTTTTTTGGGGGAGGCAGAGTGCTGTTTTATCTGCATAGAGAGTGAGGGGTGCTGCTTGTTTCCCAGCAATGTCCCTTGTCTCAGGTGGCAACCTGAGCTGCAGGTTAGGGGGTTTGAAGGTAAGGCAATCCCTTGTCTCCTACCCCACGTCAGACCAGAGGACACACACAGCGCTTTCCTTCTGGGAAGGTACCGCATTGGCAGCGGGGGGTGGGAACGGACAACCTGCCCTTCTGCAAAGGTTCTTGTAGGATGCAGCAGGTCCTTACCAAAGCCTCCTGAGGAGTGACTCTTCCCCCAGTTGAGTTGCAAGCGTATGGAGGCAGGAGGTGAATGAGGCAACCTGATGAGGTGTCTGAGTCAGAGCTGGAAACAGACTTCAGGAGTGAGTCCTAGCATGTTGTCTTCCTCTGACCACAAAGCTGCCTTTCTCCCTGCCCACCGTCTTGGAAGGAGTTTGTGCAGGTGTTGTTCAGCACAGTGTGGAGGTGATGGAGCCAAAGTGGGAAGCTGGGTGATCGCTATTGTCTGGGCTGTTTGCTCGGCCAGTTCTCCCTCAGGAAGCACCTGGGGAGCTGCCCTCTGTCTCCTCCCAGCTTGCTCACATTGGACAAGTGGTTTTTAGTGTCTCAGCAAAGTGGAGCACAGTGAGGCTTCTCTCAGAAGCCACACATTGGTAATAGATACAGCCAGGCTGTGGGGAGAGGGTAGAGGCAAAATGCAGGCAGGTTCTCCCCTGGCTGTCTGCTCTCAGCTCTGATCCAGTCGAGGCAGCTCTTGGTCTCAGACATGTTTGCAGGCAGGGCTGGAGGCAGCTCCACCAGCTAAGTGCACATGGCTCGTTCAGTGCTTAGTGAAGAACCAGCACCAAACAGCCTTTCCCACCATGGTGCCAGGATGCTTCCCAGCATCCATCTCCAGCACCATGCCTGCCTGATAGTCTGGGAGTCTCTTTGGTTCACTCTCTTTACCTCCTTTTTTCAGGGGTGAAAGATGGAAAGTGGACAGTGCTGCAGCTTGTGGAAGCCCTGGGGTAAGAAAAGCTTTATGCATGTTATACATCAGGTAAGGGCCTTGCAGGGGACATTCCCAGGAGGAGGCACAGTTAGAAGGAAAAGTGTGCTCGTCCAGGACGAGCTTCAGCACTGGTAGACACAGCACAGTGCGCAGGATGTTGTCTGCTCACAGCAGAGGGCCCAAGTGGTGTTTTACCCTCCCTAGACATGGGAGCTGTTTGAGAAAGAGAAGAGCTGGAGCAGCTCTTGATGCTCTCCCAGGACCGAGGGGAGGTGTTGTGGCAGGCAGTGAGCTGCAGGGCACTTCTCAGCTGGGGCTGTCCCCAGCAGCAGCTGCCTGAGCACACAGCTGCACAGCACCGTGTCATGAGTTGGCTGGCACTCAGCTTTTGCTTCTGTTTCCAGGCTGTCATGGCCTGGCCTTTTTTCTCCCAAGGTGGGGAGTGTGAGTTTGCCCAGCTTGTAAGAGGTTTTACTCTTTTTTGACCCCTATGATCTTCGGAGCATCATGCAAGGGCAATTTCTTTGGTCCTCCTCGGGGACCTGGATTTCTTTCTGTGTGGCTCTGGGGCCAGGTGCATGCAGCACCATCAGGGGCAAAGGAGTCTGCTCCCACCCTGCTGGAAAGTCAGGCAGGATTGGGCCACCCTGCCCAGAGAGTGGCACCTCTTTGTTTTTGTAATGTGTCTGCTCAGGATGTACTTCCTGCTTGGGTGTCCCTGCTCACAATAGGCCCCTTGGGCTTTCTCCCTGCTTGGCCTAGGTTCTGCCTGGAGAACACAGATCCTCGGACGCGAGGGCGAGGCATCCAGCTGTTATCACAAGTCCTGCTCCAGTGTTACTCCACGCTCCAGGAGAAGGAAGGTAAGGGCTGCTCTGGGCCCTCGAGTGGCTGGCTGGGGGTAAAGCCTGTGCCACTAAAGTTTCTGTCCTGCAGTTGGCAAAGGGATTGATTTAGCACCATGACAACTCTGTACACATCTGTCAAGAATCAAAGTTCAAGGAGGGCATGAGGCTTCACGCTGCAGCCTTTTTGCCAACCTCACCATGCAATTCGGTTCACTTTCTGAACACGCCAAAGCCCTGGGCTACAGGGGGTGCCCCTGACAGTGTGACAGTGTTGCATACCCCGGTGTGCTCAGCGCCACGTGGGACACCTTGGGGACACACCTCTGTGTCAAAAATCCTTGGGTGGTGATTCAGTGCAGGAAAACAGCCCTTCACACAGCAAGTCATGCTGCAGCCCTGCAGCCTGCCCGTGTTAACTCAGGGGGAACCTCAGTTAACTCGGGGGTCTGGGAAGAAGGGGAGATCAGTGTAAGGATGAGAGTGGAGTGGGGGACCGGAGTGGGGAGAGGAAGATGCCCTGTTCATGGAGGCAAGGAGAAGGTCTGGCTCTGTTAAATGCCCTGTAGCAACTGGCTGGCAGTAGGGGAGGCCAGTAAATGCTGACAGACTTTAGCTTGGACCTGGGAGCCTTGCAGATGGGAAGCTGAACCTCTGCCAGCAGGCTGGCAAGACAGTGGGGCCCAGCTAGTAAGTAAGGAGGAGGAAGGGAAGTATGGAAGTAAAAGGTGCTTAGTCCTTAGCATTTGGCTCTCTGTAAGGCTCAGACATGAGCCAGGCAGGGCTAAGAGCAGCTGTGCGTAGAGACTTATCTACTGGAGTATCTGGAGTCGGGTGTGATGACTGTGGTGGGAACTGGGGTGCTCTGGAGGGGCAGCCAGAAGAGGGGAGGTTCAGTGGGGATGCCTGGCAGAGTCAGGCAGCTGAGCAAGGGGAGTGAGCTGGGTTAGGGCCTCATGTCCCTCCTCATGCAGTTCATTTCTCAAGCACTGCGTCAGGCTGCCTCCTGGAGGGGTGAGTTTCTGCAGCAGCTGTGGGCACAGGATGCTGCTAGCCGGCTCTTCCAGTTTGCTTCCTGCTACCACTCCCCAGGGCCGGGGTGTGAAGGTGCCCGTGGCCGTGACTCAGGGGCTGGGAACGTGTTGTGGAGCCAAGTGCGAGGAAGCTGGGAAGCCGGAGCTCCTGCTCCAATCCTGAGCCCCACCCGATGATATCCTCCAGCCTCTGCTGAGCAGACGTCTGCTGCTCTGTTGCCACACATGTCTGGACAGGCCAGGGCAAATGCCTCTCGGGCAGCTCCAGCATCTTTGCAGCAGCCAGAGGCTGCTGCTGCCCTGCTGTGGTCACGCGTGGGCTGCTCACGGGGGGGAGGGCGCGGTTGTTGGAGCCAGGTGGGTGCACCCAACAGTGGCAGTTCTTCCCATTTAGCAATGCAAGATGTGCTCGCTCTTAATTCGTCAGCTTGTAGTTGAGCTGGGGGCAGCACACAGCAGCTGCATTTCCTGTGGCTAACACATGTTGGTGTCTCTTTCTGACAGTGCTGCATCTCGTCCTGTTCTACGAGAGCCGGCTGCAGGACCATCACCTGGTGATCCCATCAGTGCTCCAGGGACTCCGAGCCCTGGTGAGCTCGTGCTCCCCAGCCCACAGTGCAGGGATGCACTCCAGAATGGTGTTGGGAGGTGCAACACCTGGGTACAGGTTGGAGCAGCATGTCAAGCAGGGTTCATCTCTTTCAGCCCATCTAGCAACACTGCCCTGTCTCCTCTGTGCTCTTGCTGTGCCCTTTGCAGAGGAGCCAGGGAGAGGAGACTACCTGGATTTCCTGCCCTGTTCTGGTACTGGGGCAAGGATTCCCTGGTTACCCTGGGGAACAGCATAGATGATGGGCATCTTGTCCTGTCCTGTTTGGGGAGGGGGTGGTGAGCTCTCCCTGTTATGAGAGAGGATCCTGCAGGCAGCTGCTGTGTGGAGGCAGGAGCTCTGTTATGTGGCTGCCATAATGGTTTTCTATTCTTGCTTTTTTTCTCCTGTTCCCAGAGCATGTGTGAGGTGCTGTCCCCAGGGCTAGCGGTGTCTGTGCTCAAAGCCATTTTCCAGGAAGTACATGTGCAGGTGAGCAATGTGATTTCTCATCTTCCTTGATCCCTGTTCCCTTTGTGTCTGGGGATGGCCTGCCTGCCCTGAGGACAGGCCACATTCAGTGCAGTGCTTCTGCAGAGCTTAGAGACAGCATTGGGTCACTGTAGAGCGAGAGGCAGACAGCAGCTGAGGATCCTGGTTGGCCCTTGTCCTCTCTTCTCTCAGCCCTGGGGGAATTATGCCCTTTGGCTCCATTCTCCAGGCTATATTTAAGTGCCCCCAGCCAATTCTCCTCCAGTTTAGGATTGTTTATGCTGGCAGTGCCTTGAACGTAATGCATGGCCCTGATGTGACTGATGGTGCATTCATGCAGTGATGGACACAGTCATGTTCAGGTGCCATTGCATAGGCATGTGCACACTTTACATGTGATAAATGGGATCTGCATGCCAGGAAGCAGCAGCTGAGCTTCTGGGGGTCCTGCCTTCTCCTCAAGGGCATGTGCTGCCGGTGGGCAGTGGTGCTGCCCTGGGTAAAGGCTGGTTTTGATTGCTCTGCTCTTCCCTCCAGTCCTTGCTGCAGCTGGACCGACACACAGTCTACAGCATCATCACCAACTTCATGAGCACCAGGGAGGAAGGTGAGGGGGTAGATGCCAGAACCACTCTGGGGTTGTTGAGACTGGGAAAATGGCTCACTTTTGCCTTCTCCAAGGGCTCTGTGGCTGGGAGAGCTGGAAAAGGACTGTGGGGCTGGGGAAACTGGGCTGATTTAATGCCATGTTGGTATGGTCTGGTGTCCTGCACCTGCTCATGCTCCTTCTTTCTGCAGAGCTGAAGGGCCTGGGTGCCGACTTCACCTTTGGCTTCATCCAGGTCATGGATGGAGAGAAGGATCCCCGCAATCTGCTGGTGGCCTTCCAGATCGTGCGTGATCTCATTACCAAGGACTATGCCCTGGGTGAGCGTGAGCCTGCTGCTGAGCTGACTGGGAGACATGTCCCTTTTCTTTGAGCCGTTAGAGGGATGGCTCTTGGGTCTGGCCGAGAGTGGGGTGGTCCCTGACATGCTTTAAGAGCTGCAGAGCCAGCCTGTCATGGGTGCTAGACACAGCTGCTGGGCCTTTTTTGCCCAGCATCTCTGCTCACTCCCTCTTCTCCTCCCTGCAGGTCCCTTTGTGGAGGAGCTGTTTGAAGTTACATCCTGCTACTTCCCTGTTGATTTTACTCCAGTGAGTGAGTCTGCCGTGTGCCTATACCTTCTGGTGTTTTCTCAGGGGGTCGTGTCCCCTTTGTGGAATGGGAGGAGAGGGTGGGCAAGAGTCTTGGCAGTGTTGAGCTGTGGTACCCAGCTGGACAGGCTGGTGCACAGCTGACTGCAGTGACTGGCATCGCTGCTGCCTTGCTAGAGATGAGGCGATGCAGCCTCGGCTGATGGCTGGGTTGGGATGTTTCCTAACTGGTGGGTGACCTGCTCTCTGCTTCCTTTCCAGCCCCCCAATGATCCTCATGGCATCCAGAGAGAAGACCTGATCCTGAGTCTCCGGGCTGTACTGGCCTCTACACCCCAATTTGCTGAGGTAGGGGGTTCTTGAGCACCCTTGTTCCCTGAGCACAGGCTGCCTTTAGTAGTGCTGCAGCTCCTGCTGTGGCTCTGTGGGATGCAGGCAACTGGGACCAGGAGCTTGCAGTAGGGCACTCTGTCTTCTGCTAGGACTGGGCATGGAGAGAGTGCTCCTAGGAAGGATCTGCCTGTTGCAGCTACCTCTCCACCTCTACTCTCCTGGCAGAGGCTGAGCTTGCAGTCCTGCAGGGCCATGGATGAGGTGGTGCAAAGGGTGGACTGAGTGTAAGTGCCTCTCTCTGCAGTTTCTTCTCCCTCTGCTTATTGAGAAGTTGGACTCAGAACTGCAAAGTGCCAAGCTTGACTCCCTGCAGACTCTGGTAAGGAGGGCTCCCCTACTCCCTTCAGCCTGCAGCTGCCAGCCAGCTCTGAGCCCTTGTCCCTGTCTGCCAGAGACTCTCCCTTGCAGACCCACAAGTTCCAGAGTCCTGGTTTGGCCTGCATCACTCTTTCCTGTTTTTCTCTCTCTTGAGTGATTCGTGCAGCTCAATCTGAGCCTGCCGGGATGGGCAGTGTCCCTGCATTGTGTCCTCCTGATACTGGCTTCTCTGTGATGTTTTCTCCTGGCTCCTTCTTGCAGACTGCCTGCTGTGCCATCTACGGGCAGAAGGAGCTGCAGGAATTCCTCCCCAGCCTCTGGTCATCCCTGCGCAGAGAGGTGAGTACTGCAGGGCTCTACCACAGCTGGGCTTCTGTTGAGCAGGAGCTCATGGCCAGACCAGGTGGGCCCCATATCTCCCAGCAACCTGCCCCTGTGACCTTGAACAGCTCCAGCTGAGAAGTGGAGGGGACAGGCCAGCCCTATCAGCATGTCCCTGGGGCTTGGATGTGCCACACACGCATCACGTGTTCAAATCACGTGGGAAGTGAGGCGAGAGCCTGAACCCTTCAGCCTGTGTTCGGAGCCTGAAGCCTGTGGTTGGGATCAGCATGGAACTCAGGTCATTCCACGGCCTCTCCTGCAGGTGTTCCAGACAGCGAGTGAAAAGATTGAGACAGAATGCCTGGCTGCACTGCATGCCCTCTCTGCCTGCCTCTCCCGCTCCGTGCTCAGCTCCGATGCCGAGGATCTGCTGGATTCCTTCCTCAGCAGCATCCTGCAAGGTAGCTAGCAGAGAGACCTACCCTGTCCTGAGCAGCTAGGCCTGAAAGCATCCTCCTAGCTAGAGATCTGCCCTCCACTTCTCTTTCAAGCCTTTCTTCTCTTTCTAGTCCTCACAGCCACTTTCATCTTCTCCAAGGTAATTGGCTGCAGGAAGGGAGGAGAAGGGGATTGAGCTGCTTTCCTTTCTGCTGGGATTGGGTGTCCAAAGCTGCGCCCCAGCAGCACGTCCCAGCCCAGCTATCAGCTGCCTCCCTGCACGCAAGGCAGAGGAGCTCTGCGCCGGTGCAGCTGACGCCCAACCTATCTCAGATTGCAGGCACCATCTGTGCGAGCCCGACATGAAGCTGGTGTGGCCCAGTGCCAAACTCTTGCAGGCAGCAGCGGGTGCCTCCCTCCGCACCTACTACCGTGTCACCCACAGTGTCCTGCCCCTGCTGCTGGAGCAGTACACCAAGCACACGCAGGTGAGGGGCACCCGGGCTCTGCCAGCACAGGCAGTGGGGCTGAGTGCACCCATTGGCTATGCAGCGCTTGGTGGGAGCAGGGTGTCTAAGTGGATGCCCTTCCCTTGTCCCATGGGCACCCTGTGGCCTCTCAGCGCTGGGCCAAGATGCAGCTGTGTCCCAGCAGCAAGGGTGATCTGGGTTATGCCTTTGTGTCCCTGTAGAGCAGCCAGAGGAGGACAATCCTGGAAATGCTGCTGGGCTTCCTCGAGTTGCAGCAGAAGTGGGGACATGTGGAAGAAGGTGAGGGTGGCTGGTTCCTCTGGAGGCACCCGTGTCCCGGGGACTGCTGGTTCTGACCTCACTTTCCTGTATGTTGACAGACAAGGAAAGTTCACTGATAAGGGTGGCTGCATGTACGACCCCCTGCCATCTCCCGGGATCCTTGCATGGTTGGGTGTCAACTGCAGGGCCCCAGAAAGGGTCTGTCAGGTGCCGTGGTGGTGGCTGTGCAGTGACACCATGCCTCTCTCTCCAGATGAGAGCACTCTGCTGTCACTCCAAGGCTCGGTTTGTTCTGTGGTGTTCTCGGCGCTGACGGATCCCAGTGTGCAGCTGCAGCTGGTTGGGATCAAGGCATTGACTCTCCTGGGCTCCCTTCAAGGTTGGTGCCTTGTTTCCCTTGGGGAGGCAGAGGGAGGTGTCACACTCTTCTGGGAGATGGGATGTCCTTGTCTGCTTCCTGTAGTAGTTGCAGCATTTTCTACCTAAGCCATGAGCACTAGGGACACTCGGTCACTCTCTTGCCTGTCTTTGCTGAGTACTTTGTATCTCTGGCATTTCCTATGCTGCTGTGATGCTGCTAGCCTGGATGAGGGGGAAGGATGCTGGCCAGAATATCGGCATCTTTGCCTTTGGCTGAGGGCAGTATTCCTCTACGGCTCTTGTTCCAGGCTTCTTGTCTTCCTCTGACCTGGAGCTGGTTGTGGATCACCTCATCCGTCTCGCTCTTCATGAGGAGGATTCCCAGAGCAGGTGAGAGATGGGCTGGCACCACTGCAGTCACCCACATTCTGGGAGGAGGAACAAATCCTGGCTTTGCTGCAGAGACGGGCTATAGTCTGGAGAAGGCACAGGGGCTCTCTGAACTAAAAGACCATGTGGGATAAACCAGGCAATTCATGGGGTGGAAATTAGAAAGTCTGGGCCTGTCAAATCAGGGAGCTCTGCTCTGCCTGCCAGAAGGGTGAAAAAGACAAATTGCTGAGAAATGAGTTTCTGGAGGCACATTCAGGTCTGTGCAGCTGGTGTACAAGCAGGCCCAAGTTTGCATTCCTCATGTCATCTTTCCTACTCTCTTCCCATCCTGGCAGTGAAGCAGCGATGGAGGCAGCTGGGTCCTTGGCCCCCATCTACCCAAATGTTTTCTCTGGACACATGGTACCCAGGCTTGAAAAGGAGCTGCAGTCAGGTAGGGCTGAGAGGGAGCAATGTCTGGTTTTGGAGTGAAGTTTGTCCTGTCCCCATTCAGTTCCTGCCAGGCAGTGGGGCTGTGCCACACGGTGTAGGTTGGTGGCTCTCCTTGGGATACTCCCAGTGTGTTGGCACAGGGAAGGCTGTGGCTGTCAGGCAGCCAGCCCATGTGGCCAGGATCACCCTCATGGGGAGGAGCTGCCCAGCTGCAGCAGGCAGAGTGCCTTGGGCCTGGCACAGGCTGGGTCTGCTGTGCTGCCTCACCTCATCCATCCTGGCAGGGTCTGGTCCCTGACTGCCCTTGGGCGAGGCGGCCTGGGGTCACCCCAGTCCCTCTCTGAGGTGTGTTTCCTCTTCAGAGCAGGAGGAGAGCTCCCACAGCCACTGCTCCCTGCAGCAGCGCTGCCTGCAGGCCCTGGCAGCCGTGTCCACCCACACCAGCATTGTGAGGGAGACTGTCCCTGTCCTGCTGCAGCATCTCCAGAAGGTGCAGAAAGGTAAAGGAGCCACAGCAGGCAGCTCCATGGAGTGTGTCTGGGCAGGAGCTACCTCTGTTACTGGTGATGGCTGGGAGAGTCAGATTGGAAGTCGTGCAAGGAGCCCAGAGCTGGGCTGTGAATCCCACCAGTGGCGTGGGAGTCAGGAGGGCTGCCTTGTCCTGGGTTCCTGGTGCCGATCAGGGGGCTGGGTGCTGAGGCTATTTGATGTGATGGTGACTGTGCCCTGCAGGGAGCAAGGCCGGGAACACCCAGGACGTGGTCTCTGTGTGCCAGAGCCTGCACCGTGTGGCCCTGCAGTGCCAGCAGGATGCAGAGGGCTGCTGGTACTTCCACCAGACGGTGGTGCCATGCCTCCTGGCCATGGCTGTGCAGGCAGCCATGCAAGGTAAGTGTAGGGCTGGAGTGGGAGGGGAGGGCAGGCAGCTCCCAGGCTCTCTGGAGTCCCTGACTCTGCAGTCAGCACTACTGCTGATGCCCTCTGGCACCCATGGGTGACTGTGGGCCCTGCTGCTCCATCACACTGCCCCAGAGCCCTGCCCCAGTCCAGTGTGGGTTCAGTGAGTTGTGCCTGCCTCCTCCCTCTGGACAGCAGGCTCCAGCAAGTTCCTTTCCTCCCACTACCTGCAGAGAGCACCCACCAGCTGCTGGGCAAGGCACTGCTGGAGGAAGAGGTGCTGGCGGCCATGGTCCCTGTCATCAGCGCTGCCACCACTCACCTGAGCCCTGAGTGAGTGATGCTTGGGTGGGAAGCTGGACACTCCATCGTGGGGAGGGGGCAGGCCGTGTGCCCCCTGCTGCCATCTCTGCCTCCTGGGAGGTACTCAGGAGCTCTGGTAACCCTCCCAGAGCAGCACATTGCAACATTTCTTTTCTCCTAGGCTGGCTGCCCAGAGCGTGTCTCATGTGGTCCCCCTCTTTCTGAATGGAGAGGTCTCCTTCCTACCCCAGAACAGTTTTCCTTGCTCCTTCCAGCCTTTTGGGGTGTGTTTGGTGACTGGGGCTGGGGCACCAGAATGGGCAGAGAATGAGGATATTGGCATAGGCTGGCAGTAAGGACTCTGACATGGGCACTGTTCTTCCCTCACAGGATGGGGAGTGCTTGGAGGCACAGAGACGCCTGGTCGCCCTCCTCATGGCCTTCGTCTGCTCCTTGCCCCGCAATGTATGTTGGTGGGGAGCAGGGTGGAGAGGAGCCCTGCCCAGGCACCCTCCAGCCTGTGTCCACAGGCAGGAGGAGAGAGCAGTTGTAGCCCTGGGCCATAAAACAATCCATGTCTCTTCCAGGTGGCAGTTCCTCAGCAGGAATGGTTGCTCCGGGAGCTGCTGGCACTGAGCTGCTCCTGCAACTGCCCTTTCACAGCCACCACAGCTGCCAAGTGCTTTGCAGGGCTGGTGAACAAGCACCCCGCAGGTAAGTGAGCTGGGGTAGATGCTGTGGGTCCCTGCCCACTACTGGAAGGGAGAATGGCTCAGCCTGTCCCTTCTGTGTCCCCAGGGCAGCAGCTGGATGAGATCCTGCAGCTTGCAGTGAACAGGATGGAGCCCAGCCTTGCGGAGGGACCCTGCCGAACGCAGGCACTCACCTTGCTGCTCTGGGTAAGGCCTACCCTGGATGTGTGAGCCAGAGGGGCAGGAGGGGCCAGCCTGGCATTGACTGTTCTGCCTGCACAGGTGACCAAAGCCCTGGTGCTGCGCTACCACCCCCTGAGCTCCTGCCTGACAGACAAGGTAGGCAGTGGTGGGGCTGGGTAGTGTCTGAGAAACCTGCCTTGCTCCCCACATCTGGCTGCGGACTCCCAGCAGCAGGGCACTCCTTCTCAGGGCTCTCTCCCTCACAGCTGCTGGGCCTGCTGGGTGACATGGAGCTGGGCCCAGCTGCGGCCGACGGCTTCTCCTTGCTCATGGCGGAGTCCCCGGACGTGCTGCACAAGGGCTGCCACGCTGATGTGCGCATCATGTTCCGCCAGCGCTTCTTCACTGACAACGTCCCCAAGCTGGTGCAGGGCTTCCACAGGGCTGGTCCCGGTGAGAGGCCACCCCTAGCCTGGCCTCACCATCCCTGACCCCTTACCCAGGGGACCTAAGCCAGCATCCCCCCCTTCTCCTGGCTGCTTGTGACCACCTCTGCTTTCCACAGACGTGAAGGCCAATTACCTGAAGGGCCTGTCCCATGTGCTCAACCACCTCCCCAAACCTGTGCTGGTGACAGAGTTGCCCACGGTAAGAGCCAGCCTTGGCGGCAGGCAGGGGGAGCTGTGACACTGCGGAGTGTATGGTTTGGGGTTATTCATGACTCCTGTATCCTTCCCTCTCTGCAGCTGCTTTCCCTCCTGCTTGAGGCCTTGTCCTGCTCAGACCGTGTGGTTCAGCTCTCCACACTGAGCTGCCTCCAGCCGCTGCTGCTCGAAGCTCCCCAGATCATGAGCCTGCATGTCGACACACTGGTCACCAAGTTCCTCAACCTCACCTCCAGCCCCACCATGGTGCGTGCACCCCCTCCTTCCTCCCAGCCATGCCACTTTCCGCCACCCCCTTGTGCTGCCCTCAGCCCTGTCTGTTCCAGGCTGTCCGCATCGCTGCCCTGCGCTGTGCCCATGCGCTCACCTGCCTGCCCACACCAGTGGTAAGTGCTCCTGCAGCGCCCTGCTGCCTGCTCCTGCATGTAGAGGGGCAAGGGGGTCCCAAACCTCCTGGGGGGCAGCCAGCACCTAGTTCTCTCACTAAGATCCCCTTCTGTCCTACAGCTACTCCCATATAAGGCCCGAGTTATCCGGGCACTGGCCAAGCCTTTGGATGACAAAAAGAGACTGGTGCGGAAGGAGGCAGTGGCAGCACGGGGGGAATGGTGAGTGTGTGTGGCAGGAGCTGCTGAGGGGGAGGGTGCCCACGTTTACAGAACACAGCTGATGGCACCTTCTCTGTCCCCACAGGTTCCTGCTGGGGAGCCCAGGCAGGTGAGTGCCCTGCATTCCCTTCCTGTGCTGACCGACAATCTGACTGGTGCCCTGCTAACCTGCCAAGCCATCCAACTGATGCCATGGACCCTCGGAGCCCAGTGCTGCCCTGAGTGCCAGGGCTGAAGCATGGAGGCCGGCAGAAAGCACCTCTCACTGCAGCACCTTCCCAGCACCCACAGCAGGGAAGGAGCTGTGCTGCTCATGGCTTGTCCACCCTCTGCTGCAGCCAGGGACAGTGATGGACAGACCCACCACATGTGAGTGGAAAGGACAGGTCTGTGCACACATGTGGTGTGTAATAACCCACGTGCCAGAGGAATAAATATATCTGTTTTGGTAATGCTCCGAGGGTCTCCATGCAGCTCAGGCTGGGACTTCAGTGCCCTTCTGTATGTTGAGCAGCTTAAGGTGCTGCTGGTTATATGCCCTTTATCCTCTTTTCACACTGGGGAATCATGGGGCTCCCTCTCCTCTCATCCCCAGAAGTCTGTGCCCACAACAAGGAAAAAAAGCCAGACACGCTTAAAAAAACAGTATTTAGTGGATGGTCTCAAAAAGGCTCCCTGGGGAGTACTTGGGGGACGGGGGTGCCATCCTCTGTGCCCAGCGCTCTGGAGAGCTGAGCTGGGCCTGTGCTGGCCGGTACCTGTATGAGTGAGGGCAGCACCTTCAGCTGGAGCGGGGAACAGCAGCTCTGCTGCCTTCCCCCGGGGCTGCCTGCAGCCACCAAGAGCCAAGAGGGCAGGCATCCAGGCACCGACACTGTCCATGGAGTTTCCCGTGGCTCTGGCCCCAGTCAGCAATATGTGCCAGCACCAGCCTTCTGCCAGGCACTTGGGCCAAAGGGAGCCGCAGCAGTGGAGCGGGTCCCCCGTGCGCTCCCCTCCTGCGGGGAGGGACGTCTGGAGCACTGGGCCTCAGATGGCCAGGAGCGGTGCGCGCTGCTCCGTCACGCAGGGAGGCAGGTCCCAGCTCAGGCCTGTCCCATGGGGCAGGTGAGGAGAGGGCAGCAGGACCCGGGTGAGCCAGTGCCTGTGGGGAGAGTGAGGCCACAGACAAAACCTGAAATCTCGGTGCTTCTGTGCTCTGAGGAGCCAAGCCAGGGCTGTGAGCCATGTCCTGAGCTGCCACAATGGTTGAGCTCCTCAGCTGGGATTCTCTTGGCAAAGGTGTTCTGGGCAGGCCACACCTTGTCACTGGGCAAGACTCAGGAGCCACAGGGCAGATGTGGCCTACTGTGCGTTACAAAGCCCAGAGTAGTGCAGAGCTGCTCTCCCCCAGCTACCCAAGGAGAGTCTCTGTTGTCCCCACACCCCCATAAGCTGCTGAGCCACCACCTTCTCGGGCAGAGGCTTCCCTAGGGCTCTTACCTTGGCACATCCACACCCAGGAACACCTTCCAGTTATCCCAGCTGCCATAACTATAGGGGTTCCTAAAGACCTGCAGGATGGGGAGAGGTACATCATGTCTGGCTCTGCACTGGCCAGCCCCGCAAGCCATGGGCTGTGCTCACCTTGCCTTTCTTCTGCAGTCTCTGCCTTTCCTTTCTGTTGATGTGCCGCTCGATGCTGGTTTCCCCACGGGTGATGAGGGCAGCGTGCCACAGCGTGAGGGCACCCAGGGCCAGTGCAACCGAGCTGGGAATGACAAGGGACTGCAGGTTGGCCTCAGGCCTTCCCTTCCTGGTGCTGCAGCTGGCGGGAGCTGAGGCTGCCTCCCCACACCCACAGCTGCTTAAGTGGGTCGGCTTGTCTAATCCCCTGTGACAGAGCGATACTGTTTCTCCTCCTCTGTGGCTTGAAGGCTGGCAGGGCAGGGACGTCTGCACTAGAGCAAGCAAGGCCAGCTTGCAGGCAGATGGAGGGCGAGCAGTGTCACAGGCTTCATGCTGTTTCCCCCAGCCCCTGGGCCCCCTCACCTGCACAGGACCCAGAGGTAGACCACGCTCTTGTGGAAAGCTCGCTGGCGGAAGGAGAAGGTGGGTGGTGGGGTCTGGTAGTAGGTCTGAAAAAGGATCAGAGGAGAGGGGATTACCCAAAATGCTTTATGGCTTGAAGCCAGACAGGGACTGCTCCACCTCTCACTGCTGCAGAGCTTGAACAGCAAGAAAGGACTGCAACTGGAACTAACACAACAGCCAGGGTGAGGGAGAGGCAGCCTAAGACAGCCACGAGACAGACAGACAGATACCCAGAGTTGGCACAGGCATGAGGAGCAGTGGGCTGGAGGTAAGGAGTAAGGGAGCAGCCATGGGACTGGTCAGGACCCCGCAGCTGATGGTCAGGGTGAGATGTGTACCCAGTGCTGCAGCTTCCCCAGAAGACCATGGCCTGAGCAGCACATGCCAAGCAGCTGTCACCAGCCCAAGCCCAGGGAAGCTGGGTGCACAGAGAGGCAGACCCCAAGCTGCTGGAGGCAGTGTCTGTAGCAGAGCTGCCTGGCCAGCTGCAGCTCTCTGACATGTGAAATGAGCATGGGGGCTGGTTCTGATGTGGGGTACTCCTTGAGAGTAGGGCCCCAGGCAGGACCCAGCCTGCAGAGCAGCTCTGCTCCACACAGCCTGGAGTAGCTGGGGGGCAGGGATGTCCCACCTGGTTGGCAGCCACCTGCAGTCTCTCCTTGTCAAGCAGTTTCATTCTCTAGGGGGACGGAAAATGGCACCAGTTATGTGTCTCAGAGGAGAGGGGCAGGGGCCCTTCCCCTCACACCCCCACAGGACCAGAGCAGCTGGGGGCCTCGCAGGAGGAGGGAGAGAGGAAGCAAAGTCACTACATGGTTGGGCCTGGCCCAGCCTTGCTCTGCAAGCTCAGCCTGGGGAGCCCAGGCAGCCTCAGTGCATGGCAGGTAAGGGCCAGGGCCTGCCTGCTCACCTCAATGGCTGCATAGGCATCCCGGAACATCTCCCAGCCGCTGATGCTGCAGTAGATGCAGCCCATGGTCATGAACAGGCAGAAGGAGAAGAAGTAGCGGTGGTTGTAGTGTCCCACACAGTTGTTTAACCAGGCTGCCTCTGGGGTTAAAGGTACTTAACCGTGACAGACCATGGGTTCAAACCCACCCCAGGGACCACTCGTCCCTGTGCTTGCTGACTCTCCATAAGAGGAGTAGGGCAGCAAGAGAAGGGGAAAGCAGGGCCAGCTGCCCCCAGGAGAGTGCCATTGGTCAGTACTGCAGAAGGATACGGCAGTGGTGGTCCATCTTCAGCACGCACCTGGGAGGGAAGAGAGCAGCATCAGTGTCAGAGCCAGCACAAGCGCTGTGTTTGGGAGGAGACAGGCACCCCCCCCAGCTCTGTGGGCTGCAAGAGACAGGGCAATGAGCCAGCAGAGCAAAGGGGAAGGGCCCCTATCTTGTTGTGGGACAGGAGGCAAGGAAAGGGGCAGAGGGAGGGTGCCCTACCTGTTGCAGATGCTGCAGTGGTGGGTGCGAGCTGGCTTGGGGGCAATGCATTTCCTGCAGATGGAGACGCCGGTAAGGTCATTCTTGGCCTGTGCACAGGTCAGAAGAGATTTGTGCACCTAAACCCTGCACCTGTCCCCTGCACCTCACACTCCTCACCTCCCCTGTGATCCCTCTGCCTCCCCTCTCTGCACTGCCCAGCCTAGTTTCCAATCTGGAGGAGGCCTCCTGCAACACCACCACCAGGCTGTTCCCAGTGACCATCTGTAGCTAGTCCCCAGTGTCCAGCTGGGAGAGGCTACGCTGCCACTTAGTGCCTCACCTGTGGTGGGTGGCCCGGTGAGGTGGTGATGGCCATGTAGTAGTGGAAGACAATCATGATGAGGTTCCAGTGTCCATAGGCCAGGTGCCAGCAGATCCAGGCAGGTGTGTAGGTCTGCAGGATGAGGGGCAGCAGGCAGATGTACACGATGGCCACAATGGAGCTCGTCAGCCCAATCACCAGTGCCACAAACACCTATGGGAAAGGGGCCTGGGTCACTGGAGTGGGCAGTGCCTGCCCCTCACTGCCTGGGGAGAGGCATGGGCAGGACATGGCCACAGGAAACCAATATGAACTACACACTGAGGTGCCAGCTCTCTTCCTGCCTGGAGCACAGGCACTCCTGAGACTCAGTTGCCCCAGCAGCACAGTAGCCCCAGTGCTGGGTGTGCCCTGCCCAGTGAGAGGTGGTCACCATGCCAAGGGGACTCACCACGCCGAACCACCGAGTGACGTGGTCCACCAGCCAGTAGACAGGCTCGAAGAGGGAGTCCAGCACCACATCACCGTTGGTGAAGGAGTTGTAGAGCAAGGAGCGGAGGCAGAGGTGCCCGTAGTGCCACAGCTGCTCCGCCTGCCGCACCAGCTTGAAGCGTCGCCGCCGGCCCAGCCGCAGGCACTTGAGGAGCAGGCGCATCACCGCGGCAAACATCCGCTGCCGGCTCCTCATCCCTGCCACACCACACCTGGGGGGACAGGAGCTCGGTGTGGGCAGGCCGCCCTGCTGCCTGGCTGTCCCTTGGGAAGGGTCTCCCCTCCCAGATGTGCTGATGCCAGTTGAGCAGCTCCCTGAGCTGACACGGATGCAGAGCCAGAGGAGCTGAGCCCAGGCTCTGGGAGGCTGTGGGGCCAGTGTCACTGGGATGTGTCTCTGCGCAGAGCGGGGGGCACAGGCCCCTCAGCATCTAGGCTCAGGTGCTCTCTGGTCCCATCTCGTCTTTCCCAGCGGGGAGGGGGCCGGGGGAGTGACACGGAGAGTCTGACTCAAAGGAAACCAGAGAAGACATGAGCATCCAGGATACTGGGCCAGCTCCAGGGATGATCCCAGCACTTCCCAATAGGTTCAGGAACAGGAGAACCCACACAAGACATACACGAAGCCGGTACAGAATTACCCCTCCTCCCCTAGTCCCTCCATAACCCCAAAAAGTAGGATGCTACTTCCTTTCACCTCAGCCTCTGGACCAAGCAGCAGAGGCCACCCTGTGCCCTTCTCAACCTCACAGCCCCACTCCAAGAGTCCCAACACTTCCTCCTTCTCCTTGCCTGGATCCTCAGACAATGCCATGCACCAGTGAAGGAGTGGCCCCGGGGCAGCCCCAGGCCGATGCTTCCTTGGCTGCTGAGCCCCCATCCTGACTGGGAGTGACAAGGAACCCGATCTGGGAAAACGATCTGCAGGGCTGGTGCCCCCAGGCCTCCGTATGGGCAGTACCATCAATATTAAGCAGCAAGGCTGCCCCAGGGTCCTGCCAAGGCACGTTTCGAGCCTGGGCCAAGCAGTTGCCTTGGAGCAGTGCCAGGTAGTGGTGCCAGAGCTCAGAGTCCCTCCGGCAGGGATCATCTCTCTGCACTGCTGTGCCCACCAGCACAGCCCCTGGGGAGCAGCAAGGAGGGCAAGGGCAGGTTCTCCACCATCCAGATGGACTAACAAAGGAGCCAGGGCTCTCCTCTGTCCTGCCTGAGGAGTGTAGGGCTGATCCCACGGTTGGGAGCTGCTGGACATGAGGACCCCAGACTCAGCAGCCCACTCCAGGTCCCAGGTATGGCTCCTGCTCATATTTTCTGTTCCCTGGTAAGGGAGAGGTGGGATATACAAATCCCAGCACCGCCCTCTCCTCTGTGTTTTCTCATGAGTCTGCCAAGAGCTTTTCCCTGAAACTCATCAGGTGCAAAGTAGAGCAACAACTTCCTGCCCTGCAGCCTTTGGGTGGCACATGTGCCTGTGTTGTCACTGTGGTAAGAGACAAAATGCTGCATCCAGCAGCAAGTGCTGAGGTCAGCCCTCCCCTCCAAAGACACAGCATGTCCCTGTCCCTTGGAGAGGCTTCCTCACCTATAACAGCCAGCAGCTGTTGAGCAGGGAGCCCATAGGGGAGGCAGCCACCCTGCTCCAGGGCAAGATCCCTGTCTGTCCCCAGACACCTCTCTGCAGACAGCAGCACAACCACAGGGAGGAGGCTCCAGCAGAGCCACACATCTTCCTCTGCCCAGCCATACAGCCTCTGCCCAGCCATACAGCCTCTGCCCAGCATACAGCCCTCGCCCTCCCCATCGCCCTCCACACATCCCAGCGGTGCACCGAGCCCACGGAGATGGGACAGCAACCACCAGCAGAGCCAAGACCACGGGCAACATCACAGCCCAGGGGTGGGGAGCTGTGGCTTTAGCCCTACCCCAGGCACAGACGGGGCCTTGGCTCCTGCCCGGTCCAGGCACACAGGCGCAGCCCTGTGGCACCCCCCGGTGGCTCCAGAGCACCCGGCTCCCCCTGTTCCGCAGCACCCAGCTCTACAGCGCCGTGACACTCCCGGCACTCCGCCCCATCCTCAAGGGATGCCCACGCCGACAGCAGAAATCCCTCAGCCCCACCGCACCACCAGGCGCTCCTCGCCCCGCAGCACCTCCAGGCCCGCAACATGCCCCGCACTGCATCCCATCCCAACCGCAACCCCAGGGCGATAGCCCCCCCACAGCCCCCCGGGCCCGTCCCAGCACCTCCTGCCCCGCAGCACCCGCAGCATCCTCAGCATCCCCCGCCGCCTCCCGGCCCCCGCACTCCCCGCCTCACAGAACCGCTGTACCGCCTCCCAGCCCGCCCAGCCGCTCGGCACCCGCAGCCCCTGCGGGCCCCCAGCCCCTCGCAGGGCCCTGCCAGCCCTGCCCGGTGCCGCCGACCTGCGCCCGCCGCCGCCCGGCGCCCGCCACCCGCCGCCTCCATGCCCGGCCCCGCCGACCCACGGGCAGCGCCCGCGCACGGCACGCCGGGAGCGCCCTCCCCCGCCGCCGGACTACAGCCCCCAGCAGGCAGCGCGCCCGGGCTCCGTGCTGAGTAGGAGAGAACCAATAGCCGCGCCGCTTACAGCGCGGCCTTGCCGCCAGTCACCAATGAGGTGAGGGCTTTCTGGGGAGGCCCTGCCGGTAGTGAACATGGCGCCCCCCTCGCGGTACTGCGTCCCTGGTGAGTGCGGCCACGGGCTCCCGCGGCCGGGGCTGCCCGGGGAGGGGGACGTGGTGGCCCGGGCGAGGAGTACGGGCGGAGGCACTGGGGAGGGGGCTGCCCCGGGGATGTCCAGCATTGGGCCGGCTGGGAGCGGGCGCTGTGCCCGCGGCGGTGCGGGGCCCAGATGCCCTGGCAGCCCCTGAGCCCCGGTCTCGCAGGTGAGCGGCTGTGCAGCACGGAGGAGGCCACGGCTGGCAGCGGCACCTACACCCGGCACGGCTTCATCTTCTCCTCGCTGGCCGGCTGCCTGGAGCGGAGGAGCGAGGACAGCGGGGTGAGCGCGGCCGCGGCTCAGCTGCTTCTCCCCGGGGCTGGCTGCCGTGCGCCCGAGCTGCACAATCTCGCCGGGGACGGGGCTCTGGCGGGGAGTTGGACTGCGACGGGGTTCGGCCGGTGATTCTGACTTCGTGTTTTGCCCCGCAGCTGCCCGTGGTGTCAGTGGTCAGAGACAGTGAGTCCCAGCTCCTGCCCAACGTGGGGGCTGTGGTGACATGCAAGGTGGGGCTCCGGAGCGCTGCGGTGACAAATTGCCTCGGCTTTCTCTGCCTCATGTTGAGCTTTGTTCCTGCATATGGATGAGGTGGGATGAAGAGCCCCTGGCTCGTTAGTCCCCCCTATACAACTCCCAGGAGGGCAGAGGCAGCCCAGGGCCTCCCTTGGGTCCCTCGCTCACAAAGGAAGTTGATATTGGCATGGGGGACACCTGCCCTGAGGCTGAGGGGAGATTTTTCTTTGCTCTCCCTTCCAGAACTCTTTCTAGGGCAGGGAGTGTGCAGGTCAGTGCCTGGGGCAGCTTAGAGAAAGGCTGGCACAGACCAGGGATTAGTTTCCTTACATTCTTGATGGGAGGGAGAGGGACTGGGGTCACAGCAGGTCTCTGCCTTATTTGAGTGCCTGGACTTGCCCAAGTATCATCTTCCTTGCTCAACTCACTGCCAGGTATCCCACCACTGCTTGGTCACAGGGAGGTGGAGTGAGACCTGAGCTCCCCATGCAGCCCTATCCTGCCTGCTCCCTGCCCTTTCCCTGCCTAGACTGGGGTGCTGGCACTGATTTCCCCTTTTCTCATGGGCAGGTCTGCAGCATTAACTCTCGCTTTGCCAAGGTGCACATCCTGTACGTTGGCTCCACGCCACTGAAATCCACCTTCCGAGGGACCATACGGTAGGGAGAAGGCTGGGATCCCCCACCCTCCATGGGAGAGAAGGGCTGTTGTGAGCAGTGCAGCTGAGTGTCCTGGCTGGAGCTCTGCCCTGAGCACTGGGCAGGTGTCCAGCAGGTCCTGGCCAGTGCCCAGGGAGGCCGTGGCAGCTCCTGCCACAGGCTGTCAAGGCACCTTTGCTCTTTTGCACTCAGATCCCTCCGTCTCATTTTCAGGAGAGAAGATATCCGAGCCACGGAGAAGGATAAGGTCAGTGAGGCACTGGCAGTGACTGTTCTACCACAGCTGCCCCTGCTTTCTGCTGGGGGGGGCCCCAGTCCCTCCTGCTGATGGTGCCCCTGTGCTGTACGGTGTTCCCTGCTCTCTCCTGTGCAGGTAGAAGTGTACAAGAGCTTCCGCCCCAGTGACATCGTCCTGGCCAAAGTTGTATCCTTCCCCCTCAGGGACAGTGGGTTGGCTCGAGCCCCCTCGGAAAAATCTTTCCTTTAACCCCTGTCCGACCAGATCTCCCTGGGGGACGCGCAGTCCAACTACCTGCTTAGCACGGCCGAGAACGAGCTGGGCGTGGTGGTGGCACGCAGTGAAGCAGGTAGGGATGGGACAGGCAGGGCCCCAGCTGGGACAGTCCTGCCCAAGGGGCATATGCTGTGGCTGCTTCCCTCTCCATATGGAGGAAGGCAGTTTTGGGAAGGGGAAACCCAGACCACATGGTGTTCCTAGGGGTGCAGATGGTGCCCATCAGCTGGTGTGAAATGCAGTGCCCACGGACACACACCAAGGAGTTCCGTAAGGTGGCCCGGGTGCAGCCCCAGTTCCTGCAGACGTAGCACCACTGGGACTGGTGCCTGTGGGGCCAGAGCAGCCCCTGGGCTCCCACCTCCTCCACACATCCAGCCAGGCCCTCACTGGCAGGATGGGTTTTCTACTTCTGGATAATAAATATTTTTTGAGAGCTCCGTACTTTGCTCAGTACAGCCTGGGAGGTGGCTCGTGCTGCCTGCAGCATGCCGACACTGCTTTGGCTCCCACAGCAGAGCTGTTGAGGGAACGGTTTCTGCAGAACTGCAGCCAGGAGCAAGCATGTGTTCACTGCTGGGGAAGGGGAGCGCCCCAGTGCCTTTGCTGCAGTGAGGCTAATGGCACAGAGCCCATTTGTGGCTGGGCTGTGTGGGCACCAGGCACTTGCCTTGCCAGTTAGTTTTCCCACGTTGGACTAAAACCTGGAGCACAGCCTGTCTCTGTGCACGATAACCCCACAGTGCAACATCTCCCCAGGCCACATGTGCCCTGCCCTGCTCTGGGGATGAGGGTGTGCCACACCCAGAGCGTAAAAAACCCCCGCAGGGAGGGCGTCACCCTCGGGAAGGGATTGCGGAGCTGTGCTTTGCTCCCCGAGCCCGGCACAGCTTCTGCAGCCCCATCTGCACCCAGCAGTGACTGGTACCTCACATGTGCACCAGGAACATGGAGCCTCGCATGGCCCAGGGATGCATGGACACCTCATTATTGCGCATTACTCCTTTATTGAACTGGAACAAGACAGCTGCTATGGTTGGACAGTAACACTGACCCCGTGCAAGCCCAGGCTCACAGCGCTGGCAGAAGGGGAGGCCACAGTGACAGGCCATGTACACAAGTGTAGGATGGGACACAACAGCACCTGCTTCACCAGCAGGACTAGGATGGATATCAGCTGGGGGAAGTACGTGGCAAACACAGACCTCCAGGCAACAGGCTCCCTCCCTCACCCTTGTCTGAAGGCAATAAGTTAAAGCAGGGGCTGGCAGAGCTGGGCCCAGAGTCGCGAGTACTGCCCTGGGGTGCTGTACCACAGGCACCAGAACACAACCCTTCCAGTGGCACCCCAGTCCCTGTGCCATGCACCCACAAGGGGACAAGGTACCCACCTTGGTCACTGCCTGCACTGCACTCACCTCACTGCTCCCAGTAGGACTAAATCAAGTGACAAAACTACCATAACCGGGTGACACGAGCTGCCAGGGAAGCAAAGCAAAGGAAGAGCCTGGCACGGCGAGGGATCACTCGGCCCATCCCCCTGCAGACGGGATCTGAGGGCTGGGACTTCAGCGTGGAAAGGTGTATGGGTGCTGCCCGGCAGAGCCAGGGCTCCCTTTAACACTAGACCTCCACTCACACAGCCCTCACCCCTGGCCCCCAGGCTGTCTGCAGAAGGGAGCCGGGTCTGAGGGAATGGGCCTAATCCTCTGCAGCTCCAAGTTCCTACAACTGTGGGGGGTGTGAACAGAGGGGTTGGGGATGCCAGGGGGCTCTACTACATGCTGGCCTGCTGCCTGCCCTCACTTCTTAACCTTGCCCTGAGCAGCAACAGCCTCCATGGCCTTGCGCACGGTCTCCTCATCCCCCAGGAACTTCATGGGCTTGACAGGTTTCAGGTTCTTGTCCAGCTCGTAGACGATGGGGATGCCAGTGGGCAGGTTCAGCTCCATGATGGCCTCCTCCGACATGCCTGTGAATACAGCAGTGCCGTCACTCCTGGCCCTGCCCGCGGTGCCAGCTGGGGAAGAGCAGGGGGATCCCCATGATGCCTCTGTAGGGCTGACCTACCTTCCAGGTGCTTGACAATCCCACGCAGGCTATTGCCGTGGGCAGCAATAAGGACTCGCTTGCCCTCTTTGATCTGTGGGGCAATTTCCTCATTCCAGAACGGCAGAGCCCGGGCAATGGTGTCCTTCAGGCTCTCGCATGTCGGCAGCTGGTCCTCCGTCAGGTCGGCGTAGCGACGGTCCTGGGAGAACAGCCACACTCATGCTGCAGCCCAGTGCAGGAAGATGGTGGCAAGGCTTTTGTCCCTCCACCAAATTCTCCACCTGTAGGATCTGCTACATGTAAATGAAGCCAGGCTTGGAAATAAGAAAACCTTTGATGACTGGAGTTACAACGAACCACAGTCAGGGCCGTGAACCCCTTCATGGGGAAAGTCACACCTTGCTTGTTCTGGATGAAAAGACCAGATCAAACATCTGTGAATAGGTCATGGCACTAATGATTAATAGCGGTATTATCTTCTCTGCTTTGGATCTGTTCATGCAATGCCCAGGTGTTCAACTCCCCAAGGAGGGAGCAGGACAAACTCATCCCAAATCCAACCACCACCACACACAACAGACCCACTACTGCAGCAGAAACAGAGGAGACCCCATAGAGGAAGCCAGGCCACCATAATGCAGGTGACTTTTAGGAGCCTCCCTGAAAAGCATAAAGAGCAATGAGTCTTACCTTTGCAATAGTGCTGTAGAAAGGGTGGTCAGACTGCATGGGAGGCGGAGGGATGTCGTAGGAGCGCCTCCAGATCTTCACCTGCGCCTCGCCATGCTTCGCTGCTGTCTCAGCCTTGTTCAAACCCGTGAGAGCCCCGTAGTGCCTCTCGTTCAGACGCCAGGTCCGGATAACGGGCACCCACATCTGATCAATGGCATCCAGGACGGTCCAGAGGGTACGGATGGCCCGTTTCTGCACCGAGGTGAAGCAGATGTCGAACTCGTAGCCGGCATCTAGAAAAGACAGGGGAAGGCGGGGTGGGGGGAAGACCGGGGAGGTGAGTGCCGGGCCTTACGCAACCGGTCAAAGGCCAAGGGCGGCGGCCTCGCCGCGCCGGTACCGGACGCGCCCTCGCCCTTATAGGAACCGGCGGCGGTCAGGACGCGACCAGCACCGGAGAACTAACACACTGCGGTACCGGCGGCTCTCCCCGTGGTACCGAAACGCCAACCTCACACTGGAGGCCATTCCCGGGCATCGGAGAGCCTCAGACCCGCCCCATTACGTTCGAGGCGGTCGCACCAGTCCGCAACGCACCCCTCCCTCACCTCCGCGACTCCCGCCTTGGCTGACTCCCCCTCCCTCCTTCCCCTTCTCCTTTCACCGGTCACCGGTACCTCGGAGGGCTTCACCGCCGCGCCGCGCCTCTTGCTGCCCGGCGGGGCTGAGGTCGGCGTCGTACCAGCCGCTGAAGCGGTTCTCGAGGTTCCAGGCGCTCTCGCCGTGGCGGACGAGGACGAGCCGGTACGCGGCAGCCATGGCGGGCTGAGGGACCGGCGCACGTTACTCCTCGCGCCGCTGCCACGCGCGAATGACGCCCCCGCGCTGCCCCGCCCCGCCCCGCGCGGTGCCGCGGGGGGGAGCGCATGCGCAGAGCGGGTGCCGGTCGGAGGCGCACGTAGCACATGGCGCGGCCGCGAAGGGCGGTGCGACCTTCAGGGTGTGACGTCGCCGTGACGTAATGCACGTTCGGTAATGCGTAACGTGTCGTGGCCGCTCGTCCGCGGCTACGGGCGCGCTCTGGACGGTTCCACAGAAGCGCGGCCCCGGCACGAGGGTGTCTGACAGGCTCTTGCCGGCGGCTTCCCCCGCGCCCGGCAGGTCTCCCATCCCAGCCCCGTCACCGCCCCCCGCCCGCCCCGCTGGGAGGTGGCTTGCCCTTACGGCTGCCCTCACTCAAGATGGTGGCAGGCGCCGGAAGCGGAAGGGGCGGGAAGGGAGCGGGCGCACGTGGAACTGGGCCCAGCATGGCGCGGAGCGGGCGGCTCCGCTCGGGGGCCGCGGCCAAGCTCAAGCGGTGGCGGAAGGGCCACAGCAGCGACTGCAACCCCGAGACCCGTCAGCACCGCTTGGCCGCCCGGAGCCGCTTCTGCAGTCGGCCCGCGGGTGAGCACAGGGGCGGGCGGGGCGACAGGGCCCCGGGGCGGGGAGCTCCCCACCTGTGCCCGGCTCTCCCCGGCGGCATGCAGAGGCGCGGGGGGGCTGCGGGGTGAGCGTGGGGTCCTTCGAGAGCCGGAGCGGGGAGCGGAGGGCCCAGAGGCGCTGACAGTTCCGGAGGAGGCGGAGGCAGCAAACTGGGGAGAAGGACACGAGTGTGTTCTCGTTACCGTAGCCGTGGCGCCGGGCCTGAGGAGCGGAACGGGGCACCGTATGCTGTAGCGCCTGTCACTCTAAGAGGCTCCCCAAAGCTCCTGGCCACACCTGTAAGTGTTGGTGTGGCGTCTAGTGCACTGAGTGACGTGACTTCCATTCATGATGGGGAAAGCAAGCCAAAATCTGCCAGGCTCTATGAGAGCCCTGACTGCTGCTGGCCAAGATCTTTCTCCTACACATGAAGAAACAAGTCTTGCAACATGTACTATCCTCTTGCAGCTGGCTGCAGTCTCTTACTCAGAGGAACATGCAGTTTGTGTCCGGCTTGTCTGATTGCCATGGCTCCACGTGAAAGATGTGTAGGGCAGAGTATGAGAAGCACCTCAGCATTAAAGCCTTGGCACACCAGGACATATTTGTGTAGATATGATGCTCTCCTCCATCACAGGAGGCAGCTGGACTGTGCTCTGGTTTGTTTTCACAGGAACGAGAAGCTCTTTCTAATTATTACTGTGCTTTCTCCCATTGGGGTCTCATGTGCTGGAGATGAGCTCTAGCCAAGCCAGTCTGCCTGAGAGGAGAGAGGAGGGGAGCATGGGGGGTTCAGGATGGGTGTGGAGCAACATGACTTTGCAGGTCTGACATGTCTCACCCCCACAGAGAAAAGCAACTTAACGGTGGATGCGGTGAAGCTGCACAATGAGCTGCAGTCGGGGTCCCTGCGCCTGGGGCGGGAAAGCGACAGCGCTCAGCTCCACATGGAGGGCGATGACACTGCGGAGGTGGCCACGGAGAAGTCCTCTGGCACCTTCTTGAGTGGGCTGAGCGACTGTACTAACGTCACCTTCAGCAAGGTGCAGCGCTTCTGGGAGTCCAACTCCGCCGCTCACAAAGAGGTAGGGGCAGGGGCCGGGCTGGGGAAGGGGGTGTCTGGTAAGGGTGGCCCCCTGGGTGTGAGGCTGAAGAGCACTGACCTGCTGTGGTTGCTTCTCACAGATCTGCGCCGTGCTGGCGGCTGTGACAGAGGTGATCCGCTCCCGCGGGGGCAGGGAGAGCGAGACTGAGTACTTTGCCGCACTGGTGAGTGATGGCCATGGGGAGGAGGCGTGGGGGGAGCTGCTGTTGGCAGCAAGGGGTGGGCTCTCAGGAAGGTTGGTGGAGGAAGGTTCTATGCTGGTAGCCAAGGCCCCAAGTGTCTTTCTTCAGCAGAGATGCTGTTTGGCTGCTCCTGGTTTCTCTGCCCCCTCCCCAAGGGTTGGCCTGATGTGAATCATCAATCCCCCTTGCTTACCCATCTTCTGTTCCCAGATGACCACACTGGAGGCAGTGGAGTCCCCTGAGTCACTGTCTGCTGTCGCCTACCTGCTTAACCTTGTCCTAAAGCGGTGAGTGGCTGACAGAGGAGTGGGGAGAGCTACAGACCCCATCTTGAAAGAGGGACTGGTGCTGTCTTCCCTCACCAGGCTGGAGAAAGGACCCAACCAGGGCAAGCTGGTGATGCAGTTCTCTATGTAACTGCCACCAGCTGTCTGCTCCTCACCCCACTAACATGCCTTCTTTTCCTGGCAGGGTCCCAAGCCCTGTTCTTATTAAAAAGTTCTCAGACGCCTCAAAAGCCTTCATGAGTATTGTGTCCTCACAGGCCTGCAGCAGCTCTACCTCTGCCCTACGTTGGGTGAGTAGCCAAGGGGTAGCCAGTTGTGTCAGCTCTGCCCAGAGTCTGCTGAGAGCTGGGGTCAAGGCTGCTGCTGTAGGGTGGTGCCGGATGCTTGGCCTGAGGGCCTTGCAGTGAGCAGGGGTTTCTCTGTGGAGTGATGCTAACACCCCTGCTACTGTCTTGTCATAGGTTCTCTCTTGCCTGGCCACGCTGCTGCGGAAGCAGGACCTGGCAGCCTGGAGCTACCCTGTCACCCTCCAGGTCTATCATGGCTTGCTGAGTTTCTGTGTCCATACTAAGCCCAAGGTGAGCACCCAGTGCCCCTGGCAGAAGATGACACTGCTTTTGGATCATGTTTCTGGGGCTGGCTCTGCCTCCCAGGTCTATATCCTCTACTCACCTGGGTTCTTCTTCCCCCAGGTGCGGAAAGCAGCACAGTATGGTGTGTGCTCTGTCCTGAGGGGCAGCGAGTTCATGTTTGGCGATGCAGCCCCTGAGAATCACCCCGCGGCACCCTCCACTGCCAAGTTCTGTGTGCAGGAGATTGAAAAAGCTGGAGGTGTGGGGCACTGGAGCTTGGGGTTTGCAGCTGAGTTTGGGGGAGACTACCACTGTGGTAGAATAAGGACTTGAAGGGAAGAGGGGAGGGTGCAGCATCCTGGATTGCTGGGGAGTGTCTGAGACACCTCTGGGGCATCTAAAGTGTTTTGAAGGGTCCTCAGCTATTCAGTTGTCACCTCTGCTCCTCTCAGGAGTCAGGGGAGTGTTCACCCTGGCTCTGTGAGTCAGCCCCAGTGCTGTCACAGGGGCTTTGCCATGGGGTGCCACAGGCTCAGAGGTTGCTCTGCTCCCACAGGTACCAAGGAGGCCACCACTACCCTGCATGTCCTTGCCCTGTTGCGGGACGTACTGCCCTGCTTCCCTGCGGCCATGGTCAAGACCTGCTGTGAGACCTTGCTCCGTGTCATGACCCTCAGCCATGTGGTGAGTATTGCTGCTGCAGGGATAGCAAGGGCAGACCGTTTCCTCATTGGCTGCACTCTGGAAGGAATCAACCAGCCAATCCCTTGGCTGCCCACTGGGATTGTGGAAATGCAGGATGCAAACACGGAGGAGCCCAGGGCAGCTGGTATTTGCTGGCCTGACTGCTGTGGAAGAGAGAGGCTGTGTACATGGGTCATAGTTATAGCAGTGCTGGGTTTCCCAGGGCAGAGCCTGCTTTGGAGTGGGGGGACAGTGGATGCAAAGCAGAGGCCCTCTCCTGACATCACGTCCTTTGCAGCTGGTGACAGCGTGTGCCATGCAAGCCTTCCACAGCCTCTTCAGCGCCCAGGCCAGTGTGGCCTGCCTGCCGGCCGAGCTCAACGCCCAGATCATCACCGTGAGTGTGGAGTGGCAGTGTGAGGGGGGACAGAACTGGCAGTGCCATGCCACCCACCCCATCTTCTGCTTCCCCAGGCCCTCTATGACTACGTGCCCAGCACAAATGACCTGCAGCCACTGCTGACCTGGCTGTCCACCATGGAGCGGGCACACATCAACCTGGGCAGGTGCGGGCAGGGGCCATGGCTGGGCAGGGGGAGAGGCAGCTGCTTGGTCTCTCACCTGCCCTGTCTCTCCTCTCTAGGCTGCAGAAGGACCTGTGCTGGGCTCACCTGCCCAGGCTCTTCTCTGCTGCCATGAACTGCTTCCTCTCCTCACACTCCCAGGTGGTGTCAGCAGCGGCACAGACCCTGGAGGTACCACATGCAGGCACCTCTGCTTATTTTGCTGCCCTGTATCTTGTGGGGGGCTCTGCTGAGGGGTTTGGGAGTGGTGTGCCCCTCTGTGTCTGCTGGGCTGAGGGCTCCATGGTCCACGGCTGTCCCATTCTCCCTGTTTGTCCTTGCAGATCCTCCTGAGCGAGTGTATTGCTCCCCACATGGAGGACCTGGGCACTGTCTCTGCATCTGCCCCAGCCCCTGCTGCCTACTTGTGCAAGATGTTCAAGTGAGGAGCGGTGGTGTGGGAGGGGCTGTCCCCATGAGATTGGCTGAGCTCTGACCAGTATCTGCCTGGTCCCCAATGGGGTCTGGCAGGCCTGGTGGGCACCCTGATCACTACCAGCATGACCGTCTGCTCTCTTCTCCCCAGATCAGTGGAGGAAGGGCTGACATACCGTTTCCATGCAGCGTGGGACGAGGTGCTGCGGGTGCTGGAGGTCTTCTTCGAGACGTGTGGGAAGCAGTGCCATCCCATCATGAGAAAGGTGAGCCAGTCTGGGAGAGCACAGACTCATTCACAGAGGCAGGGTGGGGTGGCTGCACTGCTGTCCAGGCTGTGTTGCCCCCTCCAGGTGTGGAGCAGGGCTGTGCTAGTGCCTGCTGTCCTGCCCGTATGTGGACAGAGCGTACACAGCTCTGGGACTCAGCACAGGGACGTGCAGGGCAGTTGGCACCCCTGGGAAGACATAGTGAGTGACACATGCCAGACCTGCCTCCATGGCTCCTCTGAGACTGTCCTACCCTGTCCCGGCAGTGTCTCCGGTCGCTGTGTGACCTGCGTCTCTCCCCACACTTTCCCTACACCGCTGAAGTGGACCAGGCAGTGGGGGCTGCGGTGAGCACCATGGGCCCTGAGGTGCTGCTGGAAGCCGTGCCCCTGGAGATTGATGGCAAGGAGTGAGTACAGTCACAGGGTAGCAATTTTGCAGCTGTTCATTACGTTCCTGTTCAGTCCTCATGCAGTGCTGGAGGTGTTTGGCTGCTGAGCCTACCTGTGCCCAGCTTTGGGGCTGGGTGGAAGTGCCCAGTGTCCAGGGGCTGATGCCAGCAGTGCCTTGTGCCTCACCCATGCCTTCCCTCCCCAGGGAGACACTGGATTTCCCCCGCAGCTGGCTCCTGCCGGTGCTGCGGGACTATGTGCAGGGAACGCGGCTCGGCTTCTTCACCAGCTACTTCTTGCCCTTGGCAGCTGCCCTGAAAAACAGAGGTGAGCAGAGTGGCACACCCAGCAGGCCAGGGTGTTCTGTGGGACCTCCCTTCCCTTCCCTGGAGCGTAGTAGGGCTTTGCAACACCTGCTGTTCTGCTCATCTCTCCTTCTTTTTTGTAGCCCAGGAGTTTACACAGGCTGGGAAGAGTGTGGAGGCCAAGCTCTACGACACGCTGCAGTGGCAGGTAACGAGTGCCCAGGAGCACTGCTATGATGTACCCATGCTAGGCTGGGTAGCTGTGACTTGGTGAAGACTACTGGTCTCCCACCTTTGCCTTCCAGGTCTGGACTCTGCTGCCTGGCTTCTGCACCCACCCCACAGATGTGCTGGGGGCCTTCAAGGGGCTGGCCCGCACCCTGGGCATGGCTATCAGCGAGCGCCCAGACCTCCGCCCCACCGTGTGCCAGGCCTTGCGCACCCTCATCCACAAAGGCTGCGAGACAGGTTGGGGGGAGATGAACCCTCCTGGTGGGTCCCTGTGCCCTGCAGTGACGCAGAGAAGGGATATGCTGATCTATACCTCCCTGTCATCCTCTCCCTAGATGCGGAGCGGGCAGAAGTGGGTCGCTTTGCCAAAAATTTCCTGCCCATCCTGTTCAACGTGTACAGCCAGCCTGAGGAGGATGGGGGCAGCAGTGCTCAGCGCCGCTCCGTGCTGGACACTGTCCGTGCTTACCTGACCATCACCGACCCCCAGGTGAGGGGGCCCTCGGACAGTAGGACAAGCTGTGCTGGCTCGAGCCAGCATCTCCAAGCCAGATCCAGTCTGGTAGGGCTTATTGGAAAGGACAGAAAGAAAAACACTGAGCAGAGAGCAGTCCTTCCTGCCATTATGGGAAGGGAGCCCTTTCCAGCCAGAAGTCTGGGTTTTCCCAATTTTGCAGTCACATCTGGTGCATCATGTACAAACTCTGATGCAATTTATCCATCTCTTTTTGGACCCGCTGATGCTTCTTGTCTCCACAAAATCCTGTGGCAAGGTGTCTGTCTGGTAGGTTGCAAACTCTTGTAAAAGCACTTTCTTTGGTCAGTTCTGATCCTGCTCTGTGTGCCTGCCCTGCAGATGGTGTGTGGGTTTCTGGAGAAAGCCAGTGCGAAGCTGACCAGTCCTGAGAGCTCTGAGTTTGCCAGGTAACGCCCAGGGGCTGATGCTAAAGGGTAAAATTGCTGGCATGCTCCTGGTGAGCAGAGCTAGGGCACTGTCCTGTGTGGGCTTTACCACTCTTGTGCGTTTGATGAGACTCAGAGCCAGAGTCCCAGATTGGTCGGGCAGTGTTAGTGATGCCGGAGTTAATCACCTGCGTGTCCTTGTCTGCTGCAGACTCTCCATCCTGGATCTGGTAGTGGCAATGGCACCCTACGCTGATGAGCAGTCCCTGGACTCCCTGTACCGCACCATCCAGCCTTCCCTCCAGGTCAGTTGGTCCCCAGCCCTGACAGGTGCAGGGGGTGTGGTGGGGAACCTTCTGCTTGCTGCCGGCTTGGACTCACTTTTTGTGGGGCTGAACAGCTGCCATAGTCTCTGCTGGGTGGCGTGGGGTACTGCAGGGGTCCCTTCAGACACTGTGGTGAGGGGCTGCCTTTACAGTGGGAGCGTGTTGGCTGTCCCTGCAGAGCAAAGAGCGCAGCGTGCAGAAGAAGGCATACCGTGTGCTGGAGGAGGTGTGCGCCGCTCCCCATGCTCCCTGCCAGGCCTTTGTCCGCTCCCATCTGCAGGACCTGCAGACAGCACTCCTGGACTCGCTCAAGAGCGCAGCATCCCCAGCCAAGAGAGTGAGAGCAAGGGCTGCAGTGTTGGAGATCAGCCTCTGCTGGGAGGGAGGGGATGGAGTGGATGGTAGGGGTAGCCATGTGTGTGTCCCTGGGTGTAACGGTGCTGGGCTGTTTCTTTCCCCAGCCCCGGCTGAAATGCCTGTTCCACATTGTGAAGCAGCTTTCTGCAGAGCACGAACCTTTCGTCACTGCCCTTGTCCCAGAGGTGAGCATGGTCCTTGGAAGCACCCAACTGTTTCTGGCTGTGGTGGTGGCAGTAGTGGTGTGACGTGCCTGTGTGCCTGCAGGTCATCCTATGCACCAAGGAGGTCTCGGTGGGGGCCCGCAAGAATGCCTTCATGCTGCTTGTGGAGATGGGGCATGCATTCATCCGCTTTGGGCCCAACCCTGAAGGTGAGCTCCTGTTCCACTTTCTCAGCCCCACGGCTGCTCTGGCCCCAGGGGTATCAGACCCATGCCCAGCATCCCACTGAAATGGTCCAGGGATGCTGCTGGTCACAGAGTGAATCGAAACTTGAGTCATCCCCCTCTTGCAGAGGCCATGCAGCGGTTCCTGCTCCTGATCTACGTGGGGCTCACTGGCTCAGTCACCATGATCAGCTGCACCGTGCTGGCACTGACCCGCCTGTTCTTTGAGTTCAAAGGTGAGCAGGGGGCTGGGGGGACGAGGCAGAGCACTCTGGCAAAGGCAGGTGCTGGAAGGAGGCCAGCTGTGGCTGAGTCCCACCATGGTTGCAGATCACCTGGAGTTCAGTGTGGTGGAGCAGCTCCTGCAGAACATCTGCTTGCTGCTGGCCTCCCGCACACGGGATGTGGTGAAGGCGGCCCTGGGCTTCCTCAAGGTCACACTACTGCTGGTGGACACCAAGCTGCTGGCCAAGCATGTGCAGGCAATGGTGAGATCCCATACGGGGTGCCTTGAGGAGGGTGGCAGGGCAGAGCTGGGGCTGCCCTGGGCAGCTGGGGGCATCTCCAGCTGCACCCTGCTTCTGCTTGGGAGCCAAGGGAACAACCTTGATCTCAGTGGCTGAGATGGCAGTGGGGAGGTTTCTCTCCTGAATGCTGGCATGAACATGTCAGTGAACTTCCGTGAACCAGCCCTGCCAAGCAGGGAGACCCTGCCTGGAGTGTGCATGGGGCAATGGCAGCAGGGTGAGCAAGGTGGCCATGCAGGTGAAGGGTGGGAGGCTGAGTGCCCAAGGCAAGAGTGCTTGGGTCTTGAGGGTCTCTGTCCTGGCAGCTGGAGGCCGTGGGGAACCTTTCAGATGACATGAGACGCCACTTTCGTATGAAGCTGCGAAACCTCTTTATCAAGTTCATCCGCAAGTTCGGGTAAGCTAGGGTCTCCTGGGGTGGTGAGGAAGCTCTCTGGGAAGCGGTGCAGGAGGAGGTGGGTGCTCACTGCTCTCTGTGTGCCCCTCAGCTTCGAGCTGGTGAAGGGGCTGCTGCCACCTGAGTACCATAAGGTGCTGGTGAACATCCGCAAGGCAGAAGCCCGGAACCGCAAGCAGCGCGCCCTGAAGCGGGCGGCTGCAGATACGGATGAGGAGGAGGCACCACCAGCACAGCCCAGAGGAGACAGGTGAAGATGGGCTGGGGTGAAGAAGGAGCAGCCTTCACAGAGGGCTTGGTGCTGGATCTCCTCAGCTGGTGCCTCTAGAGATGCTGGAGACATCTCTGAGGCTGCTGCGTGTTGCGGGGCAGGCTGCACCCCTGGGCTTGTTCCGTTTCCATCATCCTCTCTGTGTTTTGACAGCATGGAGGAGATCCTGGCTGACTCGGAGGATGAGGAGGAGGAAGAGGAGGAACGGCATCGAAGTAAGGAGCGGAGGAAGCAAGCACGGCATAAGGGCCAGGCCTGGCTGAAGGAAGGGGAAGAGGATGAGCCCCTCAACTTCCTGGACCCCAATGTGTCCCAGCGGGTGCTGGGTAAGGAGTGAAGCTTCTAACAGAGCTGGGGTGGGATAGATGGGGCAGGGGCTGATGTGATGCACAGGGGTCCTGGGGGTACAGCTGCCCCCAGGAGTGGGTTCTTCCCCGGGCCCTGACCCCTCCCTCTGTGAGCAGCCACCAAGCCAGGCCTCAAGCAGTCCAGAGGAGTGAGCCACGACTTCCAGATGTCTGAGGACGGACGCCTGATCATCCATGAAGAGGAGGAGGAAATGGACGATGATGAAGCCAAAGGTACTGCCTGGGCTGTCAGGGGCTACACTAGACTTGTTCTGGACTTCTGAATGGTTTTCTTCCTGCCATCTGCATGTGAGATTTTGAGGGCATATGGGTGAAGGTGGCAGGAGTGTGTACAGCCTTGTGTCACACCCACTGGCTCTCCTTTGGGCCACTGCCCAGGAGAGACAGCCCCCTCCATCATCAGGAGCGGGTTGGAGGGGTCACGGCCACCAGTACTGATTTAGTAGGGGACCCTGCTACTGCAACCCCCTCCAGGGGCTGGCATGGTACTGGGGCTCTCCCAGATACCAGGTCAGTGCCCGTATCCTGCACTGACCCTCTTGTCCTGTACCGTAGGAGCAGACGAGGAGATGGCAGATGTGCTGCAAGATGTGGGTCTCCGCAGTGTGAGTACAGGGCTTGTGGTCCTGAGGAGAGGCTGGGGAACTCGGCTGTGCCAAACCACTGCCTGTGCCATGGCAGCTGCAGCTGTGCCCGAGGCTAGTGGTGACACCAGGCAAGCATCAGCTGGTTGGAGGGGTGCAGGAGGTTGTCTGGGATAGGGATGTGCTGTCTGGAAGGTCGCTGGGTGCCCATGGGAGGAAGCAGGAGGTTGGGGGTATGTGGGAAGGCAGAACTGTAAGGACAAGCCAGCTGCAGGGTCCCTGCTGCTTGCTTCTGCAGAAGAAAAACCAGAAGCGTCGGTTCAGAGAAGAGCCAGATGATGAGGAAGCCGAGGCTGGAACCTACTCTCAGTACAGAGGTAAGTTCTCTGCCTGTGCCCAGTCCAGCCCAGAGGGCCAGAATCACGGACCCATTTTGCTGTGTTGCTGCAGGACAACTAGAGCAGAGATCACAGAATGGGTTGGGTTGGAAAGGACCACAGGATGACACAGTGTGTCATCCAGTCCAACTTCCCTGCTCAAACAGGGTTATCCTCGAGCACATTGCACAGGATTGCATCCACATGGTTCTGGAATATCTCCAGTGAGAGACACTCCACAACCTCTCTGGGCAATCTGTTCCAGTGCTCGGTCACTCACACAGTGAAGAAGTTCATCCTCATATTCAGGTGGAACTTCTGTCCATCAGTTTCTGCCTACTGTCTCTTGTCCTGTTGCTTGGCACCACCGAGAAAAGTCTGGCACCATCCTCTTGACACCCTCCATTCAGATACTTAGAGACACTGATGAGGTCCCCTCTCAGACATTTCTTCTCCAGGCTGAACAGGCCCAGCTGTCTCAGCCTTTCCTCACAAGAGAGATGCTCCAGTCCCTTAATCATCTGCTGGACCCTCTCCATGAGCTGCACGTCTCTCTTGTACTGAGGAGCCCAGAACTCAACACAGCACTCCAGATGAGGCCTCACTAGGCCAGAGTAGAGGGGCAGGATCACCTCCCTTGACCTAATACACCCCAGGATACCACTGGTCTTCTTGGCCACAAGGACACGCTGATGGCTCATGGACAGCTTGTTGTCCACCAAGACCCCCAGGTCCTTCTCTACAGAGCCTGAACTGGTGCCTGGGGTTACTCCTCCCCAAGTGCAGGACCTTGCATTTGCCTTTGTTAATCTCAGACAGTTCTCTGCCCATCTCTCCAGAGATCTTTGCTTGTGGGAAATGGCCACCCCTCTCTGGTGACCTCACACCCAAGAGCTGGAGGCAAAAACAGGAACACCTTCTGCAGCCTGGAACTGAGCAGGGGGAGCCCTGAGACCCCCTTCCAACACATTCTCTGTTTTCTAGCTGGAGGCTCTGGGATCCACCGTCCACTGAACAAGGAGCCAGCCTTCGGTGCAGAGTACAGATCCAAGGTGAAGGACCCAGGGGGTTGCAGGGTTTGGGTGGGGGGATACCTGGGGCTTTGCTGGGGCAGGAAGCACCATTTGTTTGTTGGGAGTCTGGTTCTGTAGCACCAAGGCTGGAAGGGGATCTCTGCTGCAAGAGGAGCTGCAAGAGACACTCAGTATCTCTGAACATTGCCAGCCCATCTTGGAGTTCCTCTACTGCTCTTGCTGTGTACAGTTCCTGCTCAGTGCTCAAAGCAGGTGTCTGTAGCATCATATGAGTGATGATAGCTCAGCTGGCACCCCACTGCATCATAGTCTTTGGGATGGCCAGGTGGCAGGGTTGCACCGGAACAGGACGTTTGCATCTCCCCTGGTGCTGCATCTTCTCATGTGTCATTGTCTCCCACAGAAAGGTAAAGGCGACGTGAAGAAGAAGGGCCAGCTTGACCCTTATGCCTACATCCCCCTGAACAGAGCTAAACTCAACAGAAGGTGAGGCTAATCAGGAAGGGCACAGGGATGGGAACGGGTTTGCTTTTTGTTGCTATGGTTTTTTGGTGGGTTTGGGAGCTCCCTGTCATTCTCTGTGCCACTCCTTGCAGAGCCTGGAGCATGCCTGTGCGTTAGGTGTGCCCAGTGCCTGCACCAACCCAGTCTCCTGCTCCTTGCTCCCTCCAGGAAGCGGGCAAAAATGCAGGGCCAGTTCAAGGGCCTTATGAAGGGAGCTCAGCGTGGGGCCAAAGCCGGCCGCAGGAACCGAGTGAAGTCCCAGCGCTCCTGAGGAGCCTCAGGTGCCTGACCTGCCCCAGGGACAGAAAACACTCTGTGGCCTCTGGAGGATGGGGGATTCATGAGTGGAGCAGCCAGGACTCCTCTGCAGAAGGTGACCTGCATTTGTTTAAGACTCCCTGGGAGGCCGCTCCAGCACATTATGGACTGATGACCCAAGCCATGCTTTCCTGTGCCTGGAGGAAGTGCTGGTTTGCCTGGTGCAGATGTGGAGGTGTGTGTGAGAGCAAGTAATGTGTAAAGAATTCTCTATATTGATAAATACCCACTGTTCCTACCCAGCCCAGATTCCTCCTGTCCTTCTCTTCAGAGTTGGGCACACCCATGCTCTGCCTGCTGTCTTGATGCAGTGGGTCCTGCTGCTGCTGCAGCACTGAATCCCACAGGGCTCACACCAGCATCAGCCTGGGACCTGGAGCCAGGGCCCTCTCTCCCACACTGGGCTTGCCTGGGAGCTGCCAGAAGCAGTCCTGTGGCACAGAGCAGCAAGGCAGTGCCTGTGCCCTGTGCCCTTCTGGCACACATGCCCATTGTGGCTGGGGCATGGCAACGAAGCCAGAGAGGGTGAAGTCCTTTACATCCAGCTTTCTTTTACAAACTCCATCTTGGCAGGATCTTCTGCCTAAAACCGTGGCCAGGGAATCTGTGCCATGGGGAAAGTGTCTGCCATTTGGCTGCCAGTGTTTTCTCTCCTGCCTCAGCTTTTCCCATATCAGCCGTGCCTGATAGTGGGGCAGGAACAGTTCACTGCAAATTTCATCAAATTGGATGGAAAACTGCTAGAGCAAACCTCTGTGTCTTGCCATTTCTCTTACCTGTAGAGAAGCCCTTTCCTCTGCTCTGACCACCTCCTGCCAGCTAGATCTGAGCAGTGCAAATAATCATGGACCTTTTTAGCTGCCCAGCCCCCTCACATTGGACTGAGCATCTTGTTTGGCCTGGCTACATCTGCACTGATCCAAAAGATCTGCACATCCAGAAGATGCTGTTTAGCCAAAGTGTGCTGAAAAGAATGGAGCTGAGGGTAGTGGATACAGGTCCCACTGCTTGCACTACAAGGAACTCCTTTCCTCTTCCATATTAAAAAGCCTTCAACCCTTTGTAATTTCCTCTTGTGGCAGCTTACATGCTGGAATTGCAACGCTTCTCAGTTCTCTAATAAGCTAAAGGGATTGTGCTTGTTCAGCCTCTTACTGCAGGCTTCTTCCTGGAGGCTGCAAATCCAGTTTTGTGGCTTTCTTATGTGCTGTCTTTTTGGTTTTTTTCAAGATCCTTTTAAAAGCCTGGAGATGGAGGAGGTGCTCTTGTACTGATATTGGTCCTGCCTTGTCAGGAGTATTGTCCCCTTCATGCTTTCCCACCCAAGGCTCTCACTTGGACCCTTGAGCCCCAGGACCATGCTGAGGTGCTGCTGCTCTAATCCCACCACAGGGGAGCTCACAGCTTGGCCTATGGGACAGGTGTCTTCAGCAGCACCTCATGACCATGTTCAGTCAGCTGGAGCTACATCCATCTTCCTCTGGTGCCTGTAGCCTAGGCCTGATGCCCTCCCTTCTTCTGCAGGACAGGAGCAGACAGGCACCAGTCACCTTCTGAGCCCCCCACACCTGTGACCTGTGGCTCCAGGCCCACCAGAGCTATCTGTCTTCCTGCTTTCTCTTCTCTCCTTGGAGACTCCCTGGGCAAGACTGTAGCTAATTCATTTAAGAGCTCCAAATTACTCACTGTATTGTTCTTCATTTGCATGTTGTTGCTTAAATTAGTGCATGCCTGCATGGAACAGAAGAGTTTCATTAGCACAGAGGATGGTGTTCGCCTGAGCTGGTGTCCAGAGAACAGATTCTTCTGCAACAACATCTTGTTAATCAGCTAATTAATCATGTAATGCAATGGAAACCCTCGGAGACGAGATGTCATCATGCCTGGGAAGGCTGGCTGCGAGTCAAGCCTGCTCCCCACTAGCAGCTATCCCTGGCAGGGAGCAGAGCTGTGCCTTGGGGGCCCTCAGGAGCCTGAGCACAGCTCCCGGTTATGGGGCAGGGTGAGGGGGGATGTGGGTCCTGTCTCCAGCAACTACATGCCACAAATATTTCACAGTTACACACAGAGAAGCACAAGAGGGGGACCTAGAGTGATGCTTGGCTTTTGCTGCTCAAGCTGGGAGGTGGCTGGAAGCTATTTCTTCACCCAGCATGCCATTTAATCATGCAACTCCTTCCCAAAGGCTATGGTGGACACCAATAGTGTACCAGTGTTGAGCTACACTTGTGCAAGACATTGTCACAAAGGGCTCTTACCTTGTAGATACCAGCTGCAAATCGGGAGTTCTCCACATTGTGGGCTGCAGGTGTGCTGAGCACCCTTGAGAAGAGGCTGGCAGGACTAACAGGCTTCCCCTAGTGCTGGCTGGGTGGCCCTTGGACTGGCTGAGGTAGTTACTGACACCCATCCTGAGTCTTAAGGCTCAAAACGAGGAAGAAGATGAAAACATCACTGTGTCCTTACCCTAGAAGCTGTCTCCTAGGATTCTGTCCACAGTGGTATGCCCCTCAGAGGGACAGATGTGCCCCAGGGGGCTGTGCCCATGCAACATCCAGATGTACCACCATCTCCTCCAAGCACACTGCAGCACCTTTTTGGGGTTCCCCAGTTCAAAGTTGGGATCTGTCACACACCAAGGTGCAGGGATGGGAAAACCCTTCTGGGAACAGCAGTATAAAAGGAACTTTGGTGTTTCAGCTGAAATGATTGGCAGCAAGATAATTAAGTGTGGAGGTTTAAAATGCCAAGGGACCACTCCAGCTGAAATCTAGTCAATTAAAAAAATACCAGATTAGTTCCTAGTCCCCTCAGCACTCTGATCTACAGTTTCACTTGATTATAAGTTATCTGTCTTCCCATGGTTGCTACCTGAACGCTGTGGGTGCACCAAGTGTGCAGGGACACAGGGCCCCTGGCTGAGGGCAAGGCAGGTGTTTCCACTCACCAAGGGGAAAAAAAAGAGGGAATAAAACTGCTCTTCTAGCACCTGCGTTCTCTGATTTCTCCTCGATGAAGAGCAAGTTGCAAGTTGGGGGTTATGGTGTAACTCATGCTATTTGGAGCACTTGGCGTGGGCTCTGCAGGCTCGGGGTACGTCAGCCGCATTGTAAGTTTCCTTGCAATAAAAGGGTTGTTGTTTCTGCTCCGGTGCTCAGTGAGAGACTCGGGGTGCCGGGGCGCTCACGGCCTTACACCGCCGGCCTACAACTCCCAGCACGCCGCGCGCGGCACAGGCGGCCGTTTTCCCCGCCGTGCGCGCGGATCGGCAGTTGCCCATTCGAACCGGCCAATCGCGGCAGGGCGTGGCGGGCCGCAGCCAATGGCTCCGCGCGCCGCAGGAGGGGCGGGGCCGAGGGGGAGGTGCGGCGGGCCAATGGGCAGGCGGAGCGGCAGGTATGAGATGGCGGCGGGAGCACCGGCGCCCAGCGGCGGCAGGTAGGACCGGGACCGCGGGTACCGGCACCTCCTCGCACCCTCCCGGGGCGGCGGCGGCGGGCCCTCCTCGGCCCCTCGCTGCCGCGTTACGAGTCGGGCGTCCCGCAGCAGTCGCTGGGCAGGCCCTGTCCGGTGCGCCTCGGCCCGCCCATTGCGGCGCTGCCCGTGCGAGCCGCGCTGTCGCCGTCCCCGCTGCTGCGCCGCCCGCGGGGCCCCGGCGCCTTAACGGAGCTGTCGCTGCCCGGCGCCCCGGCGGCTCCGGAGCTCGGCCGACCCGCCGGGCAGCCCCGCGAGGGCCGCGGTAGGACCATGTGTCCCCGCGGTGCCCGTGTCCCGGCGGGCCGGGCGGAGCAGGAGCGCTCCCCGCAGCATCCCGGTGCTGCATTGCAGGGAAGCGCTGCCCGCTCCGCTGCAAGGGCAGAGATCCCTCTCCAGCCGCCCGCCGCGGGCAGGGGCTGTTCCCTCGGGAGGGCGGCCGGGCGCCGTGCCCGCCGTGCAGCTCTGCCCTGCCGCGGGGCACCGCTGTGCTGTGGTCGGGCCGGCTTGTTCCTCCTGCAGCCGCAGAGCCGGCGCCGAGCTCTCGGCAGTTGCAGGGTTTGGTAGGGTGATGGCACTATATAGACTCGCTTCGCATCCAGCCCTCCTTCTCCTTTGCTTTGTGCACTCTGCGTGCGTTATTCTGCCTTTCCAAATACACAAACGATGTCAGCTTCACGTAATTCACCTTTAGCGAGTACTCTTGGATGCATAACCATTTTGTGACTGCTGCCGTTAAAATAGTGGGGACTGCGTGAGCATCTCGCTGGAACAGTGTTGTCGGGTGACTGATAAAAGGCCGCATCATCTCTTCCTTTTTTTCTTTTTTTTTTTTTTTTCCCTGCATATGTGGTGTGGAGCTGCAAACTGCCTATCACTTGAATGGCAATTCTTGTGGATAAATAAATGCAGTTGAGGGTTGATGCCTCATACCCACCCTGATTCATGGTGGTGCTCTCCTGTTCTCTGCGGAGTGGGACCCATCCTGATGGCACTGCTGTGGTGCCTGAGTTGCCCTGGAAGGAGGGATGAAGAGATGGTGCTCATTGCAGCGTGTTTGAGCAGGGAGTGCCTGAAATGCTGGACCTGGTATGCTCTATGCAGCTAATACTTAAGATGCCCTTTTGGATAAGGCATTTTAAACGTGGCCTGGATCAGCCCAAATGACTGAATTTATTTTTTCTATGCTGGCAGTTGTCCTTAGGATATACTCCCCCCACACCAAGCGAGTGATTGTGTTAAAGCCAAGCCTGAAGTACAAGTTTTTTTCCAGCACTGCGTGTCACCCACAGGTAGCGCTAGCAAATTGATCTCTTGCTTTGTTGCTCTATCACCACACACAGACCACAAAGCTTGCTTCTATTGTGCTTTTGCCCCCGTTTACTCTCATCTGGAGAGAAGTGCAGGTTAGCTAGTAAAGCTTGCATGCTGTGTGTGTGGTTTTTAGCATGCTGACTTAAAGACTGGAAATAAAAGCTGGTTGTCTTAAACTCTTTACCAAATGTTACTGACCATGACAAAAGGTGATTTGTGTGGGCCTCTCTTCTGTTTGTGGTCTTTCTAACCTCTGCCTGGCTCGTCATAACTGAGAATGATGATTGCATTGTGCCACAGTGCTCAATTTCAAAAGAGAAACATCTGTCTGTTTAATGAATGCTTTTAACAAGGTCTGATTCAAGCAGAGCCTAAACGCTTTGCCAGGCACTTGTGTCCGCCATTTGATATGGCAGGGGTGGGATGAGAGGAAGGGAAAAAGCCACGAGGCATCTTCCTGAAATGGCCTGGTAGAGTGTCACTGCACAACTGGACATCAAGAGCTCATACCATAAACAGGTTATGAAAGGAGACACAATTACCATCTGTGTTTTACTGTAAATAGGAAAATGTTCACTGTAAACATGACTTAATGGCAAAACGTCAAAGTGACTTGCTGAGAGTCATGCAGAAAAAATGGTTGATTTCAGAGTTAAGGCCAAGTCTGAACACATGGCTACTTTTCTCTGAAAATATCCTGGGAGCAGCAGACAATCTTATTCAAACATTCCCTTTTCCACAGCCCTCATAAGAATTTTTGAGACCTAAACTTGTGTTTGACCCTGTACTCAGTCCAAGTCCTGCCAGGTGTACATCTGATCCAAACCCAAGGCTGTACTGCATTTGCAGTATTTTTGTATGTTTGTGTGTAACACCCTGTCCTGTTCTCATCCAGGGCCTGGGGTGGGCTTGGACAACAGGATCCTTGTTCTGCTACACTTCAGTTTATTGTCTGTTTGTATGAAGGGGGAGCGTTGCTTCCCACGTAGCCTAAAGCAGCTCTGCGTCTCCTTGCCAGTCTGGCCAGTGCCTTGTTGCTGTGTGCACATTTACATGCCTGTGAAAATGTCACTCCTTTAAAGGTGCCTGGGCACTCAGTTCACTCTGAAACTGAAGCACTGAGTGCCGGACACTGCTGAGAAATCAAACTCCTTGTCCTAAAGGTCAACAGTCCTCACTGTGTGTTGATTTAATAAGTGGCATGAACAGATGGGAAGGAGACGGGGCAGTGTGGAAATGTTGGCTAATATTAAATGGTTGCACTGAAGTCAAGTTCCTCTTGGAAATACTGTCCCTCTGTACACTGTGTTGGGCTCCTGGTCACAACTGAGGCCTTGTATTTTCCACTTGTTTTGGACTTAGCTCTTTCTGTTAGGATCTCTTTTTTTACTTGTTCTTTAGCTGGAGGCAAGAACAGGGAGCTGAAGCCCTTTCCTTGCCCTATGGTCTGCTGGGCGCAGTCACAGACCTGCTGTACTGATGTTGTGCAGGCTGTCACTAAACCTGCACTGTGATCCTTGGGACTGACACTATGTATTCCCATGTTCCTAAGTCACAGGGGTCTAGGAGCCAGCATGGGCAGAGAACTGGGCGGAACCGTGGCTGCGGCTGACACTGCGTTTCAGAGCTTCACATCTGGTGTGTTCCTGGCCTCTTGTCCAGGTAATGCACTACGCTTACCATGGTACCTGAGAAGAGTGTTGGGCTCTTTTCTCCAAGGTGCAAAACCCTCATTCCCCGGCTCTTGGCCTTTCTCCCCTCTACGCTAGGTAATTGCAATTAGGCTATCTGGAATTTTCTCATAAATTTTATTTTCAGAAACTGTAGATAGTAGGGAATGTGATAAGCTGCTTAAATAATTGCCTGCCAGCTGGCTTACAAGAACTTTTAATGTGTTTGCTTTTGGCCTATAAAGCTCAATGATTTGGAGTCCAGCCAAAACATCCTTTCTTCTCGAGTGGTAATGTGGCAGCTCTGATTTTCAGAGGCAGGAATTTCTCAGGGGAGATGGTATTAGTTTTCTTTTTTGTTTTTCTGAAGCTTATACTCAAGGTTGAAACATAGCTTTATGGTTTGGGACTTCCATATGGGCATTCCTACAGCCTTGTTTGCAAGCTGTCATATAACAGGAGAGAAGCATGATAAGGCTGTCCGTGCCTTGGAGAGCAGGAAGCCTTTTAGGGAACATCCTCACAAGCTCTCAGGGGTTCCTGGAGCTTTCCTCATGCACATGCCACTCTGCATCCTCTTGAGTGGGCCCTGGAGCAGTATATAAATATATCACTATTCCCTGGAGTCTGCGGTGAAACTGGGTGGATCCAGACAGAGACGAACTGTCAGGCAGGATGGGAAGAGAAGCTGTATCTGATCAGTGTGGGAGAGTTGCATAAAGTGACAGTATAGGTTACTGTCATATGAATTCTGGTGTCTGTTTACTTTATTCCAGTTTTTGACATCCTAGCCTGCCCAAATCCCCTTCAAAAGCCCTAGGCCCCCACACTGCTCAGTTTGGTGAGTTAATTGGGCTGCTTTGTGCATCTCTGTCTCTCTGGTACCACATGCTGTGCTGCTCTGTGGCGGGCCCAGCCTGTTTATCTGTGTGCCTCGGCAGCCCTGAGCAGATGTCACCAGCTTATTTAAATGCTGGCATGCATCCAGGTGTTCCTCATCGCAATTCCAGCTTGTGAGAGTTTACACATCTGGAACAAGGGATGTGGCCTCTGACATACTCAGTGGTGTCTGCAGAGGATTGCTGATGAGAAGGGATTTGATGTGCTGTCATCCTTTCCAAACACCACTGTGATACAAAACACAGATGCAAGCATGCAGCTTGCTCACTGCACCTCCAGAGCGTTGTGAATTACAGAAGTGTAGTGAAAAAAAACAAGAGCTGTGGTTCCTGAGTACCTTTGTCCTCTATTTGCCAGGCTGTGACCACAAAATCTCACCCAACAGTGCTGGTGGGAGCTGGCTGTGAGTCCTGACCCAGGTCTTAGTATCCTCTCAGTCCATAAAAAACAACTGCAGTCAAACAACTGTGAGTGCTGCAGCACACTGTACTCACATTGTGATGCTTTGCTCGAGTACTAACTGTTGATGGAATAGGATTCCCAAATGTGTCCTGGGTGCCAGTTAGGGCTACCAATTTTGCATATTGAACTGTGGTAGAGCTGGTGAAAAACACTCGTCCTGCCTTGCTGGTTTTCTCTGAGTTCCCAGATTGGTTGTTAAAATAGCTTGTTAACTTTGCTGTGTTGTTTTTGTGTGATTGCTTGATTTTTCATGTCAGAAGTAAACCTGATTGTTGTGGACTGCTTATTATAGATGGTAATTCTGCTCTGGCCTGGACACTAGCTTGGAGCTACTGGACTGAAAAGCACCTACATGGTGTATCTTTGCTTGTCTCTGAACTGCATCTTAGCCTGCCTCTGAAGTATGCCCTAGGGCTGTTATCTTCAAGTGTCAGAGGTGCATGCAGCAACTTCTGAGTGCTAGAGGCCAAGGAGATAGGTAGGACTGGGTCATGCCTCTTATTGACTTCCAGTACACTCAAAATGGGAAAGTAAAGAAGTCAAAGACATTTTAAAATGAGGAGAGTAAGGGAATGCTATCATTGTTGGCAACTGGAAAGTACCACCAGCACACTCTAGGGATACAGCAGGCACGTGTGGACTTTGCTAAGTCCACTCAGCGAAGGACCAAGCTGGCAAAAGTGGGAAGAAACTTCCTACCTGGGATGTGGATGTAGTTGAAGAGCAGTAAGTTGGCAAGAGTCCATGGACAGATATTTAGTAAAAAAATTTAGATTACACAAGAAAGGTGTTAGGTTCAATGGGCAGAGGATGTGTCTTTACAGTTTGTTAGACGCATAGTCAAAGGTCACGGTGGGTAATTTTGCAGCACACAGGGAGAAAAGGCCCAAAATTCCTGTCCTAGACATGGGACACAGCTTTGAGGGAGAATACCACGTGGCCCCACAGGGTACCTCAGACCTATGGTACATTATTCACAAAGCAAATGGCTTAAATTGGTAAAATAAAGTGAAAAAGTGCATTGTTTTGTCGTGGTTATAACTATGTGACTGGGGCAGGCAAAATACATCAGTAGTTTTTGTACAGAGTCGCCTCAGGCTATGGTGACCTCTCCCAGCATGCCTTCCTGGCATGTTCTGGGTGGTGGGAAATGGCTGCTGGGCTTCCTCAGGCTGCAGCCCTTCTGCCCTCTGGCAAGGGTTGGGATGTGGGCACTCAGTGCCCTGTGGTGCTTCTGGGCTCCTCCAGCTACCTGGCACTGCTGGCTTGTTGTCGCTGCCTCGCCAGCGGCTCCCAGCCAGCGCTTGGAGCTCAGCTCTTGCCTCCTCAGCCTGTGTCCCAGCCATCCCTGCCTGATAGCTTTCAAACCAGCTCCTTTGTGCTCAGTCCCATGTCGCCCCTCGTGCAGAAGCTGGATTTCTTCTAAATGTCTGCAGTGTGACCTGATTATTTTTCCTGTCCTTCCTCGCCCTCCTTTTTAATAGTGTCTACAGAAAAGCTGGCAGAGTTCAGTTATATCAGTCATGCTGACTGATAGTGCTGCCTCTTCTCTTGGGATTCCTCCTCTTTTCTGTCCCTCCAGCATTCATTTCAGATTTAGCTATCAGCCCTCTAAAGACAGGGTATTGCCTTTGTTCTGTTTGTACAGCACCGAGCACAGTGGAGTCCCCAGCTGTGACCGAGGTTCCCAATGCCACAGTGATAAAAGTGAGTAGATCAGTAACGAGAAGAGGCAGCTGCTGCCATCTAAAAAAATTCAGTTTTGGTGCTGGTTTCAGTGAAATCAGGATTGGATCTAAGGCTCTTCTTCTATAGCTGCTCCCAGTAGGGGTTTATATTAAAATAGAGACACAAACTTTAGACTGCATTGACAATCATGAGAATCAGAGCAGCATTGCAATTTAACACTGTTCAACTGTGTTATTCTGATGTTAAGGCAGACATATGAGCTTCCCTATCTGTAATGTAAAATTACTGGATTTCTGGTGGTAGCTGCGTTTCTGCATCTTTTACAGGGTTTTGGATAGGAGGCTGAGCCATCGCAGAACGTGGGAGCATCCAGAGCTGTGATGGTGCCACTGGGAAGGAAACTTGGTGAAGAGCACCACAGTGAACGTGTGGTTCCTCTCTAATTCCTCTCCATTCTTTTCCGCCTAGCACTAGAAGGCATTTGATGTTGTGGTGATGGCTGATTGAAGTACTGCTTGATTGACTCTAAAATATTTCAGTGGCTATTATGAAAAATATCACAAAGAGTTCACTCAGGTCAAACTTCAGAAATTTCATGCCGAAACATAAATTTCTTGATGTTTCACATATATCAGGCTGTCTCGCTACTGCAGTTTTCTTTGACACTGCATTTTCAGATTTTTCCAAATCACGGTCCCCCCACCCCTTCCAACCCTTTTATCTTCCCAGATAGGTCCAGCTCATCCAGGTTCACATCACAGATGTGTAGCTGATGTTGCTGTGGTCTGAATCCTTCACAGAGACAGAATTTGAATTCATAGATGATAGCAGTGACTTGGATAACCAATCTATCTGATGTCCAAAGGATAGCCAGGAGTTACGTTAATTCCAGGTTGTCCAGCACAGGCTGCCATCACTTAACAGCAGCTTTCTTCTCCAAGTTCTTGCTGTTTAAATTGTATATAATTGTCTGGTTCCCACAGCCAAAAGGCTGAATCAGTCTGTGTAAGCTATTTAAATGTGAAGAAAGCAAAGCAAAATTTAAAAGGCAGCGTTATCTCATACGACTTTCTTGTCTCAAGGCTAGAGACAGTAGGCAAGGATCAGCACCCACTGTGCTGTTCACTGTGTACTCATCACAAAAGGACTCTGCCCCTGAAGACCTTATGAGTATAACCCTAGGCAAAAATTGCTGCGTGTTTTTCTTGACATTTTTCGGAGGCAAATCAGTAATCCTATGAAGAGTTAGGGTGCCAAGTGTGAGGCCTGAATGTGATCTTTGTTACACCATCTTACAAGAATGTCAGTCTGAAGTACAGTCCTCAAAGCAGCTTTAACTGTGAAGTCATTTCTAATGTCTCTGCAGTCCATTCCCATTAGACTACTTTTTTTTTTTTTAATCTAGGAAATAATTTGTCTTCTAGTCCTTTTGTACTTAAAATGATTCCATATAATTCCACTATGCTTCTTTCATCTCTTTGCAAAATCTGGGATGGCTCCTATCTGGCTCTGGAAATACTGTCTTTAGACATCCTCATTAATTGATTCCTTACTCTGGCACAACATAGGAAACGATGCTACTTCTCCCTCCCTGGGGAAATCCAAGCCTGTGCGCATCTGTCCTGTCTCCCTTTGTGCTTAGCCAGGCAAAGAATTGTTCATGTTTTGTGTTCTTCAGCACTGCCTGCTTATCGCCCTGCTCTCAGTATTTGGTAGCAGTCTGGCTCTTTCTTATAATCTAAAGATTTTGTTATTATAGAGGGAGATTTTTATTTTTTTTTTAATTATCTGCCTTATTTTCAAAAGCTTCTTAATCCTTTTACTCCTGTATGGTAAAACTTGTCTACTGTGCTGTGTCTGAAGTGCAGGTGCCCTAGTGATGACATACCAAATGTGCAAAATGGCACCGGAGATGGATTTTGCCCCCTGAATTAGGTAAATCAGGCTCCTCTGAAATCTGCAGCTTCCAGTGTATCTACTTTTCCCAGTTAGACAAACACGACTAATGCCTTGCCCCAAAGGTATCACTTCCTTTTCTTTTTTCTTGGCTTACTTGTGTTCTCCTTATGCTCTATTTCATGTTGCTTGAACCTCTTTCTTCCTTCATATGGGTGGACTTAGAACAATGTCAGATCTGTGAAAGCCACTAAACAGCTCAGTCTCACCTATCCAAATGCAAGCTTGCTGTCACATTAGGTGATCTGCCTGCTTGCAGAGCTCTTGCACCACAGGTTTCATCAGGTTTTGGCAGTTAAAGTCTCATTTTTGTCCTGGTTTCCAAGGCATTTCCCTGGCCTGGATCTAGTTACCTTAGGGATTAATTGATCCATCATGATTTTGACCTCCTGCACCATCCACTCCCCATGAAATGATGGGGCTGTCATGCTTGAAGCAAAAACGTTGTGTGTGACAGACAGCTTTCTTTGTGACTTGGCTGGGATCACAGGCTTTGGCTCTGAAAGATACTAGAATGGCAAGAATCTCAGCACAATATAAGACCCATTTTTTTTAATCTGCTGTCTTAATCACAACCCTATTACTACAAGGTTTTATTATTCATTGAGATTTTATTATTCATTGGGATTGGAGAAGAAGCTATTTATTCCTTTATTTTACTGTCTTTTGACGTGTCATAAAGCAATCTGAGATCACAGCATATAGAAAATGTAACTCTGTAATTGCAAGCAAAGCAAAAAAAAGGCAAGAAACTCCCTGAATACATGTTTGTCTCCACTCTTCTGCTGTTATATAAACTGTGAGTGTAGGTAGAGTACATCCATCTCCCTTTTTTGACATGAAAACAGCAGATGGGGCACATGGCTCTTTATGAAGGTTATGGTGTGCAGCAGTGAGGATTGGCAGGGTTATTATGTGTGAAGCCAGTGGGGGCTTTATCTTTGCTCAGAAATAGGGGTTTGCTTCACATTTCCATTTTGATTAGCAATAATGATACAAAGGCAAATTTTCTGTGCGAGGAAGTGCTGCTAATAAAGTGACCTTTGAAAATTAAGTAGCTCATTGAAGTGCCATACCACAATAAGAGTATACAAGGCTGGTCCCAGCTGCAGCAGGCAGGGAAACTGGATGAGAATCCAGAGAAACATGGAATGGGGTATCCTGAAGTGGATGAACAGCTCATGGTGGCACAGTACTGGTAGCAAGGAGCAATGGCCAGGTGCTGTTTTCCAGCTCTGGAGGGGCCGATTTATGTGCTTTGTCTTTGAAAGGATCTGAAAATGTGAAAGGCAGGAGCAGAGAGTGTTTCTAGCAAGGTTTCTGGGCATGGGGTTGTGCAGTTAAGGGTCTCAGCTATTGTCCTTGCCAGTGCCATAACATTGGTTGTGCTTGGTTGCTGTTGGGAATGTGTTTGCATGGCTTTACTCATGGTAAACACAGGGTAGATTTGGAGCTATTTTGTGGATTCTTCTTGGATACAGGTGGAGAGCACTTAATACCACGCTGGTCCTAATTCAAAACCCCGGTTTCTATGTAGGAATTATTTGCCGTTAAACTCCAGCTACGCAGCCTTTGGCAAGAGACATGAATCAATTTGTCCAGCTTTTCTTTTCTGTTTTGTCTCTGTGTGAAGGCTGATGCCCAGTGTGTGCCAAGGGGGCCTTTCAGACCCAATAATGCGCCCTTGTGTCTTGTAGCATGCGTGGAATTTGCATAGGCTGTGCTGGGACAGGCAGGTTTCTTTTGTTGCTGGAAACAAGGAGCAAGTTCTTTTCCCTGTCTCTGCTTCCTAATGCCTCTTCAAAAGCTCTCAGCACTCATGTAAGAAATTTACTTTTTTCTATTTATCTTTGCATTAAATGTTGTTAAACTTTGTGCAACTTGTAATACAGGCTGTGCAGAGAAGTCATGTCAGTTCTAGTTGACAAAATTGTTTAATTTTCTTTCTCTGAATCTAGATATCTAATTGTCAGACGGAACAGATAATCTGTGATGCTTGATGTAACTGCTGCAAAGTATTTGCATATCTTCTCTGTGGGGAAACAAAACTGCTAGTGAGTGAATAAGAGTGAACGGATCATTGCAGGCAGGGTCACTGGGCCTATACACTTGCTATTAACCCTTCTCAGGATCTGTAATGCGACAGAATGAGTTGTCATGGGTTTCAGGCAAAGGGCTTGCTCCACATTATGGGCAGAGCTGGCACTTGTTTGTGCATTGTAGCCGTGTGCAATGAAATGTGAATATGATCAGATCAATTGGCAATTGCTTTTTTCAGCTGATACCAAGTTGTTGCATTCTGGTCTTGATTTATTGCAGAGAACAAACTGCTGAAAAACAGGCTGGGAGGTGCTCAGAAAAATATGGCCTCCATTTGGAGTCAGCAGCGTGCTTGCTAGGCCACTCTGAGCCATGCAGCTGGGAGCCTTTGAGAGCTTTCTATAATTTTAGAGGACCTGGCAGATTGCCTTGCAGTCTGCCTTGCAGACCTTCTTCCTTTCCATCCTCTTGAAGGCATCTTTGACATCCATGGAGAGCAGTGGCAAGGGGAGAGGGCTTTGTATGGATTCTCACGATGCAAGTGCTACTTGAGAGCCTGGTTTCTTCTTGTTTCAGCAAGTATCTTTCTCCTTGTGGAGCCTGAGTCACAGCTTTTATTCTCATATTCTCATCATGCATCCCGAAAATCCTGGAGATAGTCTTTCAGGTCAAAGATGTACAGCAGTAGCTCAGATAACTTTGGGGTTCACAGATGCTGCATGGAGGTGGGCTGGGGTTCAGGTGACTTGGCAGTACGAGCTTTGATGTCCTCCCCATCGTGAGCTACTGTCGATTTACATCAGAACAGGAGGTTGCTGAGATCTCTGAACTAGTAGCTGAAGTGTTCTGTTGCTTGAGCCAATGGACGTAACATTCAGTGGGTTGCAAATGCATTCGGTGGCAGGCGTGTTGGACAGTGAGCATGGATATACCCAGCATGGCCCAAACACGCTGACATGGTCTCCACCCTTCAGCAGAGAGAAGAGTAAGGTTAAGGTGCTCCGATCTTCTATGGAAAAGCTTGTTTTGAAGGGAAAGCCTTTGGTGGGCTTGGGGGTGTTCGGCAGAGCACGTGCTCTGTGGCCCAAGTTCCACACCACACCTAAGGGACCGGTGTGATCCCCAGTGCATGAGCACAGGATCTCTTATTACCTTTGCACTTGTGGCAGCTGCCATTGGAAAATGGTGTCCAACGAGAGCTCACAGATGAGGATGGATGTAGAAAGAGTGGAAAGGAAAGTGTTATATAAGAGGCCAAGGGTGATTAAAGGATTGGGAATGTCAGATGGTTAAAGCACGTACTATGTAAACGGGTGGGTAGGCAGCCTACGCCCAGAGCCCTGAAAGAACAGACACGCATTACCAGGGCCAGGCTAGCACTTTATAGCCAAGTATGACTTCAGGGCAGTAGCTCGTGACTGAAGAATGATACTAACCCTCACCTTTAAGTAAAAGAGTGGTGGGAGAAGCAAACTAGGCAACTCTAGCCTGTGGGCTTGACATCAGAAGCAGGAAGGTGTTTGAAATAGTGGTGGGAAGATGGTAATGGTGGACCTAGAAGTAGATGGAAATTGGGCTAAGAGTTAAGTGTGAGCATTAAGAGCTCTGATTAAAGTGAGGTATCTCTTTGATAGCTCCTTAATTTGATTTTTGACATGGTAAATGTACCTATCCTCTGGTTGGGCTATGTACCTGTTATAAATAACCCTTAGCAGAGCACTGTTTCAGGTGCATCTCTTTTCCCATGCCATGTGAGAAGCTATGAAATGGAGAAAGTAGGTGTCACTAGAGAATAGGGAGGTTGGATAAAGGACAGCATGAAGAAGAGGCAAGAACTGGATGAGCCAAAAAGAGATATTCTAGGAGAAAGGCTACTAGGGGTTCCTCAAGGACTGATCTTGCATGATGCATGCCAATGAATTTTCACTCCAGACTCAGAGTGCAGAGCTGGCAGAGGGCAGTAACCAAAGAGGTGGCAACGTGTCACCTGGGAGCATTTGACCACATCTGCAGCAAAACTGAGGGTTCATGTTATTGCATGTTTATGATCTCAAAAACAAAGTCCCAGGATGTGGGAGCTCTCTATTTGTTGATAGGAAGGTAGGGATGAGGTAACAACAGTGGAACTGATGAGTGTAGGCTGGCCATGAAAAAGTTTAGATTGTGTTTCAGACTTTCAGGCCACTGGGAATGAATTTCTGGGGAGGAAGGGAGATAGAACCAAACTTCTTCGTGACTTAGAGTGGTAAGTTATTGTAAAATATTGGGTGTCATATCTGCCTGAACTAGTAGGAAGTAGATTCAGTGAAACTAGTAGTAGACATGTAGATGTAGTTGAAGTTTTAGTTGGATGTTGCAATGTGTTGCATATGTCATCATCATGCTATGGAGGTGCTAGTCTTGGACTGTGCTGTACAAACAGTCCAGAAATGTTTTTGCTCCATAGGGAAATGTAACTGTGCTGTGCTGAACATTCACCAGTCAGACAGTGCTGTTGGTGTAGACTGGTAGCTCCTGTGTCAGCAGATGTCTCCTTCAGGGCAGACCAGCTGGCTGTAAAAAAACAAAGTGATGAAGAGTTACTGTATTTTTTTTCCTCTTTCCCTTTTTCCCAGTGATGCCATCTGCAATTTTGTCATCTGCAATGACTCCTCCTTCCGCAGCCAACCGATCATCTTCAATCCTGACTTCTTTGTGGAAAAGCTGCGCCATGAAAAACCAGAGGTGTTCACAGAGCTGGTTGTCAGCAATATTACCAGGCTCATTGACTTGCCTGGGGCAGAGCTGGCCCAGCTAATGGGAGAAGAGGACCCAAAGCTGCCTGGGGCAAACAGCACAGCCTCTGGATTTTTTCGTTCTCTGATGTCTCTGAAGCGCAAGGGTGAGTATGGCATGATGTCTGGTGCCCACCTTTAGGGTGATGCTGTAATCATCTTTTACATGTAGTTTACAAAACTTTCAGCCTGTTGCTTTGAGCTTGTGTGGAATGCTTAATATTATATGTTTGTAATCTCTGATTACATTGGGAAAGTAACCTCTAGAAAGGAGCGAAACAGGCCATAGGATTGATCCTATAAATGCCCTGCACTTTGAGAGTATCTTTTTCTGGGGATTATTGCTGTGGTGTATGTTAGGTTGGCTTCAGTGGGTCAGCTGCCCACTGTGCAGCTCAGAAATCTGTAAGCATCTCCCATCCAAATGCTAGTGCTGCTCAGATCCACATCCCAACCCAGTGAGTCAGCGACAAAGCTCTGCAAACTGACTCTGATTAAGCTCAGATTCAACCCTGGGAGCTGACATATTTCTTTTTCTCTTAGACAAGGATTCAGCTGGAGTTTTCTTCTGGTAAACTGACTATTCTTATCTTCTCTTTCAAGTTCAGCTGTCTTGATTATGAAACATTAGCCCTAGGCCCTTCTTAGAAGTTTGAGATCTGCTTTTGAGCACTGTTACGTTGAGATCCTCTCCTCTTCAATGGCTGGCATTTACCAGTCTGTTTTGTTGTAACTAAAAAGGTGTTTTCGGGGCAGGGTGGCTACAGTGGGTGTGCATTCTTCCACCTCTGCCCACACTCAAGGGGAACGTGGTTCTCCTGATAAGTTCAGTTAAACTTCCTCACTTATCTAGACAGAAGTTGACTCCATCTGGGCACCTCACATCCCTCCTCAGCTCTGGTTTCCTAGCTTAGACTGGCAGGCTGCTGGCAGAGAAGCTGTAAGGAGCTGCCTTCAGATGTTGGCAGCCTAAGGTTGAACACTTCTGATTAGTCTTCCCCTTCCTTTGAGCAGTTCTGCTACTGTGAGTACCTCTGAGAAGGGAGTTATTGCTGTGTCTGAGTGGCTTTTTTCTGTCTCCAACCTTTATATAGTGTCTCTAAGTGCTTCTGATTTTACCAAAATTATTCTTCTGTTGTATTTCATAAGGACAAGCTCTGCAGTCTCACTGCTCAGACAGATTTTTCAGGTGCCAGCTTCAGCCCTCCACTTCTGGTTCACTCAGCAGGAATCCTGATAGATACACACACCCTGGGAAAATAAAATACTGCAAATCAGGTCTTTTAGCATCCTCAGATGAGAATTACTTAATATTGCCATGACTTACCTTGCTACTCCATAATAACAGGTCTTTGTGCTGCCCCTAACCTGCAGTTAGACTGTGCTCATACCTGTTATTGCTCCTGCCTCAGTTCCCAGAGAGTAGCAGGACACCTTAAATTCAAACACTTGCCACTTGACAAGCAGAAGCAAGTGAGTAACCAAGCTGGAAGTGTTTTCTTAGTGTGTTTGGAAACCTCCATGTTCTTGTCAAAACCTTCCAGCAGGGGCTGGTGAGCCTTCTCTATCTAGCTAATTTTTTTTTTAATTATCTGTACTCTGCTGGAGCACTGCTCTTAGCAGACCTGACATCTCCGGCTCGTCCTCTTCCCCCGAGAGCTCTGCCTTCCCCCATTCAGATGTCTCCATGGCCGTGTGTCTCACTACAGCTACAGCTAGCAGATGTTTCCAAGTCTGCTGGCTGCGCTCCCAGGCTGCAATGGCAGTGTCTCCCGGCATTGACAGGCACTGTCTGTGAACTCCTTGGCCAAACTCTGAGAAAAAGAAGTTTGTGCCTACAGAGAAAATCAGTTTTGTGTACTGTGTGTTTCATCTTGGAGCCATCGTTTGTTTTTCTTCATGTTATAGACCAGATAGAACAAACAGGTTTTATTTCTTCAAAGCCAGAGGCCAAGGACCACAGAGCTCAGAGCTGATCAAACTGCAAATACAACTTCTTTGAGCATAGGAAACTCAATCTCATGCTGCTGCTTAGTTTCAGAAGCAGTCATACAATAACATCTAAGCCTTTGTAACGCAGCATCCGTTCTCCAGACACGTCTTTCAAGTTTCTTTGAGAATCAAATTCTCATTCAGATACCAGCTTCTGACTTCAAAACTAAATCAGATTTGTCAGGCCCTGCATGTCTCAAGAAGATGTATTTTCCTCTTCTATTCCTGGCCACTGTTGATTCTATCTGTTGAATGTCTAATGAGTTTAGTTTTCTTCAAGGACAAGAATCTTTGCCAACCATTCTCTCCCTTTGCACTCAAACCTTTCAGATCTTTCATGCGGATCAAGAGCTCACATTTGCCTCCTTTCTCCTGCAAGACTGAAGCATGTGCTTTATCAGAGTGAGGTCAGAAAGTTCTTGATTTAACAGGAGGCTGGAGTTCCTGGTGGCTTACCACGTATTTTAGAAGTCCTGGAAGAAAGCAGAACATTCTTCAGGCGGAATAAATTTAGTTGCACAGGAAGGCTGCTAGAGAAGAGCATAGGGTTAACCAGGTCTCTCCCACATGCTGTGAGCATCAACACCACAGAGCAGTAAGATCTGTAGTACAACAGACCAAAAGCTAGTAAAATCACAATGTGCTGTGGCAAGGGAAAAAGAAGAGGCAAGACAAAGCTTGCAGCAGAGATAACTTTTATCAGACCAGCCAATGCACTTCTTGATGGGCAAGAATAAGGAGGGAACAATAAGGAGGGAAATCCTCAGTGCAAGTGGTGCAAATGTCCAGCCTGCCCTCATAAGTGATCCATGCTCCTGTTAGTCAGGTCATGGAGAAGAGAGGAATATTCTTTTCTTAAATCTGTTTGCTCTTTGAAGCCTGAGTGCAAGGGTAGGACAAATCAGTTTTGCACCTGGTTCCAGTTCTCAGTCCCAGTCAGCATGTTGTGGTACGGTCTATCCAGTATCTCGTCTACAGCTGCAGTCCAAACCTACGTGCATCTGAGGGAAGAAGTGTGGTGCTCAGAGTTCTGGTTGCTGTCAGTGAAGCCCCTGGGAGTTGTCTCAGCTTTCTGAGGGGCAGAGCATGCTGGCTGTGTGTGTGTTTGACAGAAAAATCCATTCACTATCAAGGCTGCATTTATTAGACAACACTGTCCTCCTGGATAATCACTGTCTTACCTGCAAAGTCCCTCTCTGGATAAGAACAGTTTTCTGCACTGGTTCAACAAGTGCCCTTCAGTTAAATGGGCTTCTCATCTAATGTTTTCTTCTATGCAGGGATTTCCTTCCTTTCAGCTCAGTTGCTTCCATGTTTTGGGGCTGCAGCCTGTGTTATTTAGTGGAGTTCTGGAGCTGGCAGCTGATGTTCAATCTGTAACAACCCCATGACATGGGAGCAGACTCCAAGAGTGAGAGGACCTGCCAGTGCTCCCTATGGAGAAGGGCCCAGCTCATTCCTTCCCTACTCTCCTTTTTTTTTTTTTTTTTTGAGTTCTTCCTTGTTCAGCCTTCATACTTTCATACTTAGGCTAGAGCAGCTGACATGGAAGAGAGAGTCACTGGGATGAGGGAATTCCAGGGATTACCCATCCCTGTAAAGGAGGCCAGTGTGAGGCAGTCAGATCATGTCTGATCTCCCCAGAAGCACTTGTTCTCCTCTCCCATAAACTAGTAGCTGCACCTCTTCTTTCTGCTTCACTTCATGTCAAGCCACAGTGAGGATGAATCTGGACTTTCCTTCTCAGGTGTGGAGAGTGCCAATGTGGAAGGCACCTGGGCAGTCCTGGCTCTCACATCTGCCCTTCCCACTTAGCTGTTCCCATAAAGTTCAGGCATGCAGTTTCTGTGCCATTTAAAATTGAAGCATCTGTTTTGGTGTTGTTTTCTTTTAAAGGGCTAGAGAATGTTTGCTTTAGCTGATAAAAGTGTAATTAAACTGAGGTAAGAAGCAGGATGATCAAGCCCATGTAAGTACAGCATGGTGAGATAAAGTGTCTTATTTTGGAGTGCTTGTGATATCTCACATGTATGGGTGTCCTTGTGACCTTCACCCTTAGCATTTTGGGGCACTGGTTTTTGCATGCTGAAATCCTGTTCTTTGGGAAACATTAATTTCTGTGGCTGTTGGGCTCTGAGCTGCCTGAACATGTTGTCTTCTGTTCTGCAGAGAAAGGGGTGGTGTTTGGCTCACCACTGACAGAAGAAGGCATTGCACAGGTTTCTCAGCTAATCGAGTATCTGCACAAAAGTAAGTGGCTCTGTCTTGCTGTCTTCCCATCCCAATGAGTATCTGACTGGCCCACCTCAGGTCTCTGGTGCAGAGTGAAAAGCTATGATCTCTTCAGCATCAGGAGTTTGACACTGCAGAACTGCACTGCACTACTCCCCAGAATTGCCTAGCAGATATGTTAGTTTATTTCCCTCTGTACAAGGACTTTTTCTACTGATGAGAGCTAGCTTGAAGTCATATCTTCATATGTGAATGCAGTTCACTGAGGTTTGCTGTCAAGCTCTGGAAAGAGGAGGGAACTGCTTTAGTAAGAAGATGGGAATCAGCCTCTGATTACTCAGTGCCCTTTTTTCTCCCCTCTGCCAAGCAGATCTAAGAGCAGAAGGCTTGTTTCGAGTGCCTGGCAACAGCATCAGGCAACAGATCCTAAAGGATGCTCTGAACAGTGGTACAGATATTGACCTGGACTCTGGGGAGTTTCATTCCAATGATGTGGCTACCCTGCTTAAGATGTTCCTGGGGGAATTACCAGAGCCACTGCTGACACACAAGCACTTCCATGCCCACCTCAAAATTGCAGGTGAGTGAGCAGCAAGAGGCAGTGATGAGCAGAAGGACTGGAACAAGCCTCCTAGAAAGCACTCTAGGCTGCAGAAGGGTACTCCTTAAAGGCAGGATAAAAAGGAATCTTCCTGCCATCTCAGTGTGATGGTGGAAAGACTGGAGCTGAAAATCCTAAGGAATCAGACCAAGTCTGTCTAGCTAGTCTTCTCTCAGATAACTCAGGAGTAAAGCCCACATTGGTAACCTGGGTCTCCATCTGTTTTATGTCTGGGGTTCTCCTGAGCAAGTTGTGGTTTCTATGTACTTAATAACTGTTATTGAACTACCTTATGTGAACTTCCTCCATATTGCCTTCAAGCCATCACAGCTCTTAGCAGCTCTGTTGTTCTGTGGGAGGAGTAGCACAGATTAAAAAATTAAGTGGGGAGCTTGGGGGAAAAGAGATGGAGGGCCAAGAATTGTGTAGGGGATTGTAGGAGATCTGAATATGAAGAGGGAAGGATAACTGGTTGCCACAGACTGCTGTTAGGAAAGGTAATGTGTGTCCTTCACATTCTGCCTTCTGATTTGGCAGACTTGACACTGTTTGATGAGAAGGGGAATAAGACCAGCACTCCAGACAAAGAGCGCCAAATTGAAGCCCTCCAGCTGCTGTTTTTGATCCTTCCCGCTCCCAACCGCAGTCTGCTCAAACTGCTCCTGGACTTGCTCTACCAGACCGCCAAGAAGCAGGACAAGAACAAGATGTCTGCCCACAATCTTGCCCTCATGTTTGCACCCCACATCCTATGGCCCAGAAATGTGAGCAGTGCCTCAGTGTCTGTGGGTGGGATATTGCAATATAGACAGCAGAGGCTTGGCAGGTCTCCTTGGTAGGGGAAGAACCAAGATGGGAAGGTTAAGTATTGACACAGGGATGTGAGGGTTGGAGACTGCGATGGAGAGGTGAAGCTTCCTGGCAGGATTCAGTCCTAGTGTTCAGTCCAGACCTGCCGTAGGTCTCATTTGCAATTTAGGCATCATCGTTTTCAGTAAAATTGAAAGCACAGTACAGTCATGCTTCTTTTAAGAAAGTCAGCTCCAGCTTCTGTGCTGCTGGTGAACTGTTTGGCCCCAGAGTTGTCAGATTCTCCTCTCAGAGCAGCTTTGGCTCTGTGAGCTCTGCTTGTTGGTGTGCTGTGAACCCTGCCTGCCTGTCACCTCAGAGCAGGTCTCCTGCTGATGCACTGTGTGCCTATGTCCCAGAAACAGCAAGAGCAGCAGAGATCCTCCCTCCTCCCCTTCTAATGGATGCACTTTTGGCTGTGTCCTCTTGCCAGGTGACAGCAAATGACCTTCAGGAAAATATCACAAAGCTGAACAATGGAGTGACCTTCATGATCAAACATTCTCAGAAACTCTTCAAGGTAAGTGTGCTTTGGGGTCTTGCTCTCCCTGCTTCTGTCAGCAGGAGACTGAATGCCCCTTGTCCAGAAAGATTCCAGGGGTCAAGTGCATATTCTGGGGGCTCTCTTCTGCAGGAAGGAGGATTTCTACAAGAAACTGTTCCTTTAGTGACTAGGGAGGTCTTTGCTGGGCAGGCAGCCCCAGAGATGGCTTTGCCTGGGCAGGTCAGCAGCACGGTGCAGTGTAACGCTCCCCTCTGCTGGACACCAGCACCTGCTGCCCAGCTGGAAGCGTGGCTCCTGGAGGCAGGTACTCACCGGGCTGCACTAGGGTTCTCGCAGGATAAGGAAAGGGACTTGTCCTGGCTGAGTGCTGCCACGAGCTGAATACCTAATACAGTGCATTGTTTTGTTGTGAACTTCTCTGCAAATGGTAGTCAGCCCACTGTTGTTACAGGCACTGACTAGCTCTGAGCAGGGTGCTGTAGAGCAGTCAGGAAATGTTTCTACAACAGGCAGTCTCTTGACTTCTCAGGACCTTCCTGGTCACTGTAGGTATCTGCTCTCTGCAGAAAGTCCTCCCATAGAAAGTTCCCCTTCTGCCCTTTTTGTCAGGCCCCTGCTTGGCCAGCTCAGAGCTAGGGGAATCATTTAGAGCAGGGTTCCACAGGAGCTTTTTCCTACTGTGAGTTTCACTTCTGCTGTTTGCCTGCATGTAAAGGAAGCTGTGAACAGGGACTGCACTGGGGACGTGAAATTCCATGGCTTTGTCTTCCCTAAGTAGCTGAGTCTTGATACAAGTAGCTTGTGGGGTATGGTTGAAAAGCAGCTCTTGCTGTGGCCACTCTTGCCCCAAGGCCAAACATATATTTGGCCTTGGGGCCAAATATAAACATATATAAACATATATTTGGCCTGTTCTCTGCTCATCGTCACAGGCTCCAGTGTACATCCGGGAGTGTGCCAGGCTGCACTATCTGGGATCCAGAGCCCACACATCAAAGGTAAGGCCAGCAAATGCAGTGCCCTCCATTAAAGGGCAGAGGCTGTGATGCTATGAAGGGATCCTTGTGAGTGACAGAAGCTGCAAACAAACCAAGTCACGAAAGAGGATCTGTCAGAAGCCAGGAGCGAGGGAAGCATATGGTGTGCTAGTGCAGGTGGCTGCATTAGGGAAATTGGACAGAGTTGCAGCATCTGTTAATCAAAAGCACAGGGAAAGAAAGCCACCGGCCCCTGTTTAGAGCAAACCTGCTCCATGTGTCCAGTTCATGCAGCACCTGCTCCTTTGATGGGTTTGTGCCTTCCAAACAGACAGACGTGCCTGCTGCCATGGCCAGGTTGCTTGGAAGAGGTGCTGGGATAAAGGCTACTTGCTGCCACTGGGACAATTGTGTCTTGCTAGCAAATACTTCCCTGCCTCATTTAGCTGCAGAAGAGAGAAGATGCGTTGCAAGGAGCTGCACTGATCCTTCTCAAACCTGGAAGGGCTTCTGCAGCTGGCATCTGGGAGGGGAAGGAAGAAGCAATGGGGTCACCTTTGTATTGCTGTCACCTTTTCCTGGCACGGGGCCTGCTGGTGCAGTGCTGCTGCAGAAGGATAGGGAACACACAGCCCTGTGCATTCACTAGTGTTGAGGCAGCTCACGAGACTCTTCCTAGCCTGGCTTAGATGGGTGGCTCATTGGGATTAAAGCATGGCAAGCGACTGCTGTCTCCGCTTTCCCAGGATGACCTGGATTTGCTGACGTCTTCTGGCTCCAAGGAGCTGCAGCCCCTCAAGTCTCAAAAGCGAAGCCGGCTGGACTCTTGCCATCAGGAGGAGACCCAGCAGCGCACAGAGGAGGCACTGAAGGAGCTCTTCCGCCATGTCCACAATATGCCTGACTCGGCAAAGAAGAAGAAGCTTATCCGGCAGGTAGTGTGGGGAGAAAAAGATATCCTTGGGGTGTACTTGTCAGCACAATCTTGGGCACAGGGTTAAAGGCAGCGCCTTCTTGAGAGCTGCTCCTAGTCCTGGGAGGGCTGGGGAGAGTGGACTGTGGACTTTGGGCTGTGTAAGGGGCAGAGCTGTAAGAAGACAGGGAAGGAGGATGTGTCTGGATGTGACTGATACTGGAGCTTGCTGCATCAGGCTGTGCTTTAGGCTTTCTGTTTTTCAAGCAGTTTTCCAGTCCTGATCATGGCCTTGTTGAGCTTCCTCCTTCAGAAAAGGAAAAGTCTTGTCCCCTCTTGCCTCCTGGGAGTGGACAAACTGGTCTCCTCTTGGTCCCAAGACAACTTGCTGCTCCAGACAGACTGGTTGATATGGTCAGCACCAGTCATGGCTGCCAGCCTCCAGCTGCTGCCCAGCCCCCTTTCTACTCCAACACCTGCTGCTTGTGGTTAATCTGGTAGCCAGCACAAAGCAGCTTCGCACCCAAACTCCCTGTAATGCTGGGTGGGAAATATGGCCTTCCTTTGCTTTCTTATCCCTGCGGCTCTGAGCTGCTCCTCTATTCTGGGATGTGAAAGAGACAAACTGAGTTCTGGGACAGCAGGTAGAGCAGCACACAGCAGTAAGAGACTGGTGTAAGTGTGCTAACATACTGCCCTCATGTTTCCTCCTAGTTTAATAAGCATCCTACAGCTCTCACTCCTGGCTCTGATGTACCCACATCCCCAGCACCACGACGTGCCCGCTCGCGCTCCTTCAGTGGCCTCATTAAGGTAAAAGCAGCCTCTTACCCCTGCTCTCTGCTGTGAGTTTCTGATGTTGCTCTCTGCTTCTGCCTCATCCTGCCTTGAATGAGACCCTCAAAGGCAGGGACTGTTCAAAGTATTGTCTGCCAAACAACATAGATCTACTGGGGCAGAAAAGGCATCACAGTGACAATGTCTTGTTAGTATAAAGTGTAATTATCTTGAAACACATGGCTGTAGGATCTGTGCATCTTTCTGGAGAATTGATTGCTTCCTGAGATGAGATGAGAATTGACAGGAAGCTGGTCATGTAGTCTAGCATGTTAGCACAGTTTTTAGCACATGATGGGCTGCTCCACAGCAGCATGTACCTGCTTCTGACAGGCTGGGCTCCTGGTCGGGCCTCAGGTCAGCTCCCAAACCCTTTACAGTCAGGCAGCCCCAGCCTAATGACGTGGTATTTCAGGTGGTTCTGCTTTGCAATCTTTGTCCCAGCTTGGCTTCCTTTTTTCTTTCCCAGCATCCAACTGCTTACCAGCAATGCATCCCGCTCCTTCTCTTTCTTTTTCACTTTGCACTCAAAGCACTAGCCAACAGCCCTCTCTTCTTACAACAGCGGAAAGTTTTGGGAACCCCAGTTATCCTGGAGAGGAGGAGCAGGGATACCACACCAGAGCCTGCACGGGTCAGCAAAGAGAATGTCCAACTGGTAAGAAACTTCTCCCAGCACTGCTGAAGCTGTTGGTAGGGAAGTGTGTGAGGGGAGTTTGAGTGCAACTTGGGCACTCATTTCATCAATCCTTGGGGAACTGTTTGCTGTTCTGTGCTCAAGAGGTTTCCAACTTTCTTTTGTATGACAAAATAAGGTCCTGGGAAGCTGCTCTGAGGAAAGGAGAGCAGAGCAGAGCAGATAGCAAGGGCAGCATCAGGGCAGGGGTGGCAGCACTGGGCCTCTACTCCAGTTTTGTCCCTCTGGCTGTGTTCTGCCCTAGGGCATTGGCTTGTGCCCCCTTCCCTCTCTCTCATCCGCCTCCACAAGTTGTACAGAGCCTGCTGCTTGTATACAGTAAGGCTGTCACATGGCTTGGACAAACTAAGTATATTTGGGTGATAGATGCCCTTTGGTGGTACAGGCTGCTCCTGGGGAAGGGTGTGGATACCACTTCATTCACCAGCTCTCTACTCCTGTTGCCCTCTCTTGTCCAGTTACAGAAATGTGGCTCTCCAGCTCACGTGTCTCAAGCGAAGCTGAAAACTCTGGAGGGCCGGAAAGAGGTGAGACACTCCCTCTCCCCCCAGTTCTTCCTGTGGGGAACCTGATGTGCTGGGCTCTGACACCTGCAGAGGTGACAGCACACACTCAAGGCTCTATGACAGCTGCAGTGCCCCAGCTCACAGCAGTCTGCTCCGTGCTGAGCTGCAGGCAGGTGGCATTCTGGAAGCCAGACCCTGAAGGGTTTCACCCAGCAGGTGGATACAGCCCTTCTACCTGTGAGTTGGCAGGCTGGCTCTTACAGGAAGCAGAGGGAAGCTGGCAGCACAGGGTACTGCTTACAGCCTGTCAGGGTGGCAGTGGGACAAGAGCTTGGTGTGCAGCCCAAGATGGATTGTTGTGTTTGTTCCTGTCTGCTCACTGCCTCATCTAGTGCTTTAATGAAAGGTGTTGGAGGCGGACACCAGGGAGGGTCCTTGCAGGAGGAGAATATCAACCTTTTCTTGCATAGCATTCTGTGTCTCAAGCATTCAATTGCTCTAATTCTCTGCTACAGGAATCCTGTAGACGCATGCGAGCCCTCCTGCTTTCCAAGGATTCATCATCCCTCTGAATTGCCTCGCACCAACGCATGGGTGGGGATTGCCCAGCCTCGCAAGCTGTGAATAAATAACGTGCTGCACTGAGAGGGGAGTGCTGCAGGCTCACGGCACCCTCAGCAACACGGCAGCACTCTTGAAACTGGACCTTTGCAAAGACTGCAGGGACTTGTTTCTTTCTGTATATAAATTATATTTCATTCTACTATGGGGCAAACCACTATCTAACCAAAACTTGTGCAGCATGTCTGACCTGCTGGCTCTGGGAAGAGCTGGAGTGCTTGCTTACAAGGAGAACCCTGTTCATTGCAGAGCCCTGTGTGCACTCCCAGCTTTCTCTGCAATGTTGCTAGGCTGTATTTTTTTGCTTTTCTGCTCTGAGTTTTTAACACATTGCCTTGTTTTTGCTTCCTCCCCTCTGCTAGCAGTAAGAACAATGGACTGCAACCTTTACCTGCACCCTGACAGCTAAGCTTGCCTCCAGTCCTCCTCTGGAGCCAGGCCCTTCTCTGCTTCTTCTGGGCTCCATTTTGCTCTGCTGTTTGCAAAGGGCTGGAGTGCACAAATGGTACATACCACAGGATGGGCCTGGGGGGAGGGGAGAGGCTCTGGATGCCATCATCTCAAGTGGGCAAAGCAGCATCCCCAATAAACTCATCCCTCTGTTTTAGCTAGAGCTGGAGGCAGCCCTTGCTCACTGCCTTCATATCTCAGTGGCACAACTCTGAGCAAGGAGTATCTCTGCTGTGCATTCACCCAGGGAGGCTAAGCTGAGCAGAGCAGGAGGCTGGCAAAAGCTGTCTGGGGCAGAACAGCCTAGTCTTTGGAAGTAACGGTGCCTGGAGCAGGCAGAGTCTTATGGCTGTGTGCAAAGCATGAAAACAGTGTGAGCAGCATGAGAGGTGAGAGAAGGCTCCAGCCGCTTGTGATCATCTGCAAATTGTGCCAAAGGCTTTGGCTCAAGATATCTGGATGGCTGGTAAGGCAGCTGGCTCATTAGTCATTAAACTGGGGGAAAGGGCTGAAGGTGGGTTCAGCTCTTTGGTCTGAGCTGCAGAAATGAGATTAAACCATCTAGATAAACCCCCATCACAGCTGGCCAGTGGCAGTGGTCTTGTTAAGCTAAAGTACTCCAGTAAGCCAATCTTGCCAAGAACGTGTCTGCAGGCACTCTGAGGTAGGATACACATAGGGTCACTACTGTGAAATAAAGATTTAATCAGCTGGGGAACCATCTAAACACTTCTCAGCCCTTCTCAGCAAAGCAAATAATCTCTGGAATCCAATTATACTTGTCTTCTAATCTTTAAGAACCAGCAGCTAGCAGGAGTTAGAGCTCTGTTCTTGACAGCTTTTTGAAACAACTGGTGACAGGAGGTGTGAATATTGGGATAGGAGCAGGAAGTTCAGTCCAACTGGCTGGAGCTGTCAGAACAAGGCATCGGAGACCTGTGTGGCTTAGCTGGAATTTGTCACTTTCTTTAATTCTGATTTTTTAAATTTATTTTTTTTTTAGATACAAAGCTTTTGCTGCTCTGTATAAAGGGAGATTTCTGGTCCTTTATTGAGGGGGCCTGTCCCCAGTCTGACCCCAGGCTGGAGCCTTGAAAATGTAGGGGGTAGTGGAACTATAGACATGTGAGTTGCTGGTGTTAGGAGCCTCTGTCACGGCAAAGAAAGAGCTGTGGTTCTTCAGGGACCAGGCTGGCAAGGATGCTGTGAGGAAGGGCAGAGGCTGTTTGCTGTGGCAGTAGTATGTGCTTTTTGAATGTGTCTGTAATCATTCCCTCCAGGGGATGAAGCTGTATATGTGTTTTTCTCCAAAGGGCACTGTGTGTTTTGCTGACTGCACTTCTGCCCTGTCCCTGCAGCCCACTGTTAGCAGAGACCTGGGGATCTTGGCTTTGCCTCTGAACAGAGAAGAGGCACAGCCAAAAGTCAAGTGGCAGCACAAGGAGAGCTGGGTCTGGTTCTGCTACCTCTGCTCTTATTTGCATCAGTAGCAGTTGCTGGGTGAAGTGTTTGTTCATTCCTCTTCCCATTGTCCCTAACTTACTTGGGCATATCTCTCTCTATGGGTGTCTGCTTGGCAAGGTAGTCTTGTTCCTAAGACTAAACACCCTTCTCCCACATGGATGAGAGGAATATAACTTCCTACTGTCCCCCCTACTGATGTCTGGCTCCTGGCACAGCTGAAATTTGTTTAGCTCTGAGAAAAATTACCTATGGCGCATTGTCCAGGCATTCTGCATGTGTCAGATGCCTTACCTGCCAAAGGGATGGTGGATGCTGTCTACAGACAGGGCAGTCCCAGGAGGGGTTTGGTGCCTTTGGCTGTAGCCTGTGGTGCTGTGCTCCCTATGCTGAGGATGGTGGTGGCTAACAGATTTGGCCTTTAGGACCTTGGCTGTTGCAGTCCTAATGCGTTCACACTGTCTCCCAGGCACGGGAGAGTTTTAGTCATGCTTGAATGTGTCTCATTTGTCTGCCCTGTGCAATGACTCATAAGGATGCTTCTTCCCAGAGCAGCCGCTAACTGTTCCCAGAGTCTGTCATTTCCAAAGTATTTTTAATCTTTGTCTTTATTTATATACGCTATGTAAGTACTGTTGCAGACTGTTGCCTTTCTGTGTGTTCATGTGAAAACCCCACATTAAATGCTTTTATTTTTAGTGATTTTTGCTTGGTGGCTTAAGCAGTTTCATTGGGATAGCAAGAACTTGGTGGTGTATCCACCTTTAAAAGGAAGGAAACGTTTGCTCAGAAACCCAGAGCTACAAATGTGGGGGTGCTTGGTGAGGCACTGCCCACCTGCATTGATGGCACTGGCCTCCCATGGCACTAGGGCTCATTCCCTCTGGGATACTAGCATGATATAGGGTGCCCAGACAGGCTGTCTTTCTCTCGGAGGTATAAAATTGGACCTCTTCTTTTCCTGTCTTCCCCCTGCTGTCATCCAGGGTGATGGGAAATCAGGTTTACAAAGAACACTTTATATAAATAATGGATCAAATGAATAAATTTTTCTCTGTAGAACCATTATTCTCTTGCCACTCTTGGCTGCTGAGAGAGGATGCTTTCTGCTTGCATTTTCTTTTCCTCCTTCTTAATAATGGCGTCTCAGATTTTATGCAGATTATTTCTCTGTGAAGTTCTTCCACGTTTGAAATGCCCTGGGCTTGCCTGCCATGGCTCAGACACTCATTAACATCCTTGCCATGCAATTGAAAAACAAGCAGGAGAAGCAAGCAGCACGGTCTGTTTGAAACCAGCGCTGCCTTCCTGCGGGGTGAGCTCCGAGTGGGCCCCCTTCTCCTCCGGGGCTGCAATTGGGTGTCATGGGACTGGTGAGCCCCATCTCCCTGGAGCTCAGGGAGCAGGAGGCGATGGGCCTCTGTGCACTTCAAAGTGGGCATGAGAGTCCAGAGAGACATTTCTCTTCTTGAACATGCTGAACAAAGGAATGCAAAAACTCACAACAGCTATTTTCAATACCGCAAATCCAAATATCGTCCCCCTGATAAGCTGTGATTCAAAGTAGCAGCTTTATCTGGCTTATATAATTTAAAAAAGGAATAGTTTTTGGCTCCTGAAACCACAAGCCAAGCACTTATGTTCTACTGCAAGTGAAAGGCCAGCACCCACTGGGACCAAACACTGGGTGAAGGTACATATTTAGAGGGGGATCACTCAGCTCTCAGTGTTTGCTTTGGCCTTTAGTATTCCTGCACAGCAGTGGTGTTGCAAAACAAACAAGCAGTGCTCACCTTCATTTCATTAAACAGTTTTTACCTCAAATTGCACAGCACAGACTTGCAAATAAGTTCTGCAGAGTGTCACTGCTATCTAAATCATTTTTTGCAAGTTGTCTTGATTTTTTTTTTTTTTTTAAATAAACTGTTCTGGCCTGTTTCAGAGTTGAAATAAGATATTCTTTCTCTCTTAAATTATCATGTGTGGCTGGGAGCTGTCATGTTGCTGCTGCATCTCACTGCCTAGGGTAACAGTGTAGACAAAAAACATGAGTAGCGCTAGCGATAGATGTTGGCACCAGCCAGACCAGTTATCAGGCTTTACAATCTCATTGGCTTGGATTAACTAATATTTTTTCATGGAGCGAATAAATTACCATGTTTAGTTCTGTTTGCTCATCCCTCCAGTGAGGGTTTTATGTTGAAGCTCACAAACTATGCAGGCATGTAGATGCCAAAATCTCCATGCTGGGTCCCACACTGACCTTCCACTTGTGCTATAGACCAGAGTGCAATCTGAACTGGTACCAGCACTCTGGCCTCATCCTGCTCCAGTCCAGCTTTGTTCCTGGGAAGTGCCCACACATGAGGAATGTGATAGGGTTGTTTCTGGGCTCCTGTGCAAGGAGCCTTGATGCAAGGAGAAGCTCTCCCCAGCCACATATCGCAAGTTCAGATATTTCCCAGCACCAGCCTTTGAGGTGCTGTTTTTGGTCTGGCTCAGAGGGGGCTAAGCTTTGCTTTCCCTGCTGAGTCCTAGCTGGAATGGGCATTACTGTGGCCCCTCCACAGTTGTACCTCTCCCAGGCTAAAACAACCTCCTATGCCTTGCTCTTGGGAAGATTTTCAAATCCACCACCCAGCCCTCCCATGCAGTGCCTTATGTGATTTTTCACATAAGAACTGTGTCCCACTTGATCCTCTGCTTTTGGCTGAAGCTCCTGTGCTGCTGGAGATTGTGATGAATGGAGGTGCAAACCTGCCTTGGCCACTGTGGCTGTGTGTAACTGGGTGCATGCACAGGTCTATGATGTGGGGGTGTCTGTGTCAGCCTGCGGTCTTTCTAGGGTTTGTTTCTTCCAATCTTCTTTTCGCTTACAAAGCCTGGGCCTTGCTCCCCTGCGGAGCAGGATCTCAGCAACCTCCTGCACAAAAGCCTCTGGCTCCATTGTGCCTCTCCCAGGCCATTCTGCAGCCGCAGCGCAAGAGGGGGCTGACAGCACACGCTGCGGGACGGGCCCCCCTGCCTGCCCCAGGCACTGGGGGCCCCCCAGATGTGCCTGAGGGGCAGGCTTGGAGACGCCTGATTCTTCCTCCCTGGTTACATCTGAGGGATGGTCGAGATGGGAAGCTGGGACTATAAATAAAGTGAAGAAAAACATAAAGAGCACTGAGAAAAGAAAGGCTGGGGAAAGAAGCTGGGGAGGGATGTCCTCAAAATCAAAAATTAGCCCCTAGCATGGTCCTCCAGCTCTAAGGAGAGTCCCTGCCCACATCCAGGGCCAATTAGAGCTCTCACAAGGCAAGCTTAAACACTTTTTATCTCCTTTTCAAGTTATTTTAGCTACTGGCATCTTCTTGCGTCCTCCAGAGCCAGACCCTGGTAGTCAGTCAATCAGATTTGTTCCTCTGCTCATTCCTGCTGGTCCTTCTGCAGAACCTGCATCCTGAAAGTGCCTCTTCTACAGTGTGGAAAGTTGGATGATGGAGGCAAGGTGGGTCTGGTGGAAGCAGCTCCCTTATCACACATTGTGCAGAATCTGACTTTCTTTCAGCCTCTATTAGCTTGTGACTCTGTAAGGGCTGGGGAGAAGGAGAGAGGACACAGAGACACATGTGTACAATTTTGGGACTGACAAGATTCAGAAAGGCCACCTGCAACTGTGGAAGCACAATGAGCCCAAGTGGGCACACAGATTATTGATTACATCCCAGTGTGGGACCAGCCGCCAGCTAGCCATAAATATGGAGCAGAGGCAAGCTTGTCTGCACCCAGGGCATCTTCATTAACAAAATGAGGACAGAGACACTGCCTCCCTCATCCATCAGGCTGAAGCACTCCTTATTTCTCAGGTTAGATGTTTTCCCAGTTCAGGAACGTCAGTGTAGTGGGGATTTCAATATATGAAAGGATTTGGTGGGAACAAGCCCTGTTTCTCTAACAACAGAGCCCAGTGTCTCTGCTTACCCCATGGCCAAGGTCATCAGCTGAATCCTGAAAACCCACCTGCTCCTTCTGGGAGGCAGGGTATTATGGCAGAAGAGCTGCAGTTTATGGCACCATGGAGAAATATGTCGGATGCGCTTGGCAACAGCAAATGGAAAGTTAGTCTATTAAACAGTAAATTATCCCTCCAATGCATCTTTATTGAGGAGGGTTAATGAGTGGCTGCAGGCAGAGTGAGTGGGAAAGAGTGTGTGTATGCACAGTGCGGATGTGGAACAATTGCTGCATCTGGAGACCCTGGAGCCCCTGATCCCACGCTACACCAACAATAGCATTTCCATGTGCAAGGCACTTCACAAACACCTCCTCGCGTGTGGTTTATTCAAACCAGCTTGCACTGCGCCGCAGAGCTCCCCGGCGGTTGGTGTGTCCAGCCGTGCCGGGAACAGCATCTCCCCATCTGTATCTGGGCTGCTTGGCGCCAATGTTTTCCTTGTGGGATAGAGCTGGTTTTAGGAGCCCAGGCTGCAGGGCTCAGCCCCTCTGCTCAGCCATGCTACAAAGCAGGGATGCAGTGCCTTGCTGACTTGCTGCAGTCTCCCTCCTGCTGTTCTGCAATTGTTCAAGGCAGTGAGACAGGCTGTGCTCCCCCCACCTGGACAGTCCCTTTTATGTTAGGCTGGGGCCAAATCCACCTGCTTGGGAACCTTGGCATCTCCTGCATCATCACACAGCACCCAGTGGATGCTGTTCCTTTCACTTGGTCCCAGTGGTGAAGGTCCCCAGGCAGCAGAGGTGCCCCACTCCTGCAGCCACATTGGCAGAGCAGTGCTGGCCATGTTTGCAGTGATGCCGGTGGGGTTCCTAGGGCAACACTGGCAGGGTGATGTTGGTAGTGTCTAGAGGGTGATGCTGACCATGCTTGCAGGGCGGTGCTGCCAGTTTGCAGAGCAATGCTGGCCACATTCACAGAGTGATGCTATTTTTGCAGGGCAACGCTTTTGCTGTTTGCCTGTGAGGTATAGGACTTGAGCCTGGAGAGATACAGGAAAAAACACATCCCAGCCCTGCCTGCTGCTGCTGCTAACCAGGAGAGATTTACTGTGATCCCGGTGGCCTCAGCTGCCCGCACCACTCTATAATAAACCCATCAAGGGCATTGTCGTACTACACGAGTCCAACAGGTGCCCTAACGGGGCTGACACGCTGGCCCGCTCCCACACAATGCCTCACTCTCCAAAGCTGAGTGTGTCTGGCAGGACAAAGGCAGCCTGGCTTCCCAGCACGAGCTGAGCTGGCCAGGCATGACAGATGTGGGCAGCCTGCCTGTGCGAGATCTCTGGGGGACACTGAGAAGCTGAAAGTTATGGAGGCTCTGCTCCCAACACATCCCCAGCTGGGTCTTGTGGCCACTGCTCCTGAACCAGGTGTGTTTTAGTAGTGTTGCTTGCAGCAGAATTCAAAGCACAGCCCCAGTGCAAGGGAAGACGGATCCTCCTGTTGGCAACACTCCTCAGTAGGGAAGTTGGACCAGGCATCATGCATGCATGGGTTTGTGTGGCAAGACTTTGGTAGTGGTGGGGCTTCTGTGAGATACTGCTAGAAGCTTCCTTCATGTCCAGTGGAGACAGTGCCAGCCAGCTCCAAGACAGATCGACCACTGGCCAAGGCTGAGCCCATCAGCGACAGTGGTATCAGCTCTGGGATAATGTATTTCAGAAAGGGGAAAAGTTGCTGCACAACACCAGCAGCAGCTGGGGAGAAGACAGAGAAAATGTGAGAGCAACAACTCTGCAGAAACCCAGGTCAGTGAAAGAGGAGGGGGAGGAGGTGTTACAGGCATCTGTTCCAGACTCCCCTGCAGTCTGTGGTGAAGAGCAGGTTGAGGCAGGGTGTGCCCCTGCAGCCCACGGAGGACCACAGTGAAGCAGACATTCATCTGCAGCCTGTGGAGGACCCCACGCCAGAGCAGGTGGATGCCCAAGGGAGGAGTGTGAGAAGTCCATGCCCTGAGGAAGAAGAAACAGCAGAGACAAAGTGTGATGAACTGACCACAGCTCCCATTCCCCATCCCCTTGTGCCACTGGTAGGGAGGAGATAAAGGAAACTGGGAGTGAAGTTGAGCCCAGGAAAAAAAGAGGTATGGCTGGAAGGTGTTTTTAAGATTTGGTTTTATTCTTTATTATCCTACTCTAATTTGCTTAGTAACAAATTAAACTAATTTCCCCAAGTCAAGTCTGTTTTGCCCGTGTTGGAAACTGGTGAGTGATCTCTCCCTGCCATTATCTTGACCCATGAGACTTTCATTATATTTTCTCTCCCCTGTCCAGCTGAGGAGGGGAGGGACAGAGTGGCTTTGGAGGGCACCTGGCATCCAGCCACTGCCAACCCACCAAAACCCTATTACCTGTGTTTTAAACGCTTCTGCTCTGCAGCAGTGCCTGATCCTGCCCTGAGAAGGGCTGAGTGCTGCTGTGGACAGGTGACAGCCACAGCACTGCTTCGAAGCACAGCACAAATGCCACAGCAAGCATGGGCCAGGATGTGCTGCCTCCTGTCCACATGCCTTGGTGTGGGGTGCAGCACACTGCCTGGAAGCCCAGGCATGCTGGAAGGTGCTATTAGCCACCAGTGGCACTGACAGGGACACAGAGACAGCCCAGCCTGTGGGAGAGTTAACAGGGGCAAGCTATGACCCATCCAGGGTGGGTGAAAATGCCTGGATGCTGCCCTGGCAGGCTTGGCTTAAAACTGGCAGCAATTTTTTGTTTGAAGCTTTGTAGCTGCTTCGCATCTCTTTGCACGACAGGTCTGGCGCGTACCCTGGAATCCTTCCCCGAATCTTCCCATGAAAACTCCTACAAAAAAAGCTTCTGCTTCATTTTAACCAAACCCAGAGCCCATCAGACAATCCAGATGGTCTCTCTCTCTATCAAGCAGTTTGGCCCAAATCCCGGTGGCAGACGGCAGGACCAGGCCTCCCCTGATAAAGAAGTTTGGGGTTTATTTTTCTCTCTGCTCCTCATCCATATTCAGAGGCACCCTGGGCTTTTCCCAGGCAGCTGTTGCTCTCTGAAGCCCACCCCATCAGGGTGCCTGGGTGATTTGGGATCACCCTAACACACCAGGAGCTGAGGTGTGGGAGGAGAGTCTTGGTGCACAGCCTGTCCCCCCACCCTGCTGTCCTGGCTCGCTCAGCCACTGTCATATTGGCAGCCCTGGAAGGGGGTTGCTTTTGCAATGGAGCAGCTGCCAAGGGGTCGGCCGTGTCTGGCAGCCCAGCTCAGTGGGATGCCCCGTGGTGCCGGGTCATGGGGAGCTGGCTGCGTAGCAGGCGGAGGCAAAAGCTGCCACACAACAGCAGGAGTTGAGGTACCCACAGGAGAAAATGTGGATGTTGGCCCGAAATGGGGTTTTCAGCCTCCCAGCCCTATATGCCTGGAACCAGGGTAGGTGATGGTGGGCTCCAGGCCAGCCCCTGCCAGGTACTCCCTGTGCCAAGACCACGGCCCCGGCAGTAACTGACTGGGTGTTGCTACAGCTGGACACAGAGATGGAGGGAGCCTGTTTTTTCTGCAGATCACAAGGATTTGCCTGAGGCCAGTGAATGCAGAAGGGAGGAAACAAGATCTCTTGTTCCCTCCTGTCCTCCCGCAGGCATCAGAGGTAAAGGGCAGGTTAGGAAGACCCAGTTCTGCTCTGCTGGCCAAGGGGTGAGGGGAAGTTTGGGAGGGAGGAGGATCACAAGCATCACATTGTTAGTGGCCAGCTTTGGGGAACAGTAAGCCACTCTGAGACAACCTTCATGCCCCAAAATTCAGCTGAGGTATTTAGTACAGGGCCTTTTTATGTGCCATTGCCACCAGGGTCTCCCTGGGAGCCCCAGGACAGGCTGCAGGGCCACCTCTGCAAAAGCTGTGCCAGAGAAGGGTCGGGTCCCAGAGTCCTGGGAAGCAGCTCATCTTCCTCTCTGTCAGGACTGCTGGGTAGCAACGGGGAACAAACCCCTTTCATCCATCTCAGGCACAGCTTCCTCCCGGGATTGGGGCCAGAGGAAGGAGATGTCACAAAAATGCAGACAGATGATGGGAGCCAGCATTCGGGATGGGAAAGGGCTGCTGATCTGGGCCAAGCTGGTGCAACCCTGTGTGTGTGTATGTGTGAGGTGGCCCTCGCTGGAGCAGGACCCCATGCAGACACCTCCCTCTCACACTGATTAAGGAGCTTGTGGAGCTCCATATGCAGAGGGCATTGATTTAAGAGGCACTCCTGCTCCTGGGATCTGCCACCATCCCTGCAAATATCCTGTTGAGTGGGGAAATGAGTGTGCAGCAGGGTGTCCTTGCTCACACACCTCTCCTCCCGCTGTTGTGCAGTGCAACAGGCTCCCATCTACCCTCCTTCCATGGGTTTCATTGCTGAGAAGGACATCTGTGGCAGTTGTTGCCAGCACCCAAGGCTCTGTTTAGCACCTCGAAATGCCTGTTGTTTTTTTAAGGACTCAGCTCTTGGAGCCATGGGGTTATGAGTGTTTCAGGTGTCATTTATAAAACAGGTGACCAGCCCTCCTGATTACACGCTCTTGCTTTATGCTTGCAGACCTCAGTGAAGAAAATGGAAGGTAATAAAATGAATGCAATGCTCACATTTCTGAGATAGCAACCGTTTGGGGCCAAGCTTACAAGACTTCTTGGCTTCGCTTCTTTTTGCATTGAAATAGGTATATTTTACCTCTTTCTTCCCAGTGGATCAGCCACAAAGACATTTTTGTTACTTTATTTCCTAAGATGTTTTCTCCAGAGTGGTAAAGAACACAGCTAATGCCACAGACGGGACTTCAAGATTTGCTGTCTGTGTGGGGGGCAAAGAGCAAAGCAGCAAAGCCTCCCAAGTCCTCTCCGTGTGCTGGGTTGCTCAGCCACAGGATTCCCATGCACATACCAGGTACCATCCCGGCTAACGAGAGCCAGCCAGCCTGCCGTGCGGTCCCCGCGGGCTGCCAGGACCCCGCGCCTCACCTGGGCTCTGTGGATGATGAGACGTGGCTTCGGGCTGCCAGGTGGGAGGCAGGCCAAGCCTCCCTGGAGCACACCAGGGGATGCAAAAGCTTTTGGCACCCATCGAGGAGAGGTGGGAATGCTCTGCCCGCGACCTCCCGGCTCACAGGTTGCTTCTTAGGTCTCTGCCAGTCCCCGGGATGCCGCTGCCCGCAACCCGGTATTCCGCAGCCATCTCCCGGGGAGGCTCGGCTGCCCCACAGGGCAACCGCACTGTCCCGGGTGGGGGGACCGAGCCTGAGCCCACCTTGCTGCACGGCCGGGGCGGTGCAGAGCCCCGACGGCTCCGGCTGCCGAAGTGCCGATGCCCTGCCCGGCCAGGACCTCTGCTACCTCCGCCGCCGCGGGTACCGGGGGAGCGGGGAGGGGCGGAGGCGGTGGCGGGGGGGCCCGTCGGGGCGGGCAGGGCGGGAGGGAGGAGCCAGCGCGGGGGCTGAGCCTGGGCTGCGGGATGGGGCGGCAGTGAGGGTGGGCGGGTGTGCGCCGACGGGGCTCTCGCCCCGCAGCCGAGCCGTGCCGAGCCGAACGGCGGCGAGCCCAGCTCCGCTCCGCTCCCCGGTGATGCGCAGCGGCCGCGCCGCCTGACCCTCCTGCCCGCTGCCATGGCGGCCCCGATCCCCGGAGGGGCGGCGGGGGTCCCGGCGGGGCTGCGGGCCGCCGCCTGGCTGCTGGCGTGCGCCGCGCTGTGCCGGGGCCGCGCCGCCGCCTGCCCGCCGCTGTGCGCCTGCAGCGGCACCACGGTGGACTGCCACGGCTCGGCCCTGCGCGCCGTGCCCCGCAGCATCCCCCGCGGCACCGAGCGCCTGTGAGTACCGCCGGGCTTTGTCCGCCGCCGGCGGGCGTGCGGCGGCGCGGGTGCGGGAGCCCGGCGGGGCGCTGGGTCCGGGGTCTTGTCCTGGGGAAGCGTGTACGAAAGCGCATGGGGAGCCCGTGCGGGTGCCCCGCGGGGCTGCGTGGGCAAGAGCCCCGCGCGGGGTGCGGTGGGCGCTCAGGAGCCTGTCAGGAGTGTGTGTGGGACCCCGTCAGGGGATGCGTGTGCAAGAAGCTGTCCGTGGCGGGGGTGTGCACCAGCCTGTCTACTGTGCAAGTGCCCACCGTGTCTCTTAAGGGCAGTATTTGTGCAAATGCCTGTGGGGCCACGGCCGCCCGCTGAAAAGGTGCGTGTACGAGAACCTGGTGGGGCGAGCGATGAGCGGCGTCCCGCTACGCGCGGAGCTTGGGTGTGTGTATGAGTGCTCGTCCAGGGAGTGCGTGTGCAGGATCTTGTTGGGTGAGTGTACGTGCATCATCCCCTCCGTGAGGGGTGTGCAATAGCCCGTCGAGGTGGTGAGCAGTGTGTGTGAGAGCGCCTGCTGGGGCACAGTGTGTGTGCAAGCCTTTCTCTGTGGGAGAGGTGTGCAAGGGGTCCGACATGTGCGAGAACCCGCGCGTGCCAGTCCGTGTGCAAGCACGTAAAGTGGGGTTGGGATTGGAGCTGTGCCTGAGGGGGTGGGTTGCTCCAGAGGGAGCCTTTGCGCTGGGGCAGATCAAAATGGGCTGCGAGCCCCATGGCACCCACGGGCAGGTGTGACTTGTCACAGGATACCCACACAGCTGGAATAGAGTTCTCTGAGGGCCCCTATCACCCCAAGCCCCTACCCGTACTGGGCATCCCTTTGTCCCTGTGAAACCCTCCTGGGAGTGCTGCACATGGTGCTAGGATCAGGTCCCATTCCCCTCTGCTCCCCCGGGACCTCCCCAGGGTGTGACCAGCCTCCAGCCATGCACACAGCTCACCCAACCCCACCAGTCCCCTGTGCCTGCACCTCATTGCTCATCAAAGCCCTTGCCAGGTCCCCAGGGGTCATGAGGGTTGTCCCTGGCTCTCTTGGCTGGACCCCCATAAAGAAAGCTTTTCTCTCACACTCACAGTCCAGCTGGCTGCGTGGGTCCTGTGTCACCCGCTGAGCTCCCCCGAGCAGGATGGGTGCCTCTTTGCTGCTGCCCCTGGCTGGGCAGGTTTCCCTGCTGGGGATCCTGTGGCTGCAGGGGGTCCCCACCCCAGGGAGAGCAGCGTGAGCTGACTGTGTCGAAGCCACTGCAGGTGGCAGGTTCCTGGCATGCAGGTGTCCCCCTTCCCAACAGGATAGCAGCCTCTCTAGCCTCTCCCCTCCACTCAGCAGCAGCAGGTGGCCCATCCCAGGGACTGCAGTGGAGCATAGTGGCACAGTAGCCCTCTACCCCTGTCCCTGGGGCCAGGCTGCCCCTACATCCCTCTTGCAGTGCAGGGAAGTGTTGAGCTGCTGCCTCCTTGGGCAGTAGAGCTGAAGGATGCATCCTGGGAAGCTACACAGGGGTCTCCTGGCCCTGTGCTGTGCTGCTTGTGGCTCCTGGAGTGTGAATGTGCCCTTTGCCTGCAGCTGGGCAGAGACCTCTCAGGCAGGGACTACAGAGACTGCAGGCAGCCTTGCAGCTGCCAGGGCTGCACCCAACATGCAGCACTGGGAGCTCTGTGGGATACCACTTCAGAGGAGTTTTTTCTTCTCCCACCATAATTATCCTCATACAAATGATTACTACCCAGCACAGCAACCAGGCTGCTGTGAGCTGCCATCTCATAGACCTGGATTCTGAGGTCTAAGACAGGATCCCCCTTTCCTCTGTGCCCAGAGTAGGGGTAAGGTTTGTATATAACTTGCACCAGCCCTTTCTGCCTTTCAGGGAGCTCAGAGGGCTCCTTAGCATCAGCTTTCCATGCACTTGGGTGCAGGATGCTGGGGGAGTGTGTGCATTGAGCCCCCACCTCTGCCTGCTGGGCAGGTGCTCAGCATGGCTCAAATGAGGCAGTGCTGGAGTGGGCTGATGGAGGATGCCCCTGGTGGGTGTCTCACTCCTGTCTTGGCAGGGCATTTCTCCCCCTATGGCAGTGGGCCCTGTTGCTGTCTCCTGTTTCTGCCTCCACTGATCTGGTCCTCCATATCCACACCGCCCAGAAGCATTGAGTTTTCTGTATTTTCATGCAGCTGGTGATGCTGGATCTGCTGGCTGGGCTGAGCTAGTCATGCTGCTCTCTCATGGGTGTTGTCTATTGGATAACTACTTCCTACTGTGTTGCACACCCTTGCAGGTGCTTGAGGGTGTCTGTGCAGAGCAGGTCTGTCTCCGACAGTGAAATCCTGCTGTAACAGCTCTTAAGTGAGTTTGAGTTCCCTGTAAAGAGGCTGCAACCTCACAGTCTCCAGCTCCTCACCGCTTGATGGAGTGAGGTCAGCTAGCAATCACAGGAGCCTGCAGCAGGATCTGTGCTCAGGACTTGTTCTCTCCAGGGGCAGGCTCTCTGTGGGAAGTCATCAAGCTCTCATCAGTGCTCTCCACTGCCTGCCTCTTTTCCCAAGCCTCAAGATGCACAGTGTGAGCAGTGCCAATCTTGCCATGCATCCCACAGTGCTGGTGAGCAGTGGTGTCCGTGCTGTTGTATTTCTCACCTGTTGCATGGCAGTGCAGTGTTTGGAGGCTCCAGGCTTTCTCCAGTCTCCCACTTGACCTTCAGTCAAACCCCTGGACAGGGCAGCACTTGCTGCTGTGGCCGTGCCTGCCGGCGCTGCCAAAGTCATTGTGGGGGCTCAGTCAGCAACGTCCTGTAGTGAGGTCTGAGCTCTGTTGCTTTTGAAATACGCCCTTTCCCTTTGAAGAGGGAATTATTTGCCTTGCAGAGTCACTGCAGCTTTGGAGAATCATGGGCTGGGGAAAAATCGTCTTGTCTTCTGCTTCAGGGTTTCCCGTGAGCTGTCTCCCTGGTGCCATGCTGTTGGCAGAGGATAAGGGCTGCAGACGTGTCTAGGATGGAGCATGAGGGATGGCTGCTCGGGGGGGACACAGGACCCCTCTTCCCTTGCACCAGGGCACAGCACATTGCTCCCTAAGTGCCTTCTAGTCTGCAACCCAACATAAATGGGGGTTTATGCACCTCCCTCTGATTGGATCATGCACCTAGCAAAGAGGGTTTTGCTGCAGCAAAGCGGGAAGCAGCAAAGTCTCTGGGCACTTGCATGGCTGCCTGCACTCCTGCCTATGCCTCTGGCAAGCGTGATAGAGCTGGTCCTGAAGGCATTGTAGGCAGGATGGGTGATAATCCTCCAGCACTACAGTGTTATCTGCTCCCAGGAGTCCCTCAGGCCTCAGCCACCAGAGAGAAGGGCACAGTTCTTGTCCCCGTTAGCTTGCTTTTCTTTCTTTCTTTCTTTCTTTCTTCCTTTGAACGTGTCTCTGAAGAGCACACTGCCCTGTCACAGAGGTGGGTTGATCTCCCCAAGCCAGCAGGATCAGTGCAAATTTGCCACTATCAAATGGTGGCTTCCAGCCCAGTTCTTTGCATGTGGGGGATGAATTGAGTGTAATGGTGTTGCACTCGCTCCCGCTTTTGAAGTTTTCAGCTGAAAGCTGAGAATTGCCCTACTCACCCCTTTTGCCTCCTCTCCAATGGGCTGAGCATCCCCCATCTCACCATGGGCTGTGCAGAGCCCCTGTCCCCTGTATGAAGGGAAGCAGAGCTGGGTTTGGGCATCTCCATCACTGCATCCCCTTTGGCTCTGGCTTTTCCTTTCAGGGTCCTTGGCCTCAGCATTTCATCAAGGTTTCTGTTTGCCTTGTTTCCAAAGTTGGGGTGTGCCTGTGCTGAAATGGGCCCTATCTAGGCTGCAGCCAGCTCTGCCATCCCCTGTCTGCATTGGTGAAGAGAAGAGGCACTGAGGTCCAGCCTTCGGGTATGGGAACACAATGCCAGGACAGCCGCACCTGAAGCACACTCACATGCTGCCCAACCATCCCCTGCCAAAATTCCAGCAGTGAGCTCTTGTTCAGAGCATGTTTAATTCATTCACCTGCATCTACCTCTCACCAGTTAATCAAAATGTCTTGCAGCAGCAAAGCTGGTGTATTGCAGCAGCATTTGTGCATTCCACACCAGTTGTTGGGCTGCTGCTCCTTTCTGGGGCTTTGGGGAATGTTCATTCTTAGGAAGCACCTCAAGAGAGTCAACCTCTCCCTTTCCTGGAGTGCTCGGGCAAGTTTGCAGTGAGCAGACTAGTTGCAGAGGGACTTTGTAGGCTTTGCAGAGTTCTGGGGCAGGATGCAGGACCTATATCCAGCCAGAGCAGTACTTGGCTGGCCCTGCTGCCCTCAGTTCTTGGGAGAGCCAGTGCTGGGCACTGGGAGGATGTGGACAGGCTTGGGAAGGCAGCCTGCTCAGCCCGCTGCAGTGGCTTCCTTGGGAGCCTTCCTGGACAGAGGAAATTTGCAATTCTATTCCAATTTCTCCCTTCAGCTACGTCCAAGGCAGATGCTGTCTATATATTGCCATGGTAACGCTGCGTTCTCCCTCTCCATGGAATTGCACGCTGGAAAAATATTAGTTTAAAAAACTATGTGGTGTTTGTATTGACTGAAGTCGAGGCTGATAGCAGAGGATCTATTGTCCCCTGGTTGGGAAAAGTCACCAGTAACAGGCAATAAAGCTGGGTGAATTGGCCTCTGGTGACCACTTCTCACCCCACACAGCAATTGCTTCTCTATAAACCCTTCCCTGGCTCTGTTTTATTGCATCCTTTAAAACAGATATTTTTGCCTTAAATGTGCTGCCACTGTGGTCCTTCAAAGTGATGCACTGCTAACAGCAATTCCTTGCTGCTGAGGTGGGAGCAAGGAAGGGGAATTGTTTCAGCTTTAATTCTGGGTCTGTGATGTGCACCTTCAAACGCCCTTGCTGCTGTCCCCAGAGCCTGCAGCCCCAGGGTGAGCTGGGCACAGTGGCAGTGGTGCCAGTGCAGGGTAGCACACAGAAACAGTCTAGTTACAGAAACCGACTCCTTACAGGATGTGCATTTGCTTTGAGTTTCATTCTCCCCTACTTCATTGTTTTCTATGGAACCTCCAGCCGGGAGAAAGAGCGACGCAGATATAAAAGGCCAAGGATGCACGAGACACCCCCAAAGGGCAGCAGAGCCCACAGCCTGAGGGAACAGAGGGGATTTGGGGCGCCACCAGGGTGGTGGGGGCAGAGAAAGGGTATCCTGTCCAGGGAAAGGTGTACGAACCTATGACCCTGCATTGAGAGGGGCTTTTCCTGTATTCCCGCTCCAATTTGCTCCCTGGGAACCTGGTGCAGGCGAGCATGCACAGGAGAGCAAAATGGGCAACCAGGGGAGTCTGTCTTTGTCTCACTTCCAAGTCCTTCATGGTTCCCTGCCCGCTCCAGAGGTGCTTAGCCCCACAACGCATCCTCTTTATTGCTACTGAAATAATCTTTCATAAAACCTGAGAGGCAAGGAGATGTTTTTGTGCATGTTTTGCTGAAAAGCAGTAAAAAACCAGTTGTGCGTTAGCAAATGGCCTCATCCCTGGGGATGTCAGACCCAGATCACTGCTCCCTGGCAGGCTTCCAGTGTGAGTAGCTCCAAGGCCAGCTCCGGCAGCTGGCCCCTGTCCCCACTCAGGGGACAGCCGGGGACGGCTGCAGTGGCAGGAGCAGTGAGGGGAGCAGAGGTTTTCCAGGCTGCAATTAGCAATATGAGCACTGAGAAGGATAGTTTGCAGGCAGGTCCTTAGGGTTGCAGCACTGCTAGAAGCTGTAAGGGAATGAAGTGGGATGGAGGGAACCTCTCCATGATGTTGGTGCGGGGTCAGTCCCAGGCTGTCCCCCCGGTACCATCTCAGACCTCCCTGCCACATTCAGGCTCAGAGGCTGTGCTGACTGTCTGCTTCCCTGGCATGCATTTTGGATGCACTTGCTGCTCAAAATAGCAGAGGCAAGTGTCCTATGGGGGAGAGAGGCTGCTAGGAGGAGGAAGATCAGGAAAAAGGGAAATTAATTTTTCAAGCGATGCAGCCAAGGAGCAGCCCTGGGTACCAAAAGTGGGAGAGATGCAAGCTCCTGGCCCTGGATATTTCTTGGTAGGAGGAAGCCCTAGGTCCCAAATGGGATGCACCATAAGACCTAGCTGGTGCAGTACTGAGCAGGCACCTATAACCGAGCACTTCAGGTGCACTTGTCTTCCTAAACCAAGGAGGTTTGCTGAGGAAGATGCAGGATGGATTGGAACTCAGTCTGATGAGTGGCAGGATGAAGCCTAAGGGCTGGGCAAACTCCCTTGCCCTGGAAAGCAGAGGAGGTAGGGCCCAGCTCCTTACCAGGCTACTCAGCATAGCACAAAAAGCCAAATTTTGTGGGTATCCAGGCTGTTTTCTTGGCTGTCTCAGTTTCCTCGTTTGTGGAACAGAAATGACCTGCTGCCTTTTCTCTCTCCCATCGGGGCTGAGGGAGGTTATTTATTTATTTTTAACCCGAAGGTGACACACCACAATGCGCGCGTAAGTGTAAAGCATTCCCTGACTGTGAGTGGCTAATGGCTGTGGCATGAAAACCCCAGAGAGAAGTCAGGAGAACAGAAAGCCTTCCGTATCCTCACTGTTACTTCATGATCGATGCTGTTTGTAACACTTAAAAATCTGTCACGATGATAACCTGCCGTAGTACCTCGTAAAAGCTTACAGAGCCTCCTGGCTCTGGGGCCAATGCTGTGCTTGGGGCTGGGTTCCCCTTCGACTAAGGGCAGTGATGCTGAGATGAGCACAGCTGCTCTTGGGGCTCTCCTTGCTGGGCACATCACCCTGCAGGCATCTGATAGGGGTGGTGCTGGCAAGGCATTTGCTCTGGGGTGTACAGCATCCTTAAAGGGACTTTGATGAATCCTGTGGGCTCTTTACTGTTTTTAAGGGGTCTGGTCAGAACAGGGATGGAAAGGAAAAGGAGGAGAAGGTGCTGAGCCCCTTGTGCAGCTGTAAGCCCAGGGTGTGGGTGCCCAGTGTCCCCTCCCCAAGCAGCAGGCAGCAGCACCTTGTAACCGCCTTGTACCTCACATGGAGTCAGGACCCAGCCATGCCCATATGGGCTGCAGGGAGCTGGTGAATGGGGTGAGCATCCCTCTCTGCCAGTGCTGGAGGGGACCAGCTCTCCTGGGACTGGGAAAGGCTCTTACCCTGCCTTTTGCTGCTTGAGCAGCTCAGCAAACCTGTGCTGGGACTCAGTTACATTTAAGCAGCTGGGTGAAATCTTGAGAAGACTTGAAAAATGCAATATAAGTGTAGGATGAAAGGTTGCAGCTGCTCTGTCCCCCAGTTCTGAGCACAGGGGCCAGTCTGGGGTCTGAGCCTCATCCATGTTTCCATTAGCTGTCTGTGTGATGGGACACAAGCTGCTTATGACAGTTGCAGATGCCACCAGGCCGGGAGAGATGCAAGAGGGCTGGAGACGGGGCTGAGATTTCAAAGTGGGTTTGGTGAACAGGAAGAATGAACTGACAGAAAGGATGTTGTTGCCTGCAGACTCGAGGAAAGTGTTTGGTGGGAGCACAGATGTGGAATGGGAGCATGAGCAGAGGGGGTCCTGCCCCTGCATGGCAGAGAGGCCCCAGGGGAGGGCTATGCCCCCAGGGTTGGGGGCTTGTTGGGGGGAATGGGGATGGGAGAGGGGCCTGCATGGGCAAGGCAGGAGCCTGATCTCTGCACCATGGTGGCAGGCAGGGATGGGGTTCATCTGCAGTGAAGGGGGTTCAGGTCAGAGTTTTGTTAAAGGTTCTTGAGGCAGGAGCAGTGACTTCCTGGAGCAGGGCACAGGGGAGTGTTAGTCTCTGTCCCTGAAGGAGCAGTGCATGCATCTGCCTGGATTGATGGAGGGTGGCAGAGGTACTGCTTGGGGTGCATGACCTCACAGCCTTCATTTCTCCGCTTCCCTGATTATTATCTGGCACTGCTGGCTCCAGCTGGGGTCAGGGCTCTGGGATGAGCTGCTGGGAGGGGAGCCATGCCCTTAGGGGCTGATGCTCTGAGCCATAAGCAGGAACGGCAGAGCAGTAGAGAACTTGGAGGGAGGGACATGTTACATGAAAAATGGGACTGCCAGCCTCTCTGGCACCAGGGCAGCAGCGGCCCTCAGAGTAGGTACTGCAGGAGCACGGATCCTTCTCTGCCAGCCCCTGCAGTCACTGCCTGGGTGCTGTGGGCACCTGCTCTATACTGGTGCTGGCAGGGCTGGGGTACATTTTCCTGCTTTTGGGTGCAAATGCTGGGATTCATCTCACAGAGTTTCCCTCTGCTTTCTTAAAAGCAGGAGTCCAGGGAGCACAGCAGTTATGATTTCTGCCTTGTTGGAGAGTGGAGCGGAGCTGAGCCACAAGGACAGGAGTCACGTGTGTGCCGAATAGCTGATGCTTTGCAATGGAGTATGGATAGTGGGATTGCACTGTCTGCTTCTTCCCGCTCCTGATAAATCAGTGCCCAGGGAAATATCACTCATGTTGGCTGTATTTAATAAATTAACTCTCAGCATTTGTGCTCTCTGAGGTTGTTACTGAGTTACTGTAGCTCCAAACCCTGCAAAGGGAAAAGACACATTGGACCCCCTGGGAATGGAATAAGCCATCCAAAGCTAGAAACCAAATATAAACCCAGACTATGCAAATCCAGTCTAACGAACCCTGCTACAGCACAGACATCCCATCTGGGAGTGGGATGATCCACAAGCAATGTAGCAAAGGGACTGCTTGTTTTAATGACTTTCCTCTTCCCAGGGCAAAATGGGAAGGGGGGTTTCTGAAACTTGAAGGTTGCAAATGAAAATTCACTGTCTCACCAGTGGCAGTGTGAGATTTGGGGTGCTGGGGGGCAGAGGAGGACAGCCTGGATGAACTTGAGGATACTTTCTCATGTTAAAACCTCTGGATTAATATGGAAAGAGCACACCCTGTCTCTGCTTTGAAGTCACAGTCCAGAAATGCAACCAATCCACAGGGCAGCTCCCCAGACACATCAGTCCTTATTGAAGCTCTGTTCCGAGGGGCAGGGCAGGGTGTTTCGCTTCACTAGGAAAGGGCATGGAGGCAGCGGGTGAGCAGCTGAGCAGCAGGGATCTGGCTTTCTGGGCACTGCAGACTGTAATTTATCTCCATGAGGAACTGAAGGGGTTTTAGAGGGGAAAAATGTCATGAAGTTAAATGGCAGTGTTGCCTCGGCATCCTTACAAATAAGCTTTACCTGCTGTTCGTTCCCGTCTTGGTTGCAAAGGCCATCATTTACCTGAACAAAGGCATGGAGGGATGCTGGGAGCAGTTGTCAGGGAGCATGCAGGGCCAGTCCCCAAGGGAGTGGAGCTGTCAGAGGGCCCTGGGATACTGTCCCACTCGGGAATTGCCACCAGCCTCAGTGCTGGAGTACCCCAAGGTTGCTCAGGGAGCATGCAGGCTGGAAGTGGGCTGGGTGGGCAGCACAGCTGACCCCCAGGATAGCTCATCCTGCATGGTCCTCCTGGTGCTGAAGTCTTTGGGTTCTGGCTGCACTGTCCCACAAGGTGCCTGGGAGAGAGGACAGAGCCTGGTTTTGGCACATGGAGGGACTGGCCATGACCAGTCCATGGCTCTTTGGTGTTTCTGCTTTGCCTGGGCTCTACCTCTGGCTGAGGCTCTGGGATTCTGGTACTCTGAGGAGCCCAGAGAGGTCCAAGCTCACCTTGGACTTTGCAAGCCGATGTGTAGGTCTTGGCTTTCAGGTTGGGCAGTTTTAAATTAAGCCTCTCTGCTCTGTCTGTCTGCAGTACCGGAGATTTCCAACTTCTATTTACACATTGCAGCCAGAGTAATGTTAGGTATGTTTAAAGGAAGGTGACATGGGAGTCCTGCTGGGAACCCTCCCTCACCAGGAGCTTGGATGGGTGCCTGGGGAGCTTCCAGGCAATCTTCTTCCAAGCAAGGAACCTTTAAGACATTTGGAGAAAACGAATCCTGGGGCTGGGGTTTCTCCCTGCCCTTAGCTGACTCCGGGGCTGTGGCCCATCAGGTGGGCACACGTCTGCACCTACCAAGCCACCACATGTGACACATGAGACATGTAACACACCCCAGTGCTTCGTGCCTGGGACTAACATCCTGGCCACAGCTTTTGCTCCCCGGGAGAGGGTCAGGACTGAGCCCTGCAGGGCACATCCTTAAGGGTTGGAGCCCCAGTGATCCTGCTATGCTCGCTGAGTGCTGGCCGTACAGGGAGACGGAGGAGCCGTGGGGCTGCAGAGCCCGAGTGTGGGTTTCAGTTTAATCACTGGGGCTGAGGAACCTCTATTCATTCCCGCTTGCATTCATCTGTGTCCTAGTAACGTGCTCTCCCAACCTCCTTCCCAACACAGGCGCACACGGCTGGATAATGGCAGGAGCCCGGCAATCTTTGCACTGAATAGTGGTGTAATTACGAGGCTATAATGGCGAGCTGGAACTCATTAGCCATTATCAGCCGTTTCAGCAGGACAATGACAGCACCCCGGGGTGCGCGGCTGCGCTGGGTACAGCCAGCAGCCCTACACGCTGCTCGGCGGCCCGAGGCCAGCCTGCCACTGACCTTGGCCCCTCGAATGGCTGCAGAGAGCGGTGGAGGGAGGCTTTGGTTCTGGATGGGAATGATAGACTTTGTATTCAGCCCCTCGTGTGACACGGGGCATTCCCGCTGTCAGGGCTCAGGAAGTTACAGAGCCCTGGGTGCTGGAGTCCTGCCCAGGCACCCCAACCTGCTCTGGGGTGGCACCCTCCTCCCTCTTCCCTTCCCTAGCAGCTCATCCCTTCCTTGACTGCCTCCCCCTCCTGTAGTTTGTTTTCCTCTTCATTTCTGTGTCTGAGTTCAATGCAGACAGTGGATCTCCAGCATGGGAGCCTTCCCCAGCCCTTGCGTTCCCGTGGGCATCATCTGTCCCCAGCACATGCCGTGGGCAGATTGGCCTCATGGCAAGGAGCAGACACTGCTGTGCTTCATGCTGCCAAGGGGGGAGACTCTCTCCTGCAATGGGGGGTTGCACAGGGACCCCTGGCTCTGCAGAGTGTGGGTCCCAGGGCTAATGGTCCTGCTCTTCCTACAGTAATCACATCCCATAATGCGGAAAGACACAGCAAAACTAAGGCTGTGAGGTGCAAATCTCTGCAGCTCCCAGCTTGATGTATTTTAAAGCTGGATAATCCTAGCAGGGGCATGCTGGAGAGCATGGCTGGGGAGAACTGGGGTAAGTATAGCTGGCAGGCTAGGAGCAGAGCCCCTGCCATGTGCATGTCCAGCAGTGGAGCACACAATGTCCTGGTGCTCAGCAGAGCGTGGGCAGGACAGATGTCATGGGGGGTGTGTAGGCACTCCTTATTTCCACCAGCAGGGAGAGAAAGGAGGGACAGCATCTCTCTTCTGGCTGGATTGCCCGTCCCTGTGCTCACCCAGGGCTTTTGCACGACAGAGTGATGCCACAAAGCATCTTGTCCTGTGCAAGCATCTTTTGGCAGGTGAAACTTGAAATGTGGCTTATTCTTTGGGTAGGGTGTGAGATGGCTGCACACTGAACTGGTTGTGATGTGTGTGGGTATCTTGCAGCTGGGTATTTGGAGGGATCCTGATGTTCTGGGGGACATTTGTTCATTTTCTTATTAGCCCTGCCTTCTCTGAGCAGCTCTGTATGTTTGGGATGACCCTACCAGGTGTTTGCTGCATTTCCAGAGCAGGGTGACATACATCAAGTCAGGCTTATTTCATTGCTAAGGGCTCTAGGGCTTCTGTCCCAAGGGGGGCATCCATCATGGGGACAGAGGGAGCTGGACAGCCCCTTCCTCTTGTTGCCGTATTATCCATGAAAGATGGCAGCTTACACACTGCTGGCCAGCCAGACTTCTGTGTACCCAGCACTGCTGGCTGTTGAGGATGAGGGTCCTCTCTGGAGTCAGCGGCCAGCCCAGCCATTCCTGGTGAGGGGCACAGAATTGCCTCAGCCACTGCTGTCCTTTGGGTCCTCTCTGCCATTTTTTGGGAGGTACTGGGGAGGCTCAGTGCCTGACCACCTCCTGAGCGCTTCTTTGCTGATTTCTGTCTCTTCTCTCTGCAGGGAACTCAATGGCAACAACATAACACGGATCAACAAGAATGACTTTGCTGGGCTGAAGCAGCTCCGCGTCCTGTGAGTTTCTGATGAGGGGCTGCCTGCCCCGACCTTGGCAGATACTGTACTTGGCTTGTGGCCCCTCCTGGGGCTGCTAGAGATGGTCAGCCTCTTGCTCAGGGCATCTCTCAGCAGGGCTGGAGGGTATTATGTTGAGCTGAGTATGGTGGGCTTCCAGCTGGAAGAGAGAGGGGCGAGAGAGATTGGGTTGTGTTGAGGGGATAGTGGGTGAGGTGGTCCTGGGTCAAGAGAAGTGATGGGGGCACTGGGGACCACCTTTCCAGAAAGCTGACCCCCTTCTCTCTGCAGGCAGCTGATGGAAAACCAGATCAGCACAGTGGAGCGTGGAGCGTTCGATGACATGAAGGAGCTTGAGCGGCTGTGAGTGCCTGGGCATGGAAGAGGGTTTAAGGGGGGCTACTGGGTTTAGTTGCAGAGAGCATCCTTTCCTTTTTGCCTTAAACGTATTGGTGCTGCTGGACTTCAAACAGCTTCTCTTCTGCACGGCAGCAGTATTTTACAGTGTAGCAAGCAAACCTATTTGTGTTTCTATAGATCTTAAAGTCTTTTCTGATGCTTTTGAGGTGAGGAGCAGGTTAAACAAAAATCATTTTTGCTGTATCAGCTGTCCTGTGTGTTAGCGAGGGAGCCCTAAGTTCTGGTCCAGTACTCAGTAAAATAGCTCAGCAGTTTAAAAATCCCAAGCTGCTCGAGCAAATATGAGGAGCTGAGTGAGCAGCAGGTTAAGAGCGCAGTTAAGCAGCAGTCAGCAGTTAACAGCTTGGAGTCCTCTCTGCATGTAATTACAGCATTGTGAGTGAGTCTATTAATGCCCCGTTGGTTGTCCCCACCTGGGAGTGTGGTGGGCGGGATAGGGGTGTCCTTGCCAGGTGGGATGCTCTGCTCTCTTGGCCCCCCTGAGTGAGCCAAAGTACCCAGCTGTGCCTGCCACAGCCGGTTGGGTTGCAGGTGGGGTCATTGCTTTGCCCCCCCACCCCCCACCCCCAATCCTGACCCTTTCTTCTTTCCTTGCAGACGGCTGAACCGCAACCAGCTGCACACCCTGCCCGAGCTCCTCTTCCAGAACAATCAGGCGCTCTCACGGCTGTAAGTACCTTCCGTGCCTGTGGGGCTCCCCTGCCCAGCGGTGATGTGGGCTCACTTGTGGGACTGCATGGGTTTTGGAGGGGCACTGATGTCCCAGGAGCGTGCTGCTTCTGGAGAGTTGTGCTGGTGCCTTGTCCCGGTGATGGCTCACTGTGTGGCAGGGGAATGCACCCTGTTTCTGTGTGACCAGAGCATGCAGCATCTCAGGAAATTGGCTGTGACTTGCAGAAGACCTGAGACTGGCACTGTTAGGGATGTTTTGTAATGCATGGGTATGTGGCAGGAGGGGCTGGCAGTTTGGGCTGGGTCTGGCATCGCAGAGCTGTGCCTCCACAGTGTCAGTTGCAGAGGTGCTGAGCTCCACAACCTCCTCCCTGGGCGTGGATCACAGGCTCTGGAGTAGGGTGCCCTTATAGGCTAGACTAGGTTGTCATGAAGGAAGAGTGAAAGAGGATGTCCCTAAGGGGGTCACATCCAGCATGTAGACCTCTGTAGGGTACAGAGAGCCCCACAGCCCTGCTCAAGAGCTGCCTTTCTGTGGGTGTCTGGGGAAAGAGGCAGAAGCCGTGCCTGGGGCAGATCCAGCCTCTCATGCCTGCTGCCCCCACTCCACACTGCTCTGCCTGCCTCCATCCCTGCTTGTCCCTCTGCACCCGCAAACACCCCCAGGGACTGTCTCTTGTCCGGAAAGCCCCAGCTCCGCAGACCTCTCTGCTCTTCCTCCCTCTGTGTATCAGCAGGCTGCCTGGAGAGGGCTGCTGGGGTTTTGATAAATATTCTCTTTTCCATATTGGCTTTCCCTTGCCTGGGGCTGCTTTGCTTGGGCAGTGGTGCTGTCAGCAGTGCCAGCATTGTTCAAACAAAACATTTACAGGCTCTCAGCTATGTCAGGCACCACGTATATTGGGAAGGGGACTGTGAGAAGGAGAGGATGTGTGCCAGACTGGGGCTGGTGCTCTGCATCACTCAGAAAAGCAGCTTACACCCTGTGGCTGATTTGCAGTGCATCAGAGCAGGGTGGTTGTAGCTGGGACGCGAGCTTTCTGCTTACTGCACCTTGTATCTCTGTTTCTCAGCAGTGAGATGAGGATGACAGGTCCCTGCTGGGTCAGGGCAGGAATGGATGAAATAGCTGAATGGGCTGAGACATTTCCAGGACAGGCATGGCCATGTTGGGGCCAGGCAGCCCTGCCTGTACGGGCAGGCTGCGGCTGATTTGTTTTCTTCCGATAGTGCCAGGGAGTCAGTCCTGGAGTCCAGCCGGAGGCGGTGTAATGAAGGGTTAAAACGCCGTGTGGGTTGCCAGCATGGGATGTGTGAAGTGGTGGACAGGCGCCAAAGATGGGCCTAGGTAATGGCAGCTGATAGCACAGGCGTTCAATTAATTATCAAATGGCATTTGTTGAGCTCAGCTGTGCAATATCGTGGCGCCAGCAAGGGCCCATCCTCCTCCAGCCACCCATTGCATAACAGAAACATGGGCAAGAGAGTTATTTTCCAAACATCAGTGTTTCCCTTTTAATCTTGCCTAAATTTTAATACCAGGCTTTTTCAAAAAGCAAACCCTAACAACTGATCAGGGAGATGCAGAAGGGCAGCTCCTGGGAGGGCTGTACAGTGTGCTCCTCCACAGCCCCCGGGCTCGTGTGGATCCAGGGCTGTACCACGGTGTGCACGGGGCTGTACACACCCTCACACCCTGTGCACAGGACTGTACATTCTGCCGTGGGTTGAAGAGGGCTATGCAAGATGCTTCTTGCAGCCACCTCGTGCTCAGGTGCATTTCAGCCTCTTCCTGTTGTTTTACTGCAATGTGTTAATTGTTTCAAACCTATTCCCTGCCACCCTGGTCTTGAAGCTCTTTTCTGGCTGTCTCTGACATGGCAAACTCTGCCTGGACACCAACACCTGGAGCTATTTTTGCACAATCTGGGGCTTTGTGCACAGCTCAGATTTTGCAGCTCCTTTACTGTAACTGGTCCTGCATCTTGGTGAACTCTGATGCTCACTTGGAGCAGAGGATCCCTGCAGCGAGCTGTGGGACTGGCGACAGGGCACACACTGAGCCACCTGCCACTCTCCTCTGCAGCACATTGCCCCACACTCATTACTGAGGGTAGGGGTGCAGCACTAGGGTCTGCCCAGGTAGCACATCAGGAGCCACTGCCCTGGCAGAGCCTTGAGTTCTGCATTTGGGCAGCAGAGCCCTGTGTATCAGAGGACCTGCTGCTCCCTCTCCTTGATGCTGCCTGTTGCTGAGGTGCTTAAGGATGTTTTGGGGGGGGATAGTGGGGCAGGGGGTGCCTGAGGCAGCTAGTCTAGACACATATGCTGGCTTAGCATGAGGTGGGATCTGGACGAGTGCTAGTCCAGCCGGTGCAAGAGGTCATAAGGACACTCTTAAATTGCTGCAAACCTGGGTCAGGCTATGGGGATATGAGTCAGTGGGGAACAGGTTTAAGCTAAATTGAAATCAGCTTGCCTTGAACCGAAATTGGAGCCTCCCCACTGGGCTTTGCACTTATTTAACTGCTGAAATGGATCTGGGGTGGCCCCACTGCTCAGTGACCCCTCCCTGCCCCAGGAGCAGTCTGGGACCCGTGCTGGTCCAGGAAGAGAGGGTTCTTACCAGAACTGTGCTCTTGCAAATCCTGGTCTCCAAAACATTTCCAGCAAACAGGGCCTGTGCAGGCTTCTCCTTGACCTGCCCACTGCAGCCACCCGTGGCATGCTCCTCAAGTGCCTGGAGTCCCTGCTAGGTCCTCATGCCCTCCCAGCATTGTACTGGGAGGTGTTGAATTAGCAAAAACTGTCTCAATGAGTTGGGTTGGGATCTGTTAAGTTGGGAAATGAGGCTGCCAGGTGGAAGCTGAAGCAGAAAGCCAGGGGTGGATGCAGGAACCAGTGGGGGTTGCTTAGATGGGTACTTGGATGCTGGCCTGGATGCTCCAGCCTCTTCTAGATGTAGTCTTGATGCACCTCTCGCAGCACATCAGTAGCATGGCAACAGATTAAGGCAAGTCTGTTGAATTAGGGATATGTGATACCCATAAGAGCAGTTTCCCACTGTACCTTGAGCCTGATGAAAATCTCTCATGAGCCCAAGAGGAGGCCCTCAGGCTCGGGTCAGGATGGAGAGATCTTTGTCCACCTCCTGGGTCTGAGTGTCAGAGCCTAATCCACGTTGGTGGTGCTTTGTGGTCTCCCAGCCTGGCTCGAGCTGCAATTAGTTACTCGGATCTTGGCTATAAAGAGCATTTGTGCACTGGGATAATGGAAAGGGTTGGAGTTAAACCTGATCCGTTGGGGCTTAAATAAACTGGGGAATGGCAGGAAAGGGCCAACAGAAAGCAAACCTCAAATAACGGCATGGGGGAGGTGAGACGCCTGGAGAGGAATGTTTTCCCCTCGGAATTTGGGAATATTGAGCTGACGCCTGCCCGGAGCCTGTCTCGGTCTGAGATGGTGGGGTGGGGGGGCTGTGCCAGCACCTTGGCAGTGGGGCCAGGAGGCAGGGGGACACTCTGCATGGCCTCCCTTATTTATGCCTGCCACAACGAGCGGGTAACTCATTAAGCAGCCCTGTTGGCTGGAAATGGTGCTGATCTGAGGTTTCGCTGAAGAGCGCCTGACCCCAGTGACCCATTCTCAAACTGGGTTTAATTAAACTGTCAGCACTGGACGGAAGAACAAAGCTTGGGGGGGGGCAGGGTCCCCTGGCAGCTCACTGGGGAAGAGTACATCTCCTGCGAGGTGGAGAGCTGATAAAAAATGAATCTTTCCTTCCATCATGGATTACCCAGGCAAGAAGGTGACCTCTGCTATTGCAGTGCCCAGCGCTGGTCCCCAGTGCGTCACAGCCGTACACATCTTGGCTCAGCACCGGTGCCTGGCATGCCAGGAGCCGTGGTAGACCTTCCTTCAGCATCTCTCCCAAGCTGGCAGGAGTTGTTTTTTTTCTTGGGTTTCCCTTCACAAAAGAGAAAGCAAGCAGAGTTTCTCTCTGCTCCCTTGGGAAGGATGGGGGAAAGATGGGAGAGGAGTTTTGTAGCACTCTCTCCCTTTTCTGCCCACCTCCCCTTAAAACCTCCTCCTGTTTCTAAGCCCCTTTGGGGGTCCTGCATGAGGGAAGCAAGGAGGAGAGAGGAGTCTGGGATGGCTGTAGCAGCAGGGTGAGGACAGAAATGCTGTGGGCGCATCATCAGGGAGGCAAAGACGTGGGCTGTCGAAATGTGCTAAAGGCAGCCAGGATGGCTATAAATAAATGGTTTTCTCCAAGGGAAGCCGAGCGGATGCGAGGGAAGAGAGGAGCAGTGGGTGCTTGGCTGTGAGGAGCTCTGGGGAGATGCTCCTGCAGGAAAGCTGCAATCCCGCATGGATCCTCCCAGAGCAGCTGCCCAGTGGTTTCCCTCAGCAAAAGCTGCAGCAGCTGCTCCATGCTCAGACAGAGTGGGAGCTGAGAAAGGGTGACCAGAGAGTGTGGGGGGAAAAAAGTCTTGTCTTCTTCCTTCTGAAGATTTAGGACATGGGCTGTAGACTGTCAGCTCCTGTCGGACCCATGCCAGCAAAAATGGTGTAGGAGATGGTGCCACGTCCTAGCTGGCAGCCAAGACCAGGGGGAAGGGCTGCGGTGCTGCTCTGCTGTCTGTAAGGGCAGGGGCTCCCTGGAAACAGCATTAACATCTCAATCAGGGCTGGTGACTTTCTGAGCCAGGGACATGTGAAATGTTGTAGGAGCTCGGGAATTGTCACGCTCCTGTGAGACTCCCTTCCTGCAGCCGGAGCCTGCAAAGAAATAGCAAGGCTCTACAACTACCTCTGTCTGGGAGTTGACAGAGGGACCAGGGGTATTTAAAGATCTGGGTGACGATGGAGTTCTGAGCTGTTGCAGAGAGCACTGCAGCTGGGTGTCCTGCCTGGGTAGGAGAGGTGATGTTATGGTGAGCTCTGGAGCTAGTTCCTCGCACCACCACTGAATTTGGCTGAACCTAGCCCTAATTGCTTTTAGAAAAGCAGGAAGAGAAAAATAGGGGGCTGCTAAATAACTTGAGAAAATGCAAATTACATCCTTCAAGAAGGAGAGGATCACAACCACACGAGAGGAAGCTGTGAGCTGAGTAGTAGCAAAACAGGGTGACAAGTGAAAAAGGAGCTGTCACAGAAAGGAATAACAAAACAGGCCCCGCTCAGATGGGGCTGGCTGCGCGTAGGAGGTGTTGCTTGCGAGACTGTACCAGTGACCATTCCTCTTGGGGCTGCACTGGGAAACCCCCCAGACAGAGAAAGGAGAGATGGAGAAAAAAATGTGTGCTCGGCTGGATAAAGGAGTGGTCCCATGCCCCCACAGTGGGTGGTCGTGCTGGTGCCAGGTGGGCAGTGTGGGTGTCAGGTGGGGATGCTCTCTGAGGAATGCATGTGCCACAGCTCTGCTCCCCTCCCAGTGTGGGGGACTTGCCTGAGCCTTGGTTTAAATTTAATGGGGGATTTTCAGTGCCTGCCAGCCTGGCTCCCTGAAAATGCTGCTGTGGTGGTGGGCTGGCTCTCCTGTGCCAGACACCCACCCAGTCATCCCACGGTCACTCCTGTGGGGCTCTGGCTGAGGTTCACCACCTCCAGTGAGGTTTTGTGCTGGTTCTGCAGCCAGTGAGCTCGGCTAGTGCCCAGGAGCCTGCAGCCACTGTGTGGGAAGGGGTCTGTGGGCACAGCATTGTGTTTTCATCTTCCCATGCTGGAGCAGGGTCGCTTTGGTTCCCTGGGCACGTGCCCCTTTGCTCTTTGCACAGATGTGTGCGTGCTGATGTTCTTGTGCAGAGGTCTGTGGTCCAAGAGCAAAGTGCCAAGGTCAGAGCAGAGAGCAGCTCCCCTGGAGCAAATCTCCCTGCTTCCCGTTCCCCAACATCCCACATTTTGTCCCAGCTTCCCCTCCAGCAGCATCCCCCTCCCCTTGTCGGGTGAGGGCCAAGTGTCCCTGCTGTCACCATGCCCACATTTCGGACTCCGGGTGCCGTACCCCCTCACGCTCCCCAACAAAGCCCCTTCTGTCAGGGACAGAGTAGGGCTGGGGGGGGCAGGCTGGGATGTGTCCCCCCGAATACCAATGAGTAGGGGGAGTGTGTTTACCCCTGTAGCTGGGGTAGAGAGGGAGCCGCGGGGTCTGTATGCTGCAAGACCCCCCCACCAGCCAGGGGGAGGGGGAAAGGGAGGCCTCTCCGCAGTCCCCGGGAACAAAGAGTCAGTGTGGCTCGTGACAGCTCTAAGGAAACGCAGGAAAACAAATGTGCCACTAATAGGTGGGGAGGTTACCTAGGGAAAGATGCTGCCAGGCAGGCAGGGGGCCAGCCCCCTCCCCGGCGGGCTGCCAGGTGGCGAGAGGCTGTGACTGGCACCCCCAGTCTTGGTGGGGCTTGGGGGGCTGCAGCAGGGCCAAGCTGAGGCAGGTTGGCATGTCCCTGCACTGCTGGCCCATGGGGACAGCACCCTTATGGGTGTCTCTGGGGGTTTTGTGCTGGGTGTCCCTGCTGGGAAGTAGCACCCTTGTGCAGGGAGCTGCTCACTGCCTGCTGGTTCTTCCCCTTCTTCCCTCATTGTTCACATGCCACAGACCTCAGGTTTTTTTCAGGGGGGACACAATAAGACTCCCTGGGGGATCCTGAATGCAGACAAGCCTCAAAGGCTCACAAATTAAACACTTGTTTAAGATCTCTTTATATTTTAGCACTTCCACAAGCTTTTCGGGACCTGACTTGCAGTCTCTGGAGGCAAAGGAGTGCTGGGGTGAAGGTTGCTACTGTGTCCCAACCTGCAGATGAGCAGCCTCCCCCTTTGCTTCCCACCATCCTGGGCCCCCTCCCACCAGAGTGATGCTGCAGCCCCTGCACAGGGACGCCCCGGCTCTTCTGCGCCATTATCCTGCCAGTGAGCCAGGGCTGCCAGGAGTGGGCATTGCCAGACAGCTGCCTGGAGATAATCTGCCCCACTCCCTCCATGCACCCTGTTGTGCTCCTGACCCATGGCCAGTTCCAGCTTTCTGGCTGTTGAGACGCTTCCAGGGTTTCCCTGGCAATGCACAGGGTCAAGCTCTGCTCCTGGGGCTCCCTCCTCAAGCCATTGGCTCCTCTGGACTCATCCTTGGTCTTGCTTTGGCCGCGGGCTTGGATTTGGCTTTCATAATGTTATTAAAGCAAAGGGGTCTGTGGTGAGGTGCAGCTTTCATCCCCCTGCCCCTTTCAGCAAAGCCCCCCCCTCCACATGGCATCATGCAGAGCATCCCTGCCCAGCTCCCCAGCAATGCACTGGCAAATGGGAATTTGCAACCCATGGGAAAAAGCGATGAAAAATCAAGTCTTCTTACTGCTGGGCAGCAGTGCTAATTACACAGCTATTAAAACACAGGGGAATTATTTATTCCCTCCCTGGCTCACAGCTCATGGCATGCATTGTCCCACATTCAGTCTTTTGCCACCTTTGGTTCCCTGAAAGAGTTAAAAGAGCACTCGGAGGAGCTGATCCCTTTGTCCCTACATTTTGAGTACAGAATAAAGGCATTTCTTTCCTCCTGTTTTCACAGCTCAAATAGTAGAAGAGTTCAAAGTAATATTAAAGAACCAGGAACAGAATTAGCCTTTGGTAATCTGACTCCCAGAATTTGTAAGAAAAAAGTCTTATGCAGTGATTTGAGGCTAAGTTATAACTTGGTACCCCTGCACTTGTATCCACAGACATGTGGACTTGCAGAGCCATGTAAGTAACCTGTGTTTGCTGGTTGATTCTCCCATGGGTGAGTGCTGGACCTCCTCATCTCTCTTGCTGGGACTGCCATGAAAACAAGCCGTCAGCAGTTTCCAGAGTGGTGCCTGTGCCATGTCCCTTCTCTGCTGCTCCCAAGGGACCTGTGATGATTGTGGCATGGATAGTGGGTCATGCAGCATGCAGCCTCAACACCAGCAGCTCGGCTTGGTGAGCTCCCACTTCTTGCCCAAGCAGGCTGCCTGGGATTCTGTATCCGCTGCTGTAGGTAGGTAATTTTCCCCATGCCAAAGTGCTGTAAAGGCCAAACAGGTGAGTGTAAGTTGGGAAGATGCCCCTTCTCACATCCAGGGGGTTTTCGTGTTGCAGCAGGGCTCGTAGGCATTGCCAAGGGAAAGCTGTCCCCTGCCTGCAGGTATGGGCTGAGGGCATCCTGGTTTGGCGAGCACATTTCCCAGTGTGTGCCGATCGACACCTGTGCATGAAGAAACCCTGCTGGCAGTGTGTTGGGGGTGGGTTTGGGGAGGTGGGAATTCATTTTCCAGATTCTCATTTGTGTTAAATTAATTATCATCTCAGGCTTATCCTCACCTAACCAGCAAGATGCTGGTTGGGACCCCCACTGCCCTGCCAGAGCTAAGCAGCGTATGGATTAGGGGGTCTTACCGGCTGCCTCCCCTGGCCCCTCCATGGTTGTTGCACCTCCCTTTGCCCCCAGAGGCTTTCATCTCCATTTGTGTCTGTATTTCTCTTCAGGATAGGAAAAGCTGGTTTAATTTTTACTGCTCCCAAGGGAGCTGTTGGTAACTGAAGACATCCCTCTGTCTTGTTCTCTGTAAACTGGGAGGCAGGAAATGGCAGGGATGGTTTAAAATGGTTTCCTCACCCCTTCTTCTGCCTGCCCCTCTGATGGGGGATGGCATTTAGGGCAGAGCTTCTTGGAGAGAAATAAAATTGCTCAGACTTTTTCCAGGCCCTGGGGCTGGAGGAGAGATGTTTCTCTGGGAGATGCAGGTGGGAAGAGCTTGACCGTTCTCTTGAGTGTTTTGGCACTGGTAATTTTGGGATCCTAGGGAGGAGGAGTGAGGGGTGTTAGCCATATTGCACTGACAGAGTATTAAATGTGGCAAGCACAGGAAAAGCTCCCAAAAAGTGTCTCTCATCTCAGAGCTAGGAAGTTCTCCAGCCCCAAACCCTTCTCTTGGTGGAACTGGGAAGGGGACCTGCAAGTCTTGGCCCTGTGTCCCTTCTGCACTGTTTTCCCATCCCTAGTATGGCTTTCAAAGGGGCTTTTGTCTGACTAGGAGCCCCACAGGTGGATGTGTGCTTCATATCCCCTACTTTACCCCTGGACTGGGATGCTTTTTCTCAGGGCACCATTGGCCGGTTGCTACGCAACACAGGCTTGTGGGTTGCCTCGGCAACAGGGGCCTGGGGATGTGGGTTGACCCTATCATGAGACCCTTTTAGAATGTTTGCCTGGAGTTTGGTGATCCTGCTTGCTGTGGACTGGTGTGATTTGCCAGTATGTGCTGGTCCAACGCAAGAATGATGGAAATGCAAAATGTGTGGGTTGGGCTATAGGGACTTGACATCAAGGTTTTAACCCCAGGGATACTCCATTGCAGCTCCTCTCCATTGCACAGCCAGGCTATTACTGCCCGGCAATTAACACCAGTGCTATTAATTACTAATCATAGGGATGAAAGTGGGGTGTGTAGTAGGAATGGGGATCTGCACTTGTGGGGTAAACAGGAGCAAGCAAGTGAGGAGCAAGCAAGGAGGCTGGCTGCATTCCCAGGACTCAGTGGTGTTTCCAGCTCTTGCTGTCTGACCGGAGGCATTTCCACCTCCTGGTGTTGTCATCCCGCTCCAGCTTGCTTGTTCTCCTCCCCACGGGCGCAGCATGTTGCTCATTCCTGCATCCTACGATTTCACAGCATCCCCGCAGCCGGGTGTTAATGAGATTAGACCCAAGCTTTAAGATGTCTCTCTCTATCCTTTGCCATCCAATTACACAGCCCGCATGGTATCTGATTGCCTGCGAGAGGGGAGGACTGGGGCTGGCTGGGATGGGAGGATGCAGCTGGTCTTTCTGGGTATCAGCCCCGCCGTGCGGAGTGGTTTTCTTTCTTTTCTTTTCACTCTTTCTTTTTTTTTTTGTTATTCCCCCGTTGGCTTTGAGCTGCTTCGTTTGGCTTTTTCATCGCTTCTCAACGTGGTGGCTGGGCAGAATTTGTTTAAATTAACTGCTTGAATGGCAGCGTTTGTGTGTGTTGGTGGGGGGGAGCTCAGACAGCACCAGAATGGATGAGGGGGATTAAAGGTGCCTAATGGGTTCCAGATGGGCATCCTGGACTGGGAAACACCCCCGCAACCCCAATCCCAGCTGGGGGCCGCTGGTAAGGAGCTTGGGGCTAGGAGCTGGGATGCTACATTGGGTGGCTGCCTGTTTCTCCCATGGCAAGACAGCTGCTCCAAGCATGTGCCTGTGGGACTGGGGTTGCCCTGAAGCTCCTGGGGTATTGCGGCTGCCTCTGTGCTGCCCAGCCGTGCCTGGGGTGAGCAGGCAGATGCACTGCAGGAAGCACCTTCCCTGACTGGCCCTAAGCACAGGGTGCAGCAGGCTCCACTCTCCCTGCTGCAGGCTGTGGGGACGTGAGGCTTGGGGATAACTGCTGTGTGAGTCCAGCTTTCAGAGGTGCCTCACCTCCATCTTAAGCTGACATTGCAAATGCAGCCTGCTGCGGCAGCACCACTGGAGCAGCAGTTTCTGCTCTGCAGCCTTGGTTGTAATGTGAGGAATGATAATATTTAGTCTTTGATGCACTCCCCCTGGCCTCTAGGGTAGCTCGGGGCACTCACTCAGTCCAACTTCCCCACCAATGCAGACATCAGCGTGGTTTTTTCATATTTACAGATGGAAAGCTGAGTCCTGGAGACAGGAACTAAATTGCCTGCATGGCCCTGCCATTTGCATTTCCCAGATCTGTAGGGGTTAGAGACATGGTGACAGCCCTGCCTGTCTCTCCAAGGGCTGTGCCTCTCACTGATGGCCAGAATTCTCTTCCAGACCTGCTACATGGTGCCAGAGCTGTGTGTTCACAGCCTGTCTGGTGGCAGGGCCAGATTGGAAGCACATCAATCCCAAATGAGATGAAAAGTATGGGAGCAAAGGGCTGCTGGGGAGCAGTGGCACTGGTGGGGACCGCAAGGTCATTGCTTTTGAGTTTTATTAATGGCTGAGAGCAGGACCAGGACACAAGCTGTGAGCCAGCTGTCTGCTGGGAATATCATCTGTGCTGCAGGACAGCACATAATTTTGTGGGAGATTTCAGATTTTTAGGGGAGCAGGTTACAGAAGAGCCCATCAAGTTTAATAGAAGTGAGCATCACATGGGACTTTTTCCTATTGAAAGCTGGCAAAGCCCTGTTCCTGGTGGGCACGACTCTGCTCACCCCAAACCAGATTTTTGTGAAGGCAGTGGTTTGCTCTGGTGTGTCCGGCTGCATCTGAGCAGATGGCTGAACCAGGGGATGAGGCAAGGCACAGGAGGGAAATCCACAGCAACACTCCCTATCCATAAGAATAGTGGCAGAGGAGGGTCCTGTCAGGGTGTCAGGAGAGAGCATGGGGCAGTTGGGAAGCACTGGTCTGCTGACTGGCCTCCATCCTCTGCTGACCCTCAACCGATGCTCTGTCTGCCAATCTTCCCAGCCCATCCTTGGCCCCACATCCCCCTCCACCCTCAGCTCTCGTTTCCTTCCACAAATATTGAGAAAATAAATAGCACAGCTGAAAGGGGACATCCCCGAGTCCCTCCACACACAGCTGCCTCCCCAGGGAGCTACAGAGGTGGTGACCCTGCATTCCTCAGCCTGAGGGTTAACTGGAGAGAAAGCAAATATTGTTTTCTCCTGGGGCTGCCCCAGCCCGTGCTAGTGGCCAGGGCTTCCTCTTGCCTGAGGAAAGAGACTCATAGGGCAGGCAGGTCCCCAGCTCTGACAGAGGTGCTTGCACAAACATGGCTCTTTGCCCAGGTAGCTCAAGTTCCCCATCGTGGCCTTGAGCCTGCTCCTCAGGACAGGACCTTCCTATCCCCCATCCTTCTTTACTCCTTTCATCCTGGTCTTGTCTCTTAGCAACTGCCCCTGCCCAGGACCTGGACTGTGTAGGGAGGGATGTGACAGTTTTTATGCATCAGTCACTTTGTCACCTCCAGAGTGAGGGCGAGGTCGTTAACTCCCACAGCACTGGAGGGGCCGAGGTGCAGTGAGTGACGATCCCTGTGATGCCTCTGCCTGGGTAGCAGCCACTCCTCTGCCTCCAGCTTGACACTGATCCCCACTACAATAACGATACGGGTGGCAATCAGGGAGGAATTAAAGGATAATTAATGCCAATCCACATGGAAAATTGCTCTCGTCAAACAAACCTGATATCATTTTTTTTTGATGAGCTGACAAATTGGGTTGATAAGTAGCGACTGTGCTGACATGATATACCGAGACTTCTGCAAGTCATTTTACTCTTGCCTGGAGGATATTGCAATGAAAACATTAATATTCTGCAAAAATCAGTGTAGCATTTCTGACAGTGTGCTTTCCTGGTAGACCTCCCGGGGGGAATTGCAGCAGTCACACTTCTGGCAGGGTGCAGCCGGGGTCCGATGATGGTGAACTGATGTTCAACATCTCCGCAGAGCTGCGGTGGTTTTGGGATCTTTGGCGGCAATATTGACTTCTGCCAATCACCTCCCAGGTGTCCTGGTCTCTTGTTGCCTCCTCTTTCTGTCTGACACCAGCTGAGGGTCAGCTGGGTGGTGTACGTGATGTAGCCAGGGAAGAAACCACCTGCATGTCACAGAACTCAGTTTGGGAGGAAACATGAGCCAATAGGTGAAAGGAGCAGGACTGGTGCTGCTGGCAGGATGCCGGTCTGGTGGGATGCTCTGCCTGAAACACCTGCACTGGAAAACATCCTCATGCAAGGTCACGCAGCTGGGGAAAAAAAAAATGTAGGTCACAGCTACAAGACGGGAAACAGTGTCTGGGGATGTGGTTACACTGAAAAGGACTTAGCAGCCATTGCAGCAGCCTGCTCTGGGATAAGCGCTGCAGCTGGGGGAGTGATGGATGAGCGGGTAGCTCTGGGTACCAGGGGGTTGCCGTTTTGGGGGGCAGCAGGGAAGCCTCTGCTGAGCATAGTTTCTGCTTCGGGGTCCATAGTTTAGAGAGATGTTGGGAAATTAGAAAGTGCTCAAAGAGGAAGTACAGGATAATTGGAGATCTGGAAAACCTGCCTTCCAGTGAAAAGAATTAAAAAATTCAGCCTATTTAGCGTATGCAAGAGGAGGTTAGGAGGGGAATTTATACCTCTCTCTGCATACCTGCATGGAGAGAAGCCTGGTTGTAGGCACCTCATTAATTTGGGGGGGGGGAAAGAAAAATGAAAAGAAAAAGAGGAAAAGCATAAAATCATTCAGTAGCTGGAGGCTGAAACCAGACGAATTCAGGCTAGAATTAAATTCTGCTTTTTCACAACAGAGAGCAATTAACCGTTGAACACTCAGCTGGGAAGAGGTGAATTGGATGTCCTTTAAAGTTGCAAAGCAGATTGTACTTCTTTTCCCAACGGTGAAAGCTGGAAGTGTCAGGGTTGGAGCAGGAATCCTAGGGAGGGCTCTGGGTCTGGACTGAGTGCTCAGAGGTGTCCCAGTGATAAAGTGTCCCCTTCTGAGTGATGGATGGCACCCCATCTGGTGTCCCTCTCTGTTTACTGGGGACATCAGTCCAGTGCTGCCAACCCAGGCCAGGTCCTTAATTGCTCTCAAAGCCCCCAAGCATCCCTGCCCTGTGAGGCTGGCTGAGCAAAGCTGGCTGTGGAGGCTTTCTCCATCTGGGATGATGTGAAGCAATGTCTGAGCAGGCATATCTCCTGGTAGGTATGGGGCTGCCACAGCCTGAGGGCTTCCAGAAGGGGATCCCAGGCTGCCCTTCCTGCCCTCAGCCAGGCTGGGGGAGATCCACTGGCGCCGGTCTTCCCACGCTCTCCCCAGGGGATGCTCAGCCATGGCCTTCCCGACCCCTGCACTGCAATCCTGTCTGAGCATCTTAGGCTGAGATATATTTTACTAGCACAGTAAAAGGGAAAGACAGCTTTGCTTTCATTTTATGAGCTCCACAGTACTTTGCCTGGTTAGGTGCTGGCTGAGCTTTTGCAAGGGCTCTGGCTTGGAGTTCACAGGGCAAATAGCAGTGGTGGTTGAAGATGTTGTCTCTTCCCTACACTGTTCCCTTGCCTATCACAAATGCTCTTCCTCCCACGCCCCCATCTCCGCAGAGCCAGACAGGACCTCCTCCTCTCCTGTTGCCATCCCTTTGCAGAGAGATGCCAGAAGTGACTGTGACAGCAAGGCCAAAACAGAGCGCTCCTGGGTTATCCGGGCATAGGGTTTTCCTGTCTGTCAGTCCGCCGAAATTGTACCTGGAACAGTGAGAAGGTGAAACTTGGCTGTAGCTGGGGACATGGCTGTGGGGAAGTAGCACCCTGGCTGCACATTTGGGGACAATGCTTACAGAGCAGTGGGATGCTGCAGGGAGTCATCGGTGCCCCCGTGAGTAGGGCACTGTGTGCCCGTGTGCCCTCGCAGCCTGTCGACCCCTGATCCCCCAGTTGTAGGACTGTCTTTACATCCTCTGGGAATCTTTGTGCTCCTGTCCTTGCAGCCTGCCACTGTAGGGCGTGGGTTTTGTGCTTTTGCTTCTCTTGTTTTCCTTTATTTTCCATCCTCTTTCACAAAGACACCTATTCTCCCCTGCCATGCCCCGGGGATTTACACAGAAAGCTCACCCTCAACATGGCAAAAGAAAGGCCCGGGCTGCCCGGGAGAGGAAGCTCACACAAAATGTGGTGTGTGGCTCTTTGTGTCCCCTTTGTAATTCCTCTGCACAATGAACTGCCCCGGCCACCCACCAGCCCCGGGCTACCTCCAGGTGCCTCATCCCTCACGCCCTGCGATGTGGCAGCAGGCAGAGCAGGGGATGCTTCTCGACGGGCAGCCGAGAGCACGGCCTTTGTGCTCAGGAGCGGGGAAATCTGGACAGGATGGGGATCGCCATGTTTCTGCAGCAGCAAAAAGCCCCTTGCATCCCTCCTGGCCCCCAGGCAGAGCGCTGGGGGTCCCTCCAGCAGAGCCTTTCCATCAGCCCCATTCTGACGGCTTTTAACATGCTAATGACTCTCTCAAGGGCAGGAGCAGCTCTGTGTAAAACCCATGTTCAGCCCTCGGTCATGGACATTTGCTCGGAGACACAGTGTTAAATATTTATCCTCCCGTCTCCCCCCCCAGCTCCGCAGGCGTTAACAATAGCGATCGCAACCGGCCCCTTCCCCCTCGCCGGGAACATGTGGCTCCCGGACCATGACAGCGAACGTTATCGTTTGTACCTGTGAATTATTGATAAGGTATAAGATAGTTCTTGCGGTGAAAAAATAATGAGGAGAAGAGAGGCTGTTTGCAGCCTGACAGGGCGGGCTCTGCTGCAAACCCTCTTCTCCAGGGGCAAAATGGGCGGTGGGATCCTATTTCTGCTGGGCCCATCCACCAGCTGACCATGCTGGTCCTCAGCAGCATGCGGCCAGCACCCGACTGCCGTTGTGCCTGGTGACTCCTCGGCGTGGGTCTGGCTGGCGCCTGTCCCCTCCTGGCTGTCCTACACCCTTCCCGGGGGAGGTGGGCAGCTGCCCTCCCTCCCCAGCCCCACACTGCCTGAGCCACCCGCGAGCCGGGGGATGCTCGCTCAGGCAGCTGCCCGTGGGTCGCGGGGGTGAGTGGGGATGTCCCAGCTCGGCAGGTCGGCTGCCCACCCCGTGGTGCCTTGGCGGGGAAGGGGCAGGTATTGCCCAGCCCTCCAGACGCTGTGGCTCCAGAGAGCAGATGGGAGAGCCTTTCGGCTGGCAGGGTTGGGAGACTCGGGAGTTCTCCAGGGGCTGAAGGAGGGAGAGTGGTCCTCGGCCCGTGGCTTTATGGACACCGATGCATGCTGTCCCTATGCCCTAATCTGTCCCTGGAAAAAGGGGGATGATGCTGCTGAGTCCCTGGGAAGCAGCTGGCAGTCCTGGAAGAGGGTCAGTTCCCTGGATTAGAGCTGTCCTTTGGCTGGAAGCTGAATGCAGCATATCCATCCCCTGAGCCATGTCCTAGAGAGCCCCCGTGTCTACCAGCTCTGGTGGGTCTGCGCTCTGGCTGTGCTTTACGAGCCTCTGAAATGCCATGTGAGAGGGTGCAGATGGCTCAGGGGGATCTTGTAGTCAGTGGTGTGGGCAGTCTGATTAAAATCAGGGTGCCTCTTTAAGCTGGTTCAAAGCCTGGCTTTGATGTACTTAGACACTCAACCCTGCTGTGTTTTGCAGGGAGAGCATTAGAAGGAGAGTCCAGGCATAGCGTGCAGATTTGGGCCAACCTGGGCCTAAACATCTGCATCCCTGGGATTGGTGGTGGGGCACCAGGGTCTTCCTTCCTTCCTCCACAGAGTGCTCCTTGGGTTGTGTACATAAAGTAGTGTTGCTAGCAGAGGAGCATTGCACTGGTCTTTCCACCAGACCTAAAAGATGGGCTGGACTCTGGGAGGGGCCATGTCCTCCCCTCTGCTGCTCCCCAGGGTGCTGCTTTTCCAGGTGTGCTGGCACAACGGTGGGTGAAAAATGGCAAAGGCTTGAGAGTTAAGGAGCAATTAGGAGAGCATGTGCATGTGCAGCGTGTCTGCATGCCGGAGGGTGTGTGGACATGCTGCAGTGGGTGATGGGTTGCACTATGTGTGCCACAGCGTATGGGCACAAGGGGAGACACTCCCAGGCAGTGTGGCAGTGTGCCGAGCCCCAGGCCTGAGGGTGTTCCAGCGTTACCCTGAGTACAAGCTGCAACATGGGAGCGGAGCAAGGAAGGAGTTGAATACAGCTCCTCTGCTGCAGCAGAGCATCCCCGAGCGGGCGATTGATCCCGGCATTAAAGGCTCTGAGAGCATGAGCCCTTGTCTCCCCACTCACCCTCCCGCTCCCTGACTTGCCTCCAGTTGTGCAGCAGATACAGGCCAGTCCACTCAGATAGCAACTTTGAAGTGTGAATTTCAAACACTGCCTCTGTCCTCATCCAGTCTCTCATGTCTTCTGGAAGGCACAGAGAGCAGCAGAAGCACCAGGCACATGAAACAGCCCTGTTCAAAGCCTGGCACTGCGGCTCCCACTTGCAAGCCCAGTTAAGTTTGCAGGCAATTACCTGGTGGTGTTCTCTGCCTTTGCTCCCGGCCTTTCCCCTTGCAAACTGCCTGCTCTTTTCTTTGCTGTTAGGGGAAGAGCTTGGCACCAGGGCAGACACAAGCTGCGCTGGGCTGGGCTCCTGCCTTCAGGTTATGGTGGGGGATGCTGCAGCCCTCCTGTGCCCCATCCCATGGTCCCCATGGCTCCATCTCAGTGCTGAATTGGGCTCACACCGAGCCGGTGCTGAGGACTGAAGCACAGGAACTTTCTGTGCATGGAGCAAAGCAATACGGCGGAACTTTGGCCCCCTACTCATGAGGACAAGTCCAAACCCAAGCCCTTTTTTTTTCCATCTCCATTCTGGCTAGAGGGGTGCAATGAGTATGGCTCATCCCATGCTGGATCCCTGCATGCTGTGGGATGCTCACATGCTCAGCCAGAGCTGGGCTGTGTGTGCCCGGGGAGGATCCAGCCCGTTCCCCATGCGAGGCAGAGGTGAGATGGCACATGTGAACTCGACTTCACAAGACATCAAATGCACTGTGGTTGGATGGAAATTGGCTCTCAGAGCTCCTTTCTTCTAGTACTGAGCAGCTCCCCACTCCTGCTCCCCCCTCGGCAGGTGGATGGGCTGATAATATGAGGAAGCACCTGCTCCTCTCCAAGCGGTGGTTCCTGGGATCTCATCTCCAGGCTCGCCGACACTTGCATTACTGTTTGCTTAACTAAGCGGGAGCCCTCTTACATCCCAACTGCCTTTGCTGGGAGGCTCACACGGCTCATGGGGGTGGTGGGACACATAGAGGCGTTTTTGGGCTGTCTCCTTTGTGCTCTGGCAATCTCCAACCCTGAGAGAAACCCTCTTTGCCAGAAAAATGGGCCCTTTTCCCAATTTACTTGAAAAGATGTCCCGGATTTCTGCCCAGTCAGGTCCCTGCATCATTCCTGAGCAGGATTTCAGTGTGGGAGCTGGCTAATTCACAGTATTTTACATATGTAATATGTTGTCAGAAATGCTTTTAAATCCCTGTAATATTTAATTAGGAAGCAGCTTCTGGCATATTAGGAAGGAGTGGGGCTGTCTAATTAGTTATTGACGATTTCATAACCATGAAGGTAATTAAGTAAAAGCTGGAGGCAAGCTCCCATGCATCCACCACATTTTGGGGCTGCTCTGGGATGCAGCAGGGTTGGTGCCAGTTGTCTGGACTTGGAGCAGTGTGTACCCATCCAGGGCTGCTGCTGGGCTTTCCCCGTCCATGGGGTGAGGGACAGCTGTTCCCCATGGCAGGGACTGTGCCCAGCCTGCAATCCCAGCTGCAGCAGGATATCTCCCACCTCAGGTCTCCAGCCTCCTTCTGCAGGGCTCTGACATCTTCTGGGGCCTGTGACATGCTTGTCTACCAAACCTGGTATTTTTAATCTCAAAACTGATCTGGAATCTGACAAAATATGAATCATCCAAGAGATGTAAGAGCTTGCAGAGTCCTGGGCAGACTGGAGTGTATTTTTAGCCCGCACGTGTTGGAATTTGACTGTTTCTTAGGGAAAAAAGAGGGTTTCAGATCTGAGTGCCTAGCTCTGGCCATGATGGGAGTCCCACTACCGTCTCTGCATTGCATTACTCACCTTCCCACAGCAGTATAGGAAGGAGGATGAGGGTCAGGCTGTGCTGCACAGCCCCTGCTCACCTCTCCCATCTCAGAGGATCATGCTGGAGGTCCAAGCCCTACTTGTTCCCTTGAGCCCCTTTACCCACCCCTGGTAGCTCATGGTAGACCATGCAACCAGGGTTGGCAGCTCACTCTTCTGCTGTCCCCAGCCAGCAGCTGTAGCTCCAGCAGCACCTGGAGCCAATCACCGTTGGGTGAGGAGGAGCATGGGTATCTCTGGGGGCACCAGCACCCAAAGTTGCATCTGTAATCCAGCCATGGTGCCAGTGATAGATGACACATATCACTCCCCAGGCTGCCCTGAGATGGTTCCTGCTGCATCCATTGGCAGGATCCCAGTCTGTAATGCCCTCACTGTAAGATGGGGTTCCTGGCCACCCACCTCCAAGGGGGCCAATATCTGCCCAGCTGCACTGGTCTGGGTCTTTCCCTGTCTGTGGGGTTTGCAGCCAGGACCCCACTGTTCGGGAGATTTCATCCCCTCTTTTATCTTGGCGGTTGGAAGCTGGGGAGCCGATAATGATGAAGGAGTGTAAATATCAACAGGAAAACAGCTTCAATCAGAACTGTTAAAAATAAACCTGCCAGGCCTGCTCTGGCAGGGGTAATCAGCCTCGGCAGCTCTTCTCCCCAGGTCCTAGAGCATGAGCTGCCGCCGTGCCGAGCAGCGCCAGGCCACCTGCACAGCCATGCTGGAGGCTGGCTGCAACCTTGGCAGCTCCAGCCCCAGCCAGCAGCTCCCTTGGAGCTGTGAGGAGTGACCCCCTGAGCCAAGCAGGGCGAAGGGTCCCACCCTCTCTTCCCAGACTTTCCTGGCTCTTCCCTCAGTGGGAATCCTCACTGCAATCCTGGCTGCTCTTGAGCTCAGTCAGGCTGTGGCAGGAGCTGTGGACATGCAGGTAACACAGCCCCTGGCTGTTCACGCACATCCACAGGGCAGAGTCAGCCATGGGCTCTTGGAGTCACAGAGCCAGTGTCCCCACCATGAGTCAGATGCACTTGGAGCAGAGACAAGAAGTGCGTTATTAACCCCAAAGATAATTAACCTCAGGGCAGTTTGCAAAGGGATGTGGGGCTGCAAGGGGTGTGGGGCTGCTCCATCACCTGAGCTTTAATATGGAGGCTGAAGGTCCGTGTGAGACCCCCAGGTGCCTGCAGCTCAGGGCTAGGGCTCCCCAGTCTGTGCCTTGTGGTTAGCTGCTGCTATCAGGCTTGATACTCCTCCAAGGTTCCATGCATGCGTGGATTGGGAAAAGGCAGGAGGAGCACCCAGATGTGCCTCCAGCAACTCATTTCTGCCTCCCCAAAACAAGGAGGGGCTGTTGATCCCCAGCACAGGTGAGGTCTGTGGGCGGCTGTGTTTTATGACCGAGATGGGGGCTGCAGCTGTACTAACCGCCGGCAGGCAGAGGCTTCCCCGCACCCACAGTGTGGTTTTGTGCCAGAGGCTCTTCAAAGAGCTGCTTCATGGAGGGAAGCCTTGTGGGTTGGGGTGCAGCTCTCTGTGGCATGGCCATGACTGGCTGCTACTCTCCCAAACCCTCTTGGGAGCAACATTACTGGGGCAAGGGCAGCCCCAGCCTAGGCCCAGCCTTGTAGCTGGGCTTTGCTGCTGTTCTAGTAGTTCTTATCCCGGTTTTGATGTGTCTCACACAGGATGGAGTCTCTTTATCTGCCTGTTGGGTTTTCCCTGCCATGTGCCCCTGTGTTTGGTTCACGTGCTCCGGCACTCTCGCAGCCTTTGTTCCCTTCTGCCTTCCCACCCTCCTTTCCCATTGGACCCTTTTTCTATCAGAGCTGTTTCCTCCCAGCCCTGTGTAAAATCACATCTCTTTTACCAGCTGTTAGGCAGGATTTGAAATGTCCCACTGGCTCCACCCTGGCTGCCAACAGAGCCTGATGCTTTTCATCTTGAAATGCATCTCCCACCTTGCATCCCACTGCCAGCTTTGTGGTCACTCCCAAGTGCTCTCAGGAAGCCAGGCAATGAAATACAGCTGCTGCTGGGGCAACAGTTTTACCCATCTTAGTGCTAGGGCTGAGCATGAGGAGTATGAAGGACCCTTAGTTATGCCAGGGCATCTAATCAAGTAACTCCAGTCTTGTAAGGTTCAGCATTGGTTTTAGAGCATCCTCCATCCCATAGGGAGTTTGCTTTAGCCATTCTGAAAGCTGGGACCAGTTGCTGTCCCGGGACCTGCAAAACTGAGAAGCAGCATCGCAGATCTACAGCATCACTTCTTGGCTCACCAGTATCTGGGACAGATCTGGGACAGCCGGGATGCAATTCTCAGCTTGGCTCAGCCTTGGCTCAGCCTCATTCACACCTCGGAGGAATCCAGGAGGGCTGGCAGGGCTGGCTTCACACTTATTAGCAATTAAAAGCCTCAGAGCCTAGGAGTCAATTAGTTCTGAGCTCCACAGTGCCGCAAACCCAGAGGATGAGCTTGCTAACAAGAGCTGCAGCCAGCTCCCCACAGGGCTCAGGGCTGGCTCTCCAGAAGAGCTGTTTGCTTTTTCATTTACACCTTGGATGAGTGTTGCAGCATCAAGTTCGGGGTGTCTTCTCGGGCGGGAGCTTCCAGGCAGGGAGCACACACTGCATGCTGGAGGATGAAAGGCTTCCTGGTGCGCAGGGCTGGAGCCTGGCACTTCTCACGGCAAGGCACAGTCGTGCATGGGGTCATGATGGGGTGAGGGAGGACCAAATCTTGTCCTAACTGTCCTGGAGCTGCACAGGAGGGTCTTGCTTTGGCATGCTGTTGTCTGCTGGAGGTAGAGCCACATAGGGTCCAGCAAATCCCTGCCACCACCCCCTGGCTTGCTCTGCTCCAAGCTCTGGAGCTGCTGTGCTGTGGTACCCTGATTTGCTGGGTGTCCTGGGATGTGCTGGGTCTGTGAGCACTGGGCAGCAGTTTCCCTCTGCAGGGCTGAAGGGCCTGGTGTGCAGCCCTGGGGAAAGGGCTGCCTTTAATTTGCAGTGTGGGGGGAACATGCTGGGCGATGCAAATGTGAAGCAAGTAGGTGCACAGGCTGGAGGGTAGTGTGGGAGCTGGAAAGAAAATGTGCTTTGGTGGAGGGTTCATGCAGGGATTTCCCACTACTAGAGGGCAAGACAGAAGCAAAAACATGAAATGAGGGAGGAGAAAAGTCTTGCTGAACACCAGGGCAAAGGGGACTTGGAGGTGGTGAGAAGCAGGGATGCAGAAAAGCAGGAGGTCATGCAGTGATGGGGCCACCAGTTGTGTGCCTCATCTCTCAGTGGCAGTGGGACACAACGGCTGTGAGCCAGACAGCTGCAGTTCTAACACTCCATGTCCAGCCAGGGGAGGGGACGAGCCCTCACCCAGCAGGTCCCTTTGCAGAAAGTGACAGGCTGGCTACTCTGGCATGTGGGCTGCAGGGCAACCCCCTGCTCACCCTGGGCTCTGCCAGACCACAGGGCACTGGACACAGCGAGTGCTATGGCTCTCTCAAGGCACTTTAGGATGTAGAGTTGATGCAGTGCTTTAGCCTCATGTTGGCTCTCCTTCCTGCTGATAACGAGGTTGCTGGAACAAAGGGACAGTGTGGGGAGAGGGCGGTGACAGGCATGCAGGGTTTGCAGCTTGTTATTTTACTTGTGTTTCCATTAAAGCTTCTGCTTTTAACTTGTTTCAATCTCTGAAGAGGCTCCAGGGTGTGTAGCAGATGCTTTATTCCCCCTCCCTCCCACCCTCCCCTCTTTTCCTTGGCCAGCTCCCGTTGTTCCCATAGCATCCTCCTTCCCGTGGAGGCCGAGTCCTGCGGCTCTGGCATTGCTGCGCGGCCCACGCAGGAGCCGATCCTTGCTGGACCTGGACTAGAGCCACCACTTAGCCCTGTACAGAGAGCTGCTTGGCAAAGCCCGGCTTGTGCAAATGCCTTCCCTGTTCAGATCATCCCACTCGCAGTGGACATTGCATGTTCCGAACTTCCTCTGTGTCCAAACATGGGGCTACTGGTGTTACCCATGGAACGTGCACCCATATGTCTCAGCATCCCCCGTGTGCCCTCTCGGCAATGCAGGCAACTGTGGTGGCACCATTGGGTGATACCAGCTGGGGTCAGTTGCTGGTGCTCTGGTAAAGACAGTGGCCCAAGGTCATGGCACAGGTCAGCAGCATCCTTTTGAAGCCACTGAGATTTATGTGTGCCCTGAAATGTTTTGCTAAGTCAACAACACCATGCTGGGGCTGGGACTCCTCTCACTAACTGTTGCCATGAGCATATGTTGCCTTTTACACATGCTCTGCTCATCTGTCCAAGCAACAAACCTCTCCATCTTTAATGTTTTCGGAAGCATCTGCACCTCCGGGGAGGGAAGGCACCAGGGCCAGAGCCTGGGGTCAGCATGGCACTTTGGAAGGCTTTGGGAAGGTAGGGTGGCACGCATGAAGCATTGCTCCCTGTTCTGCCATTGTTCATCTTTAGTCTTTGCTGTGTGGACACAGTGCACAGGCAGAATTTGTTGATTGGGCTTGTGTCACTGAGGTCTGTGGTCTGAGACACTCCGCGTGCCATGGTGTCTAGCTGTGTGTTGCCTTGCTCCAGCAAAGGATTGTTTTGTCCTTATATATAAGGATATATAAGGGTATAAGGATATATATAAGGCTCTGATCCATCGCTTTTGCTGGTTCTGAGAAAAGAAATATTACTACAAGAAGCCTCAGGTAGGGATGAGGGCAGCTCTCCTAAGGGAAATTATTATTTATTGTCACTTGGACCTCAGTGGATGTGACCTGGTATATCATCCTGGAAGCCAAGAGATGCTGAGGATGCTGATCCCTTTGGGAGGACCACCCCATGGCCTGTAATCACATCACATGCCATGGGTGGTGTGTAAGTAGGTGATGAATGTGGATACAGCCCTTGCAAAGGGAAAGGGACCCCCAGGGCTGGGCAGCCTGTGTGATTCAGAGCATGGGGGCCCTGCAACTCACAGCTGGGGACATGAGCCCCACTTCTCAGCAGAAATGGGGTAGAGGTACACATGGAAATGCACACAGAGGCCAAACTCCCCGTCCCACCCAGGAGCCCTGCTCAGGGCAGGAGAGGCCAGTGGTGGCTTTCAGGCAGCTCTGGTGGCTAGAAGGATGGCTGGATGTCCTCATCTCTAGGACCCCTGTAGGGACACCTCCCTGCCTTTGCACAATGCTTTGCTGTGCCACAGAGATGTCTCTTGTGCTGAATATAGGTTGCTGCCACCATCCTTATCCCCACTGTACTGTCTCAGCTCCATGCACCTTGTCCCCAGTACCCATCAAGGCTGTCTGGGTCAGAAGGCAGTTTCTGTGGCTGCAGGTTGTGGTCTCCCCCAGCTCGCCGTGGGCTGCGGCACCCGGAGCCAGGAGGATAATGAGATCTTAATAGTCCAATTATATCCCATCGATTTACTCAGCATGCAATTGTTGGCGGCTGTAGCTGCCTGATGAACCACTCTGCTCTGGCTGCCAGCGGGGAGGGCTGTGCCGCACCGCCCAGCCTGGCATGTTCCTCACAGCAACCAGCTGTTCCCCCTTGAACCCCTGCAGGAGCGGCATGCCATCCCCCCCTTCCCCTGGCTCACTGTTGCCCCTGTCCAGGAGGGGCAGGGACAAGAGACAGGCAGAGATTGGAGTGGGGACCCTGGTACCCTGCCCTGGTTGGGTGTGCCAGCACTGGGCTGACCCCAGTTGACGTCTCTATACTGCCCTGGGGAGCAGAAGGGTTGTGCATCTCCACCTGCCACTAAAACAGGCTGACAGGAAAAGTGATTCCTGGTGTGTGACAGACCTTGCTGGCAGAGCAGTGGTGAAGCCATCATAAGTGTCTGGCAGCCTGCACTGGGCAGTGTGGTGCTACCAGAGGTGTGCCCAGCTTGTTTCCTGACAGCAGGAGTCAGCTCCTGAGCATTCGCCTGCAGGTGTTCCTTGCCACAGCATGGCATGGCAGGTGCCTCTCTGCACTTTGCTTTGATTAATTTCCCTTTTGAGCTGGTTGTGACTGGGAGTTGCATGGATTAACAACTCCTAATTTGGAGGAGTCACTCTTAGTTATGACTTTAAACCTGCCTTCATGATTGTGTTGGTCATCCCTTGTTCTAGTATTGTGAAAAGCAGCAAATAATGTTCCTTTTTCCCCATACCATCCTGCTTTGGACCCTGTCCCATCCTCTCCCATTTCCTTTTCTGGCCCCTGCAAAGGTGCCTTTTCCAGAGACCCTGCAATCTCTTTCCTGAGTGGCAGGGGCTCACACTGAGCTCCCCATGCTGCACCCTGTTTGCATTAGGCTTTGCCATCCCACTTTGTCCTGTGCAAACACCATCAGCCTCAGGGCTGGGGTCACAGGGGGTAGCAGGCAGTGCACAGGCTATGCATGACCTTGAATATGGTGGAGTGAGATGGGGTGGGGAGGGTGGGAGGTCCATCTCATCCCCCTTGGCCAGGATGGACTGGTGCCGGCAGCTGGGCCAGCGGAGCCCATTAAAAATCAAACAGTGTGATGTAATGCTGTGGGATCACCACAGGAGCCTGAACCTGAGAGGGGGCTGTGGGGTCCCGCTCACACTGGCACTGGGGACTGGGGCAGGTGACACAGTGGACAAAACTCTGCCTTGTTACTCCAGCATCCTGCTAATGCAGTGGCAAGGTGGCTGCCTTGACCCTTCAGCAAGCAGCTCCCCTTGGGGACACCGCTCCTTGAGCACTGGGTCCTTGCAGCACCGGGGACTCGTGTGCCTCACCTTGAGTGGTCTGTGCAGCTGGGACATGTGGGTGAAACTTGCTTCCCCCATACAGGGCTGCAGGTGCCAATACTGTCACAAGCAGTGGATGCAGCAGAAACAGGAAGTTTCCTGAGAAATGAGTGTAAAACCCCTGGGGGATTCTGGGCTACTAATGCAAGTGCTGATCAGTCTATCGATCTTGAGTGATGCAAGAGTCTTTCTGTCCCTTCAGCTCACCCCTTGTCACCTGTCAGGCAGTGGAGGTGGTGGCTGAACAGCGCTCTTGGCAGGACAGCCCTGTGTCTGCTCATTCCTCCGCCCTGGACAGGCTGTGCCCGGACAAAGAGCATGTGTGGGGTGATCTGAGACAACAGGCTGCTTAATAGGTGCTGGTTCCGTGGTCCTTGCCTGTTAGTTCAGGTAGGCCCTTTGGCTTGGGGAAATGCAAGGTGTGCTCTGGCACAGCCTTCTCTAGCACAGCATCGGTGAGGGCTCTGGGGAGCACCTGTCCCAGCCTGAAACGCCGATGCTGCCCAGAACTGGTGGCTTTGGTTGCGAGGGCAGCTGCCTTGTCTGCTCGAGGCATGGTGGGTGGTTGCTGTGGCTGAGCTGGTGCCTGCAGTGGCTGGTCCCAGCACCAGTGGAGTGGAGTGTCTGGGGCAGTGCCCAGCCTGTGAGCAGGGACCTGCCATGCATTTTTGTCGTGGGAGGTGTGCGATGGCAGCGGCTGAAGGGTTAATGCCTGTGATTTGCCCCCGTGAGTAGGGGAGGGTCTGAGAGACCACGGGATGCTAACGAGTTTCCAGTTGGATGCTGGGGAGAAAAGAGACTAAAGAGGAGAGCAGCCCCCCTGTGCTTCACCTGCCTGGAGCCGACAACTGGCCCGGGGCGTGCAGACATTGCCGGGGCGGAAAGTCGCTCCCCTTCCGCAGTGTGGCTCCGCAGTCCTTGCCAGTATGGCTGGGACATGACACGGGATGCAACTTTGGCTTGGACAAGGTGCCCTTGTGGCTTTTGACCCCGGACAGGATGGACCTCTGCACCACCAACAGAGCCAGCCCCGGGGGCCGCTGCCAAGCCGGGATGCCTGGCGAGGGGAGAGCCTTGCCAGAGGGCTGCCAGGCCGCCCCAGCGCTCTTGGCAGGCGGCGGGGGGCTTGGAGGATGCGGGGCCAGCGCCGCTGGGAAGCAATTACCTCCCCGCTGCGTCCGGCCCTAATCCCCTCACACGGCGCGCAAGGAGCCGGCTCGCCAAACAAGGCTCAATCAGGTTAAAGTGTGAAGTCAGGATTAGCCGAAAGAATGAGAGCGTGGTAATAGCCCCGGCCTCCCCGCCCGGCCGCCGCAGCCCCGCTGCGGCCCCCTCCTTCCCGCCCGCCCTCCGGCCCGCCGGGCTCTTGCCGCGGAGATTAAGGCTGCCGGGGTTTGTTTGGCTGAGTGGGCTCCCCACTGGGAAGCCATGTCGAACAGTTTTGCTCGGGCGCCCCGCTAAGCGCCGGGCAGGGCGTCGCGCTGGGGGGTTGGCTCCCGCCGCCCAGCCCCTGCCAGCCCCGAGGAGCCGTGTCGCCGCGCCTGGCTCCTCGCCGAGCCTCCCCGGGAACCGACAGTGGGATGGGGCTGTGGCTGCCAGGCGAGGCAGCACCGGGGCAAATCCTGATCTACCACAGATACTGCGCCGAAAGCCATCATGCACACAATAGGACCAGGCAGTGGGGTGTAAGAAAGCCCCCAAAATCCCAAGCCCTGACCACCACCATCCCTCGCACTGCCCAGCCAGGGAGGACTTGCATGGATATAGTCTGGCCATGAGGCTTTCGGGGGACATAGAAGAAAAGTGGGCACCCACCTTCTCACCACCACACAGCTGTGGGCTGGAGCTGGCTGCTGCTGTTGTACAGACATCTGCTGGGTCAGAAAATACCTGTGGGAGGTGAGCCTGAGAACAGAGGTATTCTCTATCACCTGCTCACCCCTTTGCACTCCTGGGGCTACCTGGGCCATGCAGAGACAAACTCCAGCTGCATCGTCCCCTGGGACCATGACACGGGGATGGGAGGATGGTGGTGCTGTGAATGGGCTGGCTGTTTGGGCATCCCCTGGATTCAATAACCAGGAACTCTCAAAATTGGAGCTTTAGGACAATACCTGGAAGTGAAACCAGAAAAGACAGCGAGGGCGGCTGTGGCAACTCCCCCTCCTCTGTCTGTGCCTGTCTGTCAGCTGGTCCCCAGCGAGGCTGTCAGACCCGTCAGTGCTCGTGGTCACTGCTGCAAGCTGGCACTCCACATGCGATGGCAACAACACATTTGTATTTGGCGGGGTTGTGAGGCGGCACCGATGCAGCCGCCGCGGGTGCTGAGAGCGGCGCGGTGGAGCGAGGAGAAGCCGTGCCATCTGCTGTTTCTTCCGCGCCAAAGTGTAAAGCAAACATAGCTGGGAGCTACGAAACACCAGGAGGGAAGGGGCCGTGCCTTGTTCCAATGCCGGGGCCCAAGGATCCCACAGGCAAAGCATGTGTTTGTCCCGGTGTCGTCAGCTGTGTAACCGTGCAATCTAATCTAAGCCCGGTGCCGGGGCCTTGCTGAAACCCTCGCATCCAGCGTCTGTCCCTCTTGGCTTCGGTACCCCCAACGGCAGCACTTCATCAGTGACTGTCACAAAAAGCTGTGAAGGGGAGAAGCCTCGCAAAGTCAGTTGCAACCTTCTAGCAGCATTTCCCTCGCGAGCTGTAAATGAGCAGCTTGGAGACAGACGCCTGGGTTTACTCCCTGGGCGCGCTGGGACTCCCATGTGCTGCGAGCGGAGAAACACAAGTTTTTCACTGGGGAACAAAAGAAAATGCAGGCAGGACCTGCCCAGGCAGGCAGCACCAGAGCTGGGAGAGAGGGGTGTAGAGCACTGAAGTGTTGTGCTTATCTCCGTGATGGGTTTTATGTTGGAGGACAGGCAGATGCCAAGAAGGAATGTGATGCACTGAATGCATTGCTAGGAAGAGCGGTGAACTTCACCTGGAGGGTTCATAGAATCATAGGATGGTTTGGGTTGGAAGGGACCTTAAAGATCATCTAGTTCAAACTGTCTGCCATGGGCAGGGATGGCCCCCATTAGATCAGATTGCTCAGTGACCCATCCAGCCTGGCCTTGAACACTTACAGGGATGGGGTATCCACAAGTTCTCTGGGCAACTTGTTCCAGCAGCTTACCACCCTCACAATAAAGAGTTTCTTCCTGACATGTAATTTAGATCTCTCCTCTTTTAGTTTCAAACTGCTCCCCCTTGTCTTATCACTGTCTGCCCCTGTAAAAGATGTTGCTCTCTATCTTTTCCAAAAAGAGTTTTCTAAGGGATTCCTTCTGGGAAAAAGAGGAATTGGTGCAGTGGTGTGTTTTTCTGAAAGGTCAGTGCAATTCCTAGGCTCATCACATCCCCAACAGAGTACAAGAAGAAATCGTATGCATCCAAAGGAGTGCTAAGGTGTCAGGGGCTGCTGTAGGTGTCAGGTCCTTCCCCTTTGGAGAGGGTTAGGGGACCCTGATCCCCTCGGGGAGGAGGAGGAGGTGTCATCCCAGAGCTCTGGGAACAGCTGGCGAAGGCAGTGGAGGCAGCACAGACGGGGCAGCCTGGCAGTGCCGCCACGTGGGTAGCAGTGAAATTGCGCCTGCTGCTCGCAGAGGAAGGTGGCCTTTTCCTTCTCCAGTAGCCTGGACCGTTTCAGGGGTGGCATCTCACTTCCTCTTCCCCAGCAATGATGTTTTGCCAGCCGGGTTTGATTCTCCAGGAGCGACCCAGAGCGATGCGCAAACTGTGCAGGGGGCAGGGTTATCACACTGGGACCGGATGGCATCTCCTTGGTGGCTGGGTGTCCCACCAGATGGCAAACCTGCTGCTAGGCAAACCCACTGTCCTTGTGTTTTGCTTCTCCTCATACATCTGTGCAAGTGATGCTGGTGCTTCCCTCTGGGATCATTTTCTTGTTGTGGCAGTGAAGCTTTCGGCTGAGGGGAAGTCCCAGTTTAGAGACTTCCAGGTATTTTGCAAGTAGCCTGTGTGCCATGCTGAGCCCATTTTTTGGAGGAAATGAGGGCATGGGGAGAAACGTGGATGCTGTGCCTCCATCCTGACCCAGCCCAACTGCCCCAGGGTGTCAGTAGTGAACAGGCTTTGTTATGTTGAAGCAGAGCTGGTGAGCACTGAGTGTGAAATGGTGATATCTATGGACACCCCAGACCACCTCTTGGGACTGGGATGGGGGTGTTTGTCTGGACTGTGTCATGCTGGGGAATACTTAGTCTGTGCAGGTCCTACTCCTCACTCACCCATGGACTTGCATGGATTTGCATAGGGAAAATACTATGTTGTGCCTTAGTTTCCCTGTGCCAGGAAGGAGGTGGGGACGTGACCTCCTGCCTCAGGGGTGGCTGGAGCAGGACTGTGCTGGCATGGGGCTGGGAGCAGGCAATGCGGCTCAAAGGAGCTCCTGACCCTTGTTATGGGAGAGGGAATGGCTGTTTGGGAGCCACGGGGAACAAATATGACAGGCAGGTCCTCCCAGAACTGAGCCAGTCCACCCAGATCCTACTTACAGTGAGATTTTTGGTCTTCATGCTAATTAAAAGCCAGCACAGGCATGGTAGGGAATTTGATCTGCTGCCAGCCCTGCAATACAGAGCCTTTGCAGGCCTGGCGTGCCCTGGCACTGCAGAGCAGGTGATTACACAGTCGTGCAGTGATGAAGTAAGTAATGACCCGATTATTTGTGCCCTCTGAAGTGCAGGTCAGGCTCCATGGGAATGCCTCCTGGAGCCACTAAGTGTAATTACCAGTTAATCAGCAGGGACCTGTAATTATAGCAGTCAGAGAGTATTTATGTATGGAGGGTTTTCCCAGAGCTGTGCCATGCAGCTCTGCTTGTCTGAGCCAGGGACAGCAGTGCCCAGGGAGCCCCATTCACTTTCAGCCACCATGAACAGAGCTGGACCTGCCTCAGGACAGCCAGCAGACCGATCATCAGCCAAGGACTTGAAGCTAAATTAGAGTTTATCAGAGCTCCTGAGGAATCACAGAGTGCTGGGGCATGCCCCTGTCTGTGGATGCCCTGCTCCCATGGGCCATCATGCTTTGCATGCACTGCTCATTTTATTTCCTGCCTCTTTCTTCTGCAGGGACCTGAGTGAGAACTTCATCCAGGCCATCCCCAGGAAAGCGTTCCGTGGAGCCACCGACCTCAAGAACCTGTAAGTCACGGCAGTGTTGGGCATGAGGGAGTTTGGGGTCAGGTCTGGTGGCAGGAGGCATTGGAAGCCTCTCTGCCTGGGCTGTCCCATCAATTCTCTCTCTGATTTTCTCCTTCAGGCAACTGGACAAGAATCAGATCAGCTGCATCGAGGATGGAGCTTTCCGTGCCCTGCGGGGGCTGGAGGTCCTGTAAGTGGCCAGGGGCCGGCTGGAGCCTCCAGCCTGCAAGCCCCATGTGGGGTGAGGGTGTCCCTGGATGTCCCCACTTGCTGAGGTGCTGCAGGGACATCCTCAGCATGGCATTTCTGCCTGGCCTCAAGGAGGGGCTGAGCAGGGGTCTGGTACCACTGCTGCAGAGCTGTGCTCCAGGGTCTAATCCTGCCCCAGAGGCCACCTGGCTGCAGCGGGCTGTGGAGAGGAGAAGCCTGGAAAGGGCAGCAAGTCCTGCCTAGGCGTTTGGGCTGTCTCCAGCCTGTGCTTTTCAATCCATTCACCCTGTGCCAGGGTGTGGGTGTGTGCTGTTGCTCTCAGGGGTTTGGTGTCACCTGGACCATCTTGCGTTCCTATTTACAGCCTCTCCACCCTGACCTGCCCCACTTTGTCTTCCTGCAGGACCCTGAATAACAACAATATCACTTCTATCCCCGTGTCCAGCTTCAACCACATGCCCAAGCTGCGGACGTTGTGAGTGTAGATGAGTGAGGGGCCAGGGGGGTGGGAGGGACCTCCTGGTCTTGAGTGGGTTGGCCACAGCTCTGCTGCTGCTGTTGGCAGCTCAGCAGTGCTGGGACAGCACTGTGGGGATGGAATGGAGGGGATACCCCTGCAGAGCATCCCCAAGCACTGCCAAGCAAGGTGGCCTTGGCAACTGGTGTAGATGCTCTTGGGCTCCTCCACTTCTCCCTCTTCATCCTTTGGGATGATACAGGCTGAGGCAGCCAGAGAGCAGTGGGGTGGGCAGGAGCTGTCCTGTGGCTGCTGACTGCCCCGTCCACCTGCAGCCGCCTGCACTCCAACCATCTCTTCTGCGACTGCCACCTGGCCTGGCTTTCGCAGTGGCTGCGCCAGCGTCCCACCATCGGGCTCTTCACGCAGTGCTCTGCTCCTGCCCAGCTCCGTGGCCTCAATGTGGCTGAGATCCAGAAGAATGAGTTCAGCTGCTCTGGTGAGGGGGACAGGGAGGTGGTGGGTGCCAGGGCAGGGTCATGGGCCAGGGAGACAAAGCATGTCCTGTCGGTGCAGCCCACCTCCACTCCCTACCACGTGCCCCAGCTCAGAGCCTGGATACATACTGTGGGTTCATCTCAGGTCAGCACAGTCCTTGGTGTGGGGACAATATGGGGACAACACCACCCTATCATTGTGACAGTGCATCAGTCTGAGCCCTTGGAGCTGTGTGCCTTTTGCACGGGGTTGGGGTGCACCAGGACCTCACGCACCTGTTCAAAAGTGCCACAAACTGTCCCAGCACACTGAGCTGTCACCAGGGTCCCTTTCTTTGGGTGCTGCCACAAGCTCACCTGGCCCAGCTCTTTGCAATTCCAATGCTGGCTGCTTCTCTGGCAGGACAAACGGACCCAGCACGTGCCCAACTCTGCAGCTTGTCCTCTGGCTCCTGCCCAGCCATGTGCACTTGCAGCAATGGCATCGTGGACTGTCGGGGCAAGGGGCTGACAGCCATCCCTGCCAACCTGCCCGAGACCATGACAGAGATGTGAGTATGGCCCCACACCATCACCACTGGGCTCTGGGTGGCTCAAGGCAGTGGGGACACAGGAGCAAGCCTTGCAGCTCAGCCCCCCCACAGGGTGGCAGGCCCTCCTTGCCCTTCTCTCACACTGCCCAGATTTAGCCCTGGATTTAGCTGCATTAAAAATGTAAATAGAGAAATAATCTCCTTAGGGGAATCCAATTATAATGCAAAGCCCCCGCTGGGACAGCACACAAAGCACTGGTTATCAGCAGGTCCCCCCAGACCCAAGGCTCCCCCCACCCCTGGCACCCCTCTCTGATGGACAAGGCCCCAACCACAGGATGTAAATTGCCTCTGGGCAGAATGGTCCCACACCTGTGGAGTAACTTGCTGCAACCTTAGGGGTTCTGCAATCCTCCAGCCTTGTGAGTGGGGTGCTGGGGCTTGGCCAGCCCTTTAGCCCTCTGCTCTCCCTCTTCTCTTTGCAGACGTCTGGAACTCAATGGCATCAAGTCCATCCCTCCAGGTGCCTTCTCCCCCTACAAGAAGCTGCGGAGGATGTAAGTGTGCAGCATCTACTAGCTCATCTCAAACCCCAACACCCTTTGCTCTGCTGGTCACTGCCACAAGCCGGCAGCCCCTGAGTCAGATGAGTATGGGGCACCTCCTGTGACATGGGTGCCCCATGTGGCAGCACTGGAGTGGGTCTTGAATACCCTCAGCTCTGTATGTTGGGTGTTATGGGTGGTCCCCTGGGCCCAGAAGGAGGATGGGGACATTGGGCAAGAGAAGAGGGGACCAGGCCACCTTCTCCCTTTGGGTTTCAGAGACCTGAGCAACAACCAGATCTCGGAGATCGCCCCTGACGCCTTCCAGGGGCTGCGCTCGCTGAACTCGCTGTAAGTGCCCACACTGGGTTGGGTGGGGTGTCCTTAAGGGCTGCATCCCCTTAACCATGGCCCACACCATTCCCCTATCTCACACCAGCCTTTCTCTCCCAGGGTGCTGTATGGCAACAAGATCACGGACCTCCCCAAGGGTGTCTTCGGGGGACTTTTTGCCTTGCAGCTGCTGTAAGGCACCAGTGACTGCATGGGATGCTTTTTGGGGACAAAAGGAAGCAGGGCTGAGGTCCCCAACACCCATGGTGCAGTGAAGGGGGTTCCCAGACTCACATCCTTCTCTCCCTGCCAGGCTTCTTAATGCCAACAAGATCAACTGCGTACGGGCTGACGCCTTCCAGGACCTGCAGAACCTCTCACTGCTCTCGCTCTATGACAACAAGATCCAGAGCCTGGCCAAGGGCACCTTCACCTCCCTGCGGGCCATCCAGACCCTGTGAGTGCGTCTGCTAACTCTGATGCCTGGACAGGCGAGCATCTGCAGGGGAAGCATCTTGACAGCTAGCCAGGGCTGGAGCTGGCGGTCACCTACTGTCCCTGGCAGTGTGTCACCCGCTGTCCCTGGCAGTGTGTCACCCGCTGTCCCTGGCACAGGCACCTGGCCCAGAACCCCTTCATCTGTGACTGCAACCTGAAGTGGCTGGCAGATTTCCTCCGTGCCAACCCCGTGGAGACCAGCGGTGCCCGCTGTGCCAGCCCCCGCCGCCTGGCCAACAAGCGCATCGGACAGATCAAGAGCAAGAAGTTTCGCTGCTCGGGTGAGACCTGTCCCCATCCCTGTCACGGGTGCCCTGCGGCACGGCTGTCCTCAGCCCTGCCCCAGCCTGGTGTCTGTGTGCTCAGAGTGCTGATGTGCTTTTCTTTCCCCAGCCAAAGAGCAGTATTTCATCCCAGGTGAGCAGAGAAGCCACAGGCGTGTGTGCATGGATGTGTGCATGGTTCCCACAGGCTGCCTGTGGGGGTGGTTGTGCCAGGGCCCACAGGCCCACCCTGCATTTCCCATCATTTCTGATTGCTGAGTTCCCAGGTGCTGCAGTAAAAGAAGCGCTAGGTACCAGATGCAGCATCTCCCATCATGCTGTTATCTGGATGGTCACAGAGGCATCCCCAGGGTCCAGCTCCATTTCAAGAGGGTGGTGGACAGTGCCGTGTCCCTTGTACCCAGGACAAATATCCCTGCACATAAGCTGCTTTGGGCAGGAAGAAGAGTAATACGTGCACAGGGGCTGTGATGAGGGGAGCTGGAGAAGAGACTGAGACCAGCTGGGGGTGTGGGAGGATCAGAGGAAGAGGGGGCAGGTGCAGCCCCCCATGGCTCTGTCCTTGGGCGCCCACGCTGCCCTATCCATCATGCAGGGACAGAGGATTACCAGCTGAACAGTGAGTGCAACAGTGACGTGATCTGCCCCCCAAAGTGCCGCTGTGAATCAGGTGTGGTCGAGTGCTCCAACCTGAAACTCACCAAGATCCCGGATCGCATCCCGCAGTCCACGGCTGAGCTGTAAGAGTCTCCTCTCTGCCATGCTGCTTTCCCTTCTGCAGCAGGAGCATTGCTGGCTCTGGTATTTTGCTCCGTGTTTGAGCTGTGCCAGGCCCTTCACAGCCATCCCCTGAGCTCTTTTCCTTGCTGCCCACCCCAGACGCCTGAACAACAATGAAATCTCTATCCTGGAGGCTACTGGCATCTTCAAGAAACTCCCACATCTGAAGAAAATGTGAGTATCAGGCAGGCACAGCCCAGTCAGGAATGCCTATGGTCTGGGAAGGCACATGGAGGTCCTGATGCCAGGGCAGGCTGGGCATGAAGTGGAGGGCATGTCCCCACCTGAGGGTCCCTTGAGGGACTGGCAGTCACAGAGTGCTCAGTGGGACCTGTGTGAGGCAGGATTCAAGATGACATTGGGGAAGAGACCCCATCCCATCTTTCCCCTCTTCACAGCAACCTCAGCAACAACAAGGTATTGGAGATTGAGGATGGGGCATTCGAGGGGGCATCCTCTGTGAATGAGCTGCACCTCACTGTCAACCAGCTGGAGTCCGTGCGGAGTGGCATGTTCAGGGGCCTGGATGGGCTGAGGACACTGTGAGTCCCACCTCCCTTCCCCATGATCACAGGGATAGGGACATCCCTACTCCTTGCCTCCCTGCCTTGTCCATGATCTGGGGCTGGTGCTGTCTGCATCACTGCAGAGCCAGCTCAGGAGTGCCTTGCCCATCAGCTGGCTGTATCCAGAGCTGGAGGGGCAGGGGGTTGCTGCTCAGGGACTGGCTCAGGCTCATCCTGCTGCCCAGCAGTGAGGTGGGCAGAGCCTGAGCACTGCTGAGGTTGGTTTTCCCCATGGAGCCTACCCAGGTTGTTAGGTGCTGTGGTTCCCTTTCCTCTGCAGGATGCTGAGGAACAACCGCATCAGCTGCATCCACAACGACAGCTTCACGGGGCTGCGCAACGTCCGCCTGCTCTCCCTGTACGACAACCAGATCAGCACCATTGCTCCGGGCGCCTTTGACACGCTGCAGTCCCTTTCCACACTGTATGTCCCAGGCCCAGGGAGGGGGATGCTTCCAGGCTGTCCTTATCACATCAGAGGGCTGCAGGATGTCCCCTTGCCTGGTGGCTGTTCAGGTGATACCCTTGTGCTCCTTTCTGTGTGCAGGAACCTGCTCGCCAACCCTTTCAACTGCAACTGCCAGCTGGCCTGGCTGGGGGACTGGCTGCGCAAGAGGAAGATCGTGACGGGGAACCCTCGGTGCCAAAACCCTGACTTCCTCCGGCAGATCCCTCTCCAAGACGTGGCTTTCCCTGACTTCAGGTGTGAGGAAGGTAACTCACTGGCCCCACGGTGCTGGGAGTGAGGGGAGACTGGGCTGCTCCTCACAGGATTACACCATGCTCCCTGTCCCAGCACCATCCCTGCTCCCAGGATGTGCCATGTGGCAAGCCATTGGCACTCAGGGGCCCCCTGAGTGCTCTCCCCTAATGATACATGAGTTTCCCGTCCTGGTACCCAGCTCTTGGGGCTGCACTGAAATACCTGCAGGAGGATCTAAAGCCAGGAGAGGAGTTTGCACCCGCTGCACCACATGACTTTTGTATGTAGGCAGGTCTGTACTGACAAGTGCTGTGCCCTGGATGCTGGCAGGAGCAGATGTGTGGGCAAAGCCCACTGGGATTCATCCTGCTCCTTCCCTCCCTCCCTCCCTCCCTTCTCAGTCTTGCACATGCGCTGGAGCTGGGCAGATGGAGCAGACGGGGAGTGTGCGTGGGGAGAAAAACCTTTTTTTATAATTTTTTTTTTTTAAATTTAGAGCAGCTTTTGAGCCCTCTGGAAAATATTTACAAACAAATCATCCTTTCTTCTGCTTTCCCTCCTCCACTGCGTCAAATACTGAAGGGTTGCATCCTGCGCCTTTCCTAGCGGTGCCAGATAGCATACGGTTATCCCAGGGACGCCTCTCCCACAGGATCCCAGAGCCGCGGAAGGGAAGGGGAGCAATGCCGGCTCCTCCGGCTGCTTGGCACAGTATCTGCTCCCTCTAGCCTGTGTCTGGGAGATGGGTGAAGGAGGTTGTTTTAGGAGGTTTTGCAGGGCTGAGCCCCTTCTTCTGCACCCTTCTCTCTGCTGTCCTTGGAACTGCATTTTTGTTTGAAAATGGTGAAAATCAGAGCAGCCTTGAGCTGTCTGGTGGTATCCACACTGGTGGGACAGGCAGTTTCTGGGCACAGGAATGATTCCTGCACTCTCTCAGCTGTGCTGAGCCTGTTGCCTGCAACAAACTGCTTTGGGGGCAAGGAAGCATGGTTGGCATGAGAAGGGAGCCATCCTAGGCAGGCACAGGGCGTTGAATCTGGCCTCACACAATGCCCAAGGACTGGACCACAGTGACTTTGTGGCTTTCTGTGCCCGATGTAGGTAAGGAGGAGACCACCTGCATCCCTCGGCCCCAGTGCCCACAAGAGTGCACCTGCCTTGACACCGTTGTCCGCTGCAGCAACAAGCATCTCAAGGCCCTGCCCAAGGGGATCCCCAAGAACGTCACAGAGCTGTGAGTGGTGGCCAAGTGCCCAAACTGTCCCTGTGACTGCCATCAACTTTGCAGTTCTGAATGGGGGGACTTTGCTTTGGGGTTGCAGGGCAGAGATACTCCTTCCCACACCTCCATCCTGGCCTGGTAGTGGGAGCAGGACCCTCACCCATCCAAGGGACCCTGTTCAGCCTCAACACCAGCAAGGGGCTCAGCAAGAGCCTCTCTGCTGACTCAGGGATACCAAGGGTGATGTGCAAGGGGTGTTGTCACAGCAGCTTGGTCCCTGCTTTTTGTCTTTTGGGAGGGTCAGTGAGGGACAGCCACTCCTTGCAGCTGCATTCCCCACACAGCTGTGCAGCCCAGGGCTCTCTGGTTCTCAGCAGCCTGCCATCAGCGGCAGAGACAGGGACACCCTGGCACTTCCCTGGCCCCTCCCTGCCATCCCTCTCACCACAGCTGCAGAGATATCATCCCTGCACATCCAGGCCCAGCCCCAAGCACACAGGCAATGGGATGTGGTTTGCCTGGGGTCAGGGAGACATCCAAGCAGCCATGCCAGGTCTGGATGCGCAGTCTCCATGATGCCCATCACTCCAAAAGGGGCTCTGTACCCATTTGAGATGGGGGACAGCAGCAAGTCCTGTGTATAGGGGCTGCAGGCACTGATTGTGCACAAACATATGCACACCATCCCCACACACCCCTCCACTGTCTTGCACACCCCTCCTCTCTCTACATCCTCCGCTCTCTCTCTCACATGCCTTGGGAATGGTTATGGCCTCCCACGCTCACATCAGATGTGTAAAAGCGGCACATGGCTGTCTACACTTGCACACGTAGGCTGCTGGGAGACTGTCCCCAGGGAACCTGCATGCAAAGCCCTTGGGTGTGCTAATGCACTCATGTGCTAACTGTCCTGCCAGCCCATGAGTCCCCGCAAGTCCCCCACCTCTAGTGGTGCTGGGAGGGAGGTGATGCTGGAGATGCTTCTTGCAGCCCAAAGTCCATGGTGGTGCACAAGGGGAAGAGGGGGCAGAGGGAGTGATCTCCTGCTTCTCACCCCAAGGTGCTCTTGTTCTCCTTTGCAGCTACCTGGATGGGAACCAGTTCACTCAGGTCCCAGGGCAGCTTTCTACCTTCAAGTACCTGCAGCTTGTGTAAGTAGCAGGAGCCCAGGCAGGCAGGGGCACTGCTGGGACCTGTGGGTGAGAACAGGGGCTCTTGCCATGGTGTGTGATCCTGAGGAGGAGCCTGGCAGCATGCAGGGACCCCTGACATCCCTCTGTGACTCCCCTCTGCTCTGGAACACAGCTGTCTGACAGTGATGCTCAGCTCCTGGGTGCTCACCACCTGTGCTGGTGCCAGGCATGGGGCAGAGGTGGGACAGTGGCATTGCTGCCATCACCCTGTGTGACAGCCCTGCTGCTCCCTTGGAGGCTATGTCGTACTGCTGTTTGCACCCTCTTGCAGCTGAGCAGGTGGGGGAGCAGTGAGAGGGGACAGGGCCCAGCTGGCTCCAATCCCTGGGGTTTGTGTTTTCCAGCGATCTGAGCAACAACAAGATCAGCTCCCTGAGCAACTCCTCCTTCACCAACATGAGCCAGCTCACCACCCTGTAAGTGCAGTCCTTGCAGCATGCCACACGGGGATACAGCCCAGCTGAGCTGCAAGGGGCTATTCTTAGGGAACCCCAAAGACTGGAGGGTGCTGGGGACACCAGGGTCTCACCCTTCTGCCTGGCTGAAGCTGTGGTTTGAGTTGGAGCTCATGCAGGGGCAGCATGTAGCCCAGGGTCTGTTTCTTGCTAGACACACAGCTGATTTGCCTCCTTCTCTCCCACAGGATCCTCAGCTACAACTCCTTGCAGTGCATCCCTCCACAGGCCTTCGAGGGCCTCCGTTCCCTCCGGCTGCTGTAAGTACCTGCCTGTAGCCAAGCTCACAGCCCTGCTTGGCCCTTTCTCTGCTGCTGCCTGTGTCCCTTATGTCCCCTTGGAGCTGGGTGCAGGCAGGCAGGCAGGGTACAGGCTGCAGGAGGAACACAGCAGGGTTTGACGGCCCTTCAGAGCAGACAGTGCATTTGCAACAGTGACAGTGTGGTGGGGTCCAGCTCTGCAACACACACCTGGACCTGTGAGATGGGGGCAGCCCAACTGGTCACAGTTCTTGCTGCCCACCCTGGAGCCATGGGCATTACAGGACCCTCTGTTCTCTGCAGGTCTCTCCATGGCAATGACATCTCCAGCCTCCCCGAGGGCATCTTTGCAGATGTCACCTCTCTGTCTCACCTGTGAGTATCTCCCACTCTGCAGGGCTCAGGGCTGGACCCAGGCTCAGGAGACTTCTGAAAACTAGGCTGAGCCTGGCTTCCGTGGAGGGTGAGCTGCCTCCTCCCCTCTTCTCTGGGCTGGCACTTGCGACATCATTTGTTGGGTAGTGTTGTGACCTGCTTCCCTCCCCATGCTTGGGCTCAGGACCAGGTGTGCAGCTGAGCCTCCCAGTACTGCTGGGATGGCCCTATGGTCTCAGCTGGATGATGTGTGGGGTCCTTCCCCAATCCACTAGGTCTCTGGGGTCCCCCAACATGTGAGTCAAGCCATGCAAAATGGTGACATGGCTGTGGGTTGGCAGGGGCTACTCTGACCCACAGCAGCATGTTGTTAGCCTTCTGCCAGTGCACTTCCCTGCAACAGCTCCCTGCAAATCTGTCATCAAGCGTCCTCCTGCCAGTGGTGGTGTTTCAGCCCCTCTTTAAGGTAGCCTGTGCCTCAGGACCACTGCTCTCTACCCACCACCTGGGGATGGGGTTCAGCTTTGCTCACAGTGTCTTTTTGGTCCCCTCCTTGTCTCTGCTAAGTTGTTCCCACCTGCCTGCCAGTGGCCAGTCTGCTCTTGTCATCCTGGGGGTCTCAGACTATTCCTTCAGTCTGCAAGGAGCATCTTGACTTCCAGTCCTGACCTCCCTGTGTTTTTGGGAGCAGCACTGCTCGCTCTGCTATGATTTCCTTTGCCTGTGCTGCCTTTGCCACTTCCAGCCGGCACTGCCAGTTCCCACAGTCAGAGCTGTGTCACCAGCCAGCGCTGTGGGTGCTGTAGGACTGGGTTCTCCTTCATCACAGATGTTGGTCACACCGGCCCTCCACCACCGCTGACTTTTGCAGTCAAGGAGGATGCAAAGGGGCATCCAGCCCCTCAGCCTCCCACGTCATCTGCTGCTTCCCTGACCTTCTCTGCTGTGGAGCAGAGCAACCCTCCTTTCTCCTCAACCTTTCCCAGAGCAATTCTCTCATCTCCCCTGATGCTGTCTGCATAAGCTCCAGCCACAACCCACTGCTTATCCCCATCAGCCTGCTCCTGTGTCTCTGTCTTGCACGCTTGTGCAGCAGAGCCCAGGTTGGCCCTGCAGCTCCCATGCAGGTCCTATTGTTTCTGCACAGCCCCATGGTGCTTTGCCCAGTTTGCTGCTCCAGGCAGCTTTGTATGTGTGCTGCAGAAGGACTGCTAAGGATTTCTGTGTGGGCAGTGGAGGAAAGCCCCAAGGCAGAGCACGGGGCACCACATGGGCTGTGGGGCTGGCAGTAGGGTGGTCTAACTGAGCAACATTGTGGGGCTGTGTGTCCCCGTCCTCCCACCATGAGCAGCACCTCTGGTGGGTCCAGAAATGGAAGAGCACTGGTTCCCCCATCATGTGGCAGCCCAGCCTAGTGCTGCAGTTGTGCCCAATCCCAAGGTCTCTAAGCCCAGTACCCTCCATGGGGCAGTGGGTGCAGTTTTGCCCTTCTTCTCCTGCAGAGCCATCGGGGCCAACCCCCTGTACTGCAGCTGCAACCTGCGCTGGCTCTCCAGCTGGGTCAAGACAGGGTACAAGGAGCCAGGCATCGCCCGCTGCGCTGGACCCCCCGACATGGAAGGCAAACTGCTGCTCACCACCCCTGCCAAGAAGTTTGAGTGCCAAGGTAAGAGAGGCTCATGCTGTCCATCCATGCCCCCATCTGTCACAGGGAACTGGGCTGCCTCCTGCCCCTTGCCCAGCAGAGCAGTGCTTGAGTCTGAGTGGCTCCAGGATTTCAGCCGTTGAGCTGCTTTGTGGATGAGGGGGACCAGGATGCTTCCATCCTCTTACCTGGCTGGTGGCACATCCCTAGTGACTGAGCAAACTGGTGGCTGACCCATTTACTGGTGCACAGCCCCCTGGCAGGGCAGGGCCTGCTCCCAGACACAGCTGAGGCTCTGCCCCCCACATCAGTGATCACAAAAGGACACGTCCCCATCACTCCCCGCACTGACGGTCATCTCCGTGCCTTCCATCCCACAGGCCCACCCTCCCTGAGTGTCCAGGCCAAGTGCAATCCCTGCCTCTCCAGCCCCTGCCAGAACCAGGGCACCTGCCACAATGACCCCCTCAGCTTCTACCGCTGCACCTGCCCCAGTGGCTACAAGGTACCCTAGTCCCAGGGGTCCCCGTTGCATGGGGACATGTCCCTGCAGAGGGCAAGGGAGAAGAGTAGGGGCTTTGCCATGCCCCTGGGGCTTATGTCTGTGGGTCCATCTGCTCTCCCTGTCTGCCCCAATGTCCCACTGAGTCTGACGGGGCACGGAGAGCTGGGCAAGGTGCCGTGGCACCCTCCTCGCTCCCACCTCTCCATCCTTCCTTAGGGCAGGGACTGCGAGGTGCCACTCAGTGGCTGCTCCTCCAACCCCTGCGCCAATGGGGGGACCTGCCAGCCTCAGGAGGGGGAAGGAGCTGGGTTCAGGTGAGTGCTGGACAGGAATCCATGAAAGGTGGGTGTTTGGGCAGCAGCATGGAGAGTTCTGATACTTCCTTCCCCTCCTGCGTGCTCCCTTGGGCATATAGTTGGGATATTGGATTCAAGTGGTAGCTCCAGCCCATGCTGCCTGGCTCCACTTCCCCATGGCCCTCATCCCTTCAGGCTCCTGAGCCAAGGTCATGACAGAGAAAGGGGGTCCCATCACTACAGGAGGCATGGGGAGGTAAAGGGTAGTGGGATTTCTGTCTGGGACTGGTTTCTGTTGTCCTGGGGCCACTGCTGCTCCCTTCGGGGCTGCCTTGTCCCCCCATAACCCTCACTGCCCTGAATGCTTCACGCCTTTCCGGGAACTGGGATGCAATTAGGAGCTGAAAATAGATGGCAGGCCGGGGATGAGGAGGTGGACTGCACAGCCAGCGCGTTGTTGTGGCAACTTGGCATCCTTGGGCAGGCTGTGCTGCCACCCACCCCTGCACCCAGTGTTCAACAGGAGGACACCAAACCCAGCTCTTGTCATGGATGTGTGCTCTGCACCAAGGTCCTGTACTGAGTATTCTGGGGGAACCACCCCAAAATGCTCCATTTCCTTTTCCCCCTTTGACACTCCCCCTGCCCTGTGGCAGGTGCCTGTGCCCAGAAGGCTTCGAGGGCCTGAGCTGCCGCGCCACCAGCAACCCCTGCAAGGAGCACATCTGTGAGAACGGAGGCTCCTGTGTGCCCAGTGCCACCAACTACACCTGCCTTTGTCCTGCCCACTACACAGGTACCTGCAATGGGGGCTAGCCATCCCCAAATCACACAGACCTGGCAGGGGAATGTGCCCAGTACTACCTTCCCACCTGAGGCTAATAGCAACTCTGCCTGCTGTCCCAGTGCCCATCACCATGGCCTCTGGGCTCAGCTGTCCTGCGTTTGGGTACACCCTGCTGAACCCTCACACCCTGGGATGCCCTCAGTGCCTGGGTCGGGCAGGAGCTGCCTCCAGTGGAGCAGAGCCCTGTGCTCGTGGGGGTGGAAGCTGCAGGCTTGGCAGCTCCCTGCCTTGAGCTGAGCCCCCCAGGGGTTCTCTGTGTCCCGCAGGGACTGGGGCTGCCCCTCTGTCCCTGGAGCTGATGGGCATCCCCTCTTCTGCCTTGCAGGGGAATTCTGTGAGCAGCCACCTGATTTCTGCTCATCTGAGCTCAACCCATGCCAGCACGACTCCACATGCATCTCTACTAACCAGGGGCCCAGGTGAGCCTCCTCTCCCTAAACCACTTTTCCTGGCTGTGTGAGAGTGGGTAGATTTACTTTCAGGGGGCTGCATCTCACAGGCTGGTGAGGGGGCATGGGGAGGGGGATGCCAGGAGGAGCAGTCCATCATTGCGGCGAGAATGAAGGGGCAGCCCTGAATCCCCTGCCTGCCCCAGGTGTGTGTGTGCCCCTGGCTATGTGGGGAGCAACTGCAGCGAGGACTTCGATGACTGCCAAGACCACCGGTGCCAGAACAACGCCCGCTGCCTGGACGAGGTGAACGGCTACTCCTGCCTCTGCACTGAGGGCTACAGGTATCACCAGGAAGACAAGGGACACCTGGGATAGAGGGGATGGTTATGTGTCAGGAGGGATGGGTCCTGGCTACGAAGTCCATCCATCCATCCCTCTCAGTGTGAAAGGAAGGAGTGGGGCTGGAAGCGTGTGTCTCTGTGGATGGAAGCTGGGCAGGGAGCCAGCATCCCTGGGTAGGGATCCCAGGGCACAGCTCAGCATCTAGGCATCCTTCTGATGCCAGTGCCTGGAGAGCCTCCCCAGGGACCTCAAATCAGGGAGGTGCTGTTAGAGCCCTATGGGGCAGTGGGCAGGGTGTAGGGTGCATTCCCAGCCCCCTGCCCAGCAGCACCCTTGACCCCACAGTGGCCAGCTCTGCGAGATGCCGCCCCACACCGCTGGCCAGTCCGGTCTCTGCGAGCGAGCCGAGTGCCAAAACGGGGCCCCGTGTGTGGAGCGCGGTGCCCGCGCCCTTTGCCAGTGCCTGCCTGGCTTCGGTGGCCCCAAGTGTGAGAAGCTGCTGAGCGTCAACTTCGTGGACCGTGACACATACCTGCAGTTCACTGACCTGCAGGACTGGCCGCGGGCCAATATCACCCTTCAGGTGAGGGCAGGGGAGGCGTGAGGACGTCAGGGGGGGTTGGCATTGGGGATGCTGCCCCAGGGATGTGGGCTCCCACCTCTCCTTCTGACAGGTCTCCACAGCTGAAGGCAATGGCATCCTGCTGTATAATGGTGACAGTGACCACATGGCTGTGGAGCTGTACCAGGGCCACGTCAGGGTCAGCTATGACCCTGGCACCCACCCCAGCTCAGCCATCTACAGGTACCTGTCACCCCTTCCCTGCTCCCTGGGGACCACTGCCCCTATTGCACAGGCTTGGAGCATCCCTGGTGACCCAGCCATCCCCCCAGTGCCGAGACCATCAACGATGGGCAGTTCCACACCGTGGAGCTGGTGACCTTCGACCAGATGGTGAACCTCTCCATTGACGGTGGCAGCCCCATGACCATGGACAACTCAGGGAAGCACTACACACTGAACAGTGAGGCTCCTCTCTATGTGGGAGGTGAGACAGGGATCAGGGGAACAATGGAGGGCGTGGAGAGCGTCCGGGTGCGCTGATGGTCCTGCTCTCCCCAGGAATGCCTGTGGATGTCAACTCAGCTGCCTTCCGCCTCTGGCAGCTCCTCAATGGCACCAGCTTCCACGGATGCATCCGCAACCTCTACATCAACAACGAGCTGCAGGACTTCACCAAGACGCGGATGACGCCAGGGGTGGTGCCGGGCTGCGAGCCCTGCCGCAAGCTCTACTGCCTCCATGGCATCTGCCAGCCCGCCGGCGCCCAGGGCCCCGTCTGCCACTGTGAGCCCGGCTGGGATGGGCCCCACTGCGACCAGCCCCGTGGTGGCCCCTGCCAGGGGCACAAGTGAGTGCCCTCACCCCACTGGCTGCCCTGCAGCAATGGTTCTGTCGGCTGCCCCACAGTGACCCATCTGCCCCACTGGCTGTCCTGCAGCAATAGCACAGCCCCACTGGCTGTCCAACAGCCGTGGTCCTCACCCACTGGCTTCCTCACAGAGACATGCCTGCCCTATTTGGTCTTTGGCTGCGCCGGTTCATTGGTGACCCCACCATAACTGAGCTGCTCCATTGACTCATTGGCTGTGGTTTGCCCATTGGCTGCTTCACCACAATTCCTTTGCTCCATCGGCTCATTGCCACCCTCTTCCTCATTGGCTTCTCCACTACACTTCTAAATCATTTGCTCACTGGCTGCCCCTTCCTCTTGGCTGCCCCACCCACACCTCCCACTGGCTGCCCACCACCCTCCCCTGTGCCATCACAGTGGTGCTGTGCCAAGGCACTGCCATGCTGTGTCACTGGCACTGGGTTGTGTCAGGGCTGTTCTGTGCTGGTGGTGTTGTGCCAGAACCACACCGGTGCTGTGCCACCATGGCTGTGCCATACCAGTGCCATGCTGTGGCAGTGCTGTGCTGGTCCCAGTGCAATAGTGTGCCGGTGCCGTGCTGGTGCTGAGCCATGCCATGCTCACTGCTGGTGGGCTGTGCACGCTGGTGCCATGCCATGCCATGCTGGCAGGTCCTGACAGCACCGGATGCCCACAGGTGCGTGCATGGGCTGTGCCTGCCCCTCGATGCCCTCTCCTATAGCTGCCAGTGCCGTGAAGGCTACCAGGGCGCCCTCTGCAACCAGCCTGCTGAGCCACCTGACCCCTGCCACCACCAGCCCTGCATCCATGGCCACTGCCACCTCACCCCAGGTGGCCAGCCTACCTGCGAGTGCCATGATGGCTACACCGGAGCCCTCTGTGACCAGGGTAGGTGCTGAGGATGTGGGTGTCCAAGGAGGGCAGCCCCACACCACGACACCAGGCTAAGCATTGCTGTCCCACTGTCCCGCAGAGCCGGAGTGCCGTGGGGAGCCAGTGCGGGACTACCACCAGGTGCAGCGGGGCTATGCCATCTGCCAGACAACGCGGCCGGTGGCCTGGGTGGAATGCCGGGGGACCTGCGGTGGCCCTGATGCCGGTTGCTGCACTGGACTGCGGCTCCGGCGCAGGAAATATGCCTTTGAGTGCAGCAACGGTGCAACCTTCGTGGAGGAGGTGGAGAAGCCCAGCAAGTGCGGCTGCAGCCAGTGCCTGTGAGCAGCCACCGGCCCTGCAGAGCTGAGGGGCTGCCAGAGAGACCCCCCAGAGCCAAGGACCTCACTTTGCCCTGCGGGCATGGTGCTGCTCTCTGGGTGTTCCGAACTGCAGCTGCATCCAAGGAGCCTGGCAGAGGGTAGAGCTGGTACATCTAGAAGGTTGGGAAAGAAAAAGAAAAAAAAAAAAGGAAAAGAAAAAAAACCCCACAAACAAAGCAAATGTGTAGATAGAGAATTTTTTTAAGAACTGCAGCTACAGAGATGTGTGGATACAGCGTGAGCACCCTGCCCAGCTGCCCCTGCCCTCTCCTTGTGGCACTCTGCCTCCCTGCCAGCACAGCCCCACAGCCATGGAGGGCAGTGCCTGCGTCCCCTTCATGTTCCCTCCCTGGCAACCCTGTCCCTTGCATCCAGCCAAGAGATCTGAGGCCTTTTCCAGCACCTGGGACTGGAGGAGAGGGGCCTGATATGGCAGAGTCCTGTGAGCCATGGCAAGCTGTGACTCACAGAGGGCTGCATGGTGTAGCCAGCATCCTGTAGTCCTGGTGAGCCCAGAGCCTGTTTTCCCATCCTCTCCTCTAGCAGCCCTGGTCTCCCTGCTAAGGACCTGCTATTGCCCCGATAGCAGCTGCAGCAAGCAGTTCCCTGGTGTGGTGGCCAGGGTGCTGGAGCCCAGAGTGCCCTAAATAATGTCACAAGCTCCATGCCACAGCCTGATCATCTGATGGCACCCCCGGTCTGTGCATGCCAGCTGGGCTCAGCAGGGCACAGGGCATGCATGGGTCCAGCCCACTCTGATCACATCAGGGCCATGCTGGTGGAACAGGGCAAGGCACATTGGCAGTGCCAGGCACACTGAGTGGGGGGCAGGCAGCAGTGTGCAAATGTCCCTGGGGGTCCCAGTGCCAACCTGCCCTGTGCCATGGGGACCAGCACCGTACCATTCGTGTGGAGAGGGCTCAGCCAGAGGGCTCTGCTCAGAGGTGGGAGCCATGTGAGGCAGCACAGGAGGCCCTTTCTTCCAGGCTCTGCCCTGGGGGAATGAGCCTGCAGCTGGGCAAAGGTGCCCCATGTCCCACTGACCCAGCCAGCAGGAGCAGGAGGCCACTGGGACAGTCAGGGTGCGAGTTTGCCATGTTCATCACTGGGACCTCAGCCTTGTGGGTGCCAGGGCCAGTTGAAGAGACTGAAGATGTCCAAGCCTGCAAACCTGGAGCCAACACCACTGCCAGGGCAGGACCCACCAGCTCTTGGATTCAAGTATCCACGCCTGGGCAGCACCTCTCCAAAGCCCACAGTGTCAGGGGGTATGCTGGGCTGGAGTAGGAGCAGAGGCACATGGGGAGCTCATGCCAGGGTGCTGCACACACCTGACATCCACAGCAGTGTCACCTCTCTGACTGTGGGGGCAAAGGATGGTGGGGGCCTGATCTGGGACACTGCACATGGCTGGACAGTGAAACTCCACATCACTCAGGTGGACAGACTTATCCCAGGGCTGCAGCCCTACACACCGCTCCAGCATTTTGGCTTCAGGTCCACACTGCCAGCTGCAGCCGGGCTCTGGGTATCTCCATCAGACACACCCAGCTGTCAGTGCTCTCACCGTTCCTCCTCACCACTGGTATCCAGGACGTTCCCACCACCACGGGGATGTGTTTCTGCCACCAATGCTCTCTCCATGGGAGCTCCTCTGCCGCACAGAGGAGCCGGGATGCGTCTCATTTTGCCTGTGGCCCGGCTGGGGCTTGGTTGTGTTGTGTTTCTGTTCTTGCTGTACGCTAACCGCTAAAGTATCTCTTTATACAGAATACTTACAGATTCTAATATATATTTGTATTTCATTTTGTTATAGTATTTTTATATGTTTGGGGTCAACAAATGATGTTTTCTTTTTGTTTACAGATGCTACTGGGCAGGAAAATGACGGTGGCTTTGTTTGGCCCGTGGGGTTTGTGTGTGTCACTATTGAAGACGCTGGTTTGTACTAGGCTGGCGAGGGAGGCACTGGGCATCCTTCCGCTGGTAGAGGCTGTATTGTTTTAGGAGATGTTTGGTATTGTCTATGTTGTCTTCCATGTGAACATGACATTTATTCATTCAGAGGCTTGGCCTCTTCTTTCCTGGAGGGGAGAAGGGGGCAGCTAGTGCCTGGGAGCTGCTGGGTGTGTGAGGAGGTGACACAGGCTGGAAAGAGTTGATCCTGACATGGGGGATGATTTGCTACTCCTGGAGCAGCCCCGGCCACTGCTTCTGGCCAGAGTGTGAGCCACATGGTGGAGGGACATGCAGCTGGGGTTATCCATGCAACACCTTGCAAAGGGAGTCACTGCATGAGGCAGTGTGAGAAGCCATAGGGCCAGTGCCTGCTGTGTGGATGGAATGGCTACAGGCTATAGGGGAAACTGGGCACATGTAGTTCTCTGGGGACAGGGAGGGGGGGCCTCAGTAGCAGTCCCCAGGAACACAGAGAGGTTGCACTGTTGGTGCCACAAACATAATCTTCCACAGCTCAGGCACCAGTGTGGGAGCACTGAAATCCCACATGGGCATTTATATCCCCCCTCTAGAGGGAGGGGCTCACACCTGGAGAGTGCCAGCCCACTGCCCTCCACCCTGCGCACTCACTCACCTTTGCCCTTCCCCACTTACCACACCAAACAAGTGCTGATATCAAAGAAACATTTAATAAGCTGCAATAAAATACGGACCTTTAGAAAGCTCATAGGGTGAATATCAACAGAAAACAAGGTTGTGGGAATCCTTGAGGAGTTCAGATCTAAGTCAGGGACCTTTTATCTGGAACAAGAACACAACTTTTTCCATAGGCTAGAATGAAATAAAAGACAGGAGCACAGAGTTCACAAAATGTCAACATTTAGAGAGTCGATACATATTCAAAGTTCAAATGACCCAGCTCTTATAGCTATACATATTGATTTAAAGCAACTTAATATAATTTTATTTTCTTTTTTTTTTATATATACACTTTCAAAGGTTCATCAGGTGAGGTATGTAAACATTATTTAATGGAAACTCCTCTCCACATTTCCAACCAAGAATTCACAGCAGACAGTTCATTTTCCCAACTCATGACACAGTACTTCCTGCTCCCTACAGCAACCGGGAATGCCGTCCCAAGCCACGGCTCTCCCAGGTGCAGTCACCGGCTCCCACTTCCCACTGCTGGTCTGTACAGTTCACATTGCTTAGGCTCAAACATACAGTACCGGACAGGAGGAATTTCAGCTCAGTGTCTAAAATTCATATAGAAACATACAGAGAAACAAAACTCTCCCAGGAAAGCAGACACAGATGAAGGAAAAACATTTGCCATCAGGGTGGAGATAATATGTAAATGTTGAGCATCTTAAGAAAAAAATTACTGTTGTTATTTCCTTTTTTCTTTTTTTTTTTTTCTTTTTTTCACACACCTGTTCCAAGGGTGAAGGAAGCGTGGGGTTGATGAGGAGTCCTGCAGGGCTGGGACCCAGCAGCACTCCTCACTCCATCCCCCAAAGTCAGAAACCCATCACCATAAAAGCAGCCCTGATCCTGCTGACACTGCCCCGCTGCCCCTCACAGAGAGCTGGACTGGGGGTCAGAGTCAGCTACACCAGGATAAAAGGGGTTAAGAGAAAAAAAAAAAAGAAAAATCCGAATCCATTTAGGAAAAAAATAACCAAATGACCTCAAACCTCCTAGAAGAGAATTAAAATTGCAGAATGATAAGCAAATACGCAAATGCCCTTCTCGAGCCAGCCCTGGGTTTGTAGTGGTGACAGCGGTGTGCTCCCTTGGGTCACCCGTACCCGCAAAGGCAGCTGCTCGCTGCAGTAATTCACTAGCAGGAATTTGCTATCAGTAACTACCTGCTCTACCCTGGCAGTTTTAGGGGGGTTCCTTGGGGGTGACAGCAGCCCCCACCTCCTCCATCCCTGGGGACGCTTCCTTGGGCATCCCCAGGTAAAGAGATCCCCTCCATGCCATGCTGGACTGAGCCCCTGCCGGGAGCAGGGTTTTCCCACCCAGCCCTGATCCCCGAGAGCCCCTGCCATCAAAGCAGACATTATTACTACAAATCTTATTGCTTGCAGTGCCTCCCACCCTGGGGAACGGCCATCCCAGCCAGCCATGGGAGCTCGCTGCCTCCCTGGGTACCGTGGCCATTGGCCAGGCCTGACATCATCAAAACAAGACGAAGAGGAAGAGTTAATGCTTCAACTTTGATGTGACATAAAACCAAACGGAACACCACCACCACCCACCCCCCCCACCCCCCCCCCGACACTGTCCCACCCCATCCCATCCCCCACGCAATCGCCAGCCCTTTGGTTGCGGCACGCCGGGCAATAGAGCCCCACCAACCAACACACCAGCCAGGACAAGAACCTGTGGAAAGCCCATGAAATAAATATTTAAAAAACCTATTTACAATATTAGATCTGTGAGCATGAAGTGAGAGAAAAATGCTTTTTCCTGTCCCCAAAAATCTTAAAAAGTAGGTTAGCATCCTGCCGCCTAGCACAACACTATCTTACATGGCACCTACACATAATATATATTCACATTTCATTTTAAAATTAGGTACTCTTACAAACAGACTTAGAAAACATTGGCAAGCAGTGCAGCCCGTGGGAGCGCCTGGCCTCCAGACCCATGTCACAAATGCCGGCCGGCTGCATCCCAGCTCCTTCGGCTGCCCCAAAGCTGCCAACGTGCCCTGAATCAAAACCGCCAGCTGCCCTCTGCCGCCCTTCAGGGAGAGGGTGGAAGTGCTCGTGAAGGAGAGGGCTTGTCCGCGGAGAGGGAGGGAGGGAGGATGGGGACTGTGATTTCTGCTAAGCCTAGGGGTGAGCTTAATACAAACAAGAACTCCTGAGAACATCTTAGAACAGATGGATTCATTTCACAACCACCAAGCTAAAGGATGGGCCAAATGGATACTACGACACACGGGGGAGAATGTGCACGACGTGGGGACATCGTAGCCTTGTGGTTTGCTCAAAAAAACTACCACTACAAGAAAAGCTGCAGTGGTGTTCCCTGGCAGGGGGAAGCCTACCCCCATCTTGCTCCTGGGCTGTCCAGGCGTACAGCCCAAGGATGCAGACCCGAGTACACCTTGGCTGGGGCTCAGCCATCTTCTCCCAGCATGACTGCTGCTGGTGGGAAGGTGAGAGCCCAACCTGGACGGCCACCCACACCTCCCTGCTGCTCCAGGAACTGCCTGTGCCTACAGAAGGTTGGGAATCATAGCTTTCTCAGTCATCTTCTACTGGGAATGCAGTTATCAGGCTGAAAGCATATGAGCTGGAGAGAGAAAATGTCCATCAGCAAGTTTTAAAAACAGGGCACCAGTACATCTGATTGCGTGTCTATTTCCGGGGAGGTTACTAGGAGCTGGCAGAGCTTTCGGAAACACCAGCATTTCCAGAGGTGCCACAAGAGCAGCTGGGACATGGGATGGGCTGCATCTTTGCTCATTTGCATGTCAGCAAAAAGCAGCATGGGCAGCCCACCAGCCCACTCAGTCTAGCACCGGATGGCTCCCCCAGCACAGGAGGGACAGGGATGCAGAGAGCAGCAGTGACAATTTCATCCCACTCTCCCAGCTCATGGACACTGATCAGCAACATAGAAGCATCAGCACTGGCTGGACGGTTCTTCAGAGGTTTGCTGCAAATGTGTCTCACTGACGTGCTGGCAATTGACTACAGAAATCCCACTGCACACAGCAAACACCAGCAAACAGGACCTTGCCAGGGACGAGTCAGTGATGAAAATAAACACATGCGTGTCTTGGGTACCTTGCATGCACCCTGTCAGCAGGGAAACCCATTCCAGGGCTAGCCTTCCTAGACAAGATCCTAACAGCTACAGGTAGTAAGGGCCACCCTGGGCTCAAACTGCTCTTACTGCAGCACTCAACCCCCAACATAAGTTTGGACTCTGAGCTTGGCAAACAGAGCTCCTCCTGGAGGTCAATTAAGATAGACAGATCCTGACCATATGAAGGGTGAAGACCCAGAGCTGCTGATGACAAAGTGAGAGAGGAAAAGGTAAGCATGCAAATGAGAGAGGGGGGCTCGCAGCAGAGGGACAGTGAAGGTGCAGAGCTAAGATGATGCTGCACCTGCTATGTGGACTGGGGTGCATGATGGAGACTAGTTTCAAGAATATCATGAGAAAGTGCCCAGCAAGGACAGCCAAAGTAACTGGAAGAGATCTGTTTTGTGGGATGAAGCACTTGAAATCCAGAGCTGAAGAAACACAGGGAGCTGTAGGGTGGCGCAGGAGACGAGGAGCGCAGTGAGGCTGCGGATCTGAGGATGGCACTGTGGTAGTGCCAGTGGGCAGCTCTGCACCATAGCACATGGAAACACACTCCATGTCCATGTGGAATAAGGCAATAATCGTGTTGCTTATTTCCTTCCATTCATTAAGCTCATCTGCAGCTCCCTGTGCATCCCTTGCATGGCATAAAAGCTGCCTTTATTGGGAACAGCCTGCTTTAAAGCAGGGGCTGTGCCTCAGCAGCACACCTTGCCATTACCTCGCTGCAGGACAAACAGGAATGAGTAGCACATGTCATTAACAAGAGCAACAGGTTATATACATGTGGTATCACCTCTGCTTACTTCTGTGTCTCTTGTGCACTGTTCTGGCTGAAATGTGGCTTCATGAAGAGAGGAAATACAGAAGTATATTGGCAAGAGAGTAATGCAACATGAGGACTGATTGGGGAAAAAAAGAAAAGGAGAAAAAATTCAAATTTCTTAGCGCTGATTAAAAAAATGGAGCTACCCAGGCAATGCTACCTTGCCAGACAATCACCTCACAGGCAGACCCTTTAATTTGCTACTAATTCAATTTTCTAGCAAATTACAGCATTCCTTCTTCCTGCCCCAAAATAAAGCACTCAGAAAATCAACTGCAAAGCATGTTAAAAGTAGGTCTTTTAGTCTGCAAGGCCTGACTCCTATTACTGGTGTCAAATGGAGAATGCACACAGGAAAGGCAGAGGACCCAAAGACAGCATCTCCAGGAGCAGTGACAGCATGGAGAGAAGCCTGGCAAGGAGCTGGGGGCTTCCTCAGAGCAGAAAGCCTTAACACTTTTTTAGAGATGACAAAGGCCCCTGGCCCACCTTACCCCTGAGGCATCCTCCCCTGTGGGGTAACCCAAAGGACTGCACAAATCCATAATTCCAAGAACTTGTACAAATGTAGCAATATTCCCACCTCAAGGTGGGCTGTAGAGGTCATGCCCCAAGTGCTTCCTGCAACAGCTCAGCCACAGGCAATGGCTTCACCCTACTCATTCCTTGGCAAACCAGCCAGCTCTCCCTAAAAACTACCTGCGTGAGTTAAATCCACCACCCAGTGCAGCAGCTGTGGGAGGAAACACTTCTGCCAGCTTCTCAGAAACAGCACTATGTAGAGAAGAATCACTCCAGCTTTCCTCAAAACTGTAATAAGGTGGAGTTGTTTGGAGGAAAGGAGGAGGCAGAGACAGAGCAGTTCTGAGCAAGGTTTACTTGTCCAGATGGGGAGAGCCCTGCAGAGGCTGTGGTTCCAGGGACAGGCCCTGAGGACAGTAGAGCAGGGGGTCAAGGGGTCCCTTGTGACAAAATCCCAGACCATCTCACCACCTGGGACAGCCCAGCTCAGCACCTCTTGCAAACCCTGTCCCTGCAGATGCCCAAGGTGCTGCTCTGTGTCTTCCCACCCAAGCCAGGTGCCCCCAGGCTGGTCCCAGGGAGCAGGCTGGGGCAATTGTATTTAAAAATGGGTTTCTTTGGAAAAAACCCTCAGAATTATTTGCTTTCTCTTCATTTGCTTTCTGAAGACAAGATTAACAACTCACAGCCCAGCACAGAACCCTCTTTTCAGCCCCATCCTGACAAAAACCCCCACACCCTCTACCTTTCCTCATCGAAGTGTGCAGAAATTCAGATTTACACCTACAAGGCTCAGCCCAGCTCCTGTTAGGCTCTTTGCACAGGACATACTGGATCTAATGTGGGAAAACTAAGGCTTGCCAAACGTCTCTGGCAATCCCCAGGGAGGGACAGAGATGCTGGTTGAAGGTGATCAGAGCCTGGGACAAGCTGCAGGCATTCTGAGTCTCAAACCACATTGCCTGCACGCTGCCCAGCATGGCCAAACCCACCTCACTCCCCTCTGGAGCCCTGCAATTCCCTGCCTTCAGTACAGGAAACCTCCATCCAACCAAGTCAAAACGAAGCAATACAAGAGAAGACCACAGACTGAGACTGGAAGTTAAAAGGTGTGGGAGGAATATAGCTTTTCTTTTAGCATCTCTGCTTCCTTCACACAAGAGGTCCTTGCCATTCATCTTTGGAGCCAATGCCTGTCAGGGACACTGCCAGGAAGCTCAGTGTGCTGATCCCACCACTGCCTAAGCACTCACTGAACCGGGACAGAGATGCTCAGATGCTGCTCCACTCCTGCCATCTCCCAGCCTTGCCACACTTGAGCCAACTGGTGCTGGAGAAAGCCAGAGTGCAGGAAGGCAGCTGGGAGGCTGGGAAGCACCCCATCTAGAAAACCTCTCTCCACTTGCTTTCTCTAGGGTTTTATCCTAATGAGGTTCCTGCTCCCAGAAGAACAGAAGACAGCAGGACAGCCTGCATTTACCAGCAGCTAAAAAATGAAAGAGAGAAAGAGAGGGGAAAAGCCCCGAGGAGCACTCAGCACTTGGTGACCAGTGCAGGTGCTTCAGGAGTGATGGTGAAGGATGGGGAAAGGGGGGGTTGCTGCAGAGGAAAGGCATGAAGAGCAGAGGTAAGAGGACTGCTCACACATACATCTGGCCCAGAGGAAGGAGAAGAAATCCCAGGCCCACGGGACTGCAGAGAGGCTGCCCCAGCCAGGGGTTAGAGGAGGACCGTAAATACGGATGGAGAAGCAAGAGGGAAAGACAACCCACAAGAAAGGTACAGAACAGTCATTTAACTGCCATCAGTGCCCTCTTGCCTCACACCTCTCCTGAAATGCTTTTAAATCTTTTCTGATGGAATGTTTGACATATTTAATGCATGCAGTAAAAATTAAAGTAATAGATAATTTCATATTAATCTGTACAGGGACTGACAGGCTAGATTTAATCACTTCCTAGCTGTTCAGAGAGTTAACTTATTCTAGCACGATTCAAAGGAAAGGCAAAGGATTTTTTTTTTTTAAATCAGACATTTCACAGTAAGAGAAAAATGTGCCATAGCACACAAAAATGTGTGCATCAATGTTGGGGAAAGGGAATACCTGCAGGAGAGCTAGAGGTGCTCTATGAAGGGCATGCAAATCTCAAACCCCTGGTTTCATTCTCTGTACTAAATGGGTACAATGAAAGATTTAAAGACAGTTATCTGCCTTTCACCTCCAGCCCCCAGGCTTTGGGATCTGGGGTTCAATGCCAACCATGAAAAGCAATTCCCTTTGCAGCCAAACCTTCTCCAGCCTCTGCTCCCAGGGCAGGCACATCTTGAACTCATGGCCTGCACCAGAGCCTTGCTCTCAGCAGGGACAAGCAGCTGAGCAAGGACCAGCAAGGCAGCTATTGAAGGTCTGGCAACCTCAGAGCCCGCACGGTGCCTTGCCAGGCATTGCTCTTTCTGTGTGGGAAGGGGCTGGCATTGGGATTCCTGCAAATGGACTTTGTGCAGGAATATGAAAGTGAAGCCATGGGAACGCAATGGCTGAGCAGGGTCCTTTCCTGACCACAGCACTCACTTCCCAGCCACTGATCGTCTCTGCCCAGCAGAGCCAGCAGAGCCAGCAGAGCCACATGCTCTATGTACTTCTAACAGGTTTTTCTCAAAGGAGCCAGGCACTGTGACCCTGTTCTGTCACTGCAGACCCCCAGCTGGCTTTTAAATGTGCTGCAGAGGCTTGAGGAGGAGCTTTGCAAAGGTGTCATGCAGGACAGTGTAGAGATTCAGCCTCTTTCAGACTCCACAGCCAGACGGAAGCAAGGACAAACCTCCCACACCTTGCTAGTAAAAGGATGAAATGCAAATTATGGTAAAAAATAAACTTAAGGCAGTCCCTTATCCCAACCCTATTCCAACTGCAAATCCTGGCTTAGGAGCGCACTAGGCAAGATATGCACAAAAGCACAGGGTGAGGGCCAGGACTCCCCTCCTGCAGAGCACCAACATCAGAAGGAGCTCAAGCCCTTAAAAAGGGAGCCCTTCAACTTTCAGTGAAGAGCTGCAGAAACAGCTTTGCCATCAGAGACCACAGAAATCACCACGAGGGCAGGGAAATGGGAGAAGGAGGTCTGTCCAAGAGCAGAGCATGGCAGGACTGGTTCATCCCTGAAGCCAGCAAGAAATAAAGACAGATACAGCCCAGCATGCCCGACTGGCAGCAGTGCATGCAGCAGCATGGTACCCAGAGCCCCCACAGCACATCCTTGGCCTGAGCAGGCCCACCCTACCCCACAGGCTGTGCAGTGGGAAGCAGGCAGTCATCAGCAGCACACACACCAGTAGCTACTTCACACTCTTATGCAGGTAACAGTCCAGGACACCAGCAGCTGCTACCAACGAACCAACAAAGGACAGACTCGCCTTTCTCTCCTTCAGTGATGGGAAATGGTTTTGGTTTTGCTTTAAATGCCACTAAAAAGACAGACAGAAGGAGGACTCTGAAGGAAAGGGAAATGTTTGTGTGCACCCAAAGCTGACAAAAGCTACTTCACGTGCACGAAGGTGGTTTTCTTTCTGCTACAGTACAAGTGCTTGTGCCTCAAGTATAAAACGCAAGCCTCCAAATCACACAGACCAGCTTCTTATTTTTATTTTTAAAGTGATAAATAAGGCACTGTACTTTTAACAAAAACTGCCTGGTTCCAAGTTTAAAAAACCCAAGGAACTTTCAAACTGCAGAAACTTCCTTCTGAACAGTAGAGCCAGACAGGCTGACCTCTTCTCTGTCCGAGACACATCTGCTGATGTCTAAAATCATGGGCGTTATCCTTTAACTGCGGATTTTTAAAGGCTTGCTACAGCTTATAAAAGCAGCTTTAGTTAATGCATGGTAAAGGGTTACTACTATACATCAGTTTTGTACATGGCTACCGGTTCTTCGCTACTTCGGGTCCAGTCGCGAGCGTTTGCTGTGCGAACAGTCCACTTTTGCCCTCAGCTTCCTCTTGCCCTGTGACACATTGTTCTCCTGCATCTTCTTCATGGATCTTGTCAGGGTCTTCCCACTGCTGTGCTTCTTGTTGGCCATCTTCTGTGACCGTGTGGAGGACTCCCCCAGGGGCTTCTGCTTTGGAGACTTGGACAGCTCCTCATTGCTGGGGGGTAGCAGGGTCCGTCTGCTGGTGTTCTCCTTGCCCTTCCGCATAGGGAGCCGCACCTTCTCCAGCTGCCTTTTCGGGACTCTCTTCTCTTTGAAAGACATTTTTCTGGCCAGTTTATTGCTCTTCTCCATGGCAGCCTGCTTTCGGGTGGCAGGAGCTTTTGTGCTGACCTCTGAATGCTTTATTTTACTCGTCTTTTTGGCAGGCAGCTTGTCCTTGGTGGAAGAGTTGGATCTCTCCTGGGTGCTCCCGCTCTCCTTCAGCATCCTCTTCTTCTTGCTGAGCTGGAGGTCGACTTTGGGCAAGGGGTCCTCTTGGGACCTGCTCTTCCCCTTCCGCCCCTTCCCTGTCCCATCCACTGATGGAGATTTAGCAGGAAAGGCGGCTGCTTTGATCTGCAAGGCCAGCTTTGGAGACATCAGGGGGTTGATGCACACACTCTTCCGGCTCTGCTTGTTCTCCAGGGACAGATGATCCCCTGGGCCATCAATCCGCTTCTCAGCCTTCACCATGCGCTGCTGGGCTCGCAGCTTGCCCCGCAGGTTGGAGTACTTGCGCAGGATCCTGGTGCTTGCCTGCGTGGGCAAGCTGAGGGCAGGTTGAGTGGTTTTGTCTTCGCTCAGCTCCTTGGTACTGGCATCGGTAGGAGAGGTCTGGTTGGGAGTGGTGGCTTCTTCAGCCTCTGCTTTATCAACGCTCTCACGAATTTTGGCCCAAAGCTTTTGGTTCTTCAGGTTATTTCGAGCTGGGGTAGTGGCAGCGAACTTCTTGAGATGTTTTTTCAAACGTTCAGCTTGCAGTGAGCTGGGGTAGAGACTGGAGGCAGAATACTTCTGCATGGGGACTTTGATGGGGGGGATCTCCCCTGGGAGACGGGTGTTGAGTTTCTTCACGATCACTAGAGACCTGGTTTCAGTTGTCTCCAGAAACCACTGGCATATGTCAGACAGTTTAAAGGCCTTCATAAAGAGCATCTGGACAGGAGAAAGCTTCTGCACTTCTAGTGATCCTCTACTTTTCCGTGTTCTTTTCTTGCTTTTCCAAATCTCTTTCAATTTGTCAGCTTTGTTCTTTACTTTGGGGGTTGGCTGCACTTCCTTCTCCAGCTGAATCCAGCCCTTCTGGATTTTCATGTACTGAGTGTTGAACTCGGCAATGAGCTCCTGGTTCTCCTCTTCAGCACACCACTCCATGAACTTTGGTTTGCTGTCAGCCATGTCTATGTCCTCCAGTGCTGGGCAGTCATTATTCCCTGAACTGTGTTCATCCCTTGGTTTGGGGATCACTTGCATAGACTCCTTCCCTGGTGTGCTCTTTTTTGCAGTGTCTACCGGTGCAGGTGCGGGTGTGTGTCGTAAGTTATAAAACTGCAGGGCAACCTTTTTATGCTTTGCAGTTTTTGCTGGAAGATGCTTGTTTCCACCTCTGCTGCTGGGACATGGAGGCGAATCAGTCACCAGCTCATAGTTCACTGGCTTGCCCATATCCCTGGCACTGTCGAAGCTCTCCTTGCCCTTTGCACTGGCATTGCCTGGTTTCACATCCACTTGCTTGGCATCATTTGCAGGAACACTGTACTCTGGAGGGAGGAGAATGTTTTTCGTCTCAGAATCAGGCTGGACGCTGATTTCCAGCATCTCATCCAGTTGACTTTGGCTGCTGTTAGCAGAGGGGTCATCTTTAGAGGGATTTTCTCCCTCTGCAGCAGTCTCTTTCACTAAGATACTTTTATAGGTTTGTCTGGTAGTGACACCATTCTCCTCGCCTGGCTGCTGCTCAGCGATACTCTCTAGAGCCTGGCCAGTGCCTGGCCCCTCGCTAGTTTTGAGCAGCACACTGGGGAAGCAGTCATTTGGGAAGTGTGTGGATGCTGCCTCATCCAGCTCCACTTCTCTCTTGAACCGCTTGGCGCCAGGGCTCTTGGAGAATTTGATCTGAAGGCAAGGAAGCTGCACAGAGCTGGAAGAACCAGAGTCCTCAGCACTGCCCTCGGCAGGTGACTGGGATTGCTGGCTTCGGAGACATCGATCCGATGCCACAAGTACTCTCCTGCCTTTCTTTCGCTTCTTGTCTAGACTGTCCTTGGAAGAGACAGAGTCTTTCCCTGCAGTGTCTGAGCTGTTGGGATCAGGTGGCATTTCCCCTTCAACAGGCTCTTTTTCACCTGCTGTGCTGTTATTCTCCACTGCCTCCTCTTCCAAGATTTTGGGGAGGGCTGTGCTGACCAGCACAGCATCCTCTTGCTCAAGAGAGCCATCATCTGTCATGACCGATGATTCAGCTTCTGGTTTAGCATCAATGCTTTTGTTCACATCTACACACTGCAAGGTTTCAGAGGACTCCAGGGGACTCTCCCCATCCATGGTGGCAGGGGGCTCATCAGGAGCCTGTGAGCCTGGAGAGCATGGGGAGGGCTCTGTCAGGCACTGTTCACAGAGCTCTGCATCCCCTGAGCCTGGAAGCTGGTCAGGATCCCTGGCACCATTGTGGGCCAAGGGCGCTGTGTCTGTAGTGGCAGAGGGCTGTGAGGGGGACTTTGGCTCTGGGCTGGCAGCAAGGTCTGGATCAGTTTGTATGTCAGAGCCTGGACAACATTCCTCCCCATTGTGTGCTTGTGGGACTGGAATGGCAGCAAAATCAGCAGCCTGCCTGCTGCCACTGCCATCCCCAGAGGAGCCCGGGCTGCTGACAGCCTCACAGGTGACAGTGCCTCCCACTCTCATCCCCCCTCCTTCAGCAGGAGGGCAGCCAGGGGGCGGTGACCCAGCCAATCTGTCCTCTTTCTGGGGGCTGGGTGGAGCAGAGAGGGAGAAGAAGGGCATGGCCATGGCAGCTTCCCTTGACCGGAGCGCTCGGGTATCTCGGAGCTGCATGGAGCCCAGCTCAGCTCTCTCCTTTGTTTCTCGGCTGGTTGGTGCCACTTTGGCCAGGAGCCTCAGGGAAACCCTCTTCTCACCTTCCCGTCCTGCCCCTGCAGACCCTCCCACTGAGAGCACCGGGGGTGGCTTTGCACTTACGAGGGTCTCTGTTCGCAGTGCCGGGCTGCTCGCCCTCTCCTCTGCCCGGGAGCTCTTAACCAGTGTGCGGACAGTCGGGAGCTCGCAGCACTCCCCGTTGAAGTAATACCCTCGCGTGCTCTTCCTCGCTGTCCTGTGGGATGACACCGACCGCTGGCTCTCGAAATGGCACTCGGTGATGGGCTGGCTGATATAGACCACATCGCACTGGTTGTCGTAGTCGTTGATCCTCAACCCCGATGCCTTCTTGCTCTTCCGAGTGGACCTGAGGGAGGCTGCCTTGGTGCGGGGGTGCCCACCGGGGGTCCGGTGGGCGGCTGGTGTGGCGCCAGTGGGCAGCCAGCCCTCTTTGGACTTGTCGAGCGGGCCCTTGTCAGCTGGGTGCAGGTGGCAGCCTGCCTTGCCCCTGGCCATGGCATGCAGGTGGTTTTCTTGCTTTGGTCTCGCATCTTGTTCTTTTGCGTCTAAGTCCTGGTGCAAAGATGCTTTCGAGCTGCATTGCAAAGTGTTCTCTTTGTCGGCTCTGCGAGGGGGGGTCACTGCAAAGCCAGGATCCCAAGACTCTTCCGGCAGAGCCCTGAAAGAGCTCTTTTGTGACCCCAGACAGCTGTCTAAGCTGTCCTCGCTGCCATTCACATTTGCCACTTTGACTGAAATATAACCTTCCACAAGAGTCTTACCTGCTAGCGGCTCTTTATTGTCCTCACACTTTCTGACACCAGCTTCTTGCTCGTGTCCAGCAGCTTGCTGCCCTTCCAGGCTTTTTGCGGTATGATGGAAATTCAGAGAGGGAGAGTTCAACGTGCTGAGGTATCCTTGGGTGGAGCTATCCTTTGGACTAGCAGAGCAAAGCCTGGTGACGGGCAGCTCGCAGAAGTCCCTTCTCAAAGGAGGACTGGAGTTCTCTGCTCTGTCCAGAGACTTCAGTTCCGCCGGCTGCTTCAGGGTTTGTCCCGTAACATGCAGGGGGCCATCGGACCCTGACTGTCCTGGGTCCAAGGAAGAAGGGAGCTTTGATTCAGTAAAAGTAGCACCCTTATCCTGATTTTCAGTGCTTTGCTGGCTACAACCAGAGCCACAAGTAGAGACCTCCATGCTCCCAGATTCAGACAACTGCTGGCCGTCAGAGTCTGGTTGTACTTCAGTGTATATGTCGTTTAGCACACGAATGAACTGCTTCTGGTGATGCGTACACAATCTGACCATAAATTTTTCCAGTGGAGACTTCGGCTGATTGTTAGAGTCTATTGCTATTGTCTCTGCTGCTTCCTCACTAGGGAGACAAAGAGAGAAGCAATCAGTAACATGTCCCAGGGAATCAAAGTTTATGCTGCAAAACCAGAATAACCCTTCTCCTCCCACTCAGGCACATCGCTTGCCTGACCTCCACATGGGATCAAGCATTCTGTTTTCCTGAAGCTGGCAGGTGTCCCTTCACTCCCAGCATGCACACTTACATGTACACACTGCTGGCAGGACACGGACTGCACTTTCGTTTGTCTCCCACTGCCAGAGCACCCATAATTATACTTCTGCCTAGGACATCCCATTGTATAAGCACCATGTCACATGTTCAAAGCAAACCTAAAAAGAATTGGATTTAGTATCTTCATGGTACCACGTGTAGAAGGCCCAGTACTTCTGGGACCCACCAGGATGGCTGCACGCCTCTGCAAGCTCACTCTGCACTGCCAGGCTGGGTGGGAGAAAAGCACCATCCCAGCTGGGAAGCTAGATGTCAGAAATCTTGAGCTACTCAAAGTCTTCAAATTCTGCTTACACCTCAGTAGCAGAAGATGGGTGTGGGGCAAATGAGCAGATCTGAGCCTCCTCTGTAATCAGCACAGAAAATCTGGTTAGCTCCCAACCTGCAGGAAGTGCAGGCAGCAATGCACCCTGTGCACTGCAGTGCCATTTGCACTGACTTTTGATTAGCTGCCATTTAATGAAGTGTTTCTACAGCTGATGGGCTGTCAGCACACAGTGGTTGTGCAGAAAGGTGCGCTTCTACCGCACAGGGTCACTGCCGCTAGCTAGCGCTCAAACCCAGGCCATTATCATTTACCTGCTTGGCACAGGCAATTAATTAGGACTTACTGGTGGAGAGGTTAAGGGATAATTACCCAGTGTTTGCATGAACTCATCATGAATGCCATGCCAGGTGCTGTTATCGAGACCATATCTGTTCCCAACGGCAGCACAGGCGATTCCCACCCAGTCCTGACCACACTGAGGGGGCACCGTGCCTTGGCACCCACACTGCCTGACACAGGATCTTTGCCAGCAACGTCGGGTTTCTCTGCAGTAACAGTTGCACTTTGCACCTCCTGGCCTTGTAGTGCAGGAGTGAAAGTCCTTTCTCCCTCTACAGCCTTTCTCTGCCCCCCCACCCAGCATCAGACACCAACCTCGCTCATTCATCTGGGTCAACGGGGGCAATGCTTATCACAGGGTTCAGGGGCAGGGTAGGGAAAAGCAGCTTCATGTGGAGCAGGCTTTCCCTCTCCATGCTGTCAGGCGCAGGGCTCGACTGGTGGACGAGAAGGAAGAGTCCTGGCTCAGAGGAGCCATCAGCAGAGAAATAAAGAAGGGAAAGCCAGGGGCCAGAGCCAGCTGTGATCGGTGACAGCCTTGGGCTCACCTGTTCCTTACTTACTACTTGCTGGCTGCTTTCTTGGAACCCACAAGCACCAGGGAGGCACTTCCTGTTCCCTCCTTCCCCCAGATGGTGGGCAGGGAGAGGCACCCAGGGCTGCTTCAGGGTCAGGACTGGCCAGGTCTCCTCTTCGCCCAGAAATGCCAGGCTGCAGCCAAGCCTGCCCTCTGCAGCTGCCAGCCAGCCCTTTGCTTTCCAGTTTGCCCACGCGTAACGTTTTATGTGTAAAGAGGCTCTGCCTCTTGATCATGGCCACTCAGTTTCCCTAAAGGCTTCTTGGGCAGGGTTTTCCCAAAACCACCTGGAAAGGCTGAGTGAGCTCAGCTTGCCGGATGCGTTTCCACACCTCCAGAACATATTCCCAGGGTAAGCAATAAACAACATACCTCGAGACTGCTTTACTACACCCCGGCAAGAAAAACACCCTCCAGCAACCGTCTTGACTGGTTCTACCTGGCGCTGCGACGGCTTTCAACTTGCAGCACCTGGGATTAGTTTAAATAAAAATACTCAGGTACAACCTGGCCCCTCTCCAGAGCCCTGCATGGGAAGGGTTATGTCAGCCAGGATCTCTTACACAGCCCAGCTCCTCCCCTTGCCCTGCTGAATAACAAAAGGGGATAAAAAACCTTTCACCTCTCTGGGCTTGGAGCAGGGGGCTTTTTGAAGAGGCAGAGCTCAGAGTAATTTTTTTTCCACCTTTGCAAAGACTCTCCCCTTACCTGCTCTCAAGCTCAGCTCTGAAGAGCAGCAGCCATCTTCCCACGGGGAGCCTGAATGGCAGCAGCAGAGTTGAGGCCCTGCTGTGGCCCACCCCACTGCTATGCTCCCCAGGCAGCCACGGGAAGGGGTTACAGTGGCCAAACAGCCACCTTCCTCCTTGCCAGGGCACCTTCAGTGCTACACACAATGGCTGTGAAGGAAGAGCCTGTGGCATAGGTGAAGTGGTTGCCTGGGTGGGTGGCAAGAAAGAGAAGGCTGGGTGATGCCTGGTGAGGGTGGAGGTTGTGGGTCTGTGTACAGAATTCCTAGTCTGGGAGAAGGGACCAAAGTGGTCCTTCTTGCAGCTGTGATGCTGAACACAGCTAGCCACAGGTCACGACTGTTTTGCACCAATGTGTGGGGCTGGGAAAGACCTATGTCCTGCTTTTGTGGCAGTGAGGACCTGTGCTCCCTGATTCCAAAGGCTCCAGTGGCATTTCTGCCTTGCCTTCACCTAGTTTCTTTCTCTGAAGTGTGACTGAGGCCTTGGTGCTCATTGTCACCTTATTTGCCCCGCTGTACTCCAAGGAGCCAATCAGATACTCACAGCTTGTCAAGCTGTAAATTTAAAAATCAGAGATAAATATTTTTCCTGCTTGATAAGGGAAATAAATCCATTCAGCTCTGATGCCCTTTCTCCTTAGAAGACCCATTTCACACTCAGTGACACAATTCACCTGCTTCTGCAGGCACCTTGTGTTCAGGGTCCTCTGCTGTCACGCCACTTCAGCTCAAAGATGGGCTGCAACTTCTCACCTTGAGCTCATCTGCTCCTCCAGCAGATCTCCTCCTCCTCCTCCCAGCCCATCCCTGTTTGGGTATGGCAGGCACCATCTAATTTTTCTGGGTGTCTAAGGATAACCTTGGGGCAGAGCTCTCCCCACCACCTACAGCCAGACTGTGTGGCTGGGTCCCACCTCTGTCCTTCCTCTCCCTGTCCCCCCAGGTTGCTGAGCCACAGCCTGTGCCTCTCCATCCCCAGACCTCCCAGACACAGTTCTGTGCTCCCTGAGGCCTGCTAATCTGTGTACCTGTCCAGCACTTCCCACCATTCCTGTCTGTTCTGGTTATTACTATTAAATAAAACATGTCCCTGGACATTCTCTTGTGAGGCAACCGATGGACACAGGATTGCCCACATCCTCCCTACTTAATGCAGTTTTGGAGAAGAGCTTGTTTCTTGCTCACCTGTAACAGTGGAGTTAAATCAAGAGCCCCACAGCTTCAGGCAGGGTTGTTTATGGACAGTACAAACTGTTGCAGAGAAACTTTTTATTTATGTGGCTTATCAGAGTAGAGGAGAAGTGAGCTGACTGCAGAGCTGAAGTGGCTTCCCAGGGAGAGGTGCTGGACAATAACAGATTCCACCACCTGGCAAAGGCACACCAGGAGCTGAAGACTGACTGGTGAATGCAGAGGATGGGAATTGGGAACATGGTTTCAAACAGGAGGAAAAATTATTCTCAGGAGGCAGTCAGGCCTGTCTCTGAAGAGCCTGCCTTTTGGGAGGCACAGATCAGCCCCACAGAAGCTGCCAGGCTAGACAGACCAGTGAGGGAGCCCAGGGCTGCCCATATCACCTGCAGCCTTCTCTTTGGTGCCTGTGCTCACCCCTTGGGCTTGGCCTGAGGTTCTCTTAGTTTTGGGTGTGAATGAGGAATGTGCCATCTCTCTCAAGGACTGGAAAAGCCACAAGCCTAAAGGAGATTCATGGCCAGTGAGAGGCAACTATCTGGGGACCCTCTATGTCTATAGCCAAGCTGCAAGTGCAGTTACAAACCCATATAGAGTCCTCAGAAGGATTCAATGCGATGGGAGAGACAGCCCACCTGTCAGTGAGCTCTCCTGCAGAGCCTGCGAGATGGCAGGTCTGCCCTTTCTGCCTACCAGCCTTGAATGCTGCCTACACAAGGCTGTGGCTGCCAGGGTCCCTCTGTCCCTGTGCCCCAGCACTCTGCTTCCAGCCCCACTGCACATGTCACCTTGGGCCAGCAGAAGACAACCCCAGGATCCCAAGCGAATCTTGTCATCAGAGCCCCTCACTACCTCCCACCCCTTCTAGCTTTCTCAGGGCAGCCCTGTTCTCTCCCCCTTCTCCGCCTGCCACAGAAGGTGTCAGAGGCATCAAGGGGCAGGAGCTGTCAGAGGCACAAGCGGAGCTGTTGCTACGCAACCTCGGTGGTGCAGCAATTAATGCTGGGGAAAACGTGCTGTGCTCTGAAGCTATTTGCATAGCTGCGTGCTGCAATACATTTGTTTGCATTGTGCCTCTACTGTTTAGTGGAGTTTGAAGCCAACCCTCCCCCAGCTCTTACTGGAGGGGACCTGGGGCTTCCAACAAAGGCTACGGGGTTGGGGATGATAGGGTTGGGGGAAGGCAGAGGTTTGTCCATCCATAACACCTACAGACTGCACAGATACAGCATTTCCAGTATGGGGAGGAAAGGCCAAGTTATCTGTATTTCCCCCTATGCAGCCTGAGGAGCTTTTCCCAGCTTCTGGAGCACCCCCAACCCACTGGTAGGGTTGTCATATCTCCCCCTTCCAGTTGTACCAGGGTGACACTGTGCTTGCTCTGCTTGTGAATGCCAGAAACAGAGCTTTAGGGGCAGCCCAGTCTGCCTCTGGCTCAAGACTGTATTTTGGGTGGGGAGCAAGGAGGGGAAGAAAGAGAAGGAGAAAGAAATCAGATGGTTCATATCAACCTACCTGGGAAGCCAGACTCCAAAAACCTGTTGATTGCCAACTGCAATCTTCTGGTTTGCCCACCCCAAGTTTCTCACTATTGAACATGAAGCCTGTACCCTTTCTGGGTTTCTTTTTTTTAGCCCTTGAACATCAGTTTGATTGATTATAAGTTTACAGATATGTTTTGTACCTCGGAGGCACAAGAAGCAGCAGCAGAACAAAAGTTCAAGGCTAAGTGTTTCTGTTCCTTTCAGATCACTCTAAGCACCAGGATTATAGTTCTGTAAAAGAAACAAAACATAGCTATAAACTTATAAAATCCAATTCAATATTTTTATGGGGATGATCTCTCCCCTCCCTCTCCTGCTGCCACACAGCAGACTCTGTGCCAGTTGTCAGAGCGCTGCCTTGCAGCACCCAAAAACAGAGGTACCACTTGAGTACCCCACCAAGCTGAAGTGTGTCTTGGAAACCTGACTAAAAGTGGAGATTTCATACATGTGGATGGCTAAGAAGAAAGCCTACCTGGTGAGCAATGCTCTCTGTCAGCTGAACTCAAAGCACTGACCATGCCCACTGTGAGCCCAAGGTCTGAGGTAGCTTGCCTCGCTGCCCTTGGGTGGCACCTCCAGCCCTGCTTGTTTCAACCACTTAGATTATTTTTCACGGTGAGTGGAAATGCTGTTTTGAGGGATTGCAAAGGAGAAACAGCCTTTTAAAAGGAGCACACTCATTGCTGGTCATCAGGTGAGCTGACCTCAGCCCCAAGGGTGCAGTGAATCCTACGTGCTGCCCCTGCGCTTGGAAGCGGCTGTGCTGCTGTCACCAAAGGTGGGCTCGCTTTGCCCATGCTGGAGGGCTGCATGCAGAGGTCTCACCCAACAGAAGAGGGTTATGAGTTCTCTGCCAGTCCCAGTTTAGCTTGCTGGAGTGGCTGTGCAAAAGTAAACCTGCCAGGACCGAGACACGATCTGACACGCGGTACCGTGCTCAAACCCATCTCCACTCCTAGCTGTAGCACAGATCTTGGAGAGGTGGAGGTGGGGGACACGCTTCCTTCTGCTGGCACTGCTCTGGGATGCAGCCATCCCCTGCAGGAGATGGGTAAATCAGCCATGGGCACGAACAGTGTAAGCCACTGCAGCAAGATTTTCTGGAGCTCATCTCTCAAAGCCCCAATTAAAGGCTGACACTGGATGCACCAGTTTAAATGCCTGTATTTCAATCCTCAGAAATATGCCTGGCACCTAACACTCCCCACACAGATGAATGAGTCCCTTCACACCTCTGTGGGTGCTACAGTAATTCTCTCTTGCTGCGCTGAAAAAAAATAGTAAAGCAGCACTCAAAGAGCTGAGGCTCCACATAACAGTTAAGAAGGAGAAAAAGCATTTTCCTTCCCTAAATTAAAAGCTGAAGTTGTGCAAAGCACAGCCAAAATAACTATGGAAATACTGTTGCCAGATTCTCAAGGCCCCTGAATTTACTCCATCCTTGGTGATGCACATGGGGATGGACTGAGCTTGTATTTCAACTGAAAAGCAGGAAGAAACAGCTTATAGATGTGTTTTGTTTGGTTGGGGTTTTTGTCAGCTGCATGTATTTGTCAAGGTACCCAGGTTGTACAAGAAGCCAACTGACTGGACAAACAACATCCATTACAGATTCAAACTTTTAACCCTTCAGAGCAGTGTCTTTTATTTGTTTATTTATTTTTTAAAATAATTAAACATTAAAAATCACTTCTCCCCACCTGTAACCAAATAAAAATCAAGCAAACCAAATTCAGTTTCACATTACAAAAAACCAATAGCAGCCTCAAACAAGTTTAGCTTTTTTATATTCCTGTCATAACTTCCTCCACTCCCACTTTCCTCAAGTAACTAACCCAACCATATTCTGCAGTAGTTTATCATCAATTTTGATACTTCTAATACAATATTTAATGACTAATTAAAAATCTTACCACTGAGCTATTGCTTTAAAACCAAGGGAAATTTATCATGTTGGAAATATTATTCTACATACTAGCTTCCAAAGCCTTTCCAGAATTGTCCTTGCTAATTTTTCTAATTATCAAGATCATTTGGGATCTTCCCTTTAAGGAAAAAAAAATGCCATGATTGTTTCTTTCTGAGCATCTTCCCTGAGCTAGGTGCTCCAAAAGGATAGATAGCACTGGAAGACCAGAATAGATAGAAAAACAGGCAGCACCAGAAGACAGATAACAAAAGCAGGCAGGGCAAAAAAAAAGTTCTTACAATGATTTTCACAGCTTTGCACATTTTAAAAAAAGCAGCACCCTGTTAAGAGAAGGGAGAATGAACCATAGGGACTATGGAGTAGAGAAGGATGCCCTGAGTATCTTTAAATGTCCCAGGTACGAGTTGTGAATGCACAGTAGCTCTGGACCCAAGGTGAGGCAGGTGTATGGCCTCTTCCCTGCTCCAAGTCCATCGCTATTGGTTCCTGTCTGTGCTGCAGCATACTGGGGACAAAGTTCTCCCTCCCCAGCCCTCTGGCATGCACACACAGGTCATCTGCAGCCACTGCAACTGCAGAGGTTCAACAACAGGGAAACACACCAAAGGTGAACTCATCTGAAGTAAATGAAGGCTTCCAAGCAGGATATGCTGTGCTGTGAAAAACCACACCTTCCCCTCCTAAGCTGCACCTACACTGTAAAGGAGAAGAAAACCCAAATGCATCAGATGCCCTCCCAACAGACATTGCTGGTTCCAGCTCCAACAGGCACATTGCCACAAATGGTTACTGCCTACTTCTAGAAGTCTTCAAGGATTTTAAAGTCTGCAATTATCCAGGTTGGGTTTTTTCCCACATGGATAGGAAAACCCAAATGCAGCAGCTAGATAAAGTGCTCGCTAGAGCTAACCACACTCAGCACAGCTCGGTCACCCCGTGGGAGGGGCCATGGAAGACTGGAGAGCAGAGAATATCTTGGGTGTAATTAACAGACATTGGGGGATATGACCCCATTTCAGATAACCTGGAGATTCAGATAATTGGGCCTCAGATAATCCAGGCCACGCTGTTAATAGAAACAGTATCACAACTCCTAACGGCGGCGCTCCCCACGTGCCGACGTTATCCCTCCTTGCACGGAAATGCCTGGTGAAATACGAACTAGCGGTTTGATACACGTCCATATTCCCTGTCAGCTGCCGGGCTGAGCAGCAAACCCTGTTTCTGATGCACCACTTTGGCTGGCTGCTTGGGAAATAGGTTAAGGCAGAGAAGTGGATTGCAGCCCCGAATGCCTGGGGACGAGCCTGTCTCAGAGCTGACGGGCTAGGTAAGCTCTATTTTGAAAGTGGGTTAATTTAACTGCCATTCAACTACCATTAAATGATGTAGGTTAATTTTATAGTCAGATAACTATTAAGAAACCAAAACATAAGGCAGGAAATGTCTCTATGCATACCAGTGGGGAGAGATTTCCTCTGCGCTAATGCACACCCCTCCTCTTCAGCTCAAACCTCTCATCCTTCCATTTCTGCACATCCCTCACATCATCTTTTTTTTTTTTTTTAACCCTTGTCATTACACACTATTGTCCTTCCTTCCTCTCTTAAGGGAGCCTATTTTTCCTCTCAAAAATTCACCTTGGTATCCTGGCCCACCATTATTTTTCTCCTTTGATTATATTGTCACACATAGGAACACTAAAAAATCCTCATATGACCATGGCAAATGTCCACTAGAAAAGGTCCCATCTTCCCACGTACATCAAATATTTGTGCAGCTACATGGCAAATTGAGGTAGGGAACAACACCTTGCTTAGTATGTAACATGCCATCACCACTAATTTTCTTCGGCCAGTTTTCTTTAGGAATATTTACCATATTTAAAGCCTTCTTGATTTTGGCAGTTTACCCTTTATAAATGGATGCCACAGTTAAAATGTCCTTTATCACTGTGCCATTTTCCATTCTGCAGTATAATGATAGGTATTGTTTGTTTCTTTACACTGGCGACAAAACCCATCAATTGCTGGTTTGTCATAAAGGGAAAAATAAAGTGAAAAAATTTATCAACAACATCTTATGCCTGCAAAGGAACAGATCCTTTGGAAAAAGCAGAAGTGACTCATCACTCCTCATGCGCAGCGAGGAAGCAGCGAGCATCACAGCCCTGCAGATCCCCCTGAGATGCCTTCACAGATTGCCTCGCTCTGACTTCTGCACCTCCCTGGTCCCACCAGCAGGAAAATGAGTCCCTAACCTTCCCAGAGGAAACTAAAGCGATGATGACCCATTAGCACACGCTGCCCATCAAGCACTCACGGATCTCCTCTACCCGCAAATGTTTTTTATTGTATTAACAGTAAGTGCACTATGCAACCCTGAGAGCTCAGAGAAATGAACTCACGCTTAACCACGCAGTGGTAACGAGACCACGGAGCTAACGGGATGATGGCACTTGCACTGTGCTTTTTATGACCAGAGAAACACAGAACGGGACCATCCCCAGAAATTGCAGCTAAACCATCGCTGAAGAAACCTCCTTGCAGCGACTCAGATATTCAGATGGCAACACCAGAGCCCAAACCATGCATACCATGGGGATTTCTGACCCACAGAAGGCTGAGTGCCAGATCCTCCGTTGTCCTGCTGAGGCCTTGCCACTCTTACAAATCTTGCGCTGAAAGTCCTTTTTTTCACTTGTGAGCTATAAAAGAACAGATGAAACAGCCAAAACCCAAACCTCATCAACCTGCTCTTTGCCAGCCACTACCTTTGTCACTTTGATTTTAAGATTTATAACTATTATACTATTATATTATACTATTACAGTATATTTTGTACCTATTATTTCTAATTTAATAATATCATTAAAGGAGTGCAAAGAATATTTCTTTTAAATCCAGAATTATGTTATTTCTGCTTTATCAATTAGCAATCCAGTCTACACTCAAACAAAAGTAAAGGCACCAACATAAGGACATGTATGGGCAAGGCGGCTAGAATTAAAGAGCAGTGGAGCTGTAACCCATATCATACACACTTGTGTCTGTCTATCAGATAAAAGGGCCCAACACAGGGCCTGAAACAGGAGCAAAAAATCTACTTTTTTTTAATGCATGAGCAGCAAAGCTCACTGAATTACAGCTAGGCAGATCTCTAGCAAGGTCAGGCAGATGCCACCACAGTTTGACCAGAACTTCACTATTAGCAAACACACTTCAGGTACCGAGTAAGCTTGTTTAGCTTTCACACCTTGAGCTGATGTTCAATAGCTACTAATCAGAAGGAAACATGTATTTCTGTACAAAGAGAGTAAATTTGCTATGACAGCTTCTTATGCAAACCCAGAATCCTATGGGGTCTTTTTTTACAGTCTCCTTTCCGAAGTCAAATCGTTTGTTTTAAACCACTGCTAACACCTCACACACAGCTATTTGCCTTAAAGGCCTGAAAGGAATCTGAGGGAGATGCCATGTGTGACTACAGCACATCTGAAAACATAAAAAACTATACCACCACCTTCACCTGAAAGGGGAATGTGGCAGAAACTAGTGGATCCTCTAAGCAAACACCTCAGGCTTAGATTACAGCACAGATATTGGCTGTGTGTATGAAAACCCCTTCACATGTGCAGGGAAGCTGTTCAGCTTCTCCTAGTGTCAGGTTTTCCCTGCAGACCCAGAGCAACTATTGACAATTAATGTCAGGGCCTTCCTCTAAAGCTCAGGGAGAAGAAAGCACAGTCAAAGGCTTGGCTTTAAGAAAGAAAACCATAAAAGCCCCTTTCAAAGTTAGGAATGTCATTCCAAAACGAGTTAAGCAAGCCCTGTGTTTTATTAGCTGGGCAGGAGGATCTGGGACACAGGACAATGGGATCTTGCTGCACATCAGAAAAAAAAAAATCCCAAACCTTAGCAGGTGTAACAAAACCATGTATTTAGCACTGTAATTTTTACAGGCAGTTTGCTGATAATCCTGTACAGAAAAACCACTCCTGTCAGCACACGGCTGGCTGATCTGCACCTGGAGCAGGAGCCTGGCAAAGGTAGGCAAGCGAGCTGTGACTGAGCCAGCCCCGCTAACCACAGCCAGGGAGACAGGGCAGGAGCCATGTGCAGCAGGACCCACCGCGGGCTCTGGCACAGGCGACAGCTGAAGCCTCTGCCCCATCCCTCATGGTGTTACTGTGGGTGCTGGGTAGGTTACAGCCCAGGACTCCGGTCAGCTCCTTAGGGAGATGCAGCTGTATTTTCATTCTGGCAATCTTTGCATTTTCAGGCATCAGTGCTTATATTACTGTGCTCTGAAGTATAGTTTAAGCGTTTCTAATTTTAGCCGAGTTTTTAAACAATTCCTGGAAATCTGAGCTGTAGCCATCTCAGACAAAAATCTGCCTTTTAGTCAAGTGTGTAGGGAACAGACCTCCTGCAGAGCTGTGAGACACCTGCAGAGGAGGGGGCGGCACAAGACTTTCAGAAGTTTTATTTCAAATGCGACCTGTAAATTTTGATACGTTCAAAGTGACCTGTAAAAACAAGATGTAACAGTTTTGTTCTCTCTCTTCATGATACCAAAAGAGAGCTTTTAAAGGTTGTGTTGTTTGAGGTTTTCAGGGAGGTGGGCAAGAAGGAACTTAATTAATTCATAAGTGTGAAGTAATTCAGACTTCTTCTGAATTTCCTACTAGGCAACTGAGAACATCCTGGATTTTAAGTTACAGAATCTGCATTAAATGCACCAGATCGGGGAAACAACACTCTCACAAATGATGTTATTTGGGGTCCTTCCAGCATTGTAACATTTATTAAAGTGTCTCAAGAATAACTACATTTAAAAGATCAACTTTCATTTTAATCTCTTTGCCATCTTCATTGTATCAAAGTCCATAATTCTAGATTTGCCCTGACACTTAAAGCTCGGTTTTTTGAAATTGCTTTTGGTTCTGTACCCCCGTTTCTCTGTACATGAATCACATTCCTAAACAGGTCCAAGAACCTGCTATTCACTTCCACTTAAAACCAGCATTCAGCCAGTACCCTTGGCTGGGCATCTGCCAGAGCAGGGTTTGCAGATTAAGAAAATAGCGATTTGCTGAAGTATTTTCCCAAATCAGGACTTAAATCCTCCCCCTCCCCCAGACCCACTTTTGTCATGCTGCTAGGAAATTAGAGAGCTCAGCTGGATCAGGCAGGAAAGCCACTGGTGATCCACCTTACTGCACTGCTGCAGTTTGACTCTGGGGAGACACAAGGTCTTGGCTTTGGTTGTACAGGAAGATGAAAGTGTGATGCTCAGGAACTTCCTTAACTAAACCAGCCTCACTCACAAAACTTAAGATGATTTTCAGCTTTCAGATTCTTCATGCTGAGCTCAGGGAGTTGCCTACTTTCAGATCTAGTTTTAATCCCAACATCTGAAGCTTCCTCCTCTTCCCTCTCCCAGCAGCTCATGCTTCCATAAGGGACCAATGAGCAGAGCCTCTCATTTCACATCTGCTGGAGTATCTGCATTGTAGCAAGTGACCCAGGCGTATGAGGGGTTACAGTCAACTGCTACTCCATAAAGAATCTGCTACTTCAGGTGACCAGATATGCTCCTGCAGGTTCGAAAGAAGCAGCTGCCTCTTCCAATAACATACTGAGTAGCTCCAAACCCTTCCTGAGTCCAAACAAGCTGAAGTAAATTAACAGGCAAGTTTTAAATCTGCCTAACAGGGTTAATTGTGTTTCTTTTCTACTTTTAAAACACAGCAGGTTGGATGCTTCTTACTGGGTCTGGGTGCAACATCTTGTGTACTCTCATCATGGTACAGGAAAAAGCTTTAAAAGAAGAAAATTCAGGCATTGGAATGGGCTGCCCAGGGAGGTGATAGATTCACTGTCCCTGGAGGTTTTTAAGATGAGACTGGATGTGGCACTTAGTGCCATGGTCTAGTAACCAGGGCGGTGTTGGATCAAGGGTTGGACTTGATGATCTCAGAGGTCTTTTCCAACCCGGTTGATTCTATGAAATCAAGACTGTATTCCTTTAAGTCTGAACAATTTCAGCTTAACAGTGTGAGACCATCAGCAAGTCCTTCAGGAAAAGCAGAAAAACTTGGTATTTGTGATAATCGCAGGACTAAAGTGTTGATTAAAAATGTTCTGGGACAAGCCTGCAGAGTGTAATGCATCCTAAAGTATGGCAGATGGGAATATGATGCATCACTTTCAAAGGCTATTTTCATAGATTTGACAGATGTATTCAGATATAGAGAAAAAAATACGATAAATGATAGTTTACTGCACAAGGCTTTCAAGCTATTTACTCATGAAGATTCACTATTCCTGAATAAGTGTAAGATGGAATTTCTAGTTAAACCAAGTTTTTTATTTAAAAGAGATTTGCCTGGTAAAGCTAAACCAATGACAACACCCAATTAGCATTTTGCTTTTTGTTTTCAATACCAGTATTAGTATACAAGGAATACAATAGTTAGTTTGTAGTGTAACAGTTATTTAAGGACCTTTAAAAAAAGGCACTGAAAATTGCAAACCCTAAATTAGCTACTTTTCAATAGCAAAAGCAAAGAAAGCCAATTTCTCATGAGAAAAGAAACCTGAGCTAGACATTGTAAAGCGTTATAAATTTTCCTAAAGCCGGGAAATCCCTATGCATCACTTTCAAAATCAAACTAGGACTGAACACAAAGGGCAGCAGATATGCCTAAACTCACATGGGTTCCATTATACACCACTTACTGTAACCTACTTTTTAGTATTCAGCATTTCGGTATCAATAATGCATAACATCAAAAGTAGTGCAACCCAAAGTACAGTCACAAGAAAGTAAACACAGGTCTGAGAGAAGGGCCAGCTGCAGCACGGTGTCACCGCTGGGCTGGCCTGGTGCCCCTGCGCAGGTGGACAGCAGGATGGAGTTGCTGGAGCTCTCCCTGTGCTAACTGGGAGCTGGGTGCCTGCCCCCTCTGTGGAGGGAGAGCAAAGAAAATAAAGCTGCAGAGAAAATATAAGCAACAGCAGTGCTTTAGCGAGCAGCTAAGCAACCTCCCCGAGCCTGGTTGTGTCTGCTCCAGCGTCTACAACCCAGCTGCCCAAACCAGAGCACTGCTCGCTGCCAACCCCACAGCCGAACCGACCCGCACGGGGCAGCACCCAGGGCTCCAGCCATGCTTTCATTACCACCCTGCCTACCTTGGCTCATTACTAAGCGCTCAGTGAACAAGCCTACATCACCTTTTATTTTCCCTCCTGAGAGACTGTTCCTTCTTCACTGAATAAATTATTTACCATTAAAGAAATTAAGGTGGCCAGCAGGGAAGCACAAATTAGAGTACAGGAGTTCATGAGACTGGGCTGCCATGAGACAAGAGTTTCAGTTTTCACATGTATTCCCTACCCAGCTGCTAAAGCAGCTTTATCGCCAATCTTATCTAGGACAAGAACCCAATGGAGGAGAGAGATTCCAAAGCTCGATCCTTCAGCCAGAAATTGCTTTACCTTCTATTTTCACTTCCTCCCCTGCTTCTCCCCAGTTGTGATAGTCTGCATTTCATACCCTTGGGTGATTAGTGCGAGCATTTACGAAGCACGCTAGAAACAACAGAATTGGAACCCCTTAAAGTTTTTCACAACAAAATTTATTAGAAGAATAGTGGTTTTGAAAAGTCTAGCATCCAGTGAAAACTACCATACACAACGTTACAGCTGGGAATGTGTTTCCAAAATGACATGGTCAAATAATACAATGGAGCCATTAAATCTTACACATGCACAACAAGAGAATTAGCGCTTTGACATACAATGCAAAAAATAAATTGGACCACATGAAATAAAAATTTAAAAGTACTTATCACATACATTAAGACACAGCTTATTTAGTCCAGTCAAAAAATCAGAACTGCATTAAAAAAATTAATGTAGTGCAATCAAACCAAAAACCTTAATTTGTGATCATAAGTGCTCTACTACATAAAACATTGATCATAGCAAGGAACAAAAAATTCAAATCACACAGTACAAAAAAAATCTGTAAATAAATATAAACTACAGTACAAGAGAAATATTAAATTATACAATTCCGTCAAACTGTAAACAGTATATTGAAATGAGGTCCATAAGAGTAAAGGGGGGGTTCCTGTTTTTTTTTCCCATGACACTTGAACTTCTAGAGGTCAGAGAGAAATGCCATTTTCCATACTCTTCAAAGACTATGGGTTACATAAATAGAAAGAGAAGACTTTTTAGCTGTAAAGTGTCAAATAATAAAGCAGAGGTGTTGCTGACTTGCGACTGCCAACAGATCACTGTGAGGGCAGACCAGCAGATTTAGTTCCAGTGTGGCCTCCAGGCGAGCGCAGCCCCGAGGCCTGGCACTACAGGTGTGAATCAGCGCTCAGTGATAGACAGGAGGCACCTGCTGAGGTCTGGCCCTACCGAGGAGGTGGAAGCGGTTACAGACACCGTGACTGACCTGGACCTCTGCTGATTATATGACAGGTTTACACGCTTGTCATACAAACACCAACTTTGGCAGAACAATTACTAATAAACTCAAAGCACTCCCGGCCCATTGGTTTCCATCACAGTGGCCAGTGCACAGAATTCTCTAAGGACATTGCATAACTAGAGTGTAGAGGTCAGACAGCCAAGGACCCGTGCTTGAGGTTAGAAGTAGTTATGGTGAGAGAGAAGCAAGAGCCACGTTAAGAAGCTGCCTCTGCTGTTCACAGAAGCAGCTGGGAATGTATTTCACTTTTAGCTGCGCTGGCTAGTAGTGGCATTTTAAAATATATAAGTTTAAGATAACATATATACTATATATGTATATAATATAATACATATTATATAATATACATAGGAATTTCTTACAATACATACCAGGAACCCCCACCGCGATCTGCTCAGTAGTAATAACTGAATATACAGAATGCCACTATAAGTGTCTGAGGCACTGTGTGCTGGAGAGTAAATATGCAGCTTTAAAATCTGTTTGGCTGAGTTATACCTGGATACCTGAACTGAGTTTTAAGTTGACATTCATCAAGGATGTGCTATCAGCACGTCAAAAGAAAAGCAAAACAAAATACAAGTCACTGCTAGGTTTAAGAAGAGAGTACAAGTACCTGAATTGAGTGAGGATAGTGTGTAAACTGTCCCTGAGGGTTTTTAAACAGTGTGTGTACAAGTTGGATTCCTAAGAACATTAGTTCAAACTTACATTGCGGACTGATAAAATACCAATGTCTGACAATTTAACAAGTGGAGGTTAAAAAGAGTTATGAGCAAACACTCAAAACATTTTATACATTTTAAAGCAGCAGTAAGCTGCTGTAAGCATACATCCCATCAGTACAAGCAACACATGGGACTCAGATAAAGGTTTCTATTTGCAAAAAGCCCATCATATATCGATAAGTAAAGAATATTCACCTGCTAAATTAGAATGCACCTAGTTACAGACTAGCAATTCAAGATTAATTTTTTTAATCAAATACTTTGCTATACTTTGCTATTACATACTAAAATTCCTTAAGCTCACTAATGCTGGTATTCTAATCTATTTTTTTAAATGTTCCCCCTTCATTTAAGAAATAAACCATTCCACAACTTAAACATTAAGATCCATTTTCAGTCCTCAGATGTAAAAAGCGTGTCAATGAGTTTATATTAAAAATTTACATGGTAAAAAGGCTTGAATTTCAGCCAGAGATTCTAAATACTACTCATTCCCTGAAGGCATAAGGGAGCAAGAATCCCTACCCATTTTCTTGTGATATAGTTTTCAAACTGAACATTAAACAATGGTCCAAAAGATTTTTCAGTTTGGGAAACTTCCCTTTCCCTACCCATCATCCCAGATTCCAAATGTCAAGCCCTGAAATGGCCTATTGAAATGATTAGTTAAAAATACCAGGCATGTATATATACATCCCCTGCCTGAACTCCAGAACATTTTGTTGTACTAGTCTTTAAAAGACAGATTAATATCCTAAGAGACCTTGTGATCTGACCTGAAAAGCCATTAATGATCCTAGATTGTACGTTTCAAATATCTCATAACCTGAAGACCAGATTTAATTAAGACTCTGGCATTGTAACAGAAAAAGTGCTGCAGTTATTTATCCCTTTTCTGGTACTTTAGAATAGGTCAGACAAGTGCTTTTTTATAGTGAGAGTAAAGTTTACATGCTTTCAGCGCAGGCATAAAAAAAATTACCTGCAAAAGTATTTATTTGAGAAATGTAGCACCAAGTAGCTGATAAACTGTATTAGTATCTGTAGTGGTGTCCTCATTATTTCCGTGTAGGAAAAAAATATTAAGTTAAACTGTACTAGGTGATGACTATAGAAATTTTTTCTGACAACTTTTTCTGCTCCAGTCAGAATGAAGGCTTTGTCCTAATCCCTGCTCCATAAGGTAGAGTTATCATCTTGAGTCCTTCTAAATTATACTTACCAATTCAGCAGAGACAAGAGGGGCAGGGATGTTTGTTTTCAAGAAGGTAAATGAAATGCCCTGGACAGACTGAAAAAAATCCTCCTTCCTAGTACGTCACCCAGGAAAATTGATTTTGTGACTGGGCTAAGAGATTTTTGTGAGGATTAAATAAAGCTCTCTGAATTTGAAGGGGTTTATGACAATACCTGAATATAAGCATAATTCAGTAGGACATGAGGTCCAAAACTGCTGCTGTAATACTGGTATAGAGACTTGGCCCCAGTCAAAGTAAGAACAGGAGAGAAGGAGAGGGATGGACAGTGGAATGCTGTAACTACCTAACAGTTTTTTCTGAGTATACTTGAAGTGGATCTACAGATCATTTTGAGTTTGTAATATCTCTCTGCCTAGTGATCATCACAGTGCATTGTGTTTATACACTGGATAATTTGAAATGAGTTACTGTAGTCGCTATTTTATTTGATGCATCCATTAGAACTGCATATAAGTAGCAGTGCAGCTTTTCAGGTTTCTGAAGGTTCCGATTACTGAGTTTTCAATATAATTCAAGATAAAGTAGAAACCTTTATAGTACTAAAACTAGTCTCAAAACTATTTTTCTTTTAGTACAGCTTTTAAAACCAATATTAGTCAACATTATCTACTGGTGCCTAGAAAAAAGCAACATTGACCTAGACTGAAATTATATTTAGTTTCTGAAACATTTGTGGGGAATACCTCGATGTTTCTGATCCTCATGAAAATGAGGGAAACAACACTTTCCATTCTACTTCTAACATTTGGCAGAGAATTTAAGCTATTTAAAATATTGTGACAAAGCTTTCAGTACAGGTTAATAATTTTGCCTTCATAAGAGTTTGGACTGCAACAAATGTACGCATTCTTACACTTAGGAGTTCAAATTTTGTCTTCACTGAAGAAAGAGGCCTTTACATTACAGATGCAGCCACACTGTTTTTGAGAAAAAGGGACCAGCAGAGTGCTCCCTTCACTCCTTGGACACTGTGTTCTTCTCCTAAGACTCAAGGACATTACTTGAAAGTAAACTGGAAAGAAACACATGGCAATTCTAGTTTTGCCTGTATAACAATCGTTGCAGATAATAAAAAAGCAATTCAATCAGAACTAAAAAGTTGTTCAACAAAGCTTACTCAACCCTAAAGCCCCTGAATCCCTTTGCCAGCTCCCGTGAATTTTCAGGGGAAGGCAATGTACTCCCAGATACTCATGAAAGAAATATTTATATGAAAATGTCGGCCTGCCACAAGACAAAGCACAGACTATTCCTTGTCTGCTCTTACCCAGTCTAAACACACATGCAGTTACCTCCCGTGTTTAGGAATATCCCCGAGCACTGGAAAGTTCTACAAAAAAGGTGGTATAGGAGTTGTGTGAGAACACAGAAGCTGAATGTGTTCTCTTACTAGAGGCACTATCCTACCGGTACCCCTGCATTGTTAAAAATTGTTTTTTCTCCAACAGCCATGAAAATTCAGAGTTCGACTTCAGATCTAGCAATAGGGTTGGTAATGCAAGCAGCAAGTTACGAGTTCTGCAACAAGAAGAAAGTAAAGGCATACCTGTATTGCTTATGCAGCAACTTCTCCTGTGCAACAGGGATAAAATGAGAAATTCTAAAGGAAACTGTCTTGAACCTTTAGAAAAAAAAATCAGGGAATGACTGGAAAATAAATTATCTTCAGACAGAAATAAAAACAAGTCCAGAAACGTGTCCCTACAATACCTAACTGCAGACGTTCAACTCTATAGCTGTACTCAAGCGTTACGGCCACAATAAATGCCTACAACACTGTGGAATGAGGATCCAGCTGGCTGAAAGTGAGGTAATAGTTTGTAATAGGTCAGAGTTCTAAAAAAGCACTTTTACATCTTACAAGTCCAAAGAAAAAAAAAAAAAAGGACACATTTCATACATGTTGGGCTTTCTCACCAGAACTGTACGATAATTAACTCCACACCAGGACCCCTACCACACTAAGCCTTACTCATCTTCAATTATATGCTGCAGCAAAGATTTACCAAGCGACACCTAAACTTCAGTACAATATGAAACTTCGATTCTTAAAACTTTATACACACAAAATATAAAATTACTTTTCTAGGATGGGGTAGGGGAGAGGGATTCTCCTTCATGGTACTTGGACTGAAAAACTAGTTTTCAGAGACTGCCACAAATATAATTCACAGTTTCTTGCTGTCAGGCTTTTTCAGCTACATCAACGTAGTACACAACAATACTGTTAAGTCCAATAACTACATCGGATGGACATTCTCGGGAATAAGAGAAAACTAGTGACAAAAAATACCCGAAAGGTCTCCTCCTAACAACGTCTCGATTTTTACAGGGTTGCAGTTTGTCTATGTTACACGTTAATGCGAGCTCAGAAGAGCAGCAGGCGAAAGATTTTAAACCTTTCTCCTGTCCAAGTGATCCAAGTAACATAAGCATCCACTTACCAGAAATAAGATGAGAAACAAGGCTTTTGTTACAAAGACCGCAGTGAACCACACCTTCCCACACCAAAATATGGTCAACCAGGGATTCTGGCCATGCAAACTGCTGGTCAGCAGAAAATTAAGCATGCTAATGGACAAACATTAATTCCAATCATATATTTAAAATGATCCCAAATACCACTAGTTAGCTACACTGAAAGCGCCTGCAAAAAATATGTAGTGAAAAATGAAACAAAATCTCAGTGATCACTGCAGCACTTAGAGTGATACTAGTCTTATGTGATGAATCACCTCAGAGAAAATACATTAGATGGGACTTTGAAACAAAAAGGTAACATTAAAAGGTGCACCTGAATATTACAGACTAAATTTACAAAACCTACAATAAGGTAAAATATATATCTTTTGAATATTCAGCAGCTTTTTTTTAAATTTGTTTTTATTTTTTGAGAGGCTCATGAAATTTTAAAAAGGGACCACTAACTAATCTCAACCATGCTTCACAAAACAATAATGGCTATTTCATATTGCAGTTACCAACGTAATGCAATTAGTGCTTAAAAATAATCTACACTTTTTCTTTTTTTTCCTTTTTAAACAGAGACCTTTGGAGGAAATATGGTTGTTCAAAAGCTTCTCGAAAAAGAAAGATTACCTGAATATTAAGTTATCACAGATCAAGTGTTGTGTTTGAAAGCTTTGCAGTCATGAGTATTACAATCTTCAGGTCTCAGGACATTTAAACTGAGAGTTACGCGTTTGGTTTGTTGTTGGTTTTTTTTTTTAAATCCACTTTCTAACCAAAGCAAATAAAGAGTACTCAACTTCTCACTATCTATTTACAATTCTTAGCCTACAGTCTGTAATGACAAGACAAATTCTCTTTTAAAACTGCAGCATTAAAGGGTAGGCACACCATTCTTCTGCTGCACGATTGTCACCCACTTAAACATACACATACAAAATATTTAGGTTAGTAAAATGAGCACTCCACGTACACTACAGTGACAAGTTTTATAAAACTCAACTCATGTTGCTTAAATAAAGACAACTGCAAAAGGTTAAACCTCTCTCAACAGTAAAACTGTGTTAACTTTTTTTTTTAAAAAAACTTGCAACAAACTTTCTACCATAACCTCCAACAGCAGATGAAACCACACCTTAAACTGCACCTTTATTGCAATCACCAGCTAAACTGGAACGTATTGCAGAGTTTATATACTGCTACTGAGCTTAAACTGCTTTAAATGCCAAGATGACAACTAGAGAGCTACAAGGAACCAGGATTTTGAGGACTAAAATATATTAAGTAAACAAAAACAAAGTATACTTGGGGCCAAATGCCCAGTCCGTTTGAAGAATGAGCAGTGCATATTTTAAACAACAGCAATGGTGTGCCTAACCTTTGAAAATATGAAGTTGCTGGGGAGGGGGAGAGGCTAATAGAATCAACTGTTTCAGAAGTCATTCAGCATCCCTAGGGCTACCTAGGCCACCCTCCCATGAACTTTGAGAAACCGTTTTCAGTCACTGACATCACTTAATGCTCTCACATAAAAACTCCAATGCTTCTTTTGGTTGTGCAAATCGGGGGAAAAAAATGGTAATTCTATCTACCTTTTGCACAGATTAAGACCAAATTGCTTCTACCTGAAGAACCAGAATTCCGATTTGGTCATGTTGTGGTAAGTCCAGTAAGCTCCACTTAGTTACTGACCACTCCCGCAGAAAGTATCAAAGATAAAAGTTCTGTACAAAACTTATCCTGGATCTCCAGATAATCAGAATGATATCACCATATCGAAAAAAAAAAAAACAAACCAAGAGATTTGTGGTTTACGGAGTGCTTTTACGGTGTTTAGATGCTCATTCTAGCATGTGCTAAACCACTATCAAAATAGATTAAATAAAAAAAACAACAAAAAAAGCAGGACTTCAATTAATTCCTGCTACTGGCAACTGTAATATTTAAAAAGGAAACACCCATTCATTGAGTGTTCGACCCTGACAGTATTACAGATAGATATGATGCAGAGCCTGAATTAGATCAGGCTACCAGTGTTTTACTTCTTCCCTGAACATTAACAAGCTCCTTCACTAATGTGGATATTTGGGCAGACTACTGAGGTTGTAACGTTTGAGATCACCATTTTGTGGGCTTTTTCTTTGTTTCTTTTTTTTTTTTTCCTTTTTTTGCAACATCACAGTAGTTTATTACACAAATCCCCCTTCCCTAGATTAGAGCCATTTAAACTACCGGTTGGAACCACAGAGTTTAGTAAACTCAGAATCAAGTCTGTAAAAAGCATGAAGGTCACAAAGAACCATAGTTCTGGTATAATGAGGCATACCCTAATACATCATTTAGTGTACCCTGACTGCTCCTGACTGTGAGAAGCTTGTCTTCCGTGAGATAAGGCTACATCCTCAAGCGGGTGAGTCTAAATATCACCCTTCAAAAATACCAAATAAAATTACAGTGAAGGTAGTGTTATAAATAATTAACTGACATATTCTGAAGGTAGTGTATGTAAGTTTTCCCTCCCCTCCCCTCCCCTCCGGGTGAGCACTAAGCAGACAGTGAATGGTAAGTACGGTTAATTTAGAAAGAAAACAGTGGAGAGCCTAATTAGACCCAATTGATTATCCATCTAATAAACAAATCTGAGTTCAAGAGAGGTACCATTCCTAAATAATTTGATTTAGCTTAAATCTTTCAATCAATTGGATCAAAAAAATAAGGGAGAAGAAAAATTTCTGAAACATTTTTGAAGAATGACAGTCTGATTCTCATTTGGAAAATGCCTGGTTTTAGGAGAGTATCAGTTTAACAAAGTGGACTTATTTCTATAAAGGCAGACATGAAAAATCCAACATCAGAAGTTCAGGCAGGCTCTACAGGCAAGAAGTCCACTTCCACAGATCTGCATTCTTTGTGAGGTAACTCAACTCTCTATTACAGAGAAACATGCAAAAGGCAAAAAAAAAAAAAAAAAAAAAGAACAAAGAAAAAAAGAACAAAAAGGGGAGTGGGCAGGTGAAGGAGGGAAACTGCACCATACCAGGCTAGAAAAATTTACAAATGTGACATTCAGAGCACATCTTTCACCTGTGTTCACACAAGTCTATGCTAAACTGCAAAGGAAAGAGCATTGCAGTAAACAGGAGACTCAGGTGCGCTCAGTGATGGTTGAACTATGCAGTAGTGCTCACCCAGTTTGCAAAGTAATTGGCACTCTACAACATCCCTACTCATCTTTCAATTCATTCGCACTTTGTGCTGCTTCTCCCTGGGGATCTAATTCAATCTTTACTGAAACATCCTGCCCCTCCGACCTCATTAATTTCATTTTTTTCTTTGGAGGGTTTTTCAAAGTGCCCAGCCTCTCTTTAACTTTGTACTCCAGTGTACTGTGGGGGATCCCATAAATACTCTGAGCTTTGGAAACACTCATTTTCCCGCTCATAACTACAGAGATTGCTTCCTCCAGTATTTCGCTGTTGTACTGTCTGTATCTCCCTCTTTTCTTCCTAGGTTGCTTGGAGCCAGGATCTCCCTCTTGATCTGAGGTGGGATATGGCTGTCCAGAGGTAGACTGCTCAGCATCTGAGCCCCAGGAATCTGGTCCAGCATCCAGCAAACTTCTCCTATTTTGTTTTGGAAGGATAGCCCTTAACTTTTTGCTAAGCGCGCTCTCCGTTTGTGAACCCATTACCAAAGAGCTATAGCTGTACTGGTCACCAGTGCGGGACTCCCATGAAAGGTCCATGCCTCGAACTTGTGGTATCTTTAAATCCACAGGAGAAGAATGGCTCACGTCCTTTTTCCCATCCTGTTTAGTTTGAAGTGCCATTTTTTGAAAGGCAGAGTTTTCTGTAAGAAAAGGAAGGTCACTGATGTTGCTGAGTGCACCATTTCCCCTGAATTTCATGCGGCTGAAATTGAATTCGTAGTGTGGTTTTGCCCAAGAAGCCTCCCTGGATAATATTAAGTGCTGTCCATGATTCTGTAGTCCAGATGGCCCATGGCTGGCAGCCGTAGAAAACTGGTTTCTGCTCAGCAGTTCTTCACTAATCTGGAGTGATCGAGCCAGCGGTACTTTAAGAGATGTGGAGTGGCCATAACCTTCCCTGGTTCCATCCTGCAAGCTTCTTGGAGGTACCCCATCACCACTCTGTAGTCCCTCTGGATGGTGCTGGCTGGGTCTCCCAGGTCGCCTAATTGGATGGAAGGAAACTGATGTGAGCAGGACTTGCACAGGTAGGGAGGGATGGGTGAGGGGGCCACTCCTTTATTAGAAGGCCTTGCTTGGGTAACATCACTTTTTGTGTTATTTATTTTTCTCTAAAATTTTTTTTATTATTTTAATTTTTTTTTTTTTTTTTTTTTAAGTCTCAGCATCAGTCAGTTTTAAAAGTTGTTCACAAAAAAAGAGAAGCTTTTTGGGCAAAGAAAAATGAAACCTGTTGGCTGGTCTCTGGTTGGGTTCACAAATTCTCGGAGTAGAAAAGACTTCGCGCAAGCGTCTGAAAATCGCACCTTAATTACAAAGTAGTAATCAATCGCCATAGATCTACACACAACTGTGTTACTGGTGTGACGTTACCACTAAACAAGCACAGTAATAAAAGAGTAAGCCAAAGTGCAACATATTCAACATGCAAATATAACTGCCACCTGCAGTATCTACACATAGGTGGAAACCCTGGATGGTGTTTGCTTACATCATATTGAAGAATTGCTGCTCAGGATAAAAGAAAAAGCTTAGGAGGCCTCAAAGGTATTGCCTGACTTTCATTAAGCACCAAATGTGAAAGCTGAGATACTGTGGATCACAAAGAAAAACGTTGCATTACATTAGACTTATCAAATTGCTCTCTTAACAACTAACGGCACATACACATCCCTGATTCTCATTTGATATAAAGAAAGATCTAACTTCCAACTGTCATACAGATCAAGGGTTAACAACACCCCAAAAAAAAAAAGTATTTTTACCATTTTCCTTTCATCACAAGAGTTTTTTCTATGAAACAAAGTACTACTGCTGAAGAGAATCACATCTTCTGTAATGCTTTGCTTGCTTAGCCCCCTGTAATAACTAAGGCTCAAAATCCACCTCCAAATTTCTCCATGTTCAACACACAGATTAACAAAGAATCTATTTTAATGCTCTGGGACACTATATTGGTGTAAAGCCGTCCGGCTAAGTCAGCGTTATTTAAGGATAGCATACGTACTACTGAAAAGCTACATTATTATTTTTAACATCACACTGGGATTAAAAAAAGTCTTTAGAGAAAATACATCCACTGAAAGGACCTGGCACGTAACATACACAGTGCTTGATACATATGCTGCTCGCTTCTCTCCAGGATGCAACAAGCCATAGGTGAAGTGCATAACAAGAGTCCACAAGGATTCAGAACAAAATCCGGAGAAATGAGTGAAAGTTTGCAATTCCAGAGAACCCTCTCAAGCAATGTGCATTCTTTGCCCCTTCTACAGCATGTATCAGCATCACAGCATGCACCAGTGATTCTACACCTAAATAATGGTCATACTGGCAGTTAATAGAGGGTTACACCTGACTTCATTGATGCTAAACAAACTGCAGCCAACCTCATGTACCACACACCTGCACAAGTAACCACAGGTGCCAGTATGCCACAACCTCTCTGGACCCATAGAACTGAGCAGGACAGTGCCAGATGCTGGCCCTGCTATCCCTGTGTGTTGGACTTTGGCCCTCACTTGATCCACAAACAAGGGAACAAACAGTACAGAGCCCCAGTGGCTTCTGCTGCCTTCCTAGGAAAATAAAGCTGGAAATAACCTGTCCAGAATTGAAAGTGAAGAGCTAGTGGAGAAGGCTTAGGCTAAAGACTTGTGAAAAAGTATCAAACACGGTTTGAAGTATTTTATTAATAGAAATATTAAATGGAAAAGTAATCTTGAAGGGAGAAATCTGAGACAGTAATATTTTTCCAAAGAGAAATGCAAAAATTCAGTCAGCTGTTATCAGTACATGGGATTGGTGGTGGTAGTGGGTAGTTAGATTTTCAAGTTTTTCAAAGGCTATATTATAAAGCTAAATCCAGCAATTAAATAGCACTTTAAACCATACACTGTTTCTGTACTTCGCTAAAAAATTACTTGTTCACAGGAGCTTCAAGATAAAATTCTCCCATCAAGACCCAAAATCCCTCATACTCCCAGTCAGCCTCTCCAGTACAATTAACTCAATCCTAACTAAGAATAAAGGGTTTCTAAATGTATGCAAATGGTGACCATTAGAAATATGAAACCTAAAGATTTTTTTTAATTTAACAGTTTCACACCTTGAACTGATTAGGCAAGAGTACGTGATTATTTAAAAAAAAAACAAAACAAAAACTTGTTCAGTGCTAGAGTACAATTGCAAATCCAAAGAGCCATATTTAAAGTCTTCTGAATTACCAGACTCCCTGCCCCAGACCCTTTCCTCTTTTTTAAGTTGTTGGTTTATGCTAGGAAATATTAACAAAAATCATGCAGTGATTTAAATCTAATTCAGCATGGTTCATCACCCAAATCATTGTTACCCTTAAATAAACTTTCTTGTTAGCTAACTTTCCCCTAAGTGAAATGAAGTCTAAATATATTGCAAAGACTCTAAGACTCTTCATGCATTTAACTGATCTTATATCTCCATGGAAATCACTTATCACTAAACCCAAGAAATAGGTAATAGAAAGGTCTGTGGCTAAGCACCAAATTGGCCAAAATAACAGATATTAGTGTTCTTAACTGCAAGTTAAACCTGTCTCAATTTGCAACAACTCTTATTTGGCAGGTGGGGTGAAGGTATTTGCCAAAGGTACAAGTCGAAAAACACATTACTCCAAAGGGTTAACACCTAAAGTAAGTTAAAATTAACAGGAGGTAAGCACACATTTTTAGTTAAAAAAAAACAAAACAAAAACCAAAAAACAAACAAAAAACCCACAACAGTTTTAAGAGGTCATAGTAAGTTGCTTTCTCTTACCCATTTCCCGAAGTACTGGAGCACCCTGGAGAGTGACTCAGAGAGGTGCTGCCAGCACAAGGACTCTTCTTAGTGGATAAATCAAGCACACCGTCTGTAGAGACAAAAGAATGACTTCAGTGTTTGAAGAAGCAGGATCAGCCATGCTGATCTTGTCTTTAGCTGAAAAGACAAAACAAGTCTTTTGAGCTAAAGTCATATTTAGCACACAGCATTTTTTGTTTTATTATATTTTTAAACAAAATAAGGGTCGGATTTGTTTGCAACTTGGTTTACATGTGACTTCAACATAGCCTTCAGAAATCACAACAAAAATTAACAAAATTAAAAGTGCATCTGTTACAAGAGACATAGCTTAAAAAATTACCTACAAATGACAGTTCAGGATACAACAGAGCCAATTGCATAACTAACTCTCAGTGGTCCAAAAATGAGACAATCTTCAAATTCCTGAGATATTTTACCCCTTGAAGGAGAGCTGTAAGCCATTATTTGAATTCTTTTTTTTCAATCCAAATCTCTTGTAGGAAAATTAACTGGGAATTTTGTATTGGAAACTCACTTTCAAGTGAACACACAGGTGTGAGATTCCTCCTCACCTGGCAGCCAGCTTCATCTTTTTTTCCCTGTGTCTCCAACAGATCCTTACTGGCAAAGCTGCTGTCTCTCCCCCTCTATTGCGTCATTTTATTCCCTCTCTTCCTTATACCAAATTCTCTTTCCTGCTAGACTCCTTCCTCCATTCTCTAATGGCACTTCCTCACATTCACCCATGTTCCTCTGCAAACCCTTACATAAACTCTGCATTTCTAGGCACCAGAAAAGGGAGTGCTTTTTGCCAGAAAAGCCTTTCTCCTACTGCACTGAAGCAGCTTGAAATTCTGGTCATTTTAATAAGGGCAACATTTTCATAAAAGCAGCCCAGCCATCTGAAGTTCCTGGAAACTTTGAAACAAGGAATTTGTGAGGCAAAAAGAAATGAAACCTGTTGGCAAGGTAAAGTCGAGACGTTTCAGAGCTCATTGCTCATTCCATCTAATCAAGTAAATACCACCCAACACAAGAACAATGTAAGACGGCTTTCAGATTGCTCAAAGTTCTCATCTGACATATGGAGAAAAAAACATGATAAACAGTGAACTAGAATTAACTTACGGAAAGCTGTTCCACCCACTGCATTTGGGAACACACCATAACCCAAACTTAAGCAAGCAGAAAATTCAATCTTCTTTTTGAACAACACTTATGCAGGCACAAGATACAGAGACTGGATCAAGTAGCACCTCCTTTTCAAGTGGCTACACTGAACAGCACAGGCTGCTGCCACAGGCACTTGCATCCACGCTTCCTCCATCAGAGGGGTCAGAATCACCTACAAGTCTTTGAGGCCAAGCAGGACCAGCCTCATACCCCACAGAGAAGTTTACAACTAGCTGGGTTCCTCTCAACCCACTAGAACAAAATGTAACACAAAGCATCACTAGCAGGCTTTCATGACAGCCTCTGAAATCTCTTATTAACAAGTTTGGCAAAATCTCTTTCCAATTACATTAAATGTAAATTGGAAACAAAAATTACATCAGAAAACAGATTACTGTATAAGTCAATATGCACATGTTCTAATTCCATAACAAGTGTTACAAGCATTATAAATTATCTTACAGCTTTTTCCATCGCATGGTAGCTAAAGAACAGTTCATGTACACGCTTTCTTCATCATACCATCCTCTAATTAAAAAGGAACAAAAGTAAAATTGATTCTCTCCCTCTCTTTCAGCACAAAGTTTCACAATGAGAACAGTTTAACATTTATGAACATATATGCAAAACACACTCATGAAATGCATTTATAATGAAGTTAGCTAGAAACAAATGCCTATCAGCTAACTGTACAGCTCCTCACTTCAAGAGACACAACATTTGACCCTCCACTGCAGTTTGTAACTGAAATGTCACGACAGCTTTCAGTAAGTGCTTTAAGTGCAATGTCCAGATGCCCAAGCTGCATATTGTTGGACACATAAAGTTAGCCCCCAAGTTCAAAGAATAAAGGGATAGAAAAAGGCTTTTTTTTTTTTCTTAAGGCACCATTTCCACTTCCAGATGGACAACCTACTGTGATAGAAGGACTTCAGGTGCTAACACATCTCTAAAGAAGGGTAAAGGGGCTAATATTAATCCTATCAGTAGGATACACTTAAGATAACCTCTGTTCAACAGTTTCAGAAAAAAAAGTTCACATACTACATCACTCACAGAATTTGCTAGCAAAAAAAAAAAAAATTCTGATGGAAAGCAAGGTTTTTGAATTAAAATAAGCTCTGAAACACTGTTACAAGTTATTCAATCTGTGCTCTGCAGAACAAGTCTATTTTTAAGGTAGGAAAGAGACATTTCTTCCAAGCACACAAACCTGGAAGTTTAGTGCAGTTCATGGGTATCATTTTTACAGCCTTCACAAAGCAATTTCTCACAGACTTTTAAGATACTCTTCTCACACCATGACCAGAAAGAAAATAAATCAGCCCTTCAGTTAGAGTATGTACTGATCTTCAGAGAAGAGACAACATTATAGTTTTCATGACCACATGAACTTGTCTTATCAGCAAGCATACAGTCTATTTTGGCAGACTGTTTTTTAGAGCTTCCAGTAGGAACAGCACATTTATCCTGAGTTTGGAGCATGTCCATCCCCTTTGCCCTTCTTCAGAAGAATCACTCATGTCTATGGGCCTACATTCTTTCAAAAAGTTTCTTCTCTTGCGCCACATCTACGCAGGCATTATTTTACTGCAAAAACGTCTACTGCTTTTCCACTTTACATTTTATGCAAAAGCACAGCCTTCTAATTGTCTGGATTTGCAACAAGAATGCCATTAATGGATTGCTGTAGGATGCAAGACACTGGTAAGAGTCCTACCTTGTTCACTAGGTTCTGACTGAGACTTTCTGACAGTAAGGTCCAGAGGTGAGTCTTGGTCAGCCATGAGCAGTTTGCTGAGCACAGGGTTCTGAGCAGTTGCAGCCGTGGGAGAGGAGGCGACCAGAGATGCTTTCAGCAGGCTTTGGTTCTTTGTGCTATTGGGCTGGCTGGAGTCCTGAGTAGAGCTATTTTTTGAGGTATATTCAGCAGCAAACTGTCGGATCATTCGCTGCATGATCTCACGGGCCACTAGGGGAATATTGGGGTCAGAGACCCTAGGACTGTCTGCAAATATTAGAGATTTCTTTTAAAGGAAGCACTTTAAGTAAAACAGCTTTTATATTAAGTCAGTTTATTTACCCCCAAAAAAAAAAAATAAAAAATCTAGGGGAAAAAAAATAAAAGCCAAAGAGAGTTTCTGTAGAAAACGTACTTAAGTCTTAGAATACCTGAACAAGAACCATTGCTAATTCTGGTATAGCCTTTCAAAAAGAAAGGTTTCAAAAAGTTTCCTGAAAGAAATATGCAATCTCATCTTTTGTTTTCACATACAGATATATTCAACCAGACCTTTAAGAGGTATAGAAATGGAAAGGAGAGCTAGACTCATGAACAAAAGTACCAAGTAATGAAGCCCATTCCAAAAATATTGAACAGGTTATTCAGTGCAAGAACTGAGCAACTTACCTGCAGTTACAGAAGGAGAAAATGTTGCAGCAGTCCCCTACAAGTCTACCGAGAATTAAAGCCCTACAGTTCTGATCATTCAAAATAATTCGCACGAAGATCAAATGTTCAAGTGTCTTCCATCTCATTCTATCTATTCCTTTTGACATTTCTACCATGGTAATCAATACACCATCAGGGGCTACCCAAGGAACTTGCAAATACACAAAAACTCAAGATGTGTCACATGAAAAGTAATTAGATTTCTAGAAGAGTTGCTAAATCTATTAGTAAGTAATGTGAAATGGAACAGGTAGACATTCCGATTTATTTATATGAAATAGTGTATAAATACAGAGGTATTTGGGAGTGTGGGCAACTAAAATTTATTGACAAAAATTAGTATTTTAGACTAGTATTAATCCCTGATGTGAAGGCAAGCGTCTAACTCCTAAATCACAGAAGCTAAGCCCTACCACTTCACTTCAAACATCGATTGTGTTCTCCGGCCAAATCTTTAAAAGCAGCTCTTAGAAGGGAACAATAGAGAAGTGTTTACTTCCTCTTTAAAAAGAAATTGCCCAGGTTGAAAGGCAATCTATTGAAATTGAACTATTAGATGCATTAGCAAAATCTTCTGTGGGACATTACAGTGCTAGATTTGCCTTTTGCCACCATTTTTTACAAAAGTGCATCAATCCAACAAACCAGGTTTAATGTATGTGTAAGAGATGACTGACATGAAGGTTGGAGCAGGGTTGCCCACAAAACAGAGAGCAGCAGTAAGCAGCCACGGTGTTTCTTGATGAAAAACCATATTGAGCTTTAAACATTCATCAAGCCCAAATTCCTTCCTGTTAAGCACAACTTTCTACACCTAAGACCTTATACAGTCACTATGTATACTCTCATAGCAGCATAGTAACTGTAAACTTTCAGGACATTTATGTAAATATGTAACCATTTTCTTGTAAAATCTACAGGATGTTTTATTTTTGCTAAATATGAGATACTACTATTTTAAGACGACACCAAGAAATGAGCCAAACTTAAATTTTGGTACATTTTTAGTCTCACTTCCTTCCCAAATGGCCCACAAGGACACTAGCCTGGAAAAGGGTGGAGGCTTTGTTCTGCTATGGTGACATTTCTACCACTTTCTAGCCTCTTCACTATAAACTGCTGAAGGACATAAAAAGGTTCTAGGGAGGCCCAGAGGGACACAAATTGATGGCATGATCACACTAATTTGTGTGACACCATTTGACATGTGCTTGTAGCATATACAAGTGGGGCTGGCAGGAATGCAGAGCTCCATGGCACCTGTGTTTTCTGAATGAACAATCAGGCCTTTACTGTGCACCATGTTTATATATTCAATTCAGTAATGCTTGCAGTTGAACATATTTACACACCCAGAAATAAAATATTACATATGTCTACAGCCATGCATCTTCGTAATCTGTACCTTCAAAGAATCAGCCCAGAATGACTACTTTCTAGTGCTGCTCAAGATAAACTCACTAGTTCAGGACACAAAACTGCATTTTCAAGCAGAAGAACAGTTACCGAGTTACATTAAAGACTTCTTGCTTAATAGAAAGCCTGAATGCTAAGGATTAAAGCTGTTAAAAAAAAATGAGTGGAAAATATGAGCTGGTGCCCCTGCAGCACCTCTTGAAATCAACCAGATGTTTATCTTGACTCCTGTCTAGGTTTTTGTTTTTGTTTTTTTTTTAAAACAAAACAAAACTAAAACTAACTAAAACATGGAAATTCTCAGAGAAGAAAAAATACAGCAAATATTTATCAGCTATAGTCTAAAGCAGTACCTCTGAGCTTTAAAGCCTTAGTAGCTTTTGTGTATTTTTATACTGAAATCTTAAAAGGGCAGTATCGAGCAAAAAAAGGTATGATTTCATTAAACCAGAAAAAGGTCCTATCCTGCTACAAAGTAAAGGTAACAGACAACTAAGTTCTACCACCCTGCTTTCATTAGAAAACATGAACATTTGAAGGAAGCACTACTGAGTCAGAGCGGCATGGACACGAATTTCAGAGAAAGGATGTAAGATTAATGGACGTTAAACCTGTTCAAAAAGTTCGCTGATCTTGCTAATTACTTATTTATGTTCAGTACATGAATGTGTGGCCTCGATATACAACAGGCACCTGTTCACAGAACATCTGCATTTTCCCTGATCTGCCTGGGCTACAAAACCCATGTCTCAAATGTTACTGGCAGTGAGGATGGAAAGAAGAAAAGAACTAATCGCTGGCACAAAGCCAGGAGAGCTCAGCATCTCTGAACAATGCAGGAACATCAGAGTTCTGCCATTCTTTGTGTCCTCTTTGGTATGACAGTGCCTGGGGATCTTATGGCAGTGGCATGAGTTAGATTTCAAGCAATCTAAATACAGACAAGCTTGACAACAATGCATTGAGGATTCAGAACTGACTTCCTGCCAGGCTTCTACCCCTTCCTTATTACTCTTGCACCAAGCATAGTTTTTTGCCAGAGGAAGGAAAACAAGAGTATATTAAAAAAAATTCTCAAACATTCCTTAGACATCTGACATGTTTTATTATCTTCATTCCATGTATCCGGCCATGGACAGAGTATTATACCCCTCATTAGCACACTGCAATATCTGCCACTAGTTTCCCAACAAATTAGAAAAGCATACACTTTCCTAGAAGACACACACACACACACATCATAAGTAAAAATTTAAGCTCAGTGTTAAAGGAATTAAGTCTTTCATAAACAATCTCGAAGTGATGGAAGTGCCCTTCCTTTTCCTCACCAGAAGTAGTAATATGGAAAAAACCTGTATTTTCTCTAGATTTTAGTTTTCTTAAATTCCTTCTGGAGTTAAAGAGAGATGGGATAAATTTAAAAGCAAAAGGAAACATTTACCTTAAAAGAAAAAAACCCCCAAACTTGAAAAGGAAGCCTTGGAATAAAGGCATTATCTGAACTATCAGTAGTAATGCAGTAACTATCCTTCCCTACCATCCTGCATGTATTGCAAAAAGTATAGAAGCATCATAATTTATAGCTTGTATTTATTCATTTGAGTCATAAAAGAAAGGCTAAGATACTGTTATCTACTTAAAACACCTTTAAATATTTTGGTCACTGGGAGGAAGGGCTGAGGACTGGCTACAGCAATTTCTAATTTGTTAAACTGAAGCCTTGCATTGTCCCCCAGCAGATAGGTTGGAATCACTGATTTGGCAGATTTTCTCACACATGGGTTAGACTGATAAGTATGATGTACTTTCATTCAAGATGCATTTGGAAGCAACCTCTGGATTCCCATTTCTCAGATTTGTAGAAAAGAGTGAAATGAGTTTTTGCCTTCCAAAGAGCACAGTTTAAGTGACAACTCTCCAGAATATATTTTGGGGATTTTCTAGCATTGAGCTGCTGTTATTGTTTTCAGCATATTCTACAGCACAGATTTTCCAATTCTTTTGCTGATCACATTTTGAATTCTTCATATATCCCCCTTAGCACTATTCCAACAATTTTTATACTGTACATTGATGGTGATAGGGTGGGTAATCACTACTCATAGTGAGAAGACTGATGACCTTTAAGAAAAACTGCATTAGTACACATTCCATTAATATAAAATAAATATTTTTTTAAAAAAAACATTACCCACCTACTACCACCACTGCCACTTGACCTTCTAAACAGCCCACTCACCTAAAACATTGGTTCAGGGGAACAGTTCTGCTGGGTAAGAACTGAGTCATCTCTCCAAAAGTGAAAACACCAGTGTTCTCATGGAGAGATCTGATTTAGGGTTAAATATGTTATACTCTCATCCTCAGTCCCAAGCCCACACTGTTGTATTGCTACATTACTTGAGAGTCAATTTTTACTCTTAATAAATACATTTAAAGAAGACAACTGAAAAATACCGAACATAACAGTGACAACTTGAACATCAGATCTTTGACAACTGCATTGCATGCAAAAAGACCACAAGAGACACTATTCCCTCCTCCCCCCATTAAAACTAACCTTTTCTGTAAAAGACTGCATTGAGGAACTCTTCCGCTTGCCTTTCAAAACGAATGATTTTTGCTTGCTCTTGTCTAAGCAGAGCTTCTTGTCCAGCTTCCGAGGCTGGCTCATCCAGACTGACTAAGTGTTCCTGCAAAGATATTTAATATTTGTAAGATCTTCCTGACTCCAAAATTAATAAAGTTCCTTAGGCGTTAAATATTTTACTAAATTCAAAACTTTTTTAGGTACTCAGCACAGAGTTGAATCTATTGAAACCACGACTTGTTTTTTGACTGCTTCAGAACATTGTACTTTGTCCTGTTTTCTTGTTGTAAATGCAGCAGAAGCCTGTAAGTTTTGATAACATTACGGGAAATAAGAGCCCAGTATAAAGAAGACGACTTAGATGTTTTACAACATTTGGCTGCAAATCTCATACCTAGCACTTGTTCTTTGGCTGTTACTTTTAGATCCAAGAAATAACTATTGAAGGCAAAACACAGGTAGTTCTCCTTACTCTACACAGCATTCATGCAACTGAGCAAAAAATGACCAAGCATTATCAACAAAAAGGTCCTTTTGTGAAGAGGCTCAGTAGTAGCCTCTTTTAAGTGAAATAAACTCAAGTTAGCTGTTACAACACCTACGATTAATTAAAATCCATTCTCTCTCTTACAATTAGAAACAATTATCTCCAATATTTTCAAACTAGGATAATTAAATGCGTGAGATGCCAGGATAAATCACTCATTTTAAATATGCTCAAGAAACTACAAGGAAAAGTTACAAAAATACAACATCTAAACACCTGGATTCCTCCCCCAAATACACACCCCTTTTCTCATTTCATTCAGTTTAATGCCTTGCTCCTACTCAGGAGAACAATCCCTTTTTTGTCCCTCTCCCTCCACTTTCATTTTAAGCTATATTAAAGTTACCTGTATTTACCTACTGCAGGAATGCATACACAACCACTCTTTGGGTTTAGGGAGTGTTTTGTTTTGTTAACCTTTACAAAGTATCAGTTACCATAATATCTAAGCTGCATCTGGTTTTTTGGCCTCTACTGTGTAAGTTTATTTCAGATTCATATCCTTGTGGGACTAGAAGGGAAGGAAAGAACTGGCAATTCATTTATAAATCACAATAAATGAAAAAATAAGTAATTCTTAAGTTTGTGCTGTCTCAACTTCAAGAGGTTTCATGAAGCAAGGTTGGATAGCCAGCCCATAGTAAATTAACAAACACAGCAGTCACGTGAACTACGCGCAAAGGGTAATAATATGAAACGATGTGGACTCTGGCCTGAACAACATGGGCTCTCACATCATATTTGTAATTCAACAGCTTCCAAAAGCTCTCTATCAAAAGTAAAGGGAGATACTATTCAGACAGGGTACAGAGACAAAGCAGCATTTTGTGCCAAATAAAAAGTTGAGGAGCATGTGATGAGGGAGGCGACAGGTGAGGGAAACCACATTTGATGTTATGAAGGTAAGAGCCTGTGGAAGAAAAGACCTCACAAAGTGGCTGATGCTTTGTTCCATACCAGAGAGATTCAAACTTGCTTGCTCCCATAGAAGAGAGACACTTCTTTTAAGATCGTATGAAAGAATTAAAGACTAATTTGAACTGATGGATTGGCCAGAAGTGTTCACCTCTGTGCCAGGCATCCCAGTGCTCCCACAGTTCACTGGCATTTTATGAACACCCTGAAAATGCAGCTGTACTTTTACAATACTAAAATATGTGAAATATCTGTACAGGATTTCACAATAAAAATATTTGTGGATAATAAGACAAATATTTTTTGAGAGTTACGATTCAGGTGAGACTTCACAGAACATACTTGTACGCTCTTTTTGAAACTGTGTTGCTGCATCTGGCAAAGCTTATTGCAGGATTTGTCCTATTTACCGACAGACAGTCCAAGATGAGCTATATTATCTTTTAAGCATTATCAGGATAACTGTAAACTCAGCTTATCAATTTGTATAAAAAGCAGATGTGTGTGCAAATTAACTAATAACAGAAGTAATCTAGGCATATAGAAGTGTTGTAGCAATCACTGAAATATCTAAGCCTTTACAGAAGTTTTGCTTTAAAAGGAAACTCTGCAAACTGATGCACAGAGATTCAGCTAGATAAGATCCATTAGAGTTAATTGGCATCCTCTAGCTAAAGTCCCATGAGCCATTGCAAAAAAACTTTCTTTTAATTCAAAGGACAAACAGAGAATTCAGAATTGAAGGAAACATTATGCCTTCAACCCGATCTGACACCCTGCCCTTTAACAGACTACAGCTCTGGAAGAAGCCTAAAATAAAAATAAGCCTCGGCCAACAAAATGCATTTCAAATCTTCCTAGTATGTTTTGCAACTAAGACATACACAGTAAATCCTGGCCTAGTAACTTGGTGGAAACAGAGTCCAGTGGCACCACAGCTCACCACAAACAAGTGTACTTTATATTACTCATATAAAGGCAATGTAAGAAGAGTACAATTTAATCTAACAAGGCTAACTAAAGCTGTACATTTTCTTCACAGAGAAGGAATGAAGAAAAAGGGATCAACCAAAAAAAAATTGTAAGTGGTTTACACTGGTGAACAGCTGAATAAAGGAACACTTCATCTGCATTCAGGAGAGGAGGGGAACAGCAAGAAAATGGCAGTGTTTAGTTACTACCCCTCAAACCACAGAGCATCTCCTTGCATATACTGGTTTTATAAGTGTCCATGCTAAAGAAACACAGTAATATAAAAGAGTCAGATTTAACCTTGCACATAGAAAAAAAATAATCTTTGGCATCTTCTGGCACCTGCAATACAGCACTGACTACATGAGACAAAATATACTGCAAATGTTTCTGCCGATTGGATTTTTTATTATTTTCTTATCCATTGTATCACAATTATTCCAGTAATCTTTGCAGTTTGTTCACCCTGGAAGGAAAATTCAAGTTTTCACACTAAGCATTTGATCGTGATTGCTATTCAAAGTCAAATTCCAAGAGTGGGGCTTTTTTTGTGTGATTTAGGGGTGTGTGGTTGGTTGGTTTGTGGTTGTGGTTTTTTTCTTTTTACATTTTCCAGCATTTCTTCCCAATAACCATTATTTGGAACAACATCTCAGGCTTACCCTCTCACTCTACAGTCTTGAATCACACCAAAGTTTTCAGCAGCAACAGTAGGAAGAAAAACCTATTAATATTCAGATAGCATTGTCATTTGGGTTTTTTTTCCAGGATATTTGTAACCAATCAGTTACTTTTACATATTATTTATAACACAGGATTCATTCTATTCTCTCTGTGCTTCCCTTCAGGTGGGAAGAATCCCACCAGCTAACGTGCAGTATCACTATACTGAACAATATACCCTCAGAGAAAGACACCTGGAGTGGTTTGCACATGCTCCCTAAGGGCTGAAGCTCTTTTTGTATGTTAAGGTAAACAGCATAACTATGTAATTAAGTCAAAGATCCTTTGAAATACAGAGCTCAGGTTTTCAAAGCACAAGGTCAGTGCGTGACCTTGAGAGACCACCTAATCCTGGGCAGCCCAGCCCTGTCAGCACTAGTGCTCCATGTTCACTGAGACCCTCCTTGTAGGAAATGTTGATACAGCAATTCCAAAAGCTGAACTGCTGACACAAGAGAAAGGTATGATACACACTGTTGTTGTGCAGATATGGATACAGCATTTCATGTTTAAGCCGCAGGACACACACAGATGAAGCGGGAAGAGTCCAGAAGCTAGAACAGTACGAGATAATTCCTATTCATCTTTGCAGAGAAAAAGGAGGGAGGCTTCCCACAGACAACCCATGGACCCTTGGGATACAATCCAGACTCCCACCATACTCTTACCCCCCGCCCCCAGAAGGCAAGATCAGGAAGAGTGAGTAAGAAAGGAATGTTTCAGCATCCCTAGGCTGTCTTCTCCAACACCTAACTTTTCTTGAGACTGTACAGCCTTTTTAATTCTTAACCTGTGAAAAAGAAAATGATTGACTATTTTCTGTAGACAAGCTTTAAGGGCACCAGAGACTCTTCTTTCCTTCTATCTGCAAGACCAAGTCATTCTTGCTGCTTTCATTTCAGTCCTACTTGGTTTGCTTACATCTCTCAAAAAGCTACAGTCAGGTGAGGCTTCACCAGCATTTAGGTTTTTTCTCTCTATTGAGAAAAATGCCTCTCTTGATATAGTCCCCAAAATAGTTTACCATTTTACCATCCTAGCACTTTTCAGACATGTGTAACTTGTGACTTGATAACACAAGTCTGTCTATCCTGTTTCTCAAATTTATCAAGATCATTTTCAATTCTGAGCATGTCCTTTAAAGCATCTACAACTGCTCCCAGCTCAGCATTAATAAAAATTCAGGTGGTTTAATTAGTTTTAAGACCTCCCTCGCTTACTTAACATACATATTTTTATATGAAGATGACTGATGTCAGATTTATCAAATTCAAAACAAATTTATCTTGACTACTGAATATCATTTATTATCTATATTAGAGGGAGAAAAAATAAATCAGTGAAAACACAACATGCTTACATTAACATTTATGCACCAATAAAACTGAAACCCCACATTACTACTAAACACAGCTGGAGATTATCACAAACAGCCTCTTCAGGTTTTAGCCTCCATATCAAATTATTTTAAAACCACATAGTACAAAATTGACAGTCTAAATGCTTGAGTTTTTTAAGTGATGAAATCCATTAAAAATGTTTTAGAGCATGTTCCAGCACACTGAGGATCTCCATACACAGTTTAAACACATTCTAAAGCCATCAAAAGTTCTAAGAGTTCTGAAACTTGAACTAATTTTCAGATATTTCCTTTGCCATCTTATTCTACAAGTTAATGCTTTAGATGATAATGGTAACTTCAGAATTATTCAGACACTTACCACAGTTCACATCTTATTGTTTATGCTCCTCTATAGTGAAAGGCCACCAGATTCAGAAACTTTTATTATGACTAATCATAATCAAATAATGACATATTACCTTTTAGATGTCTGTGTAAAGCAATGACTTATGAGCTTTTAAAAATATCCAAATCATATCAGAGTAACTTTGAATTTTAAAACAACTCCTTCACATGCTGCACCCTACCACACTTCTTCACAAATGAAAGAATTGTGAGAGGTCCTTACACTGAAGCCTGAGTATTTTACAGCACTTTGCAGACCAGATTCAGTCTTCTGTCAACAACAGCATAAGACTCCAGAATATGCTCCTAGAAATCATCTTCTCTCTTGCTATTTTTGTAGCTTAAATATATCCATAAAATAGTTAATGTGCTTAGGAGTATTATCCTTCTTGTTCTGCTCTCACCAACTAATGAGATTAGTTGTGTGTTCATGTGTGTGTGTTCCTTTTTTCTCTTAATACATACAAATTGCTTTATGTCGCTTTAGACAACAGTGTTTTATTTTCCACATACTCAACTGAATCCTCTTTAAGGATTCATTTTCCAATATTCCCTTTCTTCTGGCCTTTCTTAAACTAGGCTTGAGCTCCAACAGTAGAGACTACCTGATTTGATAGAAACATTCTACATGGAGCTACAGATTTCTTCTGTAATGATAGCTCTGTCAGATGTAACAAGCCACAAAGAAAATTAGGAATCACAATTAAAAAGAGGTAAGTCAAGTACACTTAAAGTGCAATCCAACTGAATTGATGAGTCTTTTCTGTACCACAACCTTTTAGAAGGAAAAGTGATAAAGACCACAAGTAATTGAGAATTACCACATTTGCAGATCATCCAAATGCAAATTCACCAAATTTGGTCCCATAGGACCTGATCCTCCTCTAACTACGTGTAGGCAGCTAGAGATGCTAATTGCCTTTTTTGACTTTCTTGTCCATCAATGTACCCATGCCTTACTGCACACAGGCACCCAGGCAGCAGCTCCTTAGGTTACCAGTTATTCTCTGATCATACCACACAGAAACAATTGTTGTATTCTGCATTCTGTGATGAAAGAAAAAAAATCCAGTTTCGAAAAGCTCTATGTTATTGCACATAATGCTTTGAATTTGAGCAAAAATATGACAGGGAAAATGTTAGCTCCCTACTTTGTCTGTAGTTTATTACCCCTTACACATGAAGACACTTAAGTCTATTTCTCTATCAAAACCTGTCTTGTATTTTGACTGCCAAAAAACGCATGCATTTGCTCAGTATTTGCAAGTAGAACTACTGCTACAAATAAATTAATCTTTTTAGAATACTTCAGCAGATGGTTCTCCATCCTTTGAAGAAGTTGTGTAATTGAATCTGACTGCTTGTAAAAGCAAGAACCAACATCACTGAAAGAGTGGGAGAGCAAATGTAGTTTTTTACCCCTTAAGCAGCTCTGCCAATAAACTAATACTGGCCTTCAATTCTCATCCTGCAGTCCAGAACTCAATTTTTCTTAAGCACAACTACTGGTCTCCTACGTTACAGGTAATTCTTAAGGGCAAATGAAATCCAGAAAAAAAACCTGAAGATTTTAATTGGTTTTGAACTTGTTGGACCAGGTACCTACATGTCAGTCAAAGGTGAAAGTCAAGGACATTGATTAATTATTCAACCAATCCTAGATGGGTATTGCTAAAGATGTACTCATTGGAAAAAAAGGCCAGCCACAACCACATGGTTTGTGGCTATCTTGCTCCCAGCTACAACATCAGTTACATACCTTTTAATTCTGTAACTCAGCAGTATATAAGCACAAACCCAAATCATCGCACCCTGCCTGGTTCTTTTCCTAAAAATTTAAGAGGATGCAGATGAACAATAAAAAAAAAGCAGAATAGAGGGTAAGGCAGAGAAAGCACAACTGCTATCACTTTATGTACAGGAACAGACAGTTTTAGCAGTTACAGAAGAATGAGCCTCCAACTCCCTAAAAAGAAGAGTTACAGATATTAGTACAGATGCTCAATGGAAGACATTTCAAATAAATTAGCACCATTTCTAATTTAGTTCATTAGCTGAAGGATGCCCATTATTTGGCTAAATACCAAATTAAGTTACAAACTTTTTTCTAAAAATTCTATGACATTTCAATTCAAATTAAGATGTTGTCAAACTCACACTATTTGAAGGCTCTCATGAAAGAATCCTATTTAGATCTGTATTGCAAGCTAATGACATCAGTGCCAGCAGTGCAGCAATCTGCTGCACCCACAGGAGAAAGGAAGCACTCCCACCCTGCCATCTCTCTCAGTTGACACACAAGAACTCCCTATATCTAAAAGGAGCCATATTTCTCCCTCAAAAACCAAACCAAAAAAAGATAAACCAAAAAGCCCAAAACCCCAAACCCAACAGAACTGAGAGAGGCTGGAGAGCAGTAAACAAACAAACAAACAAATAAACAAAAAAAAAAAAAAGGAAAAGAAAAAAACCCCTACATACTCTAAAGTCTTATCTCACAGTTCTCTCCAGCCTGGTCAGGACAAATCTCCTTCCTCTTCCCCTAGCAATGCTGCACACCCCTTCTGCATTCTGTATCAGTCTGTACACAATCCTAAAATCTCCTTCAACCCCTGATGACAAAACATCGTGGAGCACATCAGGTGTGACCACATCTGCATCTTTTCTTTCACCCATTTAAAAGCCACCACACAGTACAATAGGGAATCGTGTGAGGATCCTTACCATTAATGATAACTATCACTTGCATAAGGAATACATTGCCAGTTTCCCAGTAATACTCAGTTACGGGCTACCAGAAAGAAAAACCCAGCAAAGTAGAGGAAAATATAAACAGTGGTATCTCAGCTTCTGACTAAAGGTTGCATAGAAGCTTGAAAAGGACAAGGCACTGTACCTGATCAGCACACTGTACAGTAGACAGTCATGCTCTTCATTTTTGTCTTCACCTAACAATCACTGATTTTCAAAAGCTTTATTTTAGTTATTGTGGACTTATGAGGATGACTGAGATATAAACCATCTTTTTGAAGATCTACCCATACACTGTCAGATTCTCCCAGACTATGATCAGTCTCTGACCGTGCCACAAAATTATTTTCTGCGTTAATGCAATGGCTTAACAAGAACTGTGCTAAACACTGAATTTTGTCCTTTTATGAGACGAGGTAAGACAAAAGACAGAACTCCTTACACCACAAGCATACACACATCTTACCTGCTGTCAGCTTCAATGAAGGAATTATGCTTTGTATCTATTCTAAATGCAAGCATTCCTAAACCTCCTCCCATGCCTTAACAGAAACTGTAATACGGAAACAGGAATAAACTGGCAATATGGCAAGTATCACTGTCAACAAGGTACTTCCTTTATGGACAAGCCATGCAGCTACACATATTAGAGGAAAGAGTGCTTTTGTTTCATTCCTAAGTTGACAGAGATCCACTCTGGTGTTGTTTAACATTGTGCAGGAAAAAGTAATAGTTACGAGTTCCAGTAAATTAAGTTTTGCCAAGGCAGATGATCCTTCCTTCCTATGCTATGGAACAATCATTATTTCAACACATGGGCTGAGCAACGACCACGTATAGCATGATAGCTTTTGTTTCATATACACCTATAATCTCCTTAATAAAACAAACTGCAAGTTTATTAAGTTGGCAAAGCTGACTTGTCCATGTTTAGGCTCTGACTTGGTTATGAACAAGCACAGTACAGAATCTACCATACATGAGAGCCCTTTAATAAAAGGATATGGCCCACAGGGAAGGGGATTCCCAGACACAGAACAAGACTCTAGGTTGTTAAAATGAACCACATTTCCATATTGAAGATAAGCCCATCACCTGACTGTAGTAAACATGCACAAGTCACAGTTTGGCTCCCCGAGGAAGGGTTTCATGATTCCCAACAAGATCTCTGACAAAGAACTCAACCCCCCTCCCCAACAAATAAAAAACACTGAACAGAAAGGGCCAATACATAGGGGGGGAAAAAACATACCACCTGCATCACATACTACAAAGAAAAAGTTGCACAAAAGAGGCAGGTCTGTTCATTAACTTGCGTATTTTAATTCAGAAAACCTTCTTCCAAAGGAGGGGAAAGGGGCAGGAGGTTGCAGATTTTCCATATTCAGTTAACAGAGCAGCAAACTCCCTCCCTTTGTCCCTCCCCTACAACTACTAGCTTCACACATCTGCATTGTTACCTTCACTTTTTCTCTTCTCAGGCAGCAGAAAAGACAATTTTCATCAAAAGACCAATCAGAAACACCTTCAGGCTCACAGTCTGTAAATCAGAAGAATAGCAAATTACTTCATATTCATAAACCACGACACAACTGGAGCCAAAAGAGAAATGCTGAATTAAATACCTGTTTCACAACATTCTTGCCTGCATTCTGAGGATGCAGGCTTCATATCGGCCATTTTTCTAAGTCCCCAGATTACCAAACTGTATACATTTTATCATTGCACAACAAATCTGTTTTTCCCAGCACTGCCAAATACACTCCCAGCTACATAAAGATGAACGCACACTCATTAGTAATTTTAGCCAATATGAAACTAACTGTGAGCACTGCCTGGGGGAGGGGGAAAAAAAGCACAAATCACCACGGTAACACACATTTTCTAGAGGCAGAGCTGGGGCTGCTTCTGTCATTAGAAATGCAGAACAAGATACAAACATAGAGATTGAATACCTTTAAACAAACTGAGATCTTTTAATAATCCAGGTCCAAACAGGCCTTCTAGAATACTTTCAAACCCTAAAAGCAAATAAAAGAATTGTTAGCTTTCTAGATTAAGTACGTCACTACGATATTCACAATAGCAGTTCTATATTTATCTGTTCCAAGAACAGAGCTCAACGTGCTTTCTCTAAGTATTACAAGATACATGGGTCAATTGTGATGACTGAACTACTGACAAACCATAGCACAGAGTCCACCGACTCCTGTACTTCTGTAAATAGCTAGGTTAAAAACGAAGAACATTATGACATTGAAATAAACCATTTTGAAAAGAACACAAAAAACTATATGTTCTACAACATGACCAGTTAATCTCTACACAAAAATACTCTCATTTTAAGTCTCCAAACTGAAATAAGGTATGTTTTCCCAGTTAAAAAAAATACATTCTTCCATCTCAGTGGCATTCAGTTACTTTTCTGAATTTCAGCAAACATTAAAATCAGTGTTTCCTGAGGAGTCACAAGTTTGAGGAGAGAAAATTAAAAGGAAAGGGATTCAGCATTGCCATGTCACTAAGGAACGAAATTCCAATCACAGATCTGCATCTAAGACACGCACAGTCCAATTTACTTCAATGCCATGATTTATGCCTCACATAAAACACATGTAACCAATTCGAGTTTATTCCAAAAGAGGGAAAACCTTCACCAAAATTACTGCCATTATTGGGAAATGTTAAATCAATATTACACTAAACCCCTGCTGGCAGTAAAAAAAGCTACAGAGCTATTAACTACCCAATGCTGTGAGAACACAGGTTAGCAGAGTGAATATGAAAAGTACAAAGACTACTTCAAGGGGGACAGACAAATTTCACCTGCTTATAAAAATGTATTCACAATGTGACCAGTACAACTTACTATATTCCCCCCCCCTTAATAATTTTGCTTTGTAGGTTTAATAGAGGTTTGGGGGCTCCTAGCTTCTCCTACTTGTCTGGGTCTTTGAGGGGCAGAAGAAGCAGCAGGAAAAAAAACCTAAGAAACAAAAATATGATTTTAAATTTAGAGAAATTTGCATGGGTGAATTGGGGACAAACTATCTGAAATAGCTATTTTTAAGAAATCAGTCAAAATCTAGACGATCACGTACTACAAAGGAAATCAGTTATTACACTGTAGAAGAGCAGTAATTCTAAAATAATTCTGACTTCATCCAGATCTAATATCAAAGTTATGTTTTGCACAGCAGTCTTGAAAAATAAAGGACAAATAGCGTTGCACCCCTCTGGGTGTCAGCGAGTGTCAGTGCACCAACACCACCAGCTGTCAGATGCAGGGTCCTACAGAACCTGCAGTCTGCAACATGACTTAGATGGCCAAAGCATTGCTGGGGTACAAGACCATCCATGATCTAACACCTGTCAGAGCCTGACACTAAAAATCTAATCTCAGAGAGGACCGAGTGGAGAACAACAAAAAAAAAAAAAAAAAGGGGGGGGGAAAAAAGAAATGGATTTTAAAAAAAAAGAAAAAAAAGAGTGAGGGTGAAATAGCAGTTAAGAGTAAAGAGAAATAGGGAGAGATCAGAAAACAAGGTGGAAGAAGAAAAACTGGAAAAACATCCCATCCAACAGCACCTTGTCAGGCAGAGAAGTAGCACTGCCTCCAAAAAAAGCCAATTCAGGCTTCAGGAAGTGGCAGGAACAGTGGGAAAGGGCCGACCAACCTGACCTAGAAGAAAAATAGGAGAATCAGGGTATTGACCCATAGGTTTATAATGCTGACTCTTTTATGGGTAGTGACCCCTCAGAATTTGACTCTGAAATGAAACCTTAAGGAAAACAGCTAATCAACCTCATTCTTAATCTTTTTGTTTAAAAACTTACATTTATATATATATATAAATAAATCAAAAGATCTCAGAAATTTACTCAAACTCATCAATCTTAAAATAGTAACTGCCAGTGACTCATTGCCCCACAGTTTGCCATGCATGCAATTGCACACTGAAGTCCCTGCCAAGTTTTACAGCTTGGATATTGTATGATGGTAGTTTGCTAGCCCACTGTTCTGAGTGATGCTAATGCCACTCGGGTTTTATTAATATTAAATATTGGATTTAGCAGTTGCATAGCAACAGCAGAACATCTTATGTGCAATGTTTGACATTAAAAAAGGCAAATAAGGGAAGTATGAATGTATTCAAAAATTATACTAAAGACTGGTAAAACTGCCATGAAGCTGAGCCCTATTCCCCCCAAATGCAAAGAGAAATGCAGCAAAGGCAGTATAAGCCCTGTGATGTCGTGTTCAGTCATTCAGGGCTCCAAAAGAGCAACTGTGTACAGTTAATCATGCAGAATACATTGAAAACAAAATCTTGAAAAAGGAGCTGCCTACTTTTTATAGTATTTTTTCTCTCCATTGTCACTGCTCTTAGAAGCTTGAAAAGAACATTTCTTTTCCCACCGATTGTCCTTTTCCATTTGGCAGATGATATTTTCCTGCATTTCAAATGGAACAGAAATTAACATGGCTGCCTCTGCTAAATTCCAGTTTCTATATTTTCATCATCTGTATTTCAGTGTCTGAGAGTTCACAGCAGCTGAACAGCAGGGCCAGTGGAAAAGTTGCAGGAATAACAGAAGAGAGAAAAAGAATGAAGATCCCAGTATTTTAGAAATCAGTATTATTTATATGTCAGATTAGATTTTCAATATTGGTAGTATTTAGATTTCTCAGATATGTTCTTCACAGTTAAAGCAGCCACAAATTTAAGTCTTACAAATACTACCGGTGATCTTTACAATGAAAAACATCTTTTGGATGTTAGTGTAAGAATTTAGAAAAAAAAAAGGTTTAATGTTTTAAAACATACAACATTTATGAAGTGTAAAACAACTCTATGTCCCAGAAGTCTCTCTAGGAAGTGAAGAATTAGAAAAAAATAAATAAATCCCAGAACAAACAAAGAAAACCCTTAGTACTGAAGCAAGGGTGGAATAACTTTTTAAATGCAGAGGTTGTTACATACTTACTCCTATTTCACAATTGTTAGCTCTGCAAGTACAGCATTTCCTAAACCAACCTGTGACAAAAATCAGAATATGTATGTACCATTTTTATGCTAAGAGTAGCAAGCAAAGAAATTAAGACTAAAGAGAAGAGTTGACTATGCAGTTTTCAGCATGGTCAAATTTCACTACTTTTGTCTCTGCATCTAAGCGGTTTTATTTTCATCTTTTCTTGGCATTTTTACCCATCTGTAATCAAATATTTTGTCCTAAATTTAAACTGTACTGGTAGTTTGATGGCTAATGGTTTAAGATAAGAATTTAACACAACAGTTTAAGACAACAATTTAACACAACAGTTTAACTTAAGCTTTGCAAAAAAAAAAAAAAAATCCAGTTAGATCCTGAAGTCATCTTTTCCCTTAAAACTGAGAGCACTTGTAATGATTAAGTAGCTACCAGGCTCCTTGAGATAACAGTATTAGAGAAGTCAATAGTCCAGGAGAGGACTTTCCTGGCTGATCTCTAGCAATGTGGATTAGCCAAAGACACATTCTCCACTATAAAAAACAAGAATGCGAGATCTTCAGAAGAAGACAGGGATGCATTTCTGGAGTGCCATTGACACAGAGCCCAGCATGTCAAACCCTGCTTTTTTTCACCTCAAGACAGCACAGTTCAAACATATCTTTGAATAATCACTGCACAATTCAGTCCTACATATGTACCTGGTCAAAGCAGTAAAGCTTGCCTTTAAGTTTGTGACACAAATAATTTTGAGGGTAGTAAAAAAAGACAGGCAACAATTGGTCTGAATATATTATTACATAAATTGTTAATAAATAAAAAAAAAAATCAACATATCAAGGGTGCTGAAGGGAGAAAATAAAAACCAACATAATTAATTTTCAACTCCTCACCCCTTTTCTGTGCATATTAATTTAATCTGTGAATATCAATTTGTAAACTAAACCTCAGTCGACTAAATCAGTATCAGCCAGGGCAGCAGTTAAGTGAAGTAGGTCAGAGAATCAGAATATCCTGAGTTGAAAGGGACCCACATGGACCATCAACTCCAACTGCATTGGACCAATTGCAACAGAAAATAAGACAAGTGATTCATCAGCATTTATTTATAATTTATAATAAAAAGTCACCTTAATACATTGCGATTTGCACGTTAAAAGGACAACTTCAAAAAGTTGGAAATTGAGTCAAGTACCTTAAGGCATTAGTTGTCCAAATATTTTGTTTAAATTTCTTAACTATTTAAGAACTTATTAGGAACCATCAAAACCACAGGGAAAAAAATCTGACCTATTGAATGGAAAAAAAAAAATTAAAAAAAAAAACCAAAAAACCACAAAAAAACCACAACAAAACACCACCAAAAAAGCAAAACCCAAACCTGCAATGTGACTAAGGATAAAAGCACAAAGAAGAGACAAGAGGTTGGAAGATGCACAGGAAGATTCAGAGCAGAGGAGATAAACCAAATTTCAGAAATGTTACAAAGGTCAGAGAAGAGATGCACACAGCTTTAAAGTAAGCAAAGATAAGATCAAAAACAAGACACATGTAGATTGGGTTTTTTAGGTAATACAAATAAGAATATGGTAGTATATTAAGAAACATACAACAGAATGGCATACAATCATTCAACAAAATTTATCAAAGTAGTGTTAGTAACATTAACTTCTTAATATTCTATGGAGGTGTGTTGGTTTTTTTTCTGGGACTTATTCAAAGAGTAATTCCAGCAGTGTTTAATTCCAGAAAGTCCTGAAATATTGAGAAAGTCCCAATGGGCTTGAAAAAGAAAAAAATCATCCATTTGAAATGTCAAAACGTTAAACAAATAAGTACCAGAATCTCAACTCGGTAAAGGTTTTCAAAACCAAGAATGGTTCAGAGGACTACTCAGGAACTAACAGAAAAAATGGTTTTGATCAACATGGGCTTACAAAAATTCCTATTAGACGTGCAGGAAACTAAAATTTTTATTAATAATAAATATCATATAATATTTTACATTTTTTGGCTGGCACAACATATTTTGACTAAAACCAGACAGAAAAACACACCCCAAAAAACTAAAACAAACAAAACCAAAAAACCTCCAAAACAAAACTCAGTCAAATAAATATAAAACAGATTCAAAATCAATTAAGTGACAGCTCTTGAAATGTTTGTGTCAGTGGGAAACTACTGCTAGGGAGGTCCATCAGGTATTGGCTCTTGGCCCTGTGCCATTTACCATTTTAGTCCTAGCTGGTGACTTGGAAGAAAGCAGTCACTAAATTTGCAGGAGCTACGAAGACAGGAAGAGCAGTAAGTAACAAAAGGCCCAGGTCACAGAGGCTGCTTACCAAAGCAAATGCAATTAAACACTACTTCAAAAGGGGGGTGGGGGGGGAATGGAGAAAGCCACAAATCACACATCTAGGAACAGGAAAAACAGCTTCTCAAAGACATGGCCAGATCCAGCAGCTGATCAAATTCAGCCAGACATAAGACACTCTTTAATTTTACAAGGGTCCAACTAAAGACATAAGACATGCACTCCAGGACCAGATCAATGCTCTCCCTATCCTAGGATTCTGAAGGTGTTATTTAGGGAAGCACAGGCTGGCTGCTAAGATCTATTCCCCCTTCCCTCTCCCCCAGCACTTAGATTCATCATGTTAGGAGCCTCATTAACTAGTATGAAGCAAGAGCCACCATCATCACATCAGGTTTTTATTGGATTTCTCATGCCTAGATTTTCTGGTCAAGATTGGTTATATTTATCCACAGCTATGGGATTTGAAGCAGGAATTAATTCAGAAAAATCCTACAGTCTATATGTGACATGGGAATTCTGTCCCTTTCAGGACAAAAATCTATTAAACTTGAATGTTTCAGTCACAGGCATCTTAATAGAAAAGCAAGACCAAACAACAAGGGAGGGGAAAAAAAGTCACAGGACGGTTATTAATATACACTAAATCTCAGGACATGCATATAATTATAAGTTGTGAACATTCTTTTATTCATGCAACAAAACAGAAGATACTCCCATCCACCTATGACGAGAGATCTCATTATCTGAATGATGTCCAGTTAAGTACTCCAACTACAAGTTAAACCAACTTTGCTTTAGCTTCTGGGGGAACTAAGAAAAGGTTGTGCATCTCAAGCAATTTTTCAAATTTCACGCTTCCCCATTCTTGTTACTGAAACTGCACTGTTCAGGGATCTAATGCAGACATCCCTGCTCCAGAGGATTCTAGGGACCTTAAATATCAATAACCTGACACTGTAGTAGCAATAAAGAAACATGCAGAAGAAAAGAACTATGGATGTTAAGACAGGCACTGTTTAAAAGAACACGTATATCCAAGTTCTGTATAGCAACACACAGCTCTTCTGTACCTTTTTGCAACAAAACACCTTCTCTTCCAAAGACAAAACACAGAGCATTGCCTGCTGGGGTCCCTAAACAGGCCCTTGGAGCTCAAGAGAAAAAGAATTCTTCGGCCTTAGAGTAGTGCTTTATTCACTGTAGAACAGCATCTCCAGTAGAGAAGTTCCATTTGAACCAATCAAGAAGCCAACAAGGTACATGTTGTGTCAAACAGCCATTTCACTGCTACAGTAACTTACCACAGCAGTAAGCTCAGAAATCAAAAAAGCAGCAAAAAACTACAAGTACTGTTGATATAAGTGCTTCTGACTGACTATCCATTCTGCAGGACTTCATTAAAATTCCACTACTAGTCTGTAATTTAAAAAAAAAGGCGCAGCAGACCATCCTCACTCCTCTCCAAGCATCCCTCTTAACCAAGCTATTCCTTTTCCTCTGAGAACCAAGTCTAAGAACATTTTCTCTGATGCAATCCCAAACTCACAGCAATACATTTAAAATTTAATGAGCTAAGCATGACAGAAAAAGAGCTACACATCTGAATTACAGCACTCCAATGAACTTGCCTTCACAGCAGCAAAGTGCCCTGCCAAATACCCTAAAAGAGGGTAGATCTCTCCCCTCTACAAGGAAGAACAGAGAGGCAAAGCAATAAAGTTACCAGGCTGTGTCACAGTGCAAGAAATGGAAACAGGCCTCCCCATCCAATGTTAGCACTCTAATTGGCAGATTATCTCACTGATTACAACTGAAAATTCAACCCCAAAACACCAGAAGTGACAAGCTATAAAGCTTGTTGCCAGAGTGCAGAGTATAGCAAGGCAAAAGGCAAAATCCGGATCTTCTCCTGCTTCCCTCCCACAAGGAATATTTTTGTGTGTATGATCTGATATCAAGAAGAGAATAACATGAAGGCATGCAACCTTCTTATCTGGAATCAAAAGTCTTGGAAGCAGAATTCAAGAAAAGCCAAGGACCCTGTAATGGCTGTAAACATCACCTCAAGATACAGCAATTGCTCTGGCAGGCTAAGCTGTATTCATGTGGATTTGCAGGGGTGGAAAGATCCTCTAATTTGCAGATACTGCATCGCTGATCTGGCTAGTTGTTCAAGTTAGGGGTTGTGGGCTTGTTTTACATTTTAACTCAAGATTGGGAGGTTTATTGTATGACTGCCTCATTTTCTTCACAGCCAGTCACCATCAATGCAGGACTTGACTGGAATCTTCTCATGTAAATACTTGCATTTTATTACTTTAGAAAATAAACCAGAAAACACAGACATCATAAAATGGCAAAGAATGACAACAGAAGAGCTTGATTAACTACCAACTTTGCATGCATCCTTAAAAAGATAGTTTAAGAGTAGAATAAGATCTAAATTAAAAAAAAAAAAAAACCAAAACAAAATCAACTAAACTAAAATCCAAACAAACAAATTTTAACACTAAAAATTGAAGCAGGAGTTGCTTTTCAGTATTTCAATTCAAAGATGGTGCTCTTATTTGCTCAACCTCCAGGTATGGAGTTCCAGCAGGCAACCAGGTACAACTTTCACTGAGAAGCAATTGTAACAACTAGCTAGAAAATTTACAAACAGATTAAGAGAGTCAAACAGCTCAAGAATGGGAGTGCACAATAGCACAAAACAGCATGGACCAGAAGTTTTATACAGAGACCCAAATGTTTCTCAAACTTGAGGCAATTTTTTCCAGCTCCAACAGTGTTGCATTGCTTATTGCATCAAAATAAAAATCCTGAAACTTTTTTCCCATTGGAGACAATCTGTTAATGCTTCACTCCCAAGCAAAGGTGAGATGACATTCATCAACTGCTGGTTACCCCACACTCCTGAGACACAAGCTTAAGAACAGCCTTGCAGTAGATGGCATTGACCTGCGTGGAAAATGCCTCCCACAAAAGAGACAGGATGTCCAGCAGCATCAATTCACTGCTGCACTTTATTTCATGGCCACAGTAATGCTTATATCAGCCTGAGTCAGGTGTGCTGTCAGGAACAATTTGCCACAAGCAGATATAGCAGAGGCCCAAGCCAGTTTAAACCATGGAGGAACCCTCCCTTTCCCACAGAAGTTGTATATGTGGAAGCACAGGACACCAGTAACTTCCACCCCAGCCTCAAGAGATATGCATTGGCATGGGGCAAAAGTGTTAGAGGTGTGAGTTAAACTGGCTGAGGTACGAGCTACAGTTCATACTCCACAGCTGTCCTATTTGAAGAGGGTTGCCTTACCCCAGCAGCTGAGTCTTGCCCCACATTATTCCCTGTCTGCAACACAATCACCTAATGAAAACAGAATAGCTGAAACAATTTGCAAATAAAAATCAGCCCAGAAAGGGTAGGTACGAGCTGCCAAATCCACTTAAGCAAGGACTACTATCAGAAAAAGCATCTACCAAACCACAGTGTAATCTAGAAAACTCTTGGAGTGTGACTCAGTTTCACCTTCTTTATCACAGGAGGTCACATATATCATGATTCATTACTGAACTCAATACATTATTCTTTTCTTTTTGGCTCTCAAGTTCTAGATACCCCTTTCACCATCTCTACAGAGATTTTCAGATCTATGCAGCAGTCTGCAAATGGGAATGAAAATGTGATTCTACTTAGGAAACTAGTTATATCACCCATCATTGAAAATCTGATGATCTTCAACTAATAGACCTGTTAAAATAATTGAACATTTCTTAGTTGAGAAGTGAATATACTGAGCTTACCTGTAAGATAAAAACTGCCACAAGCACTTTTACTCTGCTATTTGTGATTGCAAGTCTGCCTGGTGTAAAACAAACCTCCATCATAAGTCATGACATAACTGCCCCCATGAAAGGGGGCACCTTGACTCCAGCTAGCTCACAGCATCCTGAAAAATCTTATGATATGCAAAGATACACCACTATAAGTCAAGCGATTATTTCACTACACCACTGGTGAGTTTACCTAAATTCTGATTACAAAGCTAACAGAAGCAAAGAAGGATCATGGAAAGAAAGCTGAATCATGATTACAGTGACTATGAAGCACACCTCCTGATGTTTTGAGAGGGCTTCCCAGAAACTAGAAAAGTATCTTTAGCGTTTTCAGATGGACAGGTCAGTTCTGCCTCAAAAGAAAGGATGGTCTAGGTGAAATCAGTGGGCGATACAGGCAGCTACACAAAAATTAAAGGGTAAATGAAAGCAGAGCAGGGGGCAAAAGTTATCCACCTCAAACAAAAACCCTGAAAACAAATCAGCACACAAAGAGGAGCATCTTAACACTGAAAAACACACAGCACAGAATTCATACTAGCTACAGTGTATATTAGAGTGACTAATTGCGATCCCTGAAGTCACATTTAAAAGTATACCTCAAGCAAGGCATTCCATGAGTCTACAACACAAGGTGCAAACCTAAAGGAAGCAGAGCTAAAGTTAACAGCCCTCTCCAGCTTTATGGCAGTTTGAACAGCAACAGTATCCAGAACAAAATGGTACAAAGTAAGCGCAGGACAACTCCTGCACATAGGGAAGATAAAGCTGTGTTACTATTGTTACTCTTGTGCCAACAGAACTAAATACTAGCAGAAATATTCTTACCTAACCTTCAGTCACACCTCGGGTTATGCCTATGTACTGAAGAAGCTGCAAGGTCTGGTATTCCTCTGGAAACAGAAAAGCATAAGCACACCTGCTGACAACTTTGTAACAAGATATTACAGCAGCAAAACAATTCGGTGCTGAAATTAACTATGGGAACTGAAATTGCCAGATGTTATAGAGTATTACTCAGTGTAGACTAGGAGCAGTGAACCTTCTTTAAAGAAGAAAAAAACCACACTCAGAAGCAAGAAGCTTGCAGCAAACAGCTGTAAGAAAGCCTCACCTTTGGGGATTAGTGGAAATTTTCCCAAAGAGCAAGTGACTGATAAATCTCTCTCACTTCTGAGATGTACGTAATGTCTGCCATCGTTTCATGTAGCAACTCTTGGAATCTTACTAACCTGTTAGCTTCAGCTACACACCACCAATTCTGTAAGCTATGCCTGCAGGTGTGCTTCTCAGGAGAAGCACTCCAGTTTCTTTAAGGCATTTTGTGTTAAACTACAATCAGTGTTACACCGAGCTTTTCTTTCCCCTCCTTGACAGCAACACGGGACAGGAGGAAGGCTGCTTAATATCAGCATTTCTATTCACACTTGTCACTGGCAATATAAACAACTGTACAATAGCATACAGAAGACAAAGAAAAAATAATCATTTTTGCTTGCCTTACTTCTAGACTGGAACTACTTCCTGGCCTAGTTCAGTTACATCAGCAGGAACAAGTGGCAAGACCAGTGACAGCTTAGACGACAACACTGTGGAAATCAAGACCTGTCTGACTTCTTCATTTGCTCACTCAGATTGCCCTTCCTGTATTCAGATTTGAGACAGGCACCTGAAGTAATTACTGCATCAGAACTGAAGACCATAGCCAGGAAAAATCCCTTGGGATTGGCTGACACAAAAGTAACATGATAAACAGATTTTATGATGGCCATTCAGGATTTCAAAGCTATGCCCAAGTATCTTTCCTGGGTAGCTACAGTGAATTTGGTGCCTACAGGTATATTCAACAACTTATACTGCACTTAACTGAGTTATATACACAGTAATTTCAGCTTCTACCATCATCTTTACGTCTTCCTTAAGTCAAGCAGTTCTGTGCAGCTTTTTGACACTCCCCAGCCTTCATCATCTCATTTATTCCAGACCTTCTAGAATTCCTGAAGCATAGCATATTATTGGCTTTCCTTAGTCAAATGTTTAATCCACTGTACTTTGGTTAAGGCCACCCTATTCCCCCACTACTTTCGTTTTTAGTCTACTTGAAGTTCTTTGCTTGAAAGCATCATTTGTGGTCTGAACTTGAGAGAAGACAGCAGTCCTACACTTTCTGAACACTAAAGTTCTCAATGTCATTGTGTTACAGCAGAATCTCAGGACATGCTCACAGTTAAACAAATTACAGGTTTCTAGTCAAGAACATCAAATTGTTACAAAGATAAAACATCCAGAGGTTAGACTTCTAGAACAGCCAGCCTTGGTCTAATTTTACAACTGGTATCTCAATAAAAAGGTCTTAGTAGACAAGAACAAACCTCGGGTTTGTTCAAAGAATGAAGTCCCTATCTAGGAAGATCAGCAGATCTAAAACCAATTCTTTAGTACCAAGTGAAGAAATACTGGTAGAACACTAGGCCTTCTAAGAAACTGCCAATCACAGATCCTGTGTTCCAAATCAGTTATATTTTCCAGGTAACCTACACACAAATCCTCTCAAGCTTGCACATTCCACACTACGTTGTATTGCTTAATTCATTGGAGACTGAAATATCTCTAACAACCTCTATATGAAGAAACAACAGAAACACTTCACAGTTTTGAGTGCTGCTTTGCTAGAAGCTTCAGCTTTTAAGGTGAGGGTCACTGTCCACTTACATCCAAAGCAGCTCTTTTTGTAACTTTGGAATACTTCTCTCAGAGCAAAATCTCAGAACTTAATTTCCTAATCCATGGCTAGGAGCTGCCAGCAGTGCAGCCATATTAACAGTGAAGGAATTTGATACAAACTGTGCTTCTGCAGGCTACACCCTAATCATCTGATCCTATGGGATTAAAAGACTACAGAAGCACTAACAGATATTCAAAAGTTACAAAATAGGTTGATGTCTACAACACTTCATAAACATCTTCCCCTACATTCTGTAGGGAAAAAATGACCTTTTCATATGAAAGTTTCTCTAAAAGAAAAAGAGCATCATGCACATGTAGGGAACAAAGTGTGGCATAAAGAGTGAACAATAATTTGCTGAAGACCATGTGTGCAAAAAGCATTCAAGCAAGTGCCTTGTTCCTCACCACTGTCAGTTTTAGACCTTAAATACTCTGAAGGTTATTTCAGATATAGCCAAATTTTTTTTAATTATTTTTCACTCCAGAAATATTTCCAGGTTCAAGGAATATTAGACTTCTAGAACATATTGTGCTTCAGTAGATTTGATAAACAATAATACTCAATGAGTCTCAAATTCCCTCCAAAAGCTTGTAAGCTACCATAATAAACTTATTTTTCTATCAAACCAGAGGAATAATATCAAAGGGGTGAGTGAAGGAAATCAGCCACTGAAACAAAATGCAGTGGGATACTAGGACAAGTGTCACAAAACACTGCACTTCCCTAGCACTAGTTCTTCTTTTGTCAAAGTAGCCAAGCTAAAGAACTGCAATTTTACCTAAATATATTGCCCATGTACAGAGCTGAACAGTACAAATTAAAATCCAAGCAGAGAAACTGTACCTAATTACTTAAAATGTTAGCCACGAAGGTAGGCAGCAGTTTTAACAAAAGAAATTCAAACCACATGAAGAGAAGGCTCCTTTCATTTACGAGGGGGAGAGAACACACTGGAAAAGTAAGGCTGCAGAGGAACCTGCAAAATCCACAGCTACACAAGGAACATTGCATTCAGCATCCTAGCTACTTCAGTACTTTAAGTACTTGCTTATACTGGTGTTGAATAAGTAATTCAGTTAAATATAGTGGTAGTTGAATACACTCCAAGAGGTGGCTGAGTCGGAAAACCAACATTTTTTAAAATAGCGTATTAGCTTAATGCTGACTTCTTTATCTTTGAACTGCTAATTACTGCCATACAATTACTTACATAACAGAAAACATGCAATACTTCATTTTGCAATACCTACAACACAGTCACAAAACATATTTTTAAGGAAGCTGCATTATCAAATCTGCAAAAATAGTTTAGCATAGGGTTTACTCTTCCTGACAACTGGCTCCTTACAAGTCCCAGAATAATATGACCTGTGATGCAGGGAATCAAAAAAAAACTTCAGTGTGCAATTTTGTTTTTTGTTAATACTTTTTTGATGCAAGTATTTCTATAGGTATTTGACTATTTCAAGTATTTAAAAATCTCTCTTCATGCATTCAGAAGTCTGAAGTGGTCTTTCATAAATATCTTGAACACAGTCTAAAGATTTTATATGTTCGTGGATTAACCTACAGTTAATCTTATTACACAAAGAGCCAACATTTTCAAGAATGAGTGTTAAAGCTGTAACAGCAAATAAGCTCATTTTAAAAGCAACCCTGAAATTCTTTTTACTCCTGCACCCATTTTAAAGTCACCAATAAGCACTAGTCAGACTGCAGAAAAACTGCTTCTACCAGCAGGCTTCTGAATATGCATAATGCCAATAAAGCTAATTACATTTTAAAAAAATAATAATCTATGTGCAATTAAGATACTGGCAACATTTTAATGCAAAAGAAAATGTTTAAATATACTAACATCCTAGTCTTGGGATATCCAGTCAAGCTACGCAAAGAGATGTGTTTGTCCCTTGCATACTCCCAAATGTGGAAGTAGGATCAGAAACTGGATCTGGAAGAAAGGGTAAACAGCACGTTAGTTAAATTCACAGAGGATACTATGTTCGGAGATGTTGCAAACATTAGTGAAGACAAATACATAAATGACCTAGAGAGAAAATAAAATTCATTTGGAAACAAAAAAGTCTCATGAAAAATAACTCCAAACACTCAATGTAGAGGAATGACAAGCATAGGGGAAGAAAATATAAAATGAACGAAACCTAGAAGCAGCAACAGTGGAAAGTCAGCTAAATATTTGCATTGAAAGACAGTTTGGAGTTGCAGAGGCATCAAACAAAGCAGGGAAATTAAAGTTCTTTCTACAGTCCTTGAGCCAATAACAATAGCCACCTCTTTGCACAATTGCCAAGGACTGAAAAATTCCCCTTCACTCCCAGCAAGTGGAAAGCTCCTCTCAATGGCAAATCAAGTTCTGCAGGAGGTAGGGTTTAATTTTTTTTAAGCTAAGTTAACATACGGTTAGCATAAGCCTACGCAGCAGGCTCTTCCAGTACTTCTGCTGCTCGTGGCTTTGTGCAGAACAGGAGGAAGCTAACAAAATGAATCCATTTTTACAGGTGCAACTCAACCTCATATTGTTCAGATTTATTCCTACGGTCCTTGAGAAAAGAAACTAAAACAGCTAGTTCAGGAATAAAAATCCTTCCTTCCCCATTTACTTTTTTGCCTTAAATTTACTTTCCCAAGAATGACATCCACTCATCCATCAACCTGCACTACCCAGCTTTAATGGCGAAGATAACAGGAGGAAAGAACAGACTCTACCTTTAGAAAGGCTACAAGAGGATCCCCACCCACAGCAGACACAAATATAAATGCAAAAGTTTAAGTAACCAGCATTCATCTTCAAGGATTGTCAAGCCTTTGTTTTTCAGAAATATTTCTAGGTGCAAACTAAGAACCATTTATCATGCTTCATTCCCAAATTAACAAAATAGGCTAATTTTGCAGGATTTGTTGTTACTCTCAGTAACAAGGCTTCTGCGAGGCAACCATGTAAATGCTTTACACTCATGGCAGTCCACAGACAAAAAACACACAAATGAACAAAAACCCCCAACATTTTAACAGAAGCCATATTTCTGCCTATCATGTTGCTGAATCTTAGGAGAAGTTCCAGCACGGAGGTTCATGCTCCAGTTTATGCATCTCATCATCATATGTAAACAGGAGGCTGAAGGTTTTCCCTCCTCTTGACAACTGCTAAACTATGTGATTTCTGAAATTAACCATCCTATGAGCGTCTACAGCTGCTGCTTGTGGTGCGATGGCAAGAAAAATGAAACAGCCCTTACGAGTTTGCCTCGTCTTTCACAGTAACTGGTTAGCCCTGCTTATTTCAACAGAGATTTAAACAAGAGATTCCCAGGCATTCCTCAAGCCAAAGGCACACGGAACACAGCTTTAAAGGGTACTGTAGTACCATTTTAAGGTAGTTCAGACTATAAAGACAGTACAGAACCAAGAACCACATCACCTCATTGAAGAACTCAATGCATCTTAGGAAGACGCAAGGCTTCGGATGTAACAAAAATTAATTTTTGCTTTTTGCATCAGGGGACACTGGCAAAGTATCTCTGTAATATTTTGCCCCTTTTGAAGGATCAGTGCTAGCCTGAGCCAAAATTCATGGAGGCAAACTCCAATCAAGCCTACAGATTCAAAGTAGAGCCTCCTGAGCAGAACTTTCAGTAGCAACAGCAGGTTTTGCAGCCCTTCCCTTCTCTGCTCCATCACTCATTCCTACCCCTACACTCCATCAGTTACACTGTACAAGTTCATGAGACTGCATAAGGGACAAGTGTTTTGTACACGCACATCTCACCTTTTTTTTTTTAAAGCAGTAACTCCTACAAGTTCACCCTGCATGAGAATGGCTGTTCAGGGTTTAAACAAAGGTTTAACTAGCCCAGAATCCCAAAAGTGTAAGTGGCCACACAAGGGGTTGCCTTAAACAATGTCATCATGAAAAGCATGGTCAGGAAATCCCAGAATACATCTGCTCAGGAACTAGATGTGTAGCTACTGCTTAAAAGTCTGTTCAAGAATGGAGCTTTCAACTGCTCTGATTTGTTAGATGTGTAACTGCCCTGGACTCCTCATAAGTGAAAAACACAGGAGATGCATGTTACAGAGAAGATGCTGGAGATTCAAGGCCTATTAGAACAGAAAGGAGACAGAGTCAACAATATCATGTGCTCCATAGGTTTTGGCAGTGTGCTGCAGAGAACAGATGAGACACACAGGAAGGAGCAAGACAGACTCCTGCTTCTGCAGGAGAGACCACCACACACATCACGCAGCTCCAGTGCAAGGCAATGGGACCTACTGCTGAATGAGCAGACAGATATTTTCTGGGAGTGGTTCTTATTCCAGTATTGTCTCCTGAATGCAAAGTTGGTCTGACACAGATATCCCTGTTCTGCTCCTTGGTCAACCATTAAGATTTACTGGCTGAGGAATCTCAGAAGATGAACTCAGCACAAGTGCTGAACTGCCCTCAGCTCTACCTGTTTTTTCCCCTGGTGACTCCTGTTCGGAAGCAAGCCCTATGACACCTTTTAACCTTGTCTTAACAGAAAAACCCTAAACCAGCAGTCATGCTGAATATGCATTGTGACTGCCTGACCACCTAGAAAGCCCAGCTCAAACCTGCTCAACTCACACATCTTGTGATCAACCTACATATCCTCTGTGGTAGAGATTGTTTCTTGGTGAAAAGGGAAGATACTGAACTAGACCAAGAATGCTTCACAAGGTCTGGTGTAATTAGGGGCTGACTACCCTCAGGAGGCTCCCGTGGCTAGAAACCCTACCGTTCCTGCCATTTGGGAGAACACTGCCTTCAAACAAGCTGTTTCAGCACTGGCCCATCTCTCCAACTGGCATCATAAACCTAAGGTGCATGGTACACTATCAGGGATTGCTGTTGTTTCCTTAAAGCCCAAATATGCAGATCACCCAGACGGGTAAACAGAATCCCTTCCTTTAGGCCAACATTCAAAAGTGTGTTGACTCTAACTCAGAAGGAGAAGAATTTAGATCACCACTATGCCAAAGGAACCAGGGCAAAGAAATACCTATGAGAACTACTACTAGGGGATATAAAGATAGATTCAGTTGTTTTGATCACTTTTTGCTGACAGTAACTTGTGATGACCCTAATGTCTCCATTACAGCATCAGTTTCTTTATAATTTTCTGTTAATTTTCTGAAAAACAAACATATTGGATATTTATCTACTCACTGGAGACATACTGCAACTTGAGACACATGCACTAGCAAGGCAGCATCAAGAGCAGAACCAGGCTTGCCTGACTCAAGTGCTTTAGAGGGGAAAAAATTCAGCAGCAGTAAAACACGTGTGCATGTAAAATGTATGACTGCAAAATATACTGTTTAAAAATGGTTAATTGCAAGAAGCGGAGTCAGAAGACTCAAAATGCCACAATTCCCTTATCCCAAGTCACTAGAAGACAGATTACTGCAAACTGAAGGTTACTGTCACAGGGAAGTTCATTTTGCAGCATGTCTTCAATGTTTTGAAGCTATGATTACTGATCACCTGGCACTTTAATCCATGATAAATCCACCTCTCCACTGAAAGAGCTGATCCCACTCATCCTCCCCACCCCCCCCAGAGGCTCACTCATCTTGCATTTGCACAGTAACACGACAAGATGGTTCAGGGATCAGTTCCCTGATCCAACCCAGCATGAATCTACATGAAGTGAGGGAAGTGTCACAAAGGGGGTGGTAGGATCACCCTTCTCTACAGCATTTTAAATCTATACTAGATTAAAAACTGCCGTGTAACCATGAACTGTGTTTTCACAAGAGAATTCACTTCTACTGCTATGCACCACTTGGACATGTATTCTATTTTCCTGTGGTGGAATCAAGATCTTTCTCAAAGAATCTTATATATTAAACATTAAACAATTATATTCTCCCATACTGCTCATTTAATTAAATGATGTATAAAATTGTGATTTCTCAGAAATTTCCACAAGAGTTACTCCCCAAACCTGCACCTACTATAAACGTAACACAAATTTGCACAATTCAGCAAGGACTGTAATGTGGACTTGCAGTTTCTTCAATATCAGGGTGAACTGCTTTAATACAGTTGCTCCAGCATAACCTCTTCTTTATTTTAAAATGGAAAAAAATCTACTGAATGTTTCCTATAGGATCTTCTACATACACTAAACATCACGTTTAGGACATATATAAACTCTAATCAATACATTTCATTATTTTTCACCAAAATAGTGATGTTGCACGGAGAACAATTTCATGCCTTTCCAGAAATCTGACCCTCTTACATTACATTACAGCAAGTTGCTTACATTACTGTGATAATACAGTTAAAAAATAGATAGCATCATGTTTAACTTTATTCTGGAAAAAGAATAACTCATGGCCCAAAAGCCAACAGTAGTTTTATTGAATATTCTTGAGGAGCATTTTCCAATTTTGATTTCCTTAAAAGAAAGATTCAGAGAACCCATCCAGGCAAATCTCTATGCTGTCCTAACCCTTAATTCTTTAACTGAAAACAATAAGCTTTTTTCCTAGTGAATTCTATTTAATTTTTTAAGCTTAAACCAACAACAAAACAACAACAAAAAGAAAAGCTCCCCCAAAACCCATCACAGAACCTGCCTGCCTTCTCCCACCAGCACCACCCCAAACACCAACCCTTAAGTTTCACGCTATAACTTCATACAGTTCTTTCTATCTGATGGGAAGATCAGGTACTTACCTGAAACTGTTTTTCCCCTAAAAAGGGAAATATTTTAGCCCATTTCCCAAAAATGCTTTAAGATGTATTTGGAAGATTATCAGAGTATAGTCTGTAGTTTCAGTACCTTAAAATTAAATAGACATGACTTCCCTTCACACAAGTCTCTTAGTTATGCTTACCTCACATTAAAAAAAAAAGCCAAAAACCACCTGCACCCCCAAAAAAACCCCAAACCAAAGTAAGCCCCAACCACCACACCATTAGAAACATCTATTTAAGGCGATATTTTTATGCAAAAGTTATTTCATTTCTCTGGTTGACCTTCCATTTTTCTTGTCTCTGAATTTCACAGAAACATCTCTAAATTAAACCGTCTATGCCATTTAGTATGGCACTCAGAGCCAACAATTTAGAAGCAGAAAAACAAAAACTTTATAGTTCTTTGTTTTAGATGCACCTTTACATTCCTTCAGTGGATATAAACACGGCAAGTAATTATACAGTTATTGAAGTTTATCATCTCCTTTTCCAAAAGCACTCTTTGTGAAGTTTGACCCCCCTTTACGTTAAATCTGGATTTTCAAAAGAGACCCAGTTTTAGAGAGATATTCATTTTCATCCACTGGTTTCAAGAGGAAAAACTCTTGGGATATTTCAAGGCTATGATGTCCTGCTATCTCATTTTTGTCTCCATCTTGCCTACCTCCCCTCAGGTTGAACTAAGAGGGAGGAGTCACCTGAGTTAAAGAATGCATTACCAAGGAAATGGAAAGCCCGCAGACAAGTATTTTACATGTCATTTTGAAAAGGAGAGTAAGCTTATGACCTTCTGTGAGGTCACCTGAAAGGAGAGATCCATTTCCCAGGACCATCTGACTCATGCTGCTTCAGACCCCAACCCTGTGCTGAGTGTGGACTGACAGCAGAGAGTGAGCTGGTTCCTGCACTAACAGCCAAAGCCCAATTGCACACTGGCTGCCATGCTGACAGAAAGCAGAAACATGTCCTCAGGAGAGCCTCACTTGTCACACGTAACCACAAGGTGCTCCAGCAGGCATCGGTGTCCTTCCACAGCCACTGGGAACAGATGGGTTGTAGCTCAGAGGCACAGGACACCACTTACAGAGATTCCTCTACATACCCACATCCAGGGCTCTCATTCTGGCCCACAGCCCCTGCTCAGACCTACCTTGGACATCTCAGTAAAGCCAAGGCTTATCAAACCTTGCCTTCAGGACCCAGCTTACAAACAGACCCCAATATAGCTGCATTGGCAAAACTATGGGGCAGCAAACCAGCATTCAGAGCATGATTTATTTATTAAAGAAATTTCTGCCACCACCAACAGAATGTCAAAACTATTCAATAAATTCAGCACTCTTAACCCTTCAAGTCTGCCAGTACAAATCAACTCAGAAACTAGCTCCGTTTGCTGCTTACAGGCAGATTCATGAACACCCTCCTAGGCAGCACCATTGCATGCTGAGAGCAAAGATCCATCTGCCTTAAAAATGAGATCAGAGGATTGCTTATCTCTTTACCCAAACTGAATATGAAAGAACTATTTTTCTTCCCTTACAGCAATGGAAAGCCCTCCAACTTTCAGACAATAGAAAGACAGACAGGAAAGAACATCAAGCAGGTTATAGGGTTGGGATGCTGAAATGCCCACAGACATGATAAGCAGAAGGTGCTGGTTCCCTGGGAAAAAGTGTTTTTGCATTGACTTTTTTTTTTAAGTAGGTTTAGTAGTTTTAGTCCTGAGGGGGAAAAAGTTTCCAAAAATAACTGCTTACTTTCTGAAGTTTGTGAGGTGTCATCACAAGCGCATTTAGCTGCTAAAGTTCATCACCATGCCAGTAAGTATAGACCAAAGCAGCTGTGATCGACTTCTTGATACATGCCTTCCTCTCAACCATCTCCCATTATATATATATCAAGCTGCGTAAGGCATTTCCTATCCTAGGGCCAGGAGCAGTCCTTGGGCTACGAGGGGTTGAGAAAATTTAAAGGCCTATCTGCTCTTCTTATTTGGAGCACAGAATTCAGTTCAAAGTACAAGCAGCAGGAAGATACAAATTCAAGATTAGTCACAGGGAAACAGATGATTTAGGAACAAGAACCAATCTGTCATAAGCAAGGAGCGCAGCCTCCATGGCCAAGTCGACTACTGTTCTACAACAACTTTAACTTACGAAGTCAAATTTTAATCTAATTTGAAACTGAGTAACTTGTGGAGCAGAGTAACCTCTGAACTCATTCAATTTTGTACTGTTAGTGTGCTCAGCCTGTGACCTCAGCTATGGTTCTAGCAAAACAGAGTGAGCTGGAAGAGTGGTCAGCATGGAGACTATTTGGGCTTTGATACCCAGAACAGCAGGGCATCCAGAGATTACCAACAGCTTGGTGCCCATCTCATACTTCAAATACCTTCTAGTCATTAAAATGAATAAATCCATGTCCTCTTGAGACCTGAAAGGCGTTTTACCTGTTGTTCCAGGGCATCTGCCAGTGCACTGCACAGAGACTACATCAGTTTACACTCAAGCCTGTGTCTTAAAAGTTCCCTTCACAACCATGTAAGGGAGGAATGCAGGGAAATCTTTAGATCTAACACAAACTAGCAGGAGTTTGGCCTTCACAGCAAGGTTCTTGGAAGGGAAAATACAGAAGCTCTGAGTATAGGGAGTGCAGCACTTTAAATAGACCTACTTAACACCACTCTAACCTTTTTCCAGAAGTCAGCTTTCAAGTTGAAGTTTTCCAGGCTCAGTATCCTCCATGATATCCATTTTTGGATAAAATATACTTTTAAATAGTGAAGTATGAGAAGAGGAAAGAAAGAAAAAAAAATCAATCCTAATCTAATAGATGACTAAATATCAGCTCATACTCCTTAACACCTACAGCCACTTTGGAAAGGAAAAACAGCCCTTGTTTACAAACCATTTAGAGCAGTAATTTTCAAACTGTGGGCTCCCGAAAAGCATAAAAGACCCCACACAATTTAAACTATTGGCAATAGCCTTGTTTTTCCACAGTTGCTTCTCGCCAACTCCAGATTGAAAAAACACTGATTTAAGAGAGCCCTGGCAAAACACAGTTCTTCTCTCCATGGTTCAGGCTTGTTCAAGAGATAAGTACAGCATCCGTGCTGAATTCAAAAGATCACATGCAAAATGGACCTCTGGATGGCCTGTCTCAACTAAGCACTGAAGCTCATTCCCAAATCACTGCACATCACTCGAGGAAAACTGCAGAGGCAAGACCAAGGGATTAGATTTTGTGAAGAGTCTACAAAAATACTCCTGTAAGATACAAGAACTGGGTTCTCATAGCATCTTACCATACAGTTCCAGATGATTACATTTTTCTTATTTTATATGAATTCACAGGATTGACAAGGAAGACAGAAAACCAAGAGAAATGTGCCAGCAGTCATTAAGCATTTAACCAGAAACACCAAAATTAGTGTTATACTTGCTACAGTTTTGTCCACCAAGTTAGAATACAGAAAACATTAATGAGAAGTATTTCGAGGGAAAAGTTACTTCTTCCCTCTCCAAGAGACTTTGACTCTTCATTTTTACAAAGCCATGGTACACAACACATTTTGAAGTATGGATACTCATCTAAACCTACACATAACTAACACTTCACACTTAGTTTTCCCCTCACACTTCTCCATCCTTCACTCAATCTTGTAATATTTTGATAGCTACTAGGCTACAGTATGCAGATAATGGATAACCACTAAAGTTACTGAAACGTTCTTCTAGTTGAATAGGAGCAGAACTTTGCCAAAGGACATTTCAAACTAGCAAGGGACACTCCTACCTAGCAGTGAGGACAATTAAATCAAGAAACAATCACTGAAACAAAAGTACAGAAGTTTTTTCTAAGAGACATTTTTTTCACTTCTCATTTTGGAAGTGAACACTATCAGATGGCTGTTTTTTCCATAAGATAAAAGTAAGACGCTTGAGAGAAATCCCAGAAGAGAGATTCTAGTATCATATAAACTGAAGTTTCACTAACGACTTCAAAACAGGAGAGAATGTTAGGGATAAAGTAGCAATGCTCCTCCTTTTCTAAAGAAAGATTGCTTTTAAGTTTTTTTAGGTCAGAAAGGGAAACTGTCTCCATGCTTTCCTATTCTCTTGCTTTTGCAGAGTGAAATGGAAGTTAAGTATCCACCTCTGCAAACATTTTGTTCATGCAAAGGATAGAACAGCATGTTTTCGGAAAAGCATCTAAAGATCATGATAAAGCATGACCTAGAAAGCAGCTCTCATCAAATATTAAGCCAGGAGATGACCAAACTTGAGACAAGGTCTGCTGTAACACTAGCTTATCTTCAACTTGTTCATGATGAGGACAAAATGACCACTAAAGAAGCCAACAGCCAAGCAGAAAGCTTGGTTGCTATGAGCATTTAAACCAAATTTTGTGCGTTCCAATGTATAAATATATTTCTTAAGAAGCCCAAGGCTGCAGGACACAAGGCACAGGCTGAGAGAACTCTTCTGGCCACACGACTCCTCAGCTGAAGTGCCCAAGCACAACACTCTGACTCATCTGTGATGCAGTTTCAAAACTGGCCCACGTGTTTGTCCGCACATTAAGAGCAGGCAGACCACTTAAGAGCATTATGCATACAAAGTGCTGTGGAGAGTTTAACAGGCAGACTAGCCTGCCTTTGCAAGGCTGGAGGCGGAGCTCAGAGGTCTTTTACACAGGTAACAGAGCAAGCAGCCTCCTGTTACATATGCATGTTAGCAAAGGGAGCCAAACAGCACATTGCTACAGTCTAAGTACAAAGGAGCACAAGGTGAGGAGCATCACCACTACGTACTGCCCTGGAAGTATTAGAGTGGGGAATTGCAGGCTGTGGGCTGAACCTTTCACATCCTTTTGTTAGCACAACCAACAAAAAAAGAAATGAAGAAATGAAGAACTCTATTGCTTGACTGACTACCTGTTCCTCTTCCTACTCAGGCACTTACTCCATTTTCAAAAGGACCACCATCCCAACCAAGGAGGTCAAAGGACCACATCAAGCACTCACCTATGCAATTCTCTCCAGTTAGACACTGAAACATTTGTACTATAAGCATACACAAAAAACATTAAAAGACAACCAGGAAAGTTCTCACAAGTAAACTCAGCTCAAGAGTTAAGATTGCCTGGTGGCCTCTGATGTCTTTCCACACTGCTGAATTCAGCTTCTGAAAGCTTCCTTTGTTAATGAATACTGAGCTCTTGTCCAGTCCTCTTTTCTCCCCCTCTTCTCCCTCCCATAAAATATCACAGTCCTCCGGGCATAAGGAGCATCCTTTGTCTTTCTGCAAGTCTTCCCTGTGCAGCCACTTTGCCACCACTTCTGGAAAATGCAACAGGAACACCATCTTTTCTCTTCTCTGTAAGAAGAGTGGAAAAAACGGATGGAGACATCATCTAATAGCAATTTTACTATGAAGGAAGTGGTGTCCTGCAGAAGTGTTGCAAAACCACAACCTCCACTTCATCTTTCATGTGCCAGCAGTATTCATGTGTAACTCAAATCTCCTACTCAGCTTTGACAGTCGAATTTTTTTGTTAACTCACCATAAAAGAACACATGATACTACACACAACATACGAGGCGAACCAAATCTGGGGTAAAAGGTAAGTGACTTAAAGATGTCCACAGAAATAATAGTAAGGCATTCTTTGACAGAAGAAGAAATAAGCTGAATCTGTCATTTCCCAAAAGAATCTGAGGCCACATGGATTTATGGGAGAGAACTGAGAAACCCCAGAGGCCTGCAGAGGTACTGGGGAGAAGTGCTGTAAAGCTGCAACTTAGTAATAGAGGAACTAGTTTGGAAAGCAAAGCCCACAGTTCATTATCATGGAGAGAGCACTACGAGGGAGACTGAAGCAATCTTCCTGCTACTGTAATGAACATGAAGCACACAGAAATAAGCACTTACTGAGCGACAGACAACTTGGATTTTTGCATGTGACAATACCAGTTGAATAGCCTCAACTCTTCATTTTCTGTCTCTCCATCCTCTGCAGATGTTGTAGCAAAAAAAAAAAAAAAAAAAAAAAAATTGTTCTCCAGTCAGGTCTAGTCATGGAACTGATTCACTAAGCTGCCACACATAGTTGTGCCAGCACAGAGGGGACCATTTAAGCCAGCTTAGACAGCACTACTGTCAAACATAACCACAGTCTGTAGCATGGTTACAAGAAACAAGATGCAAAATAGAAAACTCCCTGCCTTTTGAAGAGGCTATTCTATCCCCTTCCCTTCCCCCCACAGAGATGATCCCATCCAGTGTTTCAGATGAGCTCTCCTGCTCATCTCCATTCCTAGCTAGGATGACTCAGGTTACTAAGCATCAGCAGAAGATTAGCTACTTTTGCAGACTTCTGTCAGTTTAGTAAAAACAAGCGCTAATAACCCTCTTAACCAGAGGCAGAACTTATATTGGCTCAGCCCATCCCATCCAACCCTGTCCTCAGAAAATCCCAAAAGCTTTGTATTTCTCAGAGAGTTATAAATATCCATCCAAATAACCTTTGAGAACCAAAGCCTCATTCTCTTAAGAGTGAAAATAAATATACATAGAAGGTTGAGGAAGAGCATTGGAGAGTCCCCCCTACTGCAGCAGTGTTCTCTCTGCCCCTAATTTTCTTTAACCCTGTTAAATGCCTGTTTTTCCTCAAACCTTGCCTAAACTTACTTTTAGGAAGTACTTTCATTGTGATTTTACAATAGCCATGAAAGAACACAAGTTCCCGGACAAAACAAACAAACAACTAACCACATCAAAACACATGACAGTATTTGCCTGGATGTACCATGGCCTAAGATGGCAGAGCCTTGAGTCATGTAAGTACCATGCAGTAAGGATTTAGACAACTGAGCACAAAAATAGGGATTTTGTATCATCCATTCTTAATTAAAGTGCAGTTATTGGATTTCTGTGTATAACAGTATTTGGATTGTTATCAATATACAGCACAAACTGTCAAAAAATGTCTTAAAAACTGGGAACAGTCCTTCAAGTACTCTTTTAAAATGGTGCTGTACCACAAAGCTGTAAATCTTTACTATATATATCCCAACATAAACACTACAAAGATTTTATCTGGATGGATTTTGACTATTTCCTGCATCCATGGAATGGATTACTGTAATTAATTTTGAGAGGTTCTATTAAAAGTGGATGAATGTCATTATTCCTTAGTTAAAAATTAAGTCCAAAAACTCTGTACTTCCTGCAGGACAAAGATGTCCCGAGAAGGAAGCCTCCCACCTTGCAATGATCATTATTACCTCACACAAATTAAAATACATTTTTGCTGAAATGTGAAACAAACCAAATTATGCAGCCCAGTCCAAAATTTCATGTCGCAGGCATTGGAAGAAGAGTTCAAGATAGTATAATACAAAGTGATTATCAAGAATTTTTTTTAGTATGCTTCTGTTTGGTTGACATTGTCCCTGAAAGGGCAGAAGTTATTCTTCGTTTGTAAATAGGGAAACAAGGGCAAATCCGAAGTGATTTGTAGTGAATCCAAAGAGATATTTGGAACAGATCTAGACTTATCCCCCGCAGTTCAACTTCTACTGTTCTTCAGACACACACCATCGTTCCACGCACATTCAAAGTAAAGCTGAATATCAAGCTGTAAATTTCACTCCTTACAACTAAAGATTTTTAATTTTAAATGACAGTTGCCTCATTTTTTTTCTTGGCATAACTTTGTCATAAAAGGGTAATTCTCCCTTCCTCAAACTGGCAGAAATGTTTGTGTGTAGACCAGATCTTCTTCAACAAACCTTCAGCTACTATACTGTAAAATTGCTGTATAAATGGATTTATATTAATAAAAAAAAGCCACAAGCTGTATTTACATTGCATGCAGGTTCAGATAAGGCAAATAGTACCACTTGCACATTTTCTGGGGACAAGGCTGGGGACATATCTAAACCAGATATCAGTATAAAACAGCCCTACATTTAAACTTTAACTTGCTTCTTATTATTATTTTTCATCAGCATCATGGCTATAATAAGCTTTCATTTTGGAACAAATAAATACAATCTGACCTTTGAACCAGAACTACGTTGAACACTTGGAGACTCAAGCCTACTTCCAAAACAAGATAACACAGCTAACTGTTTGGAAGCAGCAGCTAATTCATATCACATATATGATAGGCTGGAGCTATACAGGAGCAATAATCAAAACAAGTAATAAAGATTTCAGAATTATTCAACTACTGTACACCTTCTCTTGATTAATATTAGCTTCTAACACTTCCTGATGTATCATATTTCTTTCACAGAATCCACACTTTAATCTTAAGTATCCAAGTGCACAGAAGACCATGACTATTCAACAAATTAGTACACAGAAACAGATCAGGAACTTAGGTTGCAGTATTTCATCAGCAACAGTCATTTTAAAAAAAAAGGAAATTGCTTCACTTATTTTGATAGTAAAAGAGTAAAATCAACAGCTAAGTAGCACCTCAATGAAACACTGGCAGAGACCAAGATGACTGGAAACCTTCTGACGTTACAGGTTTTGCTTTGAAGTCATCATTTTGCACCCAAAACTAGGATCGCTGCTGAAGAGCACTGAACCATTCCCTCCCTGCCCCCACACCCCCAACACAGACCATAATTTAGTCAGGGAGTTTCCAAGAGTACAGCTAATATTTAACAGAGGGCCAAGCATCACCAGCTAGTAGAAATACATGCGACCACCTCAAACTACCACTCCAGTGACCACACAGCACTGCAATGCTATTACTGCCCGTATAAAAGGTGTCAGGAGGGTTTCAGGGATCTGTGGGCTATTTCCTCCCTCAAACTCCCCATTCCTTTGCTGACCCGATCTCACCAACCATTTCAAATCTAGCAAGAATCTGAACAGCAGGTGATTGGAGGCTGGGAGAGGGAAAAAAAAAATAAAAATTAAAATCATCACATAGGTTTGTCTCAAGCTATCTGCTTTTAGCCACTCAAAAAGATGCTAACACTCAAGACTGGTACAGAGAAAAAAATATGTCAGCATCAAAGAGTTATCACCTGGCACGCTGTGTCCTTACAATCAAAGTCCTACCAGGGCATCAAGATCCCGGGTGCCACTCACTACTCCCTTACATGTGGTTCAACAGCCCAGTACATCTCCCTGCAAAGAGAGCTTCAACATCCCCTTCTCCACACTTCCCTCCACCTCCAGGCCATGGCATGCTGCTCCTTCAGTTACATCACTGATCAACAGAACTGCTCACAGACCTGTCCTCCGCCGGCCACACCACCTCCCTCTCCACAAAAAAAGGGGATAAAATGCATGACAAGGAAGTTTCAGCCAGATCAGTTCCCTGAGCTACCTCCCACAGAAAGCCGCCCTGGTACAACCAAAAAGCAACTCTGTGACAGTTCTAGCTGATCTGTATCTCTGCTGCCATTCTCATTCTTTTCCTTTCCACCAGCTATGCATTCTCACCCTCTTCCTTGCACTAGCGCTAGTATTTGCTTGACCCCACAGCCAGCCAGTTCAGGGAGCTATCCCAGCAGAAAATTACTCCACTCCCTCCAAAAGATGATGTTTTCTGCCAGGACAGCTACCCTGAATTGGCTCCTTGTGGACAGGTGGTCCTTCAGCTCCCCTGTGTTTTTGCTCCCTTGAGAGCACGAGCTTAGTTTGACAAACTGTCATGAACCCACAGTCCAAAGAAGAAGCCGATCACAGAAGCACGGAACGAGAGGTGAAAGTGAATTACTTAAGCAATTTTTATTGCCAAATGCACTAGTTCAAACCACGGGTATATTTTTTCTGAATGCCACACTGTGTGGTATTAGAGTGGCTTTTCAGGGAATGATGTTAACACAGCAAATCCCACACTCCTCATTTACTTTCAGAACGAAATATGAATGGGTATTTCTGAAGTAACAAGAAGGATTTTTCCATACTGATATTTAAACATTGGGAAGCAGAGTATTTATTACAGGAAAAAATTATTTAAGACTTCTACAAACAGCCAAGGCGAAACAGAATGTTATCTCATTTAACAAGTCTACTTCCAAACCTCAGGGAACATTGTCAAAATTCACTTAAGATGTCGGAGGTGTATTTTGGGCAAGGGGTTAAGATCACAACATAATTTCAGCTGGACATCCCGAGTTACTGCAATAAACCTTTTATAATTCTATAAAAAATATCAAAACAAAAAAAAATGTAACAATTTGCACATTTACATGACCCAACAATTTATAAAAGATTCATACTAGGAGCAGGGCAGGTCTCGAGACCTCATAAAGCTGATCAATTTGAAGCTGAAACTATTTACGACATAGTACTATCAAGATAAAAGTCACTGAGCACTGTTACACTTTGGACTTTATTTTTTTTTAAATGGTTTTGTACTTTACCTCCAAAAAATCCCAGTCAACTCTGTGCTTAACAGCATTCACAGTATCTTTTGTTAAACACACACAGAGGGACTTTCAGAGAGGGAAATCTTTCAGAGGAACAAAACATGTATCAAATTTAAGTATGAGGAAGAGATATGGAAGGGACAAAGGGAGAAAGCAACTTCACCAGGAGCTGGCAATTTAAATGGCTTTAGAGAAATAGAACAGGGTGTGTATAAATGGGGGTAGTGGTGTTTGTTTTAAGTTTTAGCACTTAGGGTTGCTAAGAACTTCAATAATGTAGCATTTTCCTTGAGTCTGTAGATGACACAAACTTCTCTAACTACCCAGGATTTTCCCAAAGAGCAGCCTAATGAATGGACACAATTCTTGCATTTCACCCTAACATAAGATCTTCAACAGCAGCTTTGAAACTGTCCTTTTGGGTTTGCTTTTTTTTTTTTTTTTCCCTGCTCCTAATTTGCTCCTCACAGCTATCTGGTTAAACTCTGAGCAGCAGGACAGCTCCACTGGAGGATTCAGGGACCTAACGCCAGAGCAGCAGGGACTGAGAGGAAGACAAGATGACATGCTGCAAGTAGGGAGTTTAGAAAGGACTAGGACAGGTGAACCCCAGCAGCCTGAGGTGAGATGAGAAAATGAGATAGGAGTAAAATAAATCTGGTTCAAGCAGAGGTGGAAGCCAATAAAATGTAGCAGAGATGGAATCAAAATAAAACACCACAAACTGGATCTAAAAACATCAATAATCCACTGGAAAGAAAACCCAGCACTTTTGTGTAGTGTGAGTTTCTCAGGAACATATTACTCTTCAATCACTTTATGCATAAAACAAGTTAATTGCTTGAATTAGTCTGAAGTTAACAAGCATCTAGCACACACTTTCACATTACAGAAATTTAAACATTTAGATGAAGCCAGAAATATACACAGCAGCAGTTAAACATCCTGGTGTAACCAAAAATGGTATTTTAAATCCCTGATAATGAACTGGGATGCTGAGCTAACTGACAATAAGAGGTTTAACTCTGCACACAAGGAACTAAAGTGAATCTGTGACTGTTTTCACAGATTACCTATGCTGAGCAGTCACTGGGAGATTATGACCATATTTGCATATTTAAAAATAAAATGAGGATTTGTGCTCAATTACAAACAGAAGGCCAAACAAAATGAGACATACCAATGTTTTAGATAGGGATTTTTAAGATTATCCTGGAAGCTCATAGTCTACTGTTGTCAAATCTATTTTCTTTGCAGACACCTACAGAATTACTGGCCTAGAGCTGGCATTTATGTGTATGTTGGGACCCGTAGAAAAGGTCTCGATTTCTTGCTAGGGAAAGAGAAAAGGGCAAAATCTGTATTTTGAATGGAAAAAGTTACTCGAGATGAAAGGGACTTCTTTTTCAAAACCCAAAATATTCGATTGCAAGGAGCCTGCACAACAAGAAGCGCGCACGGTGGGGGGGAAGGAGGAGGAGGAGGTGGGGGGGGACGAGAAAAGCAATCACACATCCTTTTAACCTCGCGGCCCCGCTCCGGATTCAGGGCGTCAATCCGGCACCGCGATCCACAACTTTCCGCTTCCCCCCGCCGCTCCTCCCGCCGGCTCCGCGGCCCCGCTCCCTCCCGCCCGGCCGGGCCGGTGGCAGGCGGGCCGGCCCGGGCTCGCCGCCGGGCAGTGACAGGCGGGGGCCACTCCGCGCCGCCGGGCGCGGCCCCGCCGTAAACAAGTTTGAAGGGGCCGCGGCCGGGCCGGGCCGTGCCGGGCGGGGAGGAGCGGGCGCGGCGCTGACAGGGGCCGCACAAAAGGGCAGGGTAGGACCCCCCTCCCGGCAACCCCCCCGGCGCAGGGCGGGGCCCGGCCCGGCGCGGCGCCTCACGGCGGCCGGCGGGGAGGGGGAGTGGGGCGGGCCCGCAGGCCGCGGCGCCGCTCGCCTCACGGCCCCCGCTCCGGCGGAGCCTCCCGCCGCCGAGGGGCCCGGCCCGGCCTCCCCGCCGCGCCGCCGTCCCTCACCTACACAGTGAATGAGCTTGTGTCGCCACGAATCGAGCTGGTGGCGGACGCCGCGTCTCTGGATGGAGCACTGCTGCCGCCCGCACGGGCTCGCCATCTTCTGGGCGGGGGCGGGGCGGGGGCGGTGGCAGCCGGCGGGGCGGGGGGAGGAGGGAGCGAGGGAGGGAGGGCCGCGCGCGCCGCGCCGCGCCACGCCCACTCGCGCGCGGCGCCCGCCCCGCCCCGCGCATGCGCTCCTTCCCCGCCATCGGCCCGCACGTGCGGCGCCGCCGCGCCCGCCCGCTGGGGGGCGCTGCAGCCCCCCCGGCCAGTCGTGAGGGAGCGGGGGCGGCCCCGCCCCGAGCGGGCACCGTGTCCCCAGGGGACACCCCAACCCCGAGGGGACATCCCACCCCTAGGCGGTCACCGTGTCCCCGGGGAACACCCCAGCCCCGAGGGGACATCCCACCCCTAGGCGGTCACCGTGTCCCCGGGGAACACCCCAACCCCGAGGGGACATCCCACCCCTGAAGGAACACCCCATTTCTGAGTGGTCACTGTGCCCTCAGCTGCCATCCCTCCCCCGAGGGGACATCCCACCCCTGATGGGACATTCCACCCCTGAGGCGTCACCATGGCCTGAACAGCCATCCCCCCCTGCCTTTGAGGCTGTCGCACCCCAGAGGGGTCAGCCCTGAAAAGGCCACATAGTTTTCCATCAGGAAGAGCTGATATCTCCTCATCTGCTCCACTGTATAGTTGTACACCCTCCAGGTCTGTTGGTGGCCGTGATGCAAAGGGAAGGCACATGGCTGCAGTGGCCGGGAGGTCCCACAGTGGCAGCTTCATGACTCAGCCACCTCCTGTACTTCAGCCTTGCACCACAAGCACAAAGCCCTCCCTCCTGGTGAGCTCAGATGTTGTAAGGTTCTGACAGAAAGCGGTCAGCACAAGGCTGAAGGGAAGGCAGGAGGAGAACATGAGCACCAGCTTCTTGCAAGCTCAGTGGATGGGCTTGGAAAGTGAAATGTCCTACTCCTAACCTTGCTGTAAGGCCAGAGATGAAGCCCATGGGTCTTGGCCTTTGTTCCCCCACTGTAACCACTGGATCCATTATCCTCACCTTGCCCAGCCACACAGAATGAGGGAGCTGGAAAGGCACAGAGCTCAAAGCTGGCTGTATGCATGTGTGGTAGCAGGATGTCCCAGACAAGGTATTTCCCGTGGAGCTGCTGCTCAGGTGCAGTTGCAGCTGCAGTAAGCCAGCTGTCCTATTCAAAGGAAACTCCAAGACCCACTTGATGCAGGCAGGTAGGAGAGCAATTAGCCTGCCCTACAAAATGAGCTCAGGACAGCTCAGTTTGGCTAGTCCAGCAAAAGGAATGCAAAACTGAGGTGTGATTGCTCTGCCAATCTATCAGGAAAGCTTCAGCAGGGAAACAGTGGACAGAGCTATCTGAAACCCAGTGGTACCATAGGGACAGATTATTAATTGACTCTTAATACTCTTATGGAGGAAATCAGAGGATGGTTTCTCACTGTAGGAGGTGGAACATCCCAGAGCAGACAGCATCCAGAGTAGCAAGAGGCAAAAGCCCATTTCAAGATGAAGCTTCCATGTGAAGAGGGCAATGTGAAGCTTGTTTTCATGAGCAGAGCAGACAGGTTTAGGGAATTCAGGTCCTAAACTGAAAACTCTTAGCAATGGAAAGAAGGAAAGCATGACCTATGGCGAATTTCTATGTCACAAAGAGTGGGAAAACCCTTTGGGCACCTCCGCTGAGGAATGATCCCCTAGCTGCAATTCATTCCAATTGTTGGCAGTGTCCTGGTCTTTGTTCCACCTCTTTTTCAGTGTGATGAGACATTGGAGACTATATGTCTTGATATCCAGAAGCGGGGAATCTTCCTTCCGTTCAAAGTCCAGGCATGTTTCTCGCTAGCACCTGAATTCATGTCTGTTAGGAACTGCACTAATCACAGAAGTACTTCTTTCCTGGGAGCTAAATAATCTAAACAAAGTGATGGCAGTGTGAATGCTTTAAACTCCAACGGAGAACTTCTGTCTGCAGTCTGCATGGCAGCAAGAACAATGAGTGGACATGCTGCTAGAGAGGCTCATGGGTGCTGACCTTGCATCTCATCAGTCCAGATGCACCAGGACTAGTGCATGCCCACTGTGATCTTCACAAGAGCCTTCTTGCAGATTATCCTTTGCAAGATTCTTCTCTTGCTCTGATGCCCACAAAATAAATTTGGGGATGGGGAGCTTGCTGGCAGCAGGGCTTTTTGCCATCAGGCTGTTACTATCTCCTTCTTTCCTCTGCTCTTGGTTTGCATCCCTGCTATGAGAGGCAATTGGGTCACATAATGTCAATCTTGAATTTATCAATCTCCATTTCAGAGCAAGTTTGGTTTCTTGCTACCATTAACTACTTTCTGGAGGCCTCTCCCAAATTTCCCTTCCCTATTGGCTGCAGACCCACTCCTAACATACCAGCAGCCCATGCTCCTCAATGCACTCACACCTAGGCAGCGCTGTAGTGGTCTTTTAAGCATCTTTAATCCTCAGCATTCCACTAACACAATTCTGTGCACAGCCTCCACGTGGCCCTCCTTTTTCTAGGATGGACAAGTTTCATAGTTTGTCCTTCTGTGGCAGTTTGGCTATTGCCCAGGCAGTATCAGCTGTCCTTCAGCACACCAGATCGGTTCTGAACATTCTTTTCCTGAGCAAGCCTGAACAGCGTTACATGTGCCTTTCCACTAAGCATGCCTGCCCTCTGGAGAAAGAACCTTGCCTGAAAGTCACCTCCTACAGCTTTGATTCATGAGCCTTGGTGACTTTAACTGTTCTGGTTGTGCCCTGCCACTCTCTCATCTGCCCTATGGCTGGAGCTGGCACTCCCACGCAGAGCCAGCAGGAAGGAAGCACGTGCTGTCTGGCACATCTCCCTCTGATTATACTGTCTCTAATCTTGACCCCCAGCACTAATTAATAGAGAGTTCCAGTTTTGTTTTTCTCTTTTTTTGCAATCCTCTGTTCCTAGATTTATATTTACATAGCAAACTCTTTGAGATAGCCCCACAGTTCTATCCTGTGCTGGTGCTGCACCTACCAAAAAGCTTCTAATTTCTGACTGGGACCCATATAAGAATTAATTCATTTTCCAAACCCTGCTGCCCACCCCTCTGGGCTAATCACAACAAATACAAACAATTTGGACTTCTTACCTTCTGCCAAAGCAGAGAGGAAGAAGATGAGGAAAGCATGAGCCAGAGGATCCAGTACATAAAGCAGCAGAAAGTTTAATTCCATGAACCTCCTGTGGGGAGGTGCAAATAGAGGGCCAAGGTCCACTTTATGAAAGGGTAGCAACATCTGGAATCACATGCTAAAACTTTTGTGTTCAGAGGAGTGGAGAAAAAGGGTATAATGAACAGTGGGACTGGCCTCAGGAGACACATCAAGAGTGACAGCTGAGTGAGCAATCACAAACCTACCAAGGCTATGGGCAGATCTGACTTGATCCCAGAGTTAGGCTAGATTGGGTCTGATACACCAGAGCTTGCACCATGCTGCCACCAACACCATCGGATAGTTTTGTTCAAGCCAAAGTGGATCCACCATTTTCCTGGCCAGCACCATCAGCAGGCCCCAGCAGCCATTCCTCTGCTCGCTCCCACAAACATCTCAGCACAAACCTTCTAGCTTTGGCTCCCCCCCTTCCCCACGAGCCATGAGACTTGCTGCAGTGGCAGTGTTGTTGTCTCCCTGTTTCACAGTGGCTCCCCTTTGATGTTAATTGTTTGCAGGCAAAGCTTAGTGGAGAGCATAGCTGTTCTCTGGTCCATCTGCTAGTTACCACCAAGCCGCCCAGACCAGTTGAGAAAACACTTTGATGTTAATGAGCTGCAGACAATTTCATTTTACACCGAGCAGGGCCTGACATCTCAGAGGTAAGACTTTCAAGGCAGATCCTACAGCAAGTCTCTCCCACATCCGTTTCACCATAAGAACAGAAAATACTCAGAAAGACATTAGAGCAGAAACCTGTCTTCTCACACGGTCTTGCATCACCAATATTATTACAGCCTCAGAGATGCCAGAGGCAGGGAAGTAGTGAGAGTTAAAAATGATCCCATAGAATCTCATGGCCTTTATGGGATTCAGTGGAAGCTTGATTTACCCCTTGCCCCATAAACTGCCTGTCTCTCTGGTTCTGCAGCAGGAATGGGAGAAGGGGATGAACTATAAATTGCTGATTTGCCAGAGACTGGTTCCTGTGTGGCTGCTTCTCCAGGCAACCCCATTCTGAACATGGTACCTCCTCCCTCAGCACGTGAAATGGACCAGTGCAGTGAAGTGAGACTTGCACAAGCAGCCTCAGACTATCCTCTGACTTAAGTGGATATGCCAGCAAAACCCTTTTCTGTTGATCTGCTCCAGGCAGCAGCATGCTGCCAAAGGGCATGCAAACCTACAGGTCAGCGAGGGACCCATCGGAGACAGGGTACAAAACAGCCCATGGACGTGTTGCAGCTTCCCCTGGCTTCAGTCAGCCTTTGTCATGGGCCCCAGACAGGGAGGTCAGGACTCCTCCCTGGGGTAACTAGTCAGGTACTAGAGGGAGAGCCCAGATTAGGCAGAGCTACTGCTGTGGAGAGGCGGTGTGGGAAGCGGGGAAAGTGGGAAAGAAGTCTGCCCAGTGGAAAATTGAGGTACCACAGCCTCAGGAAGAAAGCACCGAATCACAAGTAGGAACAAAGACAAGCGAGAAAAAGGCACAAATTCAATTTTGTAACCCTCTGCCCATCGTCAGCAAAGTGTATTTACCGTATTACACAAACTCTACCTTCTACCCATACACCGTGAGCTTTTCAATGAAGAAGTGAGTGACTTAGTCCTCTGGGGAGCCCCAGCCAAGCAGAACCAAAAGCAGACTATGTCCTGTCAAGTAGAGCAACAAATAAAACTTCACTGAAGGTTAAGGAGAAACATGCCTTCTTCTGAGGAATGTCTCAATTCCAATATATTGCCTTTGTTAAATGATTTATAGTAACGAGAGAGAGAGATACTATCGTCTCAGTTTTCTCGCCAGGACAGGATTGTTCCCTGCAGCAAACTGGATTACGAAGTTAAAATAATGCAAGCCAAGACCAAATTCTTGTGCCATGCCCATTGCAGGGAGGAGCTCATACAGATGTGTGTGAGCCTACACTGAAATAAAACCTAACAAGGTAGATTTTTTTTCTTTTTTGTAATGAAGAAAAGGAAAGCGACATCATAGAGAAGGCCGTGACTGATCACAGACCAAGGAGACAACACTGCAGTTTGGAAAGTCTACCTGAGTCAACGGGAAGAGACACAAAATTAACCTTCGACAAAATAAGCAGCACTTGCTGAGCAACAAAAGTCACTCCATCCAAGCAAAGTTTGTGGGCCATGTTTTGACACAGCGGATACAACTGTACATCCTGCAAGAGATGAGACTGACAGACAAGAGGCAGTTGAGGACAGCACGGAGTGACACACACCATGATTCACAGATAGTGGAAGGAACACATCATGATTTACACTGCTGGGCAAGAGCCTGAGAAGCACTGTGGAGTGAGTGCAGGACAGATGAAGAGGGGAGTAATTAGATCCCTTTTTCAGAGAGTTTAACTCTCACATGCAATAGCAGCTTCACTAGAGATGGACAGACTATCAGCCTGAAAGCACAGAGATATTCATTAAGTTTAGGATGGATTTCAGTCCACAAGACAATGTGTTGTCAGAAATTGTAATATTAATGTAAATAGAAAGCAGTAGACTTGTAAGGTGGACAGGAATAATCCAGGGCTTACAGGAGGGAGTTTATCCCCATTAAAGGAACAGGAAAGCTGAAGGGTTGAATAAATGTACTAGAAAAGATCATCTTTGTAATAAAAGGAAGGATGATGCAGCAAGGTGAACACTAGGTCAACTTGTAACTGTTTTGAGAGGATGAGGAAACGTTCACCTGAAACTGGGGTAGAGCTGGAACAGCCAAGCTGTCTGCAGCAAGTTCAGCTTGAGGTAGTTCTTTTGTCTTTATCGCAGGCTCAAAGTATATAATGCAATACCTTCAAAAGTCTCAGGATGGGTTTAAAAATAAAGAAAAAATCAAGAATGGAGATATTGTAGGCAGATAATAAAGCCCTTCATTTACACACAGATACCCTCCAAATCCAAATAAAAGCATCCAAAACCCTCAATATGAGAGTCAGTGATGAATACAACACTGAGTATTTTTCTACCCTGGATGTGTCCACGGGGCTTTGCAACTGCCCTTAGCAAAGCAAAACAAGTTTGTGAGATATCTTTATCTTAGGCTGTTGCTGGGGCTGCGTCTGGCACCCACGACGATCCAGAAAAAAGCAGATTTGATTCAGCTCTGTGTGCTTTACTCCAGTGCCACTGTCCCTGGCACACACGAAGCATATCTCCTCTGCGTGACACATGCACACAAGGCAGCACAATTGGTCACACATGTGTGTGATGGATGAGCCATTTTGCTGCTGAAGGAACAGGTAACTGCTGAGTTCCACTTTTCCTCCACTTGAGGGGAGAGGGTCAGGTGTGTTTTCTCTGTGCCACTGCTGACTGTCAGGAAATTCAGAGGAATTTAATCAGCTTCGGTCTGATTCTACAAAATTTGCAAGAATGGTGGTAAATCTCAATATAGTTCCAAAGCTCTTAGCAGAGTGATTAGCAGACAACAAGGTCTTCGTGGGTGTCATTAAGGAGCTTGGTCAAAACTAGGAATGCTATGGAAAGAGGAAACAACAACATGTTAACTCACCCAAGCATGCAGATAACTCATTGAAAGTTTGGTGCGTCCTCAGAGAGAAACAAGAGGAACAAGCAGTTGCACCTTACAAGCCTTCCAGCAACCTGACGTGTGCAGTGTCCACAAAATGAAGGGTGCAAAGAATTTGAAAACTCTGAGTTACTCACAAAAAAGCCCCAAACCTGATGTACTACAAGAATAAAGGCAGCTCTCAAGAATGGCTTCAGATGTTGGTGTCCCACACTCACAGCCATGCTCAAAACTCTGCTCAATGTTAAATGTGTTTGTGGTCCCTGTGAAGGTGTGAGAGAGGTGCTGGAGGCTCAGTGACAAGTGTCTAATCATGAAGGCACTTGCCAGAGAACTTTAAAGCCCTTTAGATATGAAACCACTGAATTATTTTATGCAGTGTACAATATTCTGCTTAAGCTGGCTCTGGTAATCAAGAAGTGAAAAGAGGGAAACACGCCAGTTTCTGAATGGAGATTGAGGAAATTAGGGAATGATTATCATACCCATCACCCTTGGGAGAACTCCCAGTATGGGTATAAAAAACTTACTGTCTTTATACACAGTAAGCTGACCTTAACCAGCAATGACTATAAAATGCTTCTTGCCATTATAGAAGATGGGAGGGAGCACATGCAGGTAGAAAAAATATCTGCCCTTCTCCAAGGTGACAAAAGTTTTCTTTCAGGTTACAACTGTACATTCAGCAAACTGAATAAGGAGCTGGTGAAGAAAGACATTTTCATAGAGCAAAGCCCAGAGTTAGACACATGTGAATTTTGTTTTAAAAAACAACAACAACAAAAACAGCAACAAACCCCAAGCCAATGTAAGATCTTGTCTCGTTTCAGTAGCAAGACGATTTCCAGAGAAGCAGTTCAAGATGTGAAGCCACAGAAGATGATTCAGTTTACTAGCACAGTATTTGTCCAGGTTCCAGAAAGAAAAGAAAAAAAGAAAAAAAAAAAAAAAGAGGAAAAAATAAAAGAAAAAAGGGGAGGTAAGTGCACCTGGGATGTTGTTTAAACTACTAGAGAACAGTTTTGCATTGACATGTGAGTGATACTGAACATGATTAGGACAGTGGAATGAAAAAAACAGCCGAAGGACTTTAAGAGGTTGTCAGGGGAGAAAACATAATGACAATGGGAGACATTAATTGCCCCCATATAGTCTGGGTAAATACCATGTCAAAGAATGATGCAGAGACTGTATTTTTAGCCCTCATAAATGGATTGTTCTTAGAATGACCACTCAGAGGAGCCAAGTGGAGGATGAACTCTTGATTTAGTCACAAGTAGTACACAGGAGGGAGTTTGAAATGTAATAGTGAACAGTCACCTTGTTGTTACAAACACAATGTACTCAAATATTACTGCAAGAGAGGAAAAAGCAACAAAAAAAGTACACTGCAGTGCAATGTAACTTAGAAGGGAGATGAGCATATTCTCCTTCCAAAGGGAATAATTATAAAAGTCAGGAGTGTAATTAAGAATTTTTAAGTAGCTAATGAAAGGACAAATTGCTTGCAATGACATTGAGACCCTGCATTTAAAGCTTTAAATATGCTATCACTCAAAGTATTCTAAAACCCAAAAATAATAAAAAAATGAAGTCTGGAACAGTTCAATTCTGCCAAGTTCAATAAATAAGTAATAAACCCCTACAACCCAACACATTTAATCCAGCCACATTTGGTTTTGAAGAGCAACTTTCTAAAAACATGAAGATTACTAATAAAAACATGTTTTACACAGTAGGGAGAAGCCCACAGGGACTCAGGGACCCAACAGCGAGCTTTAAGGGAAGCACAGTGCAGAAAAATGACCTTGACTAGAGGCTACTGTCATCAAACACAGCTGTGCACATCCAAACTTTTTTTGCTTGGCCCTGAGTATCCTGCACTACCTCCCAGGCAGCTGCATTTTTAAAGGAATAGGTACATGTAAAAGTTCTACTGAAGTTTGGGTCCAGCCTTGTAATTGCCTCACTCCATCATGTGGCTCCCAGCAGGCTGAAGGAAATATTGCTGAAATAATAAGGTGGTGACTGAGGGTTCCAGACCAGATTTCAGGCCCTGTTAACTTACAGACATTTTGTTAATAGATGGCTCTGAAGTGAATAGTCAAATGGGAAGCACTGAGGTCTGAGGAATTAGCCACTAGTCAAAGCACCAGGAGAGAGAGACAACAAAGACAAAACTGAGCCCAGCTTGTGGATCTGGGAGGGGTTACTGATTCACCAACCTTGCTCTCTTATGGAGATGTTTAGAGATGTTGATAGAGATGGGGATTAGGAGAACAGCTGTCCATAGCAGTGTGGTGTTGGCTGCTGTCCCCTCTTTCCCTGGTTGCTAATGGCACTCCAGAGATCCTGTCCTGCTCTGACCTATTCCTTTTATCCAGGCCATTAATAGCACTGCCTTCTCTGGAGTCTGCCTCCACCAGCATCCGGAGGAGTCTGACTTATTCATTTTCCTCCAGTGGCAGCTACAGTTCATGAGCAAATACATCCTGCAGGTCTCTTCACTCACGCGAGATTGTAGATAACACTCACTCTTGTCCACTGGTGAAAATGGACCGTAGTGGTGCCTAACTGTCCCTTAGCCAGGCTTCAAAGCCTATAAAACCACAAATTTAGCCTGAAATAGTTCCTCATGTGTTGTACCAGTTGTTTCCTCAAACATTATGATCATCTCGTATACACTTAATGTGCATTTTTGTAACAAATTAAGTGCTTTGACTATAAGCTAAGTGCAATCCTAGGTCTTGGAATTTCTGATACACAGACATTGTCCAGTCTGCACATTTTCATTGCACCACATTGTCAACGTCCCACGTGCACTTTGCAAGACTTTTGATGGGCTATAGACACAGTGCTCTTTAGCCTTATCAGGCTATTTTAATGACTCTGTCATGCACGTCCACCCCAGACTGCAAGGGTGGAGCTGGCAAAGCCCCGTTTCCTGAGCTTGTGCAGCATTGCTCTAGTGAGCAAGTGGTATTCAGGAATCCCTTTGCCCCCAGGTGCTTGAAGGAGAGCTGCTTTATTTAGGGACAAGCTCCAACTGTCTCTAGGTAACTGAGAAAGTGTATTTTCTGCTGCTCCTCTACATACTTCCTGGATCTAAAAATAAGCTATTTGAAGATGCAGTTTCTAATACTCACCAGTTCACCTGGGAACAGAGCTTGTACACAATATTGATATCGTACATGATTTCACAACCTTGTAACTCACCCATTGACTAAGCCTACCAGCCTCACTCAATTTACCTTGCTTAATGCTTTCACGTGGGCTTCTGGCTCTCCCTTGCATTAAGCTTGGGGTGTTAAATCCATTTGTCCTAGTAGTGTTATCTCCTAAGGCTCTGTCATCACCTAACCAGAATCTTTTGAGGTTAAACTAGAAATACTATGTCCTTTATCTCCCTCATCCATTCCTGGTACAAGTTCTTCTCCTTCTAAGATTTTATGACAGCCTGCGGCCACTGATTTTTTGGCCTTCTCCACAAGTTTTGCTATTTGCTGTGGTCACATCAGGCAAGCCAGAATCTTGGCATGCTGGAAAGGTGTTGAGCCAGAGGATGGTGCATTGCAGCTCTCGTGGGAATGCTTGGTGTAGGCAGAGCGTGCCGCCTGGAATGATGCCACAGAGATAAGCAAGAGCGGAAACTGACTGGGAGAACCTGGTCAGTAGGAGGAGAGCAGGAAGTTGTGAAGCACTGCTAGTAAATCAGGTCATTGTAAGGACATAAAAGGGGATGGCATGGTTAAGACATGTCCTGAGGAGGTGTGTGAAAGGGTGGTAGAAAGGGCCCTGAACAGATGTTCTCCGGGGCTGGCAGCAGACACACCTGATGTAGCCTTGAGAATAAACTGTGCTGTCTTCAAGGCTACAAGAAGAATGAAGAGTAGGAATCGTGCAGTTACAGGAATCTTTAATTTCACAGTGAATGACAGGCGGTAAACAGCACCATAATAGCAGCACTCAGGTATCATCTGACAAGACAGAAAGCAAACTTCCTTATCAATTCAGTGTAACATAAAACACAACATCATTTCAGACACAGGTTCGGTGGATGGTGAGCCTGCTCCATCAGTCAGGGATCAGACCTTCAGGGAAGAACAGACACCTAGCGCAGGCAGAGATATGAGGAGAGGTGTGGGAAGAGAGGAGACACAAGACAGCTGCAGCCAAATCCCAGAAGTGGGTTTAACTCTGTTTCAGTGAAGGTGATTAGGGGAACACAGGAAGCGATGAGATACCTAACAAAACAGGAAAAGCACAATAGAAATCATCCTTACATGAGGCTGCCAGTTTCTTAGACTAAGGCACTCAATTCAGAGTTAAGGATGATGCGCTACAAACCAAGAAAAAACAGCTGCTAAAAGTGAAGGTGAGCCCCAAGGTTGGTAAGGAGATACAGGAGATACTTCCCAGGCTGCATCAGACATGAGCATGACCAGGCTGTGGTACAGATATTAACCACGTATCCTGAGAATAAACTCAAGCTAGTATATCCATTGGTAATTTCAGAGGAGCCAAGTGCAAGCTTCCAAAATGCAGAGGCAGCACAGGGTTTAGAGTGATTGCAAGTGCTGAGAGTAGTAGTTCCTCATAGAGGAAGAAGGGGACCTTGACCTTGTCAAGGGATGAGAGAAGTAGGGTGAAATTTAATGGCAGAAAGGGCAAATTAAATACTTGGGGCCCAGCAGCAAGGACATTTGCTATAAACTGATGAAATGTAGGCTCTGAAGGAATAAAAAGATCTTACAGCGCTGAAGGATGAATATGAAGCAGCAGCATGATGCTTCTGTGAAAAAGGAATGGCATGATCCTAGGATGCATCAGACAAGTTATTTTTAGCAGAGACAGAAACATTATTGCCATTGCGCAAGGCGCTGTAAGACTTCCTCCAGAATATCCTTGCAGCTCTGCATCCAGGAAGGATAAATTTCCACTGCACAGAGAAAAACTATTTGGATACTCAGGCAAACAAGCACAAACTGATTAAGAATCTGCTAAAAGAGTTTGGCTTGTTCTGGACAGACAGAGGCTGAGAGGAGACAAATGTATTTCTGAAAAACCACTAGAAGAAAATTAAAAGTGTTAAGAAAATATGTAAGATGTACAATAATGAAAAAAAAATATATTAAGCTTAGATGGTGAATTTGAGAGTTTATACCCCTGCTAAGATTGATGTTCTGGAGCAGCCTTCCAAAAATGGTAATGAGGCAGAAGATCAATTTAACATACAGTTTGATAGAACTCCCTTCATTATTTTCTAAGTGAAGGAGGCCTGGAAATGGACAGTTCAGCCTGGGACAGAGCTGCTGTCTGGCAAAGGAGTCAGCAGTGCTAAGGTTATTTGGAACAGGTGCTGCTTCACTTCAGGCTTTCAGGTTTCTGCTGGTCACTGTGATCATGAAGAATAACCAGTTTTCTTCTTAACTTGCTTCTAAAGGTACTGAGGTTTTCCTTCTTCTGGAGCACTAAATACAAGCTCTGGGCCTGATGCATCGGTGCTCCCAGCATTACAGTCCCAGAGGTCTGCTCACACATTAGGCTTAATGCTATTGCCAGATTAGGGTCAGGATGGAATTTTCCTGGATTGACAGAAAAACTGTGGTTGCATTTTTTGTGTGGATTTGGTTGGGGCCTTTTTGTTTTCTTTTGTTTTGAGTTTTTATTTCTCCAAGTGCACATCTATTTTCTAGATCCTACATAATTTTTTTCATAAATTCTCTGCTGTCGCCAGGCTGAAGACTGATGGTCCCTTAATCTCCTTGCTTGCTTCCAGTGCCTTGTTACAGCTGCAGCTTTTTTTGCTGAGAGAAGTCTGGAAGCATTTGCAGCACCTGGTTTTGGGGTGAGTGAAGCAAGTGTCCAGTCTAGAGGCACCAGCAGGACCTTCATTGCATGTTTACTCACAGCTGGAGGACCCCGGACTACAGGGTGACCCTGGAGGACTGCCCCAGTGTGAACACAAGCACACATGGTAACAGCAACAGCAGCTGTGAGAGGGAACATAGGCATTAACACACGCTCTCAGCTGTACAAGCACAGATTTAAAGGACACACAACTGTCTGGCCTGTAGGGCTTGCTTTCAGGCAGGTGGGGATTTGGGATGAGGGGTGTGTAAGAGAGCAGAGAAGGTGTGGTGGGAGTGAGGGAGCTCCAAACCTGAAGGTGCTGTATGCCTTAGGGGGATGAGCACCTCTCCCGGCTCTGCGGGCTCCTCTGAGCCCAGCTTTTCAGCAATCCCAGCACCAAACTGCCATGGCCACTCTCAGCAGGCACCCTGAAGCTGGGTACCCCTGTGAGAGAATCCAGACTGGGGAGGCACAGACATGCCACAGCAGCAGCCTCTGCTTTGGGTCAGGAGCTCTGAGCTCTCAGGTGTGCTGAGTCAGTCTGAATCTCAAGGACTGCTGGCTCCAAGGAAGGGAATGGGTGCCAAGAACGAGGACCATTGCAGAGCCAGGTTCTTGCCTGGCACCTTTCCCCACAGGGGTCCCTGTCAGCTTTCAGGATGAGTATGCTGAACATCTTAAGGGTGAACACCATAAGTGTGGAAAAGCACACCCACCTCACGGCAATGTGGGTGATTCGCACCTGACAGCATCCAACTCCAAGGTCCCAGAATAACCTTTCCTTAGGATAAGGGACTCTGCTGTTGCTGGGGAAATGTTGAGTTCTGTGAAAAAATGGGGACAAGGGCCATGCAGCCTTCAGCCCCAGGCAGAGATGCACAAGGAGTGCTGCTGCCAGACTCTCCTGCTGCCCCACTGCCTCTTGCACATGGGGTCCAAACCAGCTTATGCACAGAACACAGGCCCCTCATCTTCCAGGTTTTACCCACTATGAAAGACCAATCTGGATGCCCTTTTAGCTGCTTTCTAGCCTGGACATCACATTCAGGACATACTAATGCAATAGGGAATGAAAAGGGAAAGGAAGAAGGAAGGTGTGAAATCGGCATCAATACGTCAGAATTTTGTTCCAGCAGAAAAGTGTAGATGGCAGGGAGGGACAACTGCAGGAGGTTGGAGTCTGCAGCAAGAACTGAAGGGGAAAGGCTGAGAGTGCCTTGAAGAGAAGCAGAGTGAAAATCCCAGCTCTTCTTAGTGACCTCTCAGAAAACACCCTCTGTGTAGTCTCCAGTCACAGGCTGCTGCAGCTCTGGGCAGAGCCTCGCATGTGGGCAACGAAGGATGCTGCTGCTTATAGAAGGAAGGTTGGCCTACACACACCATGTGCCTTGGGTGAAGTGGATTTGTTTTCAAGAGACTCCTCCCAGGAGCTGGAGTTCCTATGAAACCCCAGCTCTGCTCCTCATCTCTGGCTTGCCTCTGGCCTAGGAAACCCCCACAGGTACTGCTGCTACCAGCTGGGCAAAGGCTGTGCTTGAGCTGCACCAGTCTCTTCCAAAGGGCATTTGCAAGGTGAGTGGGACTATTCTGGGCCAGTGGTGTGGCCACCAGCAGGACTTACCTCTCAGTGTGCACAGAGGAGAGCTGAGACATGGCTGTGCCTTGGGACCTCCAGGTCCAAACTACCAAACTGGGCTGTCTGCAGTGCAGCAGGGTGCTCTGCCTGGCACCGGGAGGCACATGGAGCTGCCTGCCATCGAGCCAGGGGCCACCTGTGCAGGCAGCAACTCCAACAAGTGCCAAAGGCAAGCATGTCCCATCTCTCTTAGAACTCAGGGGGTGCTACCATGGCAGCTACGGTCTGCTGGCTGCTGGGGCAACCGAGAGATGTGCTCCAAGTGCTGCACCTTGCCATTGTCCCCAGTACTCTCCAGACAGCTCCCGCCAGCACCCATGTTTCCAGAGAGCTGGCTGTGCACCACTTCCTGCACTCCTGCCTCCTCTTTGCAACAGTGCCTTTGCTGCTGGCTGGGTAGCAGGAAAACACCTTTCTGCAACTCTCACACCCTCCACAACAGACCTTAAATCAATAACCCAGAACACACAGCCAGGTTATTGCTAACGGAAACCATTAAACTGTAACACGGAGGGATAAAGTCAGCCTCTAACACTTGAAGATTTATAGGGCACAACAGCAGGGTGTTAATTCTTTTGGCAACAAAAACGCTTTCACACCCCCTGCCTTTCCTCACTCTCAGAAGCAAAGAGAGAGGACCATGTGCAGCCCAGCCCCAGGAATGCAAGGACACAGCCTTGTTCATACCACAGCCAGTGACACACATATTTGGGGGGATGGCCTGCTCACGGGGCTGCCTGAGTGCACACACCTCAGGTCCATGGGGTAGCACATCCCGAGGGGTCAAGGGCGTGCTCTGAAAGCAGATACATCCTGTGCCCAACTCTGCCTTTGCTGTGATGCTCCTGCCTGCCTCCACAGCTACACCACAGGTTTGAGGAAAGGCTGTAAAGAAACTTTCAGACCCCCTAAAGCTGTTGTACAAACAAGCCCAGCTCTAGGGCACACAAGCCCTTCCTCGGGCTAGAATCAGCCTACAGCTTGAGGGTGTTTTTGCATTACAGGCTTCTCCCTGTAATGCTTGCTTGGATCCACATGCCTCAGCACTGCTGTGGCAGCTGTGAGACCAGGAAGATGCTGGTCAGCACCACCACTGGCCCAACTGCTCTGGGCAGGAGAGGGGCTACAGGTGTGCTGCAGCCACAGGGCTTTGCATGAACTCCCAGAAAGGGGGACACATGCTCCTCACAAGTCCACACTAGGCCCTGGCTGTCACCCCCTCCTCCCAAGCTGATGTCCCTGGGAAGAGCTGCATTATTCATTAACAGCCCCCTGCCCACCTCCCCACCATCCTGCTCATACCTTTGCCTGCAGCTGCCTCCTTGGACCCTCCCTTGTACAAAGTCCAGGGCCAAGCAGGAGAGGACAGGGTGGGAGCTCGCTCAGGGTCACCTGGAGACAGCCTCACTGCACCCCACATCCCTGGGTACTGCAGAGGCCTTCCTGGGCTGAGCTATGGAGCAGCATGAGTCACCCAGTGTGCAGGCAGGAGCACCTTCCTCCATCCAGGTAAGCAGCAAGGGCACAGATGTGCACCAACCCCTGTGCTAATCCCAGACCATAAGACTGGTGCAGCACACCCCAGGCACAACCCCAGGGGCCTCAGAGCCCTGAGCATAATCCAAGTGGTAGCATCAGCTTGGCTGAACCCCCCATCCTGCATCACACCACTGGACACCCCACCCTGGGTTTACTGCCCCCTTTCCCTTTCCTGCTCTCCCACTAGAGGAGTGGGCCTAGCCCCCTCCCACCCCAGGCACTGTGAGGAATCCTGGTGAAGGGTCCATCACCTGCCTATCCCTTCCCTCCACATACTCCCATCTCTGCAGAGCCCAGCTGGGCAGCTGCAAGCTCCCCTACCCCAGGTGTGTGAGAGGGGGCCCAAATGGGCACCACTGCACCCTGCCCAAGCCTGACCCAGTCCTGAATCCACAGTGCCATCTCAGGGCTCCCAGTTAGCACTGCCAGCTCAGCCCCACCTGCAGGGGATCCCGAGCTTATCCCAACCCAGGAGCAGCCCAAGGCATGGCTTTTCCCTCGTTGCCAGCACACGAGCAGGATGCAGGGCCTTGGTACTGCTGGCTCTGGGCAAGCTGCAGGGAAGATGCTTGACAGTAGGCCCAAGCACATGCCTTTGGGGGCTGCCTTCAATCACCCTTCTCCCTCCATGAGCTGCAGTGCACTGGGAGAGCCTGGACAGGTATCAGCTATCCATCCCTATCACTGTCCATTCCCTTCTGCCAAGCACCATCCCATTGCAGATGCCTGTAACCTCTCTGCAGTCACACCAACATCTCTCCCTCAGGAGAAACCCAGAGATGTCAGACATCCCTCTCCTGGCAAGCTGGAGCAAAGCCAAGGAGCGGGCTCGAAAGGGACAGGCAGACATGGCAGGGGGCGCACTGCCCTCGGAGAGAGCAGAGCCCTGCCCGAGCTCCGGCCAAGGGCTCCAGCCGCTGTTCCCGGCCCACGCCAGGGAGCGGCGGTGGAGGATCTTGCACTGCCCCCCCGTGGCCATGGCGGGAGGTGCAGGTGGACCCGAGACGCCCGGGAGGCACGGGGCGCCAAGGGCTCCAGCCAGCAGAGCCCAAGAGACGGTCGGAGGGTCCTCAAGAGGAGCTCACCCCGTGCCAGGCCATTGCAGGCTGTCACAGTGACAGTCGCAGGCTCGATGACCGCAGTCCTGCCCCACTCTCCACAGACACCCCACTCCTGTGCCCAGATCCCGACCTATTCTATGCCTTATGGGGCCAGACCACAGCAGAGTCCTTGGGGTCCTGAGGGGTCACAGCTGAGTCCATGCCTGGGAATGGCCCATGCAAAGGAGGAGACAAAGCGGTGCTGCTGTTTGGGTATCCACATTTATTATATGTCTGGGGCAAGCCCAGGACTACCACTCGCCTGGGCCCCTCCAATCGAAGGCCAGTGACCCATCCTCCTTAAATATTGGTTATAAAACAAATTTCTTTTTTTCCTTTTTATTTTTTTTAAAAACCCCGTATCTCTCTCTCTCTCTCTTTCCACTTTTTTTTGCCTTTTGTATTGGAGTATAAAAGCAGGGGCAGGTGCTCCACCTTGCCTGCTGCTACCTCCGCAGGCTGCGCTGTGCCTGCCGCAGCAGCGTGTCGAAGTCCAGGGAGTCAAACTTGCTCTTGACGGGAGCCGGGTCAAAATCCTCCTGGTTTGAATCTGGAAGAGACGGAGAGAGGCTGCCTTGAGCCACTGACACAATTCTGCCCATCCCCACAGCAAACTTCTTCTCATCTTGCTTCACGTGACAGCGTCTAGACCCAGAGTTGGGCCGGCCTCCATCACAGCGCTGGAGAGACAGGGAGCCCCCATTCAACTTCTCTTCAGTACAGGCCTGTATGTGGCCCTGCTGCCAAACCTGAATGACACCAAGGATGGGGACCCCCTATAACTCGGGGAAGGAGGTGCCAATCCTTCAACATGGAGGCTGCACGACTCACCCAAGTCGGCGTAGTTCCTCCTGCAGAACTGCCGGCGGCCGCCAAAGCACAGGTCAAAGGGCTGCTCATCTGGGCGCCGCAGCTTGTGCCCACTCTCGATGGCAGCAAAGGCTTCCTCGGCATAGCGATAGGTGACAAAGCCATAGTTATCCCTGACACCGGAGAAGAAGGAGGATGGAAATCAGCAGCAACACAGTTACAAACACATTTGTCTCCCCTTGGTCTGCACTGCCCCCTTGAGTAATGGGAAAAGGGCCAAGAGGAGCCATCCCTGGGAAGGGGCTGACCCACATCCCCATAGCTCTTACCCCTCAGACCGGAAGTGCAGGGTGCACTCCTCGATGTCCCCAAACACAGAGAAGCGGTGCTGCAGCTCTGACCGTGTCATCCTGCTGGGGATCTTGCCAATAAACACAACTCGACGCTCCTCCTGCGGGCAGGGATGGCCCATCCATGAGCAGGACCTCTCCCACAGAGCACCCTCCCTGCATAGCCACCCACCACACCATGCCCTGGCCAGGCAGGGCCTCCCAGCAATGCTGCCTGAATGCTGCATCACTGTGGCTTTCTGAATTGACAGAGAGTGTGGACCCCCAAATCTTTAGCCCCATTTTCCCAGCCCTCCAGCACTCACTATTGCACGTTCCTTCTGGAGGATCCTCTGCCTTTGGTAGTGGTCCTGTGCATCGCAACTGTATCTGGCAGGGCAGAAACCAAACACATGAGCTACCGGATCATGGGAGTGTCAGAAGAGAGTGATCCCAAACACAAGGGAGATACTGAAGGAATGGGTCCATTCCTGCCCAGGACACAGGAGGCTGGGAGAGGGGTTGGGAAGAACTCACAGCCCTGCAGGGTGGCCATGCTCACCTTCTCCGCCTGTTACTCCTCCTGCGGGGTGAGGGGGAGCGGGATTGGCTGTGGGATGTGGACCTGGACGAGTAGGAGGATGTTGATGATGAGGATGAGGACCTGTCACGGGACCTGCCACATGACCCACAGCTGGAGCGAGAGGAGGAGCTGCGGGAACATCTTGAGCGGTATCTGGGGGAAGGAGAGACACAGCTGAGCTCTCCCCATGGCCAGCACCACGAGGCTCCAGAGATGAAAAACACCTCCATCCTCCCCACAGTATCCAGCACCCCATTCAGACAGGACCCGTCCCCAGGATGAACTGGAAAACCAGAGGTTTCCCAGGATGTGGAAAGCACAGGATTGCAACCAGGATGGCCCAGGAGGGATTGGGACTGCTGTGCTGAGCCCTACACCATGCACAGGATGACACTGGAGCCATCACATCCGTGTCCCATGCAACAGCTAGGTGAATGGAGACTGCAAGAGCTTCCCTGGTAGGGTCAGGTACAGCTTAAGGGCAGCAGGACCAAAACCTCTCTGGGATCAAGCTGTGCTGCCTCCAGTCAGGAGCACAGTCCATCTCCAGCCATGCTGCCCAATGGTGGCCCCTGCCATAGGCAAACCCAGGCCTGGCGAGGCATGATGCCTGGTACTGCCACAAGTTCTCCTAGAGCACAGCAAGTCAGGATGGCACAGTCCACGGGGACATTTCTCAGCACTAGGCCAGCTGCATTTGCTGGAAAGCCAAACCAGATGTGTCACTTGACAGTCCCCAAGCTGCACAGCTCTGGGACATGGTACTATATACCTCTTTTCCAGCTCCAGCCTCTACGTTTACTGGTCATCAATGGAGGGGTCTTAGTTGTCTCTGGGCCCAGAGATGTCTCCAGAACTGGCTGAACACCCAGGAAAGGACAAGAGAATCCCTTTGCCAGCTCCAGTGCTTCCCAGCCCAGCTGGGACAGGCTATGCTTCACTCAGATGCACAAGGACTCCAAAACAAGTGCGTCCCACAGAGACCAAGCTGTCCCATTTCCCTACATAACCACCTCCATAAGGAGCGCAGGGAGCCCCTGAGGCAGCCAAGCCAGACGGGTTTTTCCCTGCTTGCCTCCAGCAGCTCCCTGGAGAGCTCTGCTGCAGCTCCTCTCATTTTTACACCTAGGACTACAGCAGCCTCATAGCACAAACACAAACACCTGCAGTAATACCCCAGAAAAAGCATCCAAGAGCCAAGATGCAGCCAAGAACCCATGTTCCAGGAGGAATAAGGAATCCTGGCTCAGTGGTAGCTTTGCAGGCGCACCTGCCCAGATATGGGATTCAGCCAGACACCCACAGGCAGGGTGTCACAGCAGCTCCCACAGTCTCTGTGAGCCAGGCACCCCTTCAGAAGGGCCACAATGACAAAAAGGTCACAGCCATCAAGTAGGACCATAAAGAGGTGCCTGGGCACCTGCAAAAGACCAGCCACCAGACAACTGCCCCAAGAGAAGCGACAAACAACGCGCAGTTTACCTTCGCCACCGCTTGGGGGGTGGGGAGAATGACCGTGACCGGGATCGGGAGGACGAGGATGAAGATGAAGACGAGGACTCACTAGCTCCATCCGAACTGGAGCTGAAGGAGCGGCTGGCACGGCTCCGGCCAGCCCTCCAGCTGTCAGTAGAGGGGCTGGGTGAGTCCTGGGGTCTCCGGTAGCAGCGCAGGGACCTCTTGGCAGCAGCATGGCTGGGCTGGGCACTGGGAGTCCGCACCTCCTGGTCCCGGCACGGGGATGCAGCTGGAGACAGGAGCACCGAGGTGGGGGGACTGCTGCACCTGGTGGCGGCCTTGTTGGGGATGGTAGTCCGATAATCCAGGGGGGCTGGGCAGGCCGTCCCCACCGGCTCCTGGATGGGCCTCACAGTGGTGGGGGGGGGCGGCGGGGTGGGCTCAGGTTGGTCCAGCGTCCGTTTGGTTAAGGAGGAGATGGGTTTGATAGTTATGTCCCGGTGGCGTTTGACATTCCAGCGGGAGCCACCCTTGGCAGGGGGCTGTGTGCCAGTGATACTGTTGCTCTCCGGCCGTGCCACAGCTGGGATGCAGTAGTCATGGTCTCCCGAGCACACGTGGTTGGGGGCTGGGCCAGTGGGGGCCAGCACCACACTCTTCCCCTGGATCTTGTTTGAGGGAAGTGGCTTGGCTTTCATCGGCTTGGCTGTCTTCTGGGACCCTTCCTGGGATGCGGACCCAGGCGACTTGGCCTTGGCCAGCAGCGAGACAGCAGGCAAAGGCTTCCAGAGCTGATGGGGGGGCGTTGCTGGGGGAGTGAGACCTGTGAGAGTACCAGAAGGCTTTCAAGAGCAGCCCCTTGATGCAACCTGCCCAGCTGGGCTCCCTCATGGCCAGGCCTCCCTCACTCCCCAGGCTGTCTCCCAGCCCCACAACAGCTCTGCCAAGACACCATGGGCTCCCCTGCTTTATCCCAGGTATTCATTACCTGCCACATTGGCCAGCTCAGAGGCATGCAAGCCATCCGGGGGCTTCCTGTCCTGCTGAGTCTGTCCATCTTGCTGGATCTCAGGCCTGAGAAAGGGAAAGGAGCTTTGTCAAATGCGGCAGGCAAAGCCCAACCCCAGTCCCCACACCTGGGGCACCCATTCAAGCTGCACCAATGGCCAGTCCAGAGGGACAGAGGATCCAAGAGAGCTGCAAGGACAGAATTTGCACAGCCTGGTCATGCTCATCATTGCTTCTCCCACTCAGTGCCAGCTCTGGCCCCAGTCCAGCGACGAGCTCATCCCCTCCTGGGCTGGTACACACAGCACAGTTCACACCCTGCCAGGACTTAGAGCTGTCCCATGCCCCCACCAAAGGCAAGACTCAGCACTCTGCCAGGCTCCACACTGGGGCACCAGCTGCCCACGTCTTGGTACTCACCCGGAGCTCCCTGTCGGCCTCCTGTCCTCGGGGGGCTGCACAGGAGTCTCCTCCTTCTTGGCTAAAAAGAGAGCAGGTAGGTGAGGATGGTGAGAGGCCAGGACTGGAGGACAGGGGACACACAGAACACCCCAGGCATAGACAGGGAAGAGTTTCACAGAATCCCAAACCCAGCTCCCTGCAGAGAGGAGCTGCACATCCCCTTTCATTCACAGACTCTTCACCACCCCCTTGGTCACCGTGGGGACCCCTGGCCACTTTCACAGGCCAAGAAAGAGGTGGAGGCAGAGACACTCCCAGGACAAGGCACCTGGCCAGAGTAATACGAGCCCACAGGCAGCAGCATCACAGCCCCTCCACTCCCACCCCACTACAGGGAGCATGGACAGCCCAGAAAGGCCAGCACGGCATAGAGGGAGCCCCACAAGGGACGGCACGCTGCATCCGCACCTTCAGACTTCTCAAACTGCTCCAGCAGGCTGGACAGGTCGGTGGCTTCAATCCCTGGGCCAGGGAGAAAGCACAGCAAGTCAGGTCAGCCAAAATCCTCCTGGCACTACAGGGGTGCATCCCAAACCCATCCTCCCCCAGCAGCAGCCTCCCTGGATGATGGGGCAAGTGCTTGGGAGGAGAAGCAGTGGCAGAGCCTGCAGCAGCTCTGTGCCTCCTGCAGCAAGGACAGGAACATGCAGTTCTGCAAACCCAGGAGGGTCCAGTTTGGGCACAGCCAGCCAGACCATCCGCTGGAGGCAACATCCTAGCAGAGCACTGGGAAGAGACTGCAAGTCCATGGGCATAGCTTTGCCACCCTCACCACCAGAAGTGGAAGGAATTGGTTCTGCTGCGCGGGCTGCCAGCAGCACTGCAGCCTCACTGGCTGGTGACACTCAACCCATGGCCCCACAACCTTGCCACTCACCGATCTCGCTGATGAAGGCTTGTACAATGTCCTTGCTGCTGTCACTGGGCTGTGCCGGGCTGAGGAGCGGCTGGTGCCTCCACGGCCGCACAGCGGGCGCCTTGTTGGGCAGGCTGCTCTCTCGACATGCTTTCGGTGGTGGTGCCACAGCCTGGGAGGTGGATGTTTGGCCAGGCAGCTCCTGCCCAGCAGCTGCCTTAGGCTCCAGCACAGCTTTCTCCACTGTCCCCTTGCCCGGCCCTACAGCCTTCTCTGTGGGGCAGGTGCCAGGGGACTCCTCAACAGGGCCAGCGGCAGGGGACACCTCCACAGGGCAGTGGATGGCAGCTGGGGGGGCCTTTGGGAGCTGGGTGGGGGTTACAGCCTGAAGCTCTTCTGGAGGCTGAGTAGGGGCAGCCTGGGGGGCTGGTGCTGCAGGAAGGACCCTGCTGGGCTGGGCAGTGGCAACCGAGGGGGCTGGCAGAGGCTGGGCTGAGGCAGGAGCCGGAGGGGCCTTGGGGAGAGAGCTCTCCCCTGCCAGCCGTGCCTGCCTCTTGGAGTCCGGTACCCTGCTGGTCGCTGGCCTGGCTGGGCCACCTGCAGCCCCCATCTCGCTGGCCAGGCCAAGTGGCTGGGCAGGGAAGGCCGGTGGCTCCGGGCAGCTGAGCGCAGGGGCGGTGGGAAGCTGCCCATGCAGGAGGGCTGTGCTGGGGTGGCTGCCAGCTGGGAAGGCAGTGGCAGCCTGCGCTGCTGTTCTGGGGTCCCTGTATGCCAGGGCAGGCACCGGAGGTGGCAGGGGGATTCCTGGCCAGTAGGATGGCGGTGCCCACCCCACTGGGGCATAGGGTCCACCAGGGCCAAATGGAGGTGGGGGTGGCACAGCCGGTGGGGGCCAGGCCATGGCTGGAGGTGGGAGGCCAGTCACCATGTGAAAAGCACTGGAGGAGTTGGCAACAGGAGGTGGGGGCAAACCATGGCAGCCCATGGGCTGGGGGCTGAAACAGGGCCAGGAAGGCACTGGTGGGTAAAGGGTGTAAGCACCGACAGAGGCTGGAGGCATCCCAGGAGGGGCCATCCCAGCGGCTGGGGGCACGTTTGGTGCAGCAGAAGGCATTGGTGTTGATGGGGGTGGTGGAGCCGTGGCAGGTGCCGTAGCTGAAGCCAGAGCAGTGGGAGCTTTGCTAGCAGAAGGGCCAGCAGTGGGGCTGGTGGGTTTCTCCAGGCCCTCTTGAGCACTGTCTGCATCGGTGGCAGAGCGCTTGGGTGACACCAGGCAGGGGATCTCTGCCAGCTCCGCTGGAGGCTCAGGGACGCTGGGCCACTTGCTGGCCACTTGCTTCTTGCCTTCCTGGCTGCTGCCCAGGCTGGACTGGCGGTGCAGCATGCGGATGCGGTATTCCCGCAGGCTCAGTGCCTTGGGTTTGGCTTCCTTGGGCAGGCCTTCACTCGGCTCTGCTGCTGGCAGGCTCTGGGGCGGCTCCAACTGCACACCTTGCTCCGGGAGCTGAGAGGCAGCCTCCGAGACCCCACTGCTCTGTCCAGCAGACGTCTGTGAATCTCCCTGGCCCTCAGCCTGGTCTGTTGGGCTGGGACATGCAGCTGCTGGCTGCCCCTCCATGCTTGGTGTGGTCTTCTCCAGAGGCACCATGGTCTTGTTCTTCTCTGGGGCCACACTCACCATTTCTGGTGATGGCACCTTCTGCAGCTCCTGCTGCACTTTCTTGGGCAGGAAGGTCCCTGATGTGCTCCGGGGCCTGCCCCGGGGTTGTGGTGCCCGCTCAGCATTCAGCTCCATCTGCCCCTCCTTCCGGGCTCGTTCCAGTTGCTGTGCCAGGAAGTCTGAGACCTGGACAGAAGGACATGCTGCCCGCTGACGGCTGGTGGCCAGCTGGCCCAGGGGCTGCCCAGAGCCAGCAGAGCGAAGCTGGTGGGCCACACAGTCCCTGCCAGGCCTGGCCTGCTTGCTTTGGTCCAGCTCTGCTTTCTTTTTCCGACTCTTCCTTGCTCTCTCACGGCCCCGTCCCTTCTCAGAGCACTCGCGTTTCCCACCCACTGTGGCTTCTGTGCTGTGCCAGGAGCTGCTGTTGGGACTCCAGGCTCCAGGTGCTGCTGCCTCTGGTGGGGAGGTGCCCTCTGGGGTAGTGCAAGAGGGCTCCTTCCCAGGCAGTTTTTCCTCCTTCTTCTCCTCCACCCCAGTTTCCTGGGTTGGAGCTCCTGGCAGCTCCTCTCTATCCTCTGGGATTGATGCCCTGGTACCCTCCTCTGCTCCCAGGAGCTGGAGCTCCAGATCGAGGGAGCTGGGAGCCAAGGACTGCAGGACCACAGGGATCTCCACGCTCTCTCCCTCGCCAGGCACAATTTCCAGCAAGACCGGACTGCTCAGAAGCTCCTTGGCCACAGGCTCAGTCTCAGGGTCCAGGCACACAGTGAAGGTGGGCAGGCAGTACGGGTGCATGGACTTCACCAGCTCACTCAGAGACACATCACCTGTGTTGATGATGCAGGGGTCTTCGTGTTCCTCCACTGCTGCCCCAGCCTCGTTCACACAGAAATCCACAGCCTTCATGCTGCTGTCTAGCTCCACACCCAAGGCAGCTTCCTCCTCTTCTTCCTCCCCATCACTGCGCTGTGGCAGGGGTTGCTCTCGGGCCCGGTGCCAGCCCACCTTCCTCTCCAGTCTCGGGGTGCTGCAGACTTGCTTCTTTGGCAGCACTGGGTCCTCAAGGCCGTGAGCAGCACAGTCCCAGGCCAGGTCTGCATCAGTCTGGGAAGGGGGACCACAGCAAGCATCAGCTCCTGGGCTTTCACCAGAGCTCTCCCAGGCACAGACAACTGTGGGTCTGCTGGAACTCTACAGCAAACCCCTGGGCAGACAAAAAGCTGGGATGCATTTGACCCTCCCAGTATGACACAATAGAGCTGGAAACCTGCCACCCCTATGGGAGCATCCCCAGTCCCCGGCACCCACCACCTGGGGCAGACCCTGCTCCTACTGCCACTGGTGCCTTGCAAAAGCATTGCTCCTGGGAAAAAGAATGCCTGTGCCAGGTGGGAAGGCTGGGGCTGGGGGCAGCAGCAGGGACAGTTATCCCAGCACCATCCCAACACTGCTTCTTCAGATTCCCCTGCTCAGGTGCTCACCTTTCCAATCACAGAGACACTGCTGCTGCTGCTGAGAGGCCTGAGAGCCTTGGGCTGCTCCAAGGCAGAGCTCTCACATTCCAGTAACGGACGGGACAAGGTGAGAAACTTCTGAAACTGGAGAGGAGATGGACAGATGATGAGACAATGGCAGGTTTATGCTGCTGGAAGGGACAGGCCACCCGCAGCCCCACAGTGACCACGCACTTCACCCCACAGAGCCTGGAAGCAAACTCAGCCCTGTTTCACCCTCAGCATGTGCAGCTCTGGTTGGGGATGTGCTGCTCCCCCAAAGCCTCTGGTACATCTCTGGCTCTACACCAAGACTCAAAGCGAAGGCATGGCCCCCCAGGAGTACCCTGGAGTCCTGGGGGTGTCCAGGCCTGGTTCAGCCCTTCTCTCATGTTACTAGTCAGAGGAACCATCCCAGGTTACTGGGGACAAGGGTCCTACCACCTCAGGACACCCTCATGCCAGGACCTAGCAGAGCCCTGCCTGAGCATCTTCCCACAGGTTCTGGGGTCAGGCTGGCTCTGCCCTGCAACTCACCGAGGGATTCTCCCGCTCACGAGGCGAGGTCAGCAGCTCTGCATCCATGATGGTGTCGAAGGGGGACAGGGTCTCATCATCTGTGCTGTCCAGGATCTCCGTGATGGCAGTCAGCAAGGACAGCTCGTTCTGCACATCCAGGCAGACCTTGCTCTGCTAAAGAGCAGGGGCAGTCTCAGAGGGTGATAGGGCACAGCCACAAGACCTGGCCCTGGGGGACATTGCTGCCACTGCCACCCACGTCACAGCCAGAGCCATCCCGGCCACCACATCCCGCACCCGTGTGTGAGCTCCCACCTCGCACAGAGAGAGATCCTCAATGATGGAGATCACAGAGGAGTCGAGATAGTTCTGCATTGTCCCGAGGATCTCTTCAGCCTCCAAGATGGTTTCTGCATCCAACGACGTTAAGTTCAAGTCATCCTCGAGGGAATAGCACTGTTGAGGAGCATGGGGAGCCAGGTAAACACTTTGCACAGCCCCACTACCATTGCTGATCTCCTCCACAGCACACACGGGCTCCTGACAGCCTGTGCTGCAAACCGTGGCTGAGCACCCCCAACCCCAAACATGCAGGGGAGGCAGGTGAGACACGGCTGCAGGTCAGAAGCTGGCACAGGGATTATTCCCTCTTGCTTTTGGGAGTATCCACCCCACTGCACAATGTAGTGTGCCACTTTCAGCCCGAGACCTGTCCGGTTACCAGGATGCCTCCAACCAAAAATTTCTGCCTGATTCACTCTGCAGCTGCGTGACTGGAAAAGATGAACTGATAAAACCGCAGCCTCTGCTCAACACCACACACTGCTCATGTGGGACAGGGAGGGGACAGGCAGGCTCCCGCCATCCCATGGACTGTCACACGCTCCCCCAGCTCCGGCTCTTGGCGCTTCAGATAAGCCCAAAACCATTACGAAATTCATAACAAATCGCAGGAGTCAGCAACAGGGATGTAGCCAGCTGCCACTGCTGGTGCCCTACCCCAACACCTCTGTTGCAGGCTACAAGAGGACATGCTCTGTGCTTGCAATTCAGGACCAAAACAGCTTTGTTATTCTTCTTCCTTCAAATTCCCCGCCCCACATCCTTTCTTGTCCCTCAGCCACCTCCAGGGATGTTTGGGTAATGCTAAGTAACTTCAGAAAGGTCTTTGCACTACACTTCATGGTACCATACAGTCCAGTGCTGCAGGAAGGCCAGGAAAAGGCATGAAAAGCCAGATGCCAGGTGAGGGCAGAAGCTGCAGCCCCTGGCTGAGCAGAGCTGCTGGACATACAGAGCAAAGCAGTAGCATAGGCATGTCACCAGCACCTCCCTCCCAAAGCTGGCTGGGATCAGGCAGCAAGCTGTCTTCCTCCCCTTGGAGCAGCACTGGGAGAATCCGGCCAGACCTTGGGGGATGCTCATCTGATGCAGCTCACCCACGTTTTATGCAGGTTCTGCTGCTCGCATGAGCCTGATCCCACATAGGACAAAATGTGCCCCGTCCCTGTATAGGACCTGCCTAGCAAGCAGGAAACTGCAATGGAGGGAGAGCAGGCATTTCACTAAATAGGTGATTCCTAGAATATGGCAGCACTAAAATCACATGCCCAAACCCCTGGTTCCTGGGGCTCTTCAGAGACTTGTTCCAATCAGACAGAGCAGGCACCTCTGGCTGCAGCACAGCCAGGAGCCCCGTGTGACCCCAGAACACAGGCATCCCAGGAACAGGCTGGGAATCAAAGCCCAAAAATCCACAGCAATGCCCCGCAGACACCCATCCCAGATCTTCCCAGCCTGTGACACGGCAGCCTTAAAGACCAGGAGCCTGCAGTGGTTTGGGGCTCCGCAGCCAGTTCGGCAGCCTGGGCCAGCCTGTCCCAGGACCCTCTGCCTGGAAGCGGAGTCCACCAGTGACACCAGGACACCACCCCACTGTGCAGATCAGGCTACAAAGCAGTTTTACCGCTCAGCATCTCCAGTCCCCTCCCTCAGCCAGTGCTGGCTGCCGGTCAGAGCCCGGCGCAGAACCCACCGGCAGCCCTCTAGGCGCAGCCTGGCTGTGATTCCTGGCCAATCCTTACGCAGATACTGGGAGGAGCGGGGAAGTACATCCAGGCTCTCACGCCCAGCTCTGAGTCAGCGGTGACCGGCAGGCAGAGGCACCCAGGCCACCGGAGGAGCCAGCAGGATGGAGCCCCAGCAGCCCAGGGACACGGGGGCCAGCTGACCCCTGCCTGCTGACTGCAAGGGGGTCTTGGGGATACCCCCAGGGTTGCATGGCCCTACCCATCCGGCCACAGGGCTGGCTCTCCCCAGAGGCAGCGTCTAATAAGAGGTTTCCAGCCATGACCAGCACTGGACATTTAGAGGGAGGGAAGCAAAATCCTCCCATTCAAATGGCCTCTTCCCGCAGCTCCTGCCCACAGCCTGGGAGGGGAGGGAAATCTCCCAAGCCTTCTTCCACTTCCTTGACTCAGCGCTTTGCAAGAAGGAGTCCCACAGCCATGAGTCACCAGCAAGCCAGGCTGTGTTCCCCCAGGACTCCCTTTGATCCACCTGGGGCCAGGCACCTCCTGCAGCTCTCGCTGCTTGAGCATCACTTGTGTGTCAGGGCGGGGGTATGAACCAGCCCAGCCTGCTCCTGTGCCCTTGCTCGCTCTCCTCCCTGCCAGACATCTCTGTGACCCCTAACTGAGGAGAGGCATCCCCCATGCTCCCTCTGTTTGCTTAACAGCAGGGAAGAGGGTCACAGGAACGTTCAAGGACGGGCTTCAGCTCTGGCCACACTCTGCCCAAGCAGCCAGCACTGCCAGGGAGAAGGGAGATACTCACAACTCCAGAGCAGATTTTGGACACGTGGGGCGCTGGGATTTCAGCCAACAGCTTGCAATGGACATGGCCTGAGCCCTGAGCATGGCCACCAGCTCCTGCGGCATCCACCCTGTGCAGGGGACACTGCGGCCCGCTGTTCTGGCCCCCGGGAGAGACAACCGAGGCTCCTGCTGGTGACACGTGTGCCCGGCGTGCGACGGCTACGCCCCGAGCATAGGGCGGCCATGCCCCGGGCCGGCTGCCAGCACCGCTCTCACCGGGCCCGAGCTGCCGGCAAGGGCGCGGGGGGAGCCCGGGAACTCGGGGGGCTCCGCCCGGCCGGCGCGGCACAGCCAGAGGTTGCTCCCTGGATTCCTCAGCTTCCTTCAGGAAGCATCAAGCGGGAACACACCTCCCTTCCCCACACGCCGACCACTTTGCCCGCGTCGGGGAGGGGCAAGACGGGCTCGGCATCCCGCTGTGAGGGGTCGGGATGGGGGGGGTGTCTCCCCCGCAGTCCACCGGCCACGTAGGAGCACCCTGGAGGGGGGCAGAGGCGCGGGGCTCCCTGAAATCCCAACAAATGCACAACGCAGGCACCCCCAGGTCCCGTCCAGGGATGCTGCATCCCCGTCCACACAGCAGCGCACCGGCACCCAGCGCCCAGTCCGGCGCCGCCAGGTCCCACCGAGGCCACTGACAGCGGTGGCGGCGACAGCGCCGCGCCCCAGACCTGCCCCGGCGCCAGAGCCACTTACCCCGGGATAAAGCCCCGCTGCCCGGGGATAACCCCCTGGTGCGGTTCGGGGAACCTTCCCCTTCCCGGAGCCCACCACGTCCTACACCTTCGGTTCCTCCACCGAAACCAGCAGGTATGGGTGTCCCAAACCGCCCCCTCCCCGCTCCCCGCAGCCGCAGGTGACACAGGGCGGCGCCGGGATGGGGGGACCGCGGGGGTATGGCTGGCCCGGCGTCCCCCCTCAAGGCCGAGGCGTCACCTCCCGCGGCCGGCACCGGGCCCCCCCGCCCCGTCGGGTCCCGGGGCCGCGGTGCTGCCCCCCCCTCCCCGGGATCTCCAGGTGCCGCCACCGCCCCACCCGGTGGGAGAGCCCCGGACGCCCCACTCCTCGGCCCACAGAAGGGGCGCCCCACTCCGGGTGCAGCGGAGGCGCCCCCGGCCCGCGCTGACCCCCCGCCCGCCACCAGCGCGCCGGGCCCGCTCCCGGCACACGTGGTGCTGCCGCCGCGGGAGCCGCCCCGGCCTCCACGTGTCACGGCGCGGCCCGGCGCGCGGCCGCCGCTTACCTGCAGGGGGCTGCCAGCGCGGAGAGGCGGCTCGCGCAGGGCTCCGCCGCCCGCCACACCGCGCGGAGCGGCCGCGGCGGCAGCGCCGCCGGCCCTGGCCCCGCTGGCTGCAGGCGCCGCTCCGCCCCGCCGCGCCGCCATCTTGGTGCCTCCGCTCCCAGCGCGGCCACTGCCGGGCGCGGCACGTGACCGCCGCCCGCCCCTCACTACAGCTCCCGGCGGCCTCCGCGTCGCCCCGCCCCGCGCGCGGCACGCCGGGAGCGCACCCCTTCGCCGCCGGCCGCGCGCTTAGCGGCGGACGCGGGCCTGAGGGGGCGCCGGACCGCGGTGGGGCGGGCGGCCATCTTGAGCGCGGGCAGGGCCTCGGGCTTCGCCGCCATCTCTGTGGCGGGCGGGGGAGAGGAGGGTTGGCCCCGCCACGCGGCGCGCGGTGGGCGGGGCGGCCGTCACTGGCGGGAGGCGCCCCCTGGGGGCGGGGCGGGCGCGCGTTTTCCCGCGGCGCCGCAGCACACGTGGGCACGGCCGGCGCGCGGGTCCCTGCTAATCCCGGGGGACTGCCGGGAACCAGCGACAGCGCTGTTCCCTTCCGCCGCTCGTCCCACGGCTGTGAGCCTGCCCCTTGCCGGAGGTGCCTGTGCGGCAGCACCAATGGTGCTCCGCTGTGTCCAGCCTCGCGCGGGACTGCTGGGGGTGACACGCACGCGTGCCGGGCACGGGGGAATGAAAAAGAACTATCGGGAGTGAAAGGCGGGATGGGCACCGTGAGCTGACCTGCAGCCTCCTGGCACGGCTGTGGAGCAGGACCGGATACTAAGTCACTGCCTCGGCTTGTGCTGCCGTGCAGAGGTGGCACAGAGAAAATCGCCTGGAGGACGTGAGGTATGGGAGGGAATCAAACTCGGCACGCTGGACACAGCTGCGGTCCAGCCCGGCTCCCCAGGAGGGGCAGGGGAGGACAGAGTGCACAGCGCTTGGCCTGCCTCTGTTCAGTACCCTCTGTTCAGTAAGCCCAGAGTCCCTTTGGGAATGTCATCTCCTGTGGCTTTTTCTCTGGCTTCCAGACGGCAGGATCATCTCGCGGAGCTGAGGGATGTGCTTACAGTAGCACAGGTGCAGCACGGACATGTGGCAGGAGCTCTGCGGTGCAGGGTTTGCCTGGCAGGAGCTAATTGTCTTGGCCTCTGGGGCACAGACCTGCCCAGGCCAGATTCCCTTGGGGATCCACAGGATAGAGCTCCTTTGTTCAGCCTTGTGTGCCTGGTCATTAAGCTGGCCTATGTCTGACACACAGAGCCTCATCCTGCTGCTCTACTTCCTTCCACCTGTGTCACAAGGGACTTTCACCTTGTCCCACCTCAACTCTTGCCTGGCAGAGGCTGCTCCTCCCTGCTTTCATCCAGGAGAGCTGCCTTCCTCCTCCTCCAACAAGCCCATAGCACCTTCAAGCCTCTCACTGGCACTCTTCTCTGGCCAAAATGCAGCAGCCAGGCAGCCATTGTCCTCCTCCAGGGCTGGGGTCCATGTGTGAGCTCTGGAGAACACAGGGCACAGGGGGACATGAGTGCACCCCTGGAGCACAGGGGACTGAGATAGTTATAACAGGCTCCTCAGGCCAGCGGAGGAATCATGGGAGCCTGGGCAAGCGCTCTAGGCTTACTGTGGCCCAGGAGGGGCTGCCCCTCTGGAAGACACTGCTGCTCCCTGAGCACAACACATCTAAAGCAAGGAACAAGTCACTTTGGAAATGCCTATGTCTCCACTGGCCTGAGGAGAGGCCATCCATGACCAAGCACCCAGGGACCTGCCAACAGGGATGTGGAACAACCTTCCCCTTTGGAGCCCCACAGCTTTCCTCCTCCTGCTCTGCACCTCCTCTCCCTCCCTGTCTGATCCCTGGGGCACATCCAGGGCATGCAGTGACCTGCCTAATCCCTCTGTCCCTGTGTGTGGCAGGACTCTGTGGCACAACAAGGCCAATTTCTCACAGAGCAAGCCTAGCCTAGCCTAGCCTGCCCATGGGACCATATTCCCTACACATGGGGTCCCTGGAGTGTGATCAGAGGGAGTCCCATGTGGAGGTACCTCCCTTACCTGGCACAAGCCCCAGCCCAGATGCTTTCCCAGCACAGGCCAACACCAGGCATTCCTGCTGGTTTATAAGGGAAAACAAACAACAGGCAGAAAGGAAAATGCGCATACTACATCCCTGGCTCCCCTCCCTGTGTTGTCACCACTCCCTGGCCAGGCACAGCTTGATGCTGCCTGGGGCCACCCAGGGTGCAGCACCCAGGGTGGGCAGCTTGCTTGGGGCTAATGGGCACAGCTTGCAAAAGAAAGCTCAAACCCTTGTGATGCTTGAAGGACACTCAGCAAACAGAAATGTGAGTCCCACCCAGGCAAGAGCAGATGGGCTGGTATTGGCTCTTCGGGGAGGAGGAGAGGGGGCTCAGGCTCCACTGGGCAGTTTGGTCAGCCAGGGCTGCTGCTCCCACCATGGGGTGGGGGCTGCATCTTTGCAGGCAGCAGAGGCACAGCACCTGCCCTCACTGGGGCCATGCCAGGCTCTGTCCCCACAGGCGTTGTGCAGGGTCCTGCAAGAACCACGTGGGGCTCCACGTTGGGGTGGCTGCACCCAGGGAGACCCTGTCCGGATGGCACTCTGCTCCTTCTGCCCTGGCATCTCTCCAGCCCCAGGCCTTTCTAGGGATGCCATCATGTCCCTGCCCGGCACAGAGTGTGGCACAGACCCGAGCAGCTCCAGGCCTCCTGCCTGGCAGCTCCTGCCACCCCTGCACAAGGTGCAGAAAATGCCAGCCACCATGTCCTGCACGTGCCAAGCACTGCTACGAACCCTCTTCCTTCCTGCCCCCTGGCCCTGCCTGGCCCCTTCCCTCCCACCCACAGCTGCCTCGGGGCTGTCTCCTCCCGGTGCCCCGGGCTGGGAGACTCACGAGGTAAAAAAAGCACCGGCCCCATGCAGGCTGTTCTATGCAGAACACCCGTGGTGTCCTCTCGTCCCCCGGCTGGAAATCCCCATGAGCACCCCCTCTGCGCTCACCCAAGGGCGAGGGGGGCAGGATGGCCGCCTCAGCTCCGCGCCGCTCCCCCCAGCCTTGAGGACCCTCACCCACCCATGGGGGTCTGGGGACAGCGCTCCCCGCTCCGAAGCTGCAAACCCCATGGGCAGCGCCCTCAGAGCTGAGAGGGGGCCCCTAACCCCTTTGCCCCTTCCTTCTCTCCCCCACCAGTGACCCCCTCACACACCGGTCCATCCCCCCTCCCGGCCCCTCACGGTGGCTCCTCGAGGGGGGGGGACGCAGGCGCGCGGGCAGCGGCGGCGAGCCCGCGGGGGGGGGCGCGCACGCACGCAGCACGCACGCGCTTGCGGGGGGTGGGGGGAAGCGGGGGGGAGAACGGGACGCCCCGCGCACGCGCAGAGGCGCCCCCGCCCGCCCGCCCGCCCGCCGCCGGCGCAGCCGCCCCCGCCACCGCCACCGCTCCCGCTCCGCCGCCGCGGCCCCCGCCCCGAGCGCCCCGGCCGCCCCCGCCGCTCCTGACGCCGCCGCTGCTGCTGCTCCGCCGGTTCGCGGCGCGCCCGCCCGCCCGCCGCTGGCCGCGGCGCTGCCCGCCGCCCGCCGCGCCGGAGCCCGCGGCGCGCCGCCCATGCGAGACCCCCGCGGCCCGGGCAGCGCGCAGCGACCCCCGGTCGGGCCAGGCATGTGAAGATGTCAGTGGGCTGTGCATGCCCTGGTGAGTGGCGCGGCGCGGGGGCTGTCCCCGGGGCTGGAGTCCCTGCGGCACTGGGGCTGGATGGGGGTCTGGGGCCACTTGTGGGGCGGGGGCCGCTATGGTGTCTGTGTTTGGGTCTGGCTCCACAAAGAATAGGGGCTGCGGTCCGGTTATGGGGCTGCGGTCCTCACTGCATTGATGCTGGTGTCCTGCTATGGAACTGGGGTCTCCATGGCATTGGTGCTGGGATCTGGCTGTGGGGCTGCGATCCCCGTGGCAGTGGTGCTGGGGTTCCCATGGTATTGCAGCTGGAATCTCGCTGTGGGGCTGGGATCTCCATGGCATTGGTGGTGGGATCTGGCTGTGGGGCTGGAGTTTGCATGGCACTGATTCTGGGACCTGGCAATGGGGCTGGGGTCTCTGGGGCATGGCTGCTGGGAGATGACTGTGAGTCAGGGAACACTTCCATGTGGGTGCTGAGCTTTGGCCATGGGGCTGGGGTCTCCACAGCACTGGTAGTGGGGACCAGCTATGGGAGTCAACAAAGTGTGGGCACTGGAGTCCCAGCACTATGGTGTGGCCATTGGGTCCGGCCATGGGAATGGATTCCCCATCGTATGGGCTGTTACAGTCTAGCTGTAGGCTGGAGTCCCTAGGGCATGGACACTGGGGTCTAGTTGTGAGGCTGGGACCCCATGGCATGAGTGCTGTGTATGGATGCTGAGGTCTGTTGGACCAAGAGGTCTGGGACCCAAGAGCACATGGGTGCTGGTACCAGCCCTGGGGCTGGGACCCCACAGGCAGGGTGCTGCAGGGGTGTTGGGTAGGCATGCAGATGGCACTGTGAGGGGTGACCTCGAAGCAGCCCCCTGTGGCTGGAGCTCTGTGGGGTGCCCCAGCTCCCCATGTGCACAGTATCCCTGGAGGAGCTTGGCCATGCTGCTGGTGGAAAGGGTGCTGCATGCCCTGCCACCATGGCCATTGTGGGGTGCCTGGTGAGGGACTTCTTCCCGATCCTGGCCCCTGTGGGCTGGTGAGGCTGCTGGAGTACATGGGAGGTGTGATGAGTTGGTGAGGTCTCAGCACCCAGCAGGGTGCTCCCACAGGGATGCTCGTCTGGACGCCTGGGCTCGGGGGCAGGTTTGGGGCAGCTGGCCCAGCTGCATCGCCTGCTGCTGCATGCAGGATGTCATTGTGCCAGGAACAAGGCAGGGCAGGGGTCCCAAGGGGGTGCCGGAGCCTTCTCCCGCACCAGGTCCCCTTGGCGCTGGGTGGTGGACAGGGGGAGCCAAGTCCGGGGGGCCCTGGGAAAGGGGCTCTGCCATTTCCCTAGGCATCTGGCACTTGGGGTCCCTGCGGGGGGACAGTGGGGATGCTCCTCACCCCAGCTTCTGTGACAGCATCCCTGTGGTCCCGAGAGAGCCTCCTGCCAGGTCAGGACCCCCGTGCTGGGGGGCTGCCGTGGGCAGTGGGACGCTGTGACAGCACACGGTCCCCATGCATCCCCTGGGGCCACCTCTGCTGAGGGGTTTGTGGCTGGATCCCCGGGGTGGGGAAGGGGGTGCCCCTGCGTGGCAGCCCCCCGCCCCTGTGCTGCCTGCGCCTTGCCGCCGTGTTTCCATGAAGGCAGGCGGCCCCTTCCCCCATCCTCCTCCTCCTCCATCTCCCACTGGAAGCTGCCAGAGCGCTGCTTCCTCAAGCAGAAAGTCACGTGAACCTCCCTGCGAGCCAGGCCGAGCAGCCACAGCACCCGCCCCGCAAGCACCCCGCACCGGGGGCACGACACCCCTCTTGACACCCCCAGCCTTGGCAGGGGTCCTGCCTCAGCGGGGTGAAGGCCATGCCACAGCTGACGGTGGGGCCCTGTCACGTCCCCCGGGAGCTGGCCCCGTGCCACCGGGAATGTCATCGCCATGTTGGTGGGCGCAAAGAGGGGGGGTCTTCCCTCAGTGCGGTGATGGGGGGCCATGGGGTCACCCCGCACCTGGCAGCATCACTGTGGATAGCTTCCTGTGCTGTGGTCCCCCCCACGCTGCTGCTGCTGCTGCCCACTCCCCCGCAGTGGGGAGGACACGCGGGTGCGTGCAACGTGCGTGTGCCCCCCGCCTTTCCCCCGCTCCCCCGCCAGGGCTGGGTGGCACATCCAGAGCCTGCGCCCCCTCCCCCTTCCCCTCCCCGGACTGTTTATCGGAATATAGAAAAAACAAGCTCTGCCGCTGGCCTCCCGCCAGCCAGAAACATTTAATGAACCGCTCTGCCCAGGCTGCTCTTCAGGGCTGCATTAACTTGGAGGAGTTTCCTGCTTGGGAACTGCTGCTGCGGGGGGGTTGGCTGCCCCCCTCCGAAGTTGTGCCTTCTCAGGGGGGCTGCGTATTCCTTGCCATCCCTGGGGGTGCATCCTGCCCCAGTGTACCTCCACTTGCACTCCTCTGGGGATGTTTCCTTTCTCCTTTCCTCCCTCTCCAAGAGCTTTGGGGCTGGGAGGCTGTGCAGCTGGAAACCTGACGCAGTCCTCGTGCCTGAGAATGGTGGGGAGCTGCTGGGGCCAGTGGAGGGCTAGGGGCATTTTGTCCCCCACCCCAGATGTGGAGAGGTGAACAGGGAGAGTGTGGCAGGCTCAAAGAGGAGGTGGCGGAGGCCGGGGCAGCAGCTGCTGGGTGCTGGTGCCGGTGGTGCTGTGCCCTGGGCTGCTCGGAGCAGGGCCATCAGTCTGACCGCTCTGCTCAGCCCTTCTCACAGGGGAGGGCTTGGCATCCAGACCTCAGCAGGGCCCTGACCCCTGGGGGCACCGCTCGCTCTCCCAGCATGCTCTGCACTTTCTTTCTTAATTATTTTTATTATTATCATTATTTTTCCCCCTGTAGTGATGGTGTCAGTGCAGAGAGGGAGGAGGGGAGCAGAGCGAAGCGGAGCTGTTCTCTCTCCCTGCAGGGCTGGCTCCAGCTTCATGGCAGGGAAGCAACTTTCCCAAGGTCAGCACCTTCCCTGGGATACCTTGCAAGGAGCCAGCCTGTGCACCCCTCGTCAGGAGGGAGAGCTTCCCAGCCCACATGCTTCGGGTCCCAGCATGGACGTGCCTGGCCGGGGCAGGGCCCATTGCTGTATCCCTCCCTTCTGCCAAACTGACGCCATGCGTCCCCCACCGTCACGAGGCCGAGCTGTGCCACATGCCTTCTGCGACAGATGCGCTGGGAGAGGGACAGCGGCGAGCGGGCTGAGTGCCGTGGCGGGGGGGTCAGGCAGCCCTGACCTGTGTTGGCTCTGCCTCCCCAACGCCCCTGGGACTACCTAGCACCTTGGGGTGCACCTGGGCCTGCTGGGGGCAGGAGCAGCGGGCGTTCCAAGGCTTCATTGTACACGTTTATGTGCTCTTGTCCAGGCTCTCTTCATGTTACCAGCGATGTTTGGATGGAACACGTCCTTAGCCCTGTCCCCCTCTGCAGCAAAATGCCCACACGGTAGATGCTGTCTGTGCCACGTTTCCTTCCCGCGCCTGGCACACTCCAGCAAAGTCAGGATGGGGTTGTGGCTATCTGGTGCTCAGCAAAGTGATTCCTCAGGGGTCTGGTTGCTGATGTGAGGTTGTGCCATCACAGCTTTCCTTAGGGCTGGTGCAAGCTCACCCAAGATTTGCCTGGACAAATGTGGATGGGTTAGCTCTGTACCAGTGGTCTCAGCACTGTGTGTCTGTGCAGGGCCCCGAGTTTATTCCAGAAATGTTATCTGCTCAGCCCAAACTGCTGTAAAAGCTATTCCCTGGGGAGTGAGTGCCTCAGCAGGGGATGGGACCCCCAGGGCAGGGAGGACTTGTGGCCAGGAATGCACTGACCAGGTGACTGCATGCCCCCAGGCAGGGCAGGAGCCACAGCACAGTGTCCCCTGTCCTTCTCTTGCCTATCAGCTCACTTGATTTGATGCCAGCCTCTCCTCCCCCGCTCAGCTATAGGGTTGCCCAGCCACATGCATGTTGATTGTACACGCGAGGCATGTGTCTGCATGGCGTGCCAGTAGCATGCTGGGAGCACTCTGGAGCGCGCATACCCGTGCACAACAACCATCGGTGCGTCCTGGGGCACGCGCTGCACCACCGGCACAGCCTGCGAGAGCCCCTGGCTCCGTGTGGGGTGACACTGGACCTGTGGGGCCGCCGTTGTGCATGGTGTGGGTGCACCCCTGGGTGTGGGAGCAGCGGGTATGGGGGCAGCTCCCCGGGCGGTGGGTGCAGACAGGATGGGGCTGGGTGACCGTTATCAGCCTGCCCGCAGGCTGCAGCTGTGGTTTCCTGCCGGTGCCTGGGGGAGGGTGCTGGGGAGCAGGCAGGGCTGCCAGGCCCCACCTGGAGAGGGGGTGGTGGCCACTGTCTGCCCCTCTCCTGGGGTCTCTGCTGGGCAGGGTTGAGGTAGCTGCAGCAGGGGTGATGCTGGCAGATTTTGGGACGATTCACTACAGCGTGCTCATAGGGGTGTGGGAGAATGGGCTGTGCAGCAGCATGGGGTGTCTCCCTTAAGCAGGGGTGCTGGTGAGGGAACAGGACCTCCCAAGAGCTGTCAGACTGTCCCCTTGTTGCAGCTTGCCCCCTTTCCTCCCAGGCAGGTCGCGGATCGGGGTGAACGTTAAACCCAGGGTGTAATCTCCCCTGTGGCAGGCACTGGCCCCTGCCCAGCCCTGCCCCACCCTGCCTCCAGGGTGGCCGATAACGGCCTGCCTGCACCCCTCTTCTGCTGCTTTCCTAGGGGGCCCTGTGGGGTGTAGCTCCTGTCCCCACTTTGCAGGGTCTTGCTCTGCCTCTGGCTTTGTGGAACCCACAATTAGGTCCCAGAGGTTCCCATACACTAAGGTGACAGCTCCTGTGACCAGGATGGCCCTGCGGTGAGGGGGTGGCAGGCAAGGGGTGAGTGGGGCCCGTGCTTTCTGCTGGAGCAGAAGCCTCGGCCCCCCTACTGCACACCAAGGGGCTGGTGTTGCGAACGCAGCCAGGTTTCTGCAGTGCAGCCCAGGTGCATATGGGACATAGTGCTTGCAGCCCAAGCCAGGCTGGGACACTGGCAGTGCTTGGATACTGCTTGACGAGCCTAAAGGGGTGGCATCTCCCACCACCCTTTTCTGCAGCAGCCGGTTGCTCCAACCTCTGCTCTGCTACTTGCATCCTCCTCCAGCTGGGGTCCTGTGCAGCCTGGGGGCCTCCCCTCTAGGGCAGGGCTTGCCTCTGCCTACTGTGGGCAGCTACAGGGTAGTGGGTGCCAGCTCTTGCCCACCCCAGCTCCTGTCTCCCCGTTGGTGGGAGCCCAAGGCAGCTCATGGCATTGCAGGCACGCAGCTCTGCCGGGCATGGGGCGGGTCCAGGCGCCCCGACCTGCCTGCTCCAACCGGCCCAGGATGAGCCTGGGGCAGCTGTGGGCAGGAGCAGGCAGGAGCATGGCAGCGGGAGCTCTCTCCCCACAGGGGACGGCAGTGCAGAGCTGCTGGAGGAGCCTGGCATGGGGCAACAGTGCATGGAGTCAGGAATGGGCGTGCCATTTGGGCATGGGGAGTGCCAGGCTGCCAAAAGTCCTTGCAGAGGGGCATTTCCCCACCGAGGCTGGGGAGATGTTGATGCTCCTCCCAACTCAGTGCCCCTGCCAAATCCTCTGGGCAGCCACGGCATGCCGAGGCGCCCTGCCTGCTGCCAGCACGTGCACAGCAGGAGGCTTGGACCATGGAAAAGTCTCCCCCTCAAAATCCCAGGCTGCCCCTGAGTGGAGTGGATGGGGCTGTATGTCAGTCTCGACAGGAATTGGACCTGGAGATGGGGGAGCTGCCATCCCCATCCCATGGTGGCCGTGTCCCTGCTTGGCCTAGCTCGTGGGGAGGAGGCAGCCACTAACAGGAAGGACATGCATGTTAGCAACGAAAACACAGCAGCGAGAGGAAGCAGAAGCGATGCATTATTGATGGAGCTATTTGATGCTGCTATATTCGGAGAGCTGCTCCAGAGCGTTCAGCAGCACCATGTTTGGGGTGGCAGGGGGGTGGGCTCTGCTGGTGGAGAGTTACCTGCTTCGAGTCAGCCATGTGCAGCCCTGGCCCCAGGAGATGTCCCCTACCTTCTCCCAGAGGGGCTTCCAACATGGGAGAGCACAGTGACGTGTAGGTACCAGGAGTCCTTGGAGTTGCAGTACTAGGTGTTGAGGACTGTGTTGTGATTTCCCTTGGAAGCAGCATTGCCTGCCCCTTGGAGGGGTGATGGTGTTTGCAGGACAGAGGGCAGGCGCAGGATGCTGGGGCTGTGCAGCCGTGCTGTGTGTCACCCCCTCCCCGCTGTGAGATCCCAGGCCAGGAAAGGGGCTGTAAAATGAACCATTCTTGTAACATGAGAGAATCCACCTGGAGCCTCCCGAGGAGCCTTAAAAACCCTGTGGCTCTGGCAGGCTGGCCCCAGGCTGCTGCCAGAGGGGCTGGGGCTCACTGCTGCAGGTGGCTGTGCCGGGGCCGAGCTCTTGCAGGACAGCATAGGAACACTGTGGGGCATTTTCTCTGGTGCTGGTGCCATGGGGAAACCTCTTGCTGGAAGGACCTGCCAGAGCTTACTGCACCTTCCCCTTGGAGCCTGTGGCCAGCCCAGTGGTGATGTGGCCAACCCACCACACCAGAACAAGGTGTGATGTGAGGGTGGACATCCCATATGCTTTGGACCCCATGTGCTTTGGTGTCCTGCACCCTGCTGTAATCTTTCTCTACCTCCTCTTGTTCTGGAGGGGGTGGGCAGTGATGCATACACTTGGTTGCTACTTGTCCAGGGCTCACATACTCAGGTTATTTTCCCCGTCCCCTGTGGGATGCTCAAGATGTGACCCTGTAACTTCCCCCCCTGCCCTGGCAGCCAACTTTCCGCCCAGCCCCTCGGCTTTCCTCCTGCCTCTGGGTGTCTGGAAGTGGTTCTGATTTTGAAGGGTTAATCCCAGGAGTCCCCAGGATCTGCTGCCTGCCCGACATGACTCACTGTGTGGTTTCCAACCTCCCCCAAACCTCCTCTCTGGAGAGATAGAGCTGTGCCTTCTCTAGCCAAAAAAGGGGGCCCCTCCTGCCCCAGAACTCCCCCTCGATCTGGGCATGCATAGCTTTAGGGGGGAGAGAAGCCCCTTCTTGAGAAACAGGGAAGCAAAGCGTATTTCTGCTTGAAAGGTGGTAGGATTTGGGGGGGATGGCTGTTGTGTTCCTGAAAGGGGGGGCTCTGGGGTGTGTGCCGTGCTGCACTGCTGCAGGCTGCATCTGCGTGCGTGCGGCGGCACCCAGGTCTGGCTGCTATTTGGGCAAGTCCGTGAGGTTTGGAAGTGCCAGGCCAGTCCGTCCCCCAGTACAAGCTGTGCTCTTTGCAGAGCTAGCAGATTTTTATTATTATTTTTTATGTAAGCGCGCGTCCGTATCCCTCTTCTACGCCTGCGCCTGCCAGGGCCCCGGCCAGGTGTTGGTGTGAGCATGCCCTGCCTCCTGCCCTGCTTGCCTGGGATCCCTCATGCATGCTCTGCAGGCATACCAAGCTGCAGCCACAGGGATCGGAGAGACCTGGGCATCCTGTGGCTACTGTAGTCCCTGCCAGGCTCTTCCCATCTGCCTGTCTGGGATGTATCCCTGTACTCACTCCTTCTCCTGAGCTGCTGCTGGTTCCCTGCCTGAGACCTGCACCAGGTGCTGGATCAGGGCTGGACTTTGGGGAGACAAGGCAGGCATGGGGCCCTTGCTAAGGGGAGAGGGGAAGCTGGGATCTGGAGGATGCAGTGCCCTGTTGCAAAAACCTGTGTCACCCTCTGCTCCCCCCGCACTGCGGGCGTGAGCACATCGTGAGGAAGGGGCTCCCCACACACAGTCACTGCCACACACACTTCCCAGCTGCATCCCAGGCCTTCTGCTCTCCATCCAGCATCTATTTAATTATTAACTCGGCTATAACCATAAACAGCTGGGGCTGCTGCAGCCACGTGGACCGGTCCAGCACTGTCGTCAGAGCCGAGCAGGGACACGTGAGCAGTCCCGAAGGGCTGCTGAGCCCCGGGATAAATTGCTCAGGGCATGTTTGCTGTGGATGCAACGGGACAGGCAGTGGGGGCTCTTCTCTGATCCCCCTGGCCATGAAACTGGTGCCAGGAATCTCTAGTACAGGGACAAAATGCCTGTTTTTTCACTGTTTTTCAGTATTTTGCAGTAGTGGTGTTGTGTGCTGGTGGCTGGCTGTGCCTTGTGCATCCTTGAGCGAGAACGGGGTGCAGGCAGACTGTATTTACTGACTTGTCTTGACCAGGAGGGATGTGCCATCCTGTACCTGTCGCTGGCATTGCAACCAGAGCAATTTTTTGGCCTAATGATGGCGGGGTCAGCGTGCAGCAGCCCCATCTCACCTGGTGCCACATAGATTTGGGCTGGCAGGGGGCCAGGCAGTGGAGAGGCAGCATGCTGGGGCACTTGCAGCATCCCCATGCCCAGTTCTCAGGGCACCGACAGCATGGGCACCTCCAGCTGCACATACCTTTCACAGAGCAGGGTGTCATAGAGGTTTTTGGGTTTAGGGTGAGCTTTTCTCTCTCTTTATTTGGGGTTTACAATGACTTTTGCTCTATTTAGCCACGTGCCCATGGAAAGTGGTGCTCACTGCAGGGTAGCCTGTGAGGGGAAATCACGGTGGTATGATGGGCACCAGCATGGGGATGGATCCTCACTTGGCTGAGGGGGCGTGGGGGTCAGGAGTTGGGGGATGTTGCCTGTCCATCTTCGGTGCTGGTCCCAGCCAGCAATGTGGTTGTGGGGCAGGGGGCTCCCCCCAGTCCTCAGGTGCAGGGCTCTGGGGGTAAACAAGCACAGAGGGGAGGACACCCCCAAAACTTCATGGCTGAGGTTTTGCACCCGCCACGTCTGCTCTGTCAGGGGGGCAAACATGCTTGGCAGGACCCGACCGGTTGTGCCTGCATTACCCCAAGGCTGCTGTTGGGGAGAAGATGAGGTGTGGGCCTGGCCCTGCAAGCAAGGGAGTGTGGGAAGGTGTGCGTGCCCCAGGCATGGGTGCACACCTGGCCAGGGCTGTGCCGGGAGGCATTTGGGAAGACGTGCAAGTGCATGCCAGCCCATTGGGGTGCACACCAGCCCACGTGTGCAGGGTGAGATGCACCGGCATGTGCGTGTGTGTGTGCTGAGCCTGCTCTATGGCCCGGAGCTGGGGGCTCTTGGAGCTTTGGGGGACGCAAGCTGGGCTTGAGGGTCCCAGTTCATGTTCCTGCTGCCCATCAGCTTGCCAGCTGGGGCTGGCAGCAGAAGTCTGTGGCAGTATGACTTGCCAGGGCAGGAGATGCAAGGGGCAGATGTGAGGCAGGAAGGAAATGGGAAAAATGGGATTTTTCATAATGGAGATTTTCATTAAGAAAATTTTTTACAAAAATGGAAATTTTTGTAAAAATTCCTAATTGGAAGAGCTTGGAGTTTTGTTAAGGAAAGGAGATCCGTGGAGTCTGAAGGCAATTGCAAACCGGCACATTTTATTTTTCACTCCCCCCCCCCCCCCAAATAAACCGGTTGTATTTTTTTTTCCTCTCCCGAAACTGGGGGAAAGGAGAACAAGTTTCGGAAAGAAGGAAAATCCCGATAAACTTCAGACACCCCCAAACTAAGCTAGGGAGAAGGTCTGTTTTTTTATTGAAACTTTCGCGGTGGGGAAGGAATCCTTGCCCCGGCTGGTACCGAGCTCCTCAGCGGGACGCGGCTCCCGCATCCCCTCGTTCCGGGGACCGCCAGAACCGGCGCTGGGCAGGCAGGGGGCAGCTCCCGGGGGACCCCCTTTCGGGCGTCACCCTCGGGCCCCGGGGCGGCGCGGCGCGGGGGGAGCGGGCCCCGCCGCCGCCGCAGCCATTGTGGTCCCGGCCGCGGCGCAGACAAAGGAAGCGCCCCCGCCCCGCCCCGCGCCCCGCCCGCCCCGCCCCGCGGCGGCCCCGCGCCGCCCGCCCGCCGCCGCCGCGCCGCCGCCGGACCCCCGCCCGCCGCCGCGCCGTGAGTCACCCCGCCCCCCCGCGCCCCCCTTCCCCCCCGCGGAAGTTTCCCGGTTCCCCCCCCCGGGTGGCGGCCCCGCTCGGGCGGCGGAGGTGAGGGCCGGGGTCCCGCCCGCGCCGCCCCCGCGCCTGCGAAGTTGTGCGCGGCCGCACCGCGCCGCCGCTCTCCGCCCGGCCCCCGTACGGCCCGGGGTCCCCGCGGCAGCCCCTTGCCCGCCCTCTGCTCCCCCCGCCTGGCTCTCCCTGTCCCCGGTTTCCCTCTCCCTCCCCGGCTCCCCTCTCCATCCTTACCCAGCTCTCCGGTCTCTCACCCCTCCCCAGCTGCTCTGTGCATCTTTGGCCGTCCCCAGCTCGTTCCCTCCCCACCAGCTCCCCTACCTGTGCCCCCCCTGCCTGCCTGTGTCCTCCCCACCCGGCTCCCCTCTCCATCCACCAGGTCTTGGCTTTCAGAGCAGCACCCCCAGCCCGGTGGGGTGCTGCTGGCAGCCCCCATGCCCCACCGTGCCCTGCTCCATCCCAGCCTGCAGCTCCCTTTGTTCTTCCCTCGGCTCCTTCCCCTGCCCGAGCCCCTTGACAGCTGCCCCACGTCCTCCCGCATCCCCCTGCGTGGGCTGTCACGGGGGCTGCGGGTACGGTGCCTGGCTCCACAGGCTGCTCACCCGCCGCACCTCGCTGCCTGCTGCAACTTCCATCCTTGCTCGCAGCTCAGAGGATCCCGCCAACCTCCCATGGGTGCCTCAAAGGGAATAAAAGGTCCAAGGGGTGCAAATGCCTGCGGGCCACACACCTTCTCACAGGAGCTGCCCTCCCAGGCAGTCCAGACTCAGGGGGCCATGGGCACAGGGGGCTCATCCTCCCTGGCAGACAAAGCATTGGCTCAGCCCCGGGCAGCCAGAGCTGGAGGCCAGGGGCCAGGCTAGGGGTGGGAGCAGCATCTTTGGGAATGGGGAAAACTCAGCAGCTCCAGCTTAGGAATCACCATGCATGCCAGTGCTGTGGAGGGGTGTCTTCACCAGCAGGGTGCTTCCCTGGAGCCCCCTCCGCAGAGTTGCTGTGGTAGGCTACCCTGATCTCTGGTGGCTGCCTAGGTGCTGACCTCCAGTGGTCCCTGCCAGCCTGCCTGGGATGAGTGATAAGTACCCAGGGGTGGCACTACTGGGTCTCCCTTGGCTCGGGCAGCCCCCGATCACCTCGCTGCAGCCCTGGCTGGCAGAGGCCAGGCACCGTGGCAGGAACCTGCCTCTTCCAAAGCCAGTGCTGCAGCAGGAGCCCAATCTGGAGGTGTCAGCTGGTCCTGGGGTGAGGTGTGAGCAAAAAGTTCCAAGGCAGTGGTGTCCCACTGGGAGTCACCTTCTGGGGCATGGAGCGTGCTCCCATCCCACGCTGCAAACCTTCAGCTGCTTCCTTCTCACCAGGAGAGTCTGAGCCTGCTTGAGGGTGCCCAGTGGGCCAGGTAGGTGTGGGAGCAAACACCCCTTCCCAGGGTCTTCCCAGTTTTTCTCTGCGTGCTTTCAGTAGCACCTTGTCCAAGCAGTTTTGCAGCAACTCCTCCAGTGCTGGTCAGGTATCGGCTCTTACTGCTTCTGTTTTAAGTACGAGTAAACGTCAGTGTCCTCGTTCCTTTAAAGCCTCAGGTTTTGGAGTGTTTTCGTTGTTGGGGGATTGTAGTTTTCACTGAAGTAGAACAGAACGTGGTCTTTCTGCTCCTGATTTTGTAGAAATCCCAGGTCTGTGATCTGAACAACCCTTAAAGACTGAGAAGTGCTGAGCAGAACAACATGCAGGTTTTGTTACTTCATAGAGAAAAAGTTGTGATCCAAGGGGGACAGGCTGGTGCTGGAAAGTTTGGTGATACAAAGGGTTTGGTATCTTTTGATGGGGACTTTTCCGCTCACCAGCAGCAGATCACAATCCATGTGAAATAGAAAAAAGACAGTGAAAAGCCCTGAAGTTCACTTGGAGCAAAGGTGCTCTGGGCTGGGAACCTGGAGCCTCTTTCGGCTTTTTTTCAGAGAGGAGTGATAGCTGGCATCCTCTAGCTTGCCCAGCCCTTTGACATGCAGCAACAGAGGGTGATGTGGACCAGCCCAGGCCCATGGCTCCTTCCCTGTCCCATGGCTGTCAGGGTGGCAGCAACCCTTGTGGTCTCTCTCAATGTGCCATTGGCACATTGCTGCATGCTTGTAGCTCTGCACTCGTGTGAGCTTGAGGTCTGCATAAACAATATGAACTCCAGGTCCTGTGTGGTGGCAGAGCAGAACAGCACTTCTCCTGGTCCTCTCTCTTGGAAACCTCCTGTCTTCTGAGTGACCTGGGGACAGAATGCTCCTGCTGTTGTTTGCTCCGTGTGCATGTGTGTTTGTGGGTTCTGATGCTTGCTGTGATGAGGTTTGCTGCCCCGTGGGTTGTTGTTTCGGGTGGGGTTGTAACCAGGTTGCTTGGGTGAGAGGGTTTCCCCGGGGCTGTGCTGCAGTGGTAAAGATTGTTTCTACAGCATTGTGGTGCTGGGACTGGGTTGCTCGTGCCTCAGGAGCACCAAGAAGGTGTGCTTGGCCAAACCCTGTCCTTTCGCTCCCTGGGGTTTTGGCCCCATCCTGCACTGGTTGTCCAAAGCCCTGATGCCAGTGGCAGCATGTGCTGCCAGTGCAGCGGCGCGGTGCAAGTCCAGCAACCACAGCATTTGCTCTGTCCCCAGCGCTGCCAGCAGCCGGCCAGTCCCTTTCTCAGCCGCTCCCACATTGCTCCTGAGGAGAGAGAAGTTCAGCCTCAGCAGGGGGCAGAGGCTTGCCCTGGCAGCTCGAAGAGGCAATGGAGGTGCCTTGGGAGCTGCACTGAGCAGGTTCCCACCGTACTCTCACTGTGCCTTCCCTCCCTGGGCATCTGTGAGTGATACAGACCTTGGGGCAGCCGCTGCAACCCCATCGTCGTGGTTTGCCCTCGGGCTCACGCCACCCCAGCATGGCCAGCTGGATCCTCGCGGCAGGAGTTATCCTGCTTTTTTACCCCCTCCGGAGCGGGCTCCTGGCCGGCTGCCAGGGCTGCGGGGCTCCACCTAGGAGGCAACATGGAGCAAGGCGGCTGTCGGCGGCGGGGCTGCTGTCTCCGGAGACTACTCGTCCCAGCGTGCAGCGTTCGGCGCCGATGGCAGCGGCTGAGAGAGAGGTGGAGTGTTGCATCCCGGGATCGCAAATCTCCATGTGCCACGTGGGGGCTGACAGCCTCCTGCGCTCCGAGGCAGCGGCACTTGGCAGTCTTGCCTGTCTGGGGGATCAGTATGGAGCCCCCTCTGTCAGCATAGGGCAGACCTCAGCCTCTTGCTGCCACTTCCCCACACGGTGGCTCTTGGCTCCAGCTCTCCTGGGCAGATTCTGTCCCTGTAGAGGGCTGCCCTGAGCAGCAAGCCCAGAATCCCATGTAGAGCTGTGTAGTTTTGCTCCACCGTGTGCATGGTGGGCAAGGAGCTGGGAGCAGAGATGTTCTGTGAGGCCATTGGCATGGTTACCTGTGACTCTGAATTTTTCTGTGCTGCTGCAGAGCCTAAAAAACCTTGGATGATGAAAACCCTAGTTTGTCTGGAGGCTTTTATTCATGGGATGCTAACAGGATTTTTTTCCAGCCCCATGGTTCCCACACCATGTTGTTCGTTTGTGTGCCGATGCTGTGCCGATGCACAGTGAGGGATGGGAGCCCCGTCACTGCTTGATGGCAGGGCCCCAGGGTGCAGGGGTCTGAGTGAGAGGGAAAGTGGCCGAAAATGTGAAAGGTGCGTTCCTGAGGCTGAAACTGGCAGCGTTTGATTATGGATCGTCTTTGAGACAGTGAACCGAAAGGAGTAATTAGGGACAGTGGGATATTTCCCTGAGAGTTGCAGGAAATGACTGCCTCGTGGTAAGTTGATAGTAGAGGAGCTGAAACTGGGTTATCTGTGGGATTGCATCTGGGGCTTGCAGCCTTGGACGTGATTCAATTTTCTGGCTGTTTTGCAATTGGCAGGGCGTGCTCTTCTCCCTTTTTCCCTCCTGGAGAATTCCCCGTCTACATGTCTGAATCATCTGAGGGACAAAATGGGAAAGGGGAGACTCCTGCCATCCCTAGTGTGCTGCAGGGCAGTGCGGTCCTCCGGGGCCCCGGCTGAATACCCAGCTCTGCAGGATGCCTTCCTAGGAGACCCTGGACTCCAGCAGAGCTGGGGCTGTGGGACTACTCTGAGCTTTGACCTATAAATCCACATCCTGGCCAGGTTCTTCTCAACTGGTGCTTTTCGGATAGTGCTGCCCCGCAGCCTGCATCAAGATTGCCACTTTGTAATAACTAATTGCAGGTAATTATCCCTTCTCTGGCTGTCCCCCCGAGTTTGTGAGGCAGCCTATAGAGAGGAACACTATTGAGTCCAGGTGCTTTGTGTGCTGCCGTGGGGGACTTTTGCACTAACACTGTAGGATGTGACCTGGAGCTAGGACACTGTGCACGGCCATGTGGTACGGGCGGGGAGGCAGCTTGTGGTCCAGATAAGCTCCATGGCTGACTCAGATATGTAGCTTGGGAAAAGTGAGAGGGTAATCCCTGCACACAGCAGGGCAGGTGGCGATGCAGGTTTTGCCTCTGTACGGGTCAGGGCCAGGCGATGTGCTGGCTGGGTTCAAACTCTGGATGCCACTGAGTCCATGGC